>NC_079302.1:20485727-21187117 GCF_023638135.1 Falco biarmicus | reverse complement strand
TCAGGTAGATAAAAACTCTTTCAGTGCTGTTTAACCTGAGCACTTCACATACTTCACATAGTGCGTACTTCACATAGGAAGGTTATACTGGGACCTATTTCTGGTCATAAACGTCTGTCTCCTTGAATAAAGTGACAGGAGAATTTGGCATAAAAAAGGGCAGTAAGTGAAGCAAATTATTAAAGACCTTCCTCTTACTGCCTGTATTACCACTGCTGTGGGCTCTAGGCTGAAGCTGTCACTCTTAGCCAACGCAGCAGTGGAGAGGTGCCTGGGTAGGGACTGGTGAGGCGGTTATCACTGGGTCTTACTGGAGCCCAAGTGGCTATTGAGGCCAGCCCTGTTCTGCATCTTGGGGAAGAATCGCTCTTGTGGTGTAACTGCCTGCCCCCACCCATGAATGCCTGCTGGAGCCATCGCTGCCCTGGCTAGCACCTGGTTGCTGTGGTGACAAGCACAAGAGCTTGAAATATCGGGACAGAAAGTGGTTTGTTAGGGTTTTTTTGCTTCATCAGCAGTGAGAAAGGTGATGATTGCTTAAAATCATTGTGGTTAATCTAAGATGCACCAAGACTAATAAAGTACTGAGTATGGGGAAATAAGTTTCATAAATATATTCCAAAAATTGCATCAGCCTCCTTCTGAACATTTAGGAACTATTCATTTATTTTAAACATTCAAATTGAAGCAGACACAGACATCTTCAAAATTAGTAATGACAAACCTTCTAGGATGTCTGCTGCACCTCCATTTCCACGTTTTGCACTTGCCTCCCTTTCTTCCATGTACTTTTGACTTTTCTTTTCCTCTGCTTTTTTCCGGATCGCTGCTAAAGCATTGATGCTATCTTCAGTTTTTTTTCTCTCTCTAGTTTGCCATTTTTCCCTTTCTGCTCTCTCAGCTTCAAGCCCTCCAACAGCCCAGGCTTCTGCACAGGCTCTAATGAAAACACAAAAGCTTGCTGTAATATAGCTATAAAAGCCTATCTTTACAATGTGAGATTAACTTAAACTTAAAATAGCTTGCAACAGCATAAAATAGCTGCAAGAATAAAAAGCAGCCATACAGCAGTGACAATCCCATATGCAACAGGGGTGCACATATATCTTATCTTGTATGTGGAACTGCAACAAAAGAAACAAAGATATTCAAATGCTGGTGATTACACCACCGGAGATCTGTCAGGAGTGTTGATCTTGTCCCTGCTTTTCCAGACACCTGCTCAATTTCTGTTGAAATCAGGATTTGGCCCTGGTCTACAGACTCTGCACATAACAATTCTGTTCAAGAATTAATTCTCCTTTGAAAAAACACAGGGGTTTTTTTAGGTATGTTAGATATAGGACTCTGTAGTATAATACCCTTGTACTCAAAGTCACCCACCCTCAATAAGTTATACTGGTCAGTCTTCCTTTTCTTCCATGACAACATTGACAAAAAATGGGTGAGTGATCATCAGCATTTGAGCTTTACTGCTGTGTAAAGAAGATGGCTCCGTTTCTTACCTATCCTTTGGAAAAACTGGTCTGTCATCCAGATATGTTAGTTGTTTTAGTCGAACAATAAATGTTTTTCTATAATTAGTAATTTTCTTTATCACTTGGTTACCCATCAAATTCAGCACACGCTAGAGAAAGAAGGGAAACCATTTTTAAAGTTGAGTAGCAAAACCCCCAATCTGGACATGCACTTTCCCGATTGTTTCAAAACCAAGAAGTGAATAAAACATCCTGGGTGCTACAGGTAATCTACAACGAACCAAATAATGTTCAATAACATTCCTTTTAGACTGACAGCTATTGTGCACTGGACTACCCGGCAAAACCATTTAATGGGATTCATCCACATACGTGATACAAACCCTCAGCTATATTCGGCTTACCAAATTAGGCATGGTCTCCAGAATAGTTATAATACTTGGATCACTTAGATTGTTGTAGGAAAGATCAAGAACGGAAATACTTGGGCATTCTTGCAAGTGCTGTATGTCTTCCACTGTCCGTAACTTATTGTGAGCAATCTGCAGAGTCTGCAGGACTTTCAGACAAGCTGTCAGACAAGAACATTACAACAAAAGGAAAGGTAAGTGTCATTGCTTCACATAGGGCTTTCTGGAGCAAGTAGAAAACTGCATTCTCAAAACAATTGTTTATATTGAATTGGGAGTTTTTTTCCTGAATTTGATATTCTGTTATATGCACTTTTTGGCTAGGTCTCAAAAGCTGCTTTCTTCACTGTGGGAAAAATAGTTGTTTGGTTTTGGGATGCTGGCTGCTTTTAATTCATGTTTCAAACTAGTCAGTTACATAAAAGCAAGAGCTTGTGTTTCATATTACTCCCAATGTACACAAATAATAATGTAGAGGAATTCTTTTATTTTCTACTGAAAATGGAGTAGGTCCTGTAACAGACATAAAACATGTGGTAATCAGTCTGCAACTGCCAAAGCACATCTTAACTGTAAAGTAAATGGTGAAAACTAGACTGTCAGCCTGTCTGCCACACAGATGGGTACTAAGATGTTATTAAGAAGTGAAGAAAAGCTACTTAAATGTCCTAGGTATCCACGTGAATGTAATTACTATGTCTTCTTTGGTTTCCCATCTATTAAATTACAAAATACATAGGTGTGACTCTTCAATAGAAGCCTTGAGGACTTTGGTATGGGATATTGTGCAAAAATTTTAACATGAATTAAAAAAACCCTTGAAACTAGTGCCACTAATAATAGCATAGATTAGTCACAGTTTGGGAACGTGGGTTCGTTATCAGTTAAAACATGTTGCACCAAAAGTTCTTACAGAGATTCTCAATGGTCTCAATGTAGTTGTTACTGATATTGAGGGAATCCAGCTTTTGTAAGGGTTCAAGGTTTTCAATTTTCTTAATTAAATTGAGTTGCAAGTAGAGGCAACGCAACTCTGTCAGAGCCTCCAAATTCTCAATTTTTGTTAAGCCATTGCATTCCAGCCATAAACACTTCAATCCAGTATACTCTTCAAGATTTTCCAGGCGCTCAAATCCTGCAGGAAAAGATGTTTTAAAATGAAATGGCATTGGCTAAAATCAAGTCTTTGATAAAGTAAATTTCATTAAACCAGTGCTGCTGAAACAGCCTGTGAGAACACCTGTACTGAAGTTGCGGCCAATATTTCCACTGAATTAATAGTACAGTACCTGGCCCATAAAGGGCAAAAACATAGAGGCACCTATTCTGGTCTGTATCTTGTGCAGTCCTTTAGATGCTCAAATAATACATATTGAGAAAATAGCAAAAACAAGGCCAAATGCAGAAGGTAGATTTAGCATGTCCTATTTATTTAAAACAATTCTTACACTAGCCTGAACAAGCTAACCGTATCATGCAAAAACCTGCTCAAAGATCACAAGAGGATGATCCATGTTCATTCTAGCAATGTCTTCTTGTTTCAGTAGTATTTGATAATGTACAGCAAGTCTTTACTGTTTGTTTTCTTCCTAACCATTTTTATTTGGCAGTAAAAAAGTTCTCAAAGCTGGAAAACAGCTTCTTTATACAAACACACTTAAGAAGAAATATATTTATTTTCCTCTGAAAGACATTTATCAGACTACTGTTTGGGGGGGAGGGATAATATCCGTTGATTCTTACTGATCCTTTGAATGACTCCACAAAGTAAAGTCTATAATCAGTTTACTTTTCTACTTTCATATTGACTCATTTTGTTTCACTGTTTCATTATTATATAAAATTATGTTTCTAATTTAAAAGAATTATCAGATACCTTACTTCAGTAAGCCATAATTCTCTGCTAAAACACTACTTAAGAGTAATAAATCTATAGTCATGTCCATATCTTACCTTTATAATGCAAGTAAAGTGTATCATTTAAGCATGGGGTCAAGTATAATTTCTGTTGTTTACAGATGTCTTTCAGAATCTTTTTTGTCATTCTAAAATAATAATGGGAAGCAGAAGCAAAACAAAAAATGTATTTCAGTACACATTCTGAAATGTTCTTTTATGTAAGAGAAATAGCTACAGCTTTCAAGACTACACTCCAAATAAAAAAAAGTAGGTTTCTTTAGAGTAGCTTTCCATTTCTACCTGTTTGAAGTGAGCTCTTCTGCTGAAAAACAGAAACTACATAGGAGAGTGGGTCAGGAATTAAGAGTCTGCCTTCTTGGAAAAGAGCAGCATGATCCTGTGTTAGATTCTGGTTCCTTCCTCTCCAATTCTTTCCTCCATTCCTTGCTGCTTTGGTGCAGGATCTTTGGTGGCATAGCCAATATGCAATGTTTTTCTCAGACTACAAATTCAATAGTTACCAACCTAACATTTTAATGAAATGCTGATTCTGAAATAGCACTCAAGACAGTTTTAATACACAACTGTGATTGGTTAGGAATACCACAGAAAGAAAATGAGTAATACCTGTTCAGTTGTAATTGCTTAATGTTCATCTCCACTCCTTTTGGGATGCAAGTGAGAAGCAAGAAAAGGTTACTCAGGGAAGCTGTGGCCTGCAGCTGAACAGGGCAGGGGCAGACGACTTGGCAAAAGGACTTGGGCAGAAAACTACAGTGTGAAACAGCAGGGGCTGCGGGGGCAAAGCACTTGGGTTGCAGCCAACAGCAGCCAAACAAGGCCACAGCTGCACACAGCCGTCAGCAGACAGAAAACCCCCAAAGTGGTGGGTATGTACACAGGTGGCCTGAAAACTGTTAAAATAGAAATGGATCACAGCAAAGAGCTGCTGATGGGATGTGTTACACTGTTATCTGGGGACCCTGTGCTAGACAGCACTGGATCAACAGGTTTATAGTTGATAGTGTCCTGTTATTCTTTGCAAAGTCTCTGCTAGGGAACTGTTTTTCAGCTACATAAAATTTAGTAACATTACAGACAAAACTTGAGAACCCATGAGGAAAACACCTAGCAAAAACATTCCATGCAGAAAATATCTGTATCTTCTTGCTTAGGAAGATTAGATTTTGTAAAACAGAATTCCAGAATAAAACTTCTAGTAGATACCCCTCACTTAAAGAAATATTGCAGAAGTACAGTGTTAAATGATCCAAAATTATTTTCTACTTCTCAATTCCATATTAGCAAATCAAACTTTGCATTTGTGGTCATAAGTATTTGCAGGCCTAAGGTCTGTAACAGTAAGATTTTCTTAGCGTGGAGATATTTTCAAAATAACAAAAAGACTTGAGTAAATGCATTGAAATTAAACCTTTCATAATGAATGTGCTTTTAGATATATTTACTTACTACACTACAAATCTCAGTATTGCTGAAGAGCAAAACTGTAATACTGTCAACTAGTCAATTGAGTTCCTGGGACAATACAAAATATGATTGTCAGCTTGTAACTGCCCCGTAAACTAAATGTGGCCAATACAAACCTCTGAAGGAACAAAAGATTTTTAAACTTTAAGCAAAATCTTTAAATACATGCTGTTTTCTTGTATTGTCAACGCAGGTACATTACTGTATGCTAGCTACTTGCAGTATATCCCACTGTTTTTCACTGTGCTATTTGTAGTAGCATTTAATCAAATTATTAGCATCCTCAGGCAAGTTATAGAATCATAAAACGTGTTCCTTCAAAACACTGATTCTTACGTGCAGTTATTGCTGTCTGCCATCACTCTTCACGAGAACTTAATTCTGAAGCATGTCAGGATGATTAGCCCAGAATAATAAAGTTTTCTATGTAAGTACAATCCAATCCACCTCCTGGTAACTCAGTGAGTTTTTCCCTTGACTTTAAAGGACTGTAACTGTCCCTAATAAAACAGCTACGTTAAAGTTAGCAGCAAGATAAATTTTGGGAAGTTTCACCAACATGTAAGCAGGTATGGAGGGTAAATGTTCATTGTTCCTTATATATCACTCCATAACTAACCCATGTGACCAGACTTTCAACAATGTTATTAAGTAGTACCAAATATGGTTTTTAACTTTATTAGTTGCTTGCAACATGCTTAATTGGAGATAACACAAGAATAATCCCATTTCACAACTATTAACGAACCTTCATTGCAGCATATGCTGGTTTAGGCTGGACCAAAATCAGAGCCAAAGCTTACAAAGGAGGTGTGTCTTATTGTCAACTACCTGAGGTACCTCTGGATTTCCTCTGCTGAAAATTATCCTGACAACTGTAATATTTACCTAGTGATGAATTAATACAATACATTGTCTGAATTGTTGCTGAGAAATGGTCAACTCTACCAACAAATGACTCTCAAAAGAGTTTGCACAATTTTCTACATATCCATTAGACTACACCATGAAGTCAGAATGCCGTTTGCTACTGTGGCCATTAAAAAAAGCTGTACAAATGCTGGAACTATCACTAATTCCTGATTTATTGATTATTCTTAAATTCATCTTCGAAATTGTTCTCCTGAATTGACATGTTGAATAACAAAACTCACATTGACTTCAGTGATGCCAAGATTTAAATAGAAAACATCCACAAATAATGTATTACCTTACACAGCCCTGCTCTTCTTCTGTCCTTTGACTGGATGAGCTGGTTACAGATTTGTGATCACCATCTGATTTTTGTCCATTCTGTTGATCTGCTCTGGACATACCGCTGATAGCTTTCTCTTGAGTTTTAATATCTTTACAAATAAGAAAACAAGTTGCAGTTTAGAAGCACCAGTGGGGAAAAAGTGTCATGTTGGCAATTACTTTAGAGGAATCTTGAAGAGCAGTTGAATGAGACTTTCCAGAAAATAAGTGCTCTAACCAAGATTTTTGCCAACATTTTATATGAAAGGAAGCTTAATTTTTGTAGAGGGCAAAGTAGTAAAATAAGCAGTAGCAAAATAAACTGTTAAAATCCACTTTTTTTTTTTTTTTTTTTTTTACATCTGGAAGTCAGGTAGTACGCACTGGTCTTAAAGTACTGGCATCAATGTGGTCTTAGACATCCACTATATGTTACATTTAATTAATGATGATTTGAGTTTAACAAGGCTGCTAACTTTGCATGTAGAGAGACTACAGTAGCAGCATATCCGAGTCATCTCAAGCACTGTTTGTTAGCTTAGCTCTTCTACAAATTTACCCTTTTGTACACTTTGGAAAGCATACCCAGGGCTGTAATCATTCAACCTGTCTGTAGATCGCCTTTGATTAATTGCATTTTCAATACTTTTCAGATTCTTGCTCTGCACCTTCTAGTTGCACTTGTAGTGTATGCACTTAAAAAGAGACAAGCAAGATGATTGTACCAGCTCGTTTAAATATGATTGTCATTAAAACATTCAGAGGTCAGGCTAGCTGTATGATTGCAACACAGGACAAGGTATCCCTCCAGCAAGACAAAAGTAAAGACACAGAAGGAGGGAGGAAGCACAAGCAGATAGCAGTTGAGTAAGCCTCAGTTACGGCAAGATTTTCAGTGACTTTGCTGGGAGAAAGAATAAACTCGTAACGCATCCATGTGAGCTCTAACTAGCTCATAAACTAGACAGAGTTTATGTCTAGGCTTTATGCAAACTAAAGTTCCCTACATCAGTCCTAGTGAGCCAGCTGTATGGGCTCACCTGCGTTGAAAGAATTGCCTTCATTTTCTGTGTGGGTAGCTTCATTTCTGGTGGTGTTCAGAGATTCTCCCTCCAAGTATTCCCCTCCAAGGCCTTTGTCCAAGTCTCCGGTTTGTGATTGCATTTTAAGATTTGTGATTTAGACAAACGTCAGTATTTGGTGTACAATTCAACTCTTCCAGATAAAACACCTAAAGGTTTTAGTAGGAGAACCTGTTACAGATAAAAGACCAGTATGAGCAAATTATGAAGCCTGTGTGGAGTTGGCAGCCTGGGTCTACTCACTGTTGAGATACCAAAAGGCAGGGAGAGTTTACTTTAAACCCTGCCCACCACGGATCCCACTCAGGGGACACAGGACCACCACCAAGAAGCCTCTCTAAATAGAGAGTCACTTTTTTCCTTTGGAAGCTGCAGAGCAGAGGACGCAGCGATGGTGGCCCTTCGAGGCACAGCCCGCTCTTACGTAACGCCTGCCCCGCTGCAAGCCGGGCGGGCTCCTGAGGCAAACTTTAGTCTCCTCACGAGGCTGCAGGTGCTGTCACGTTTCCCCCCACACGCTTTTCGCCGCTACAGGTCGGTAGGTCTCTAGACAGGCCTCGTGTCCTAGAGCGCACCGCTCTATCTCCCATTAAACACACCCCCCCCCCGCTCCCGTTACCTGAGCCGGGCCCCAGGCGCAGGGGGTGGGCGGCCGCTCCCGGCCTCGCCGCGGTATGCACCGGGTAGATATAAACGGCGAGGGACGGGGCAGAGGGGTTGGAACTGTGCTCCTGCCGGCGGTCCTGAGGCGCGGACAGCCGCCCCAACCGCCTCAGCCGCCGCCGTCGCCATGGCGACGCCGCGCTGGCCCACAAGGCGCCGCGGCCGCTCCTGGCGGTGCCGCGCAGCTGCCGGCGGAGGGCCCGGCCCCGCGGCCCCGGGACTCCGGGCGGGTAACGGCCCCGCGGCGCGGGGTGGGGGGTCTTCCTCCGTTGGAGAGGCCCCGGGCTGGGAGCGGCAGGGCTGGGGCTGAGCGAGGGGCCGAGGCGCCGGGCCGGGCTGTGAGTGGGGCTGGTGGCGGGGGCGCGGTGAGGCCTGCGGCCGGGCCGGTCTGTCAGCGAGGGCAGGGCGGCGGCTAACGGCCGCGCAGCAACAAGCGGCAGCGGCGGTTGGGTTTTACGCTTGTTTTTAAAAATTATTTACTTGTGAAAATCATGTGGGGCACGGTAGTGTTTGTGCTGGAAGCCGATGTGGGGTTGACACACGGTGCTAGCCCGTGGCTCAAGGGTTCTCAAAGCTGGCCGCCACGGTAGGCGCAGGGCCTTGCTGGGAAATGGCTGGTGCTTTGGTGGTGCTGCCCCTCAGCTCCGTTCTCTGTCATCTAGCTTTCTGTGCTTGAAAGAGCTCCTTGTTTCTCATGTGCTCAGCCCTCTCCTGCTGGTTACCCTTGCCTCTTCCATAGGTGGTTCTTAATCTTCCAAAATTAGTTTTTATGTGCTGAGCTTCCCCAGTCTGCTTGGCCTCAAATTGTTTTATTACAGTATCCTTGATCAGTGTTATTGCAGGATAACTGACAGTAATTAAACCCTTGGATAAGGGCTAAATGGCTAAACCAGTGAGGCTGATGGTAGGTCATACCCAAATTTTAGCAGTCTGACTTGAGGCTTTTCAGCATCAAAATGGTGTTCAGACTGCAACATGCTGAATCTCAAAGGTTATCCATTCAGTCTGAAAAGTTTACATGGCCCAAGAGACAACTGTAATAATTGCCTGTGTCTTTTTCTTTTCTTTTTTTTTTTTTTTTCCAGGCTTGTGATCACCATGGCTGCAGTGGATCGTTTCTACCTCTTGTACAGAGAGATCAGTCGTTCCTGCAATTTTTACATAGAGGCCCTGGCTATAGTTGGAGCTTGGTACACAGTCAGAAAGTGTGTGTCTCTTGCGATTGACACTTACAGCATGATCAGGTTGCATTTAATTCCAAAGCTGGGTGGCGAGATCGATCTTGTCAAGCGTTATGGGAAATGGGCCGTGGTCACTGGTAAGAGACTGAAGCAGTGTATTTGCTTAGGTTTATAAAACATGCCAGTACTGTAAAGCTTGCTAGTTTGCACTGCTGAGTGAGCTTTATGTCATAAGCCGGGACCTGTATGATCTCTGGTTGCGAGTTAATCTGCTTGAGCAGTGTCAGTTGTTCAGTGCCAAAATAAATTCAATTCCTCAGGAGACTGGCATTCTGAGTATATTGACTGACTGCTGGGAAAGAATCACAGAGCAATTTTTCCCAAAACTTGCAAGGTACACCCTGAACGTGTACAGCGTAGACAGAGATACAGACAAGATCCTTTTTTTTTCCTATGGGGTTTCATACGTGCTCAAGTTCTTCAGCAAGGTTTAAGTCATATATCTCTGACATCCCAGCCTTTCATTAAGGTTCTACTTTAAGCTCTCTGTTGTTGTCATAGAAAATATAAAACTTGTATGTCGCGGGATAGCAGAACGTTGCTACTGACAACACTGTCTTTAATGTTGTGGCTTTGACATCAGCAGATTCAGTGCCACATGATCTCAGAGAAGAGAGTAAAGCTATAATTGAAAGAACTGCCAAAACTGGAGGCTGGGGCTGCTCTGATTTTCACCTTGGTTTTTTATTTTCTATTACAGGTGGCACAGATGGTATTGGGAAGGCATATGCCCAAGAGCTTGCAAAGCGTGGTGTCAACATCATCTTAATCAGCCGAAGCAAAGAGAAGCTGGAGGCTGTATCTAGAAGCATATCTGAAACCTATAAAGTGGAAACAGATTTTATAGTAGCTGACTTCAGCAAGGGTCGTGAGCCTTACCCGGCCATTAAGGAGGCTCTGAAAGATAGAGAAATTGGGATTTTGGTGAATAATGTAGGAATATTTTATCCCTACCCAGACTATTTTACCAATCTCTCTGAGGATATTCTGTGGGACATGATCAACGTAAATATTGTTTCTGCTAACATGATGATGCATATTGTGCTGCCGGGCATGGCAGAGAAGAAGAAAGGGGCAATTGTGAACATTTCTTCTGCATCCTGTTGTCAGCCAACACCAATGTTGACAATCTATGGAGCCTCTAAAGTAAGTTGGGCTGTAACGTTTAGTGGTATGCGCTGCAAAGGAGATTATAGGTTGTGTGGCTTTTTTGTTGTGTTTTTTTAAACCTATTCAGCAAGGATATCAAAATACTTCAAGTTTTTTTAGGGATTTGTTCAAATATTGGAGGTGAATGTTACATGTACTAAGCAGTAAACTCTTTATGCTTAAGAATGCTGGGCTTTGTACCAAAGTCAGTGCTATCTGGATTATTAATTGTGGCATAGCAGTAGTTCTAGGAAAAATGTTACCTTCCTCAGACAAATGATGTGCAAAGCAAAGTGGCAGTTCTGTGACACATTGGAAGGGCCAAGAATTTAATTTCCCTCTTCTTCAGCTGACCTGTGCAGACATACCTCAAGTTACTTACACACTAGTATTGGGTAGCAAGAGGGGCTATACTCGTCCTTAAGCCACCACTGTGAAGAGGACTGTTGGCAAATCAAGCCATTGCTTCACCTAACACCAAGGGGCAGAAAAAGGCTTCTTACACCATTTTCTGTACCATATTTTGGGAGAAGTGAAAAGTACTCCCCCCCCCCCCCCCCCCCCCATTACTCTTCCTGAGGAGATCCAGTCAATAATGATTAGGATGGGGAAGCTGGGCGATTCTGGAAGTACTAATGCTTGTGGGGATGTGGATTTATGCTGGATAACTTGCTGCTGAATCCACAAAAGCAACTGAGATTGTAGAAGGATCTCGCCTAGATCTGGTGTCTAAACACAAGTGATTATTGCTCCCAGCTGTTGGTGGGAGCTGTAGTCGTAACACCTATGCAGTCTTGCTCCTGGGATAGCTTTTGTGGGTGCTTTCTTTTGCCTGGAGCAAAACCAGCTCTTATTACCCAAGGTCTAAAACTCCTTGAAGATTTTTGTCAGTATAGGAATTGGCTTAAGATTCCTGTTTCTGTTGCAGAGTATCTTGCCCTTTGGTTATGCTAAGTGTATGCAGAACTGCAGTCTGAACTAAAACAAAGTACCTGAATGAAAAACAACAAAACCAAATGTAACCAAGGTTTCTTTGGCTGCCATCATTAATCCAAATCCTCGATCAGCAGTGCAGTTTAAAGCCTGACCTCTGAACAATTACACTGGCACAGAAGTGGAAACAAGCTGCTCTAGCAGCATTCTTAGTCTCTTTGTGTGTTAACAGTGCATAGTGCTTGAAGGGGTCGGTTTGTTTTGCTTTCCTAAAGCAGGTGTAAGAGCATTTGTAGAAGATGCTCTCCCAACAGTTTGTTGGGAATGGTGCTTTTGCGAGGCCATTTGGGAGCAGAAACATGTTCACTCACAAGCTGAGTCTAAAATGCTTTTTCCTGGGGGTAACTGGCTGTGGTGGCACAGCAGTAGCTTTAGCGTGGTGTCGGTGATGCTGCCTTGGTAAGAGTGAGCCATGCTTATTTTTCTGTCTGTTTGATTCCAGCATTCCCAGTTATCAGGCTTGTGCTTTTTTTTTGTTATTCTGTAAAAGTAAAATGAGCTAAAGGAGATAATAGAGCTACAGTTAAACAAATTAATATTTAATTTTGCACAAGGGAGTCCCAGGTAGTAATTAACATAGGTTCTGGGGGAAGATCAGTTGAATATGAAATTCACCTGTAAATCTATTAGAGTGGGACTTCATTTTATCATTTTGACAGTAGTATGTATACTTAGCTTGTGATGCCCTCAAACTAGACAAGGTGTTTGTTTTAGATGAAATAAATGTTTCTGTATTGTTTTTAAGCAGAAATTGTCAGATTGTTAAATTGACATCAGAGAATTAAGCAGTCACTTTGTCCTGCAAGTTACTGTTGCAGGTTTTTAGTAAACAAATAACAAAAAGAAATGTTGATGATACTTGAGAAATGTGTATTTTTATACTATTTTTTCAAGGTTTTGTAGCTGATGTGTAGAATATGTTACAACTTTTCTGTAATTCTAACAAAACTCTGCCTTGGGACTTGATTTAAAAAAAAATGCCTATCTGCTTTTATCTTTCTAGACCTACTTGGACTATTTCAGTAGAGCACTACACTATGAGTATGCCTCAAAAGGAATTTTTGTTCAGAGTTTAACGCCATTTGTAATTGCTACAAAAATGGTAGCATGCAGCAGTGTTACATCAAAAAGATCTTTCTTTTTTCCTTCTGCTGAAGAGTATGCTAGTCATGCTGTTTCTACTCTTGGGTTATCCACCAGGACTACTGGTTACTGGAAGCATGCAATAAAGGTAATAAAATTAGTTAAACTATTTCGTGTGTGTCAATAGAAGTAAATAAGATGTTTGCTTAGGAGTCCGAATAAAAACTGTTTGTATTCTGAAAAAGTGCAATATATATTGTAGGACTTACAGACTTTGTGCTGTATTTTGTCACTAATTCTGCTTTAGAAAATTATGCTTGGGTATGCATATTTTTAGGTTGAGAGAGTGAATCCAATTCCCACTTGAAATGCACAGCAAAAATGGGAAAGAAACAACTTTTTATTCAAAAGCACACTGGGCAAGCATTACATCGTCTTCTGTGAACAGAAGTACCTTTTTTTAATCTTAACTTATTGAGCATTTTTCCACTTTGGGGAAGAGTGGGTAGGAAGAATGGAGTAATAGCAGGGGAAAAAACCCCGTGTTTTTATTCTAAGCTACCTGGAAGCTGGTCCTCCATATGTTAGGTTGTAATCTTTGGGAGCAGACTGTGGGCTCCTGTCCTGGTTTCAGCTGGGATAAGAGTTAATTTTCTTCTTAGTAGCAGGTGCAGTGCTGTGTTTCGGATTTGGTGTGAGAACAACGTTGACAGGACACTGGTGTTTTCAGTTGTTGCTGGATAATGTTTATACTAAGTCAAAGACTTCAGTTTCTCGGGCCTTGCCAGCGAGAGGGTGGGAGGGGACACAGCCGGGACAGGTGATCCGAGCTAGCCAAAGGGATGTTCCATACCATATGATGTCATGCTGAGTATATAAACTTGGGGAAGAAGGAAGGTGGGAACATCTGGCATTGTGGCATTTGTCTTCCCAAGTAACCATTATGTGTGATAGAGCCCTGCTTTCATTTACGTGGCTGAACACCTGCCTGCCAATGGAAGGTAGTGGTGAATTCATGTGCAGGTTTTGCTTTACTTACTAGATTGTTCTTATCTCAACCCTGTGGTTTAACATTCCTTTCTGATTCACCTCCCCATCCCTTTGGGTGAGAGGGGAGTGAGCGAGTGGCTGTGTGGTGCTTAGTTGCCAGCTGGGGTTAAGCCATGACAGCTCCAAAGTAATCTTAGAAACACTGGTCACATATCATGTGTCCCTGACTAGTGGCTTTTGATAGGTTGAGTAGAGGAAATTGAAGAAGTGGGGATTAGTCCAAAAGGAATAAAAGGGACTGGAAGGATTCTGGCAAGATGTGGCAATAAAAGGAAGTGGACAGTATTACTGTTGTGAACTTGACAAACCGCTTCAGGATTTTTTTGCAGAACCTAACTATTCAGTTGTGGACACTACTTCCAAAATGGCTAAACATGTTTACTCCCAGTGGGTTAAATGTAAAGCTTAGCTGCTGATGTTCAAGCAGGTTTTGCCTTGCTTTATTGATAATTGGAGAAACTGTTTACTTTAATGGAATATGTCTTAATTTGTCCCTTCCTTTCTTCTTTTTCTTTTCTGTTGTCTGTCTGTGTCTCTCCACAGTTCACATTGGGTGAGCAGCTACCTGAATGGATCTGGGCATGGTTTGCAATGTATTTTTTTAGAATTATACGCAAGGAAGCTTTAACGTGCAAAGTGAAATAGGAGTATCCAGATGTCCTGCATAATGAGTACTTATTCTGATGGAGTGCTGCAAAAATGTTTAGTGAAGCGTGGTGGACTTCCGGTAACTTACCCATACCTTGTAAATGAGCTACATGTAACTTAGACATCAGAAGTCTGGATCCTCTCTCTATCCTTGTATTAAATAGCAGCTCTGCTGCATTCCCCCATGACAGAGAGCTGATCTTGTGCAGGTAAATCGCTGATTCTCTTCAAGGTAATTGCACAGGAGCAGGTACAGTTTTAATTGACAGTTAAGGACTATCTTGTATAGTGCTACACAATGTCAACTTGCAAAGCTAACAGAATTTGCCAGAAATCAGCTCCCCCCCAATGATGCTGTTCAAGAAGACAATTCCAGTCAACTGTATTGTTTCTTTAATATGTAGTTTTGTGTAGCTTTGCTGTCTTCTGACAGCAGATGTTTGTATGTTTAAATTGCAAATGTTGTTGTTCTTGAATGATGTTATTTAAGGAGCTCATAAAAATTAAGGTGTCTGGCAAGGTACTGTTGACTTTGAGGTTGTTTAAATGACTGAAAAGGTCTTACAGAGCCGTAAAGGAATTTGGAGATAAACTCGTATGCTTTCTTATTCCAAATGTGAATGATCTTGGTAATACTTCAAATGTGACTTCAGCAATCTGAAATATGGCTGGAGAATTGAATAAAGAATGTAAAAACACATCAGCTAAAGGAAAATAATGAAGAAGTAATGTTTTAATTTAAAAATACTGATTGGTTTCCTAAGAAAAAAAAACTTACTGAATTTTTGGTGCTGTAAGAGTAAGTACATACACAAAAACATTTATATAAACAAAAGCATCAAAATCAATGTCGTCTGGTATTATAGACAATTCGTATGTGTTGCAGGCCAGTAAATCTTCACATCTCGGTCAGGAAAGCTGTCCTTTCTGTGTATGTTTAGTTGCTACCTGAAAGAGGGGCATGACTTGGGAAGAATGTTCTCAATCTTTCTGTATTTTATGTGATCGTGAGCTCGTTAGTACTGCTTCTTTAAAGTTATACTGAAATATCAAACCCATGAGCTACCTATGCAGTATCTTACACAGCAGCGTGACTCAAGGGGCGTCCTCCCCTCCTTTGGGCTAGTATTTGTTACTTGAAAATTATGGTGCTGTATTTCGTAAGGGTGACAATGGGAGGTGGGTATACTACGCTAGCTACCTCCCTGAAATCCCTGATTGGAGAATATACAACAGTTGCGTTGTGTAGCTGAATAACAGTCACGATTATGAAGTGCCTGGCTGTTGTTCCTCCAGCTCTGGACTGGTGATGTTAGAACCTTGAGTTCTGATAGTGATGTCCCCCATGAAATTTTTATGATGAGCAGGTTTTGCAGAGAACAATGTAGTATTACTCATCCTCATCCAGTAAGCGACCGGGTACAAATCTGTTCGAATTAAGTTGTTTACGAAGTTTTATCATGTGAAATGCTGATTAATGCTTTAAAAAAAAAAAAAGTCCGAGCACACAAACACCTAAAAAACCAAAACACCCACCCCAAAAAAATCAAAAAGTCGTGATGTTTAATATAATGAATGTTATGTTGAGCACCATACTCATGCTTGAATGTACTGTCTGGAGGGGAAATTCAGGCTGTGATTTCTAGAAAGAAGGAGCTCTGTCCTTCCACGCTTTTGTACTGTTCAGTTGCTACAACCCTGTGTTCTCAGGTGTTTTTTTTGGGGGGGATAGAGAGGGGAGAAGGTCGAGGGCGGGGGGGGCATTAAAGGCAGGGACCCCCGAAGCGGTTCTGTTTGTTGCTGACCCCAGCCGACCCCGAAAGCGGGTTTGCTTCAGTTGTGCACAAGTACGCACTGGGTGTTGCAATAATGACTTATGCCTGTTTGCAAACGGGATGTAAACAAACGCATTTATTTTCAGCAAGGGCTTAAACAAAACTTGCGAAACGTGAAGCTGTAGAACATTTCTGATCACATTCCCCCCCTCAGGCGCTGCCAGACAGGCGCTGCCTGCCCGTCCCTGCCGCTAACATCCACATCTCACGGTTTTCCTTACAGGAGCTAGGCCCCGCTCGGCCACACTGGAATAACCAGGTTCACAAAACAAATTTCTTCCGAAGACGGCTGCGCCCGGCCGGCTCCAGGGGGACGCGTCTTCCCCGGCGGGGCCCGTTACCCCCGGGCCGTGGCCCCCGGCGCCATCACGGCGCTCCCGCGCATGCGCACGGCGCGGCAGGGGGCGCTGCGCCGCGCATGGCCCCGCCCCCGGCACGGGGCTCTCGCGAGAGCGCCGTGATAAACAGTGCACAAAATGGCGGCAGCAGGCCGGGGGGCGGCGGTGGCGGCACGGTGAGCGCGGCGGGCGGGGGAGGGTGGCGGGATGGTGGTACTGCCGGTGCTGCCGCCGCGCCTGCCGCGCCGCTTCCGTGCGTGGGCTCGGGAGGACGCGGAGCGGGGCGGGGCGGGCAGCACCCGGGCCTGCAGCAGCCGGTCGCCGTTCCCGGTGTTGGCTCCCCCTCGTCCCTGGGGCTGCCGCGCGGGGCCCTGCCCGCACCCCTACAGCCTCCCCAGGCCGAGGGGCGGGCTGCGAGCGGCGGCGCTGGCCCGCACGGCGTCTGCCGGCTCCCGCCGGGGCTTTAACCGCGCCGGGGCCGCGCTGCCGCCCCGCGGTGGCGGGCGGGGGGCTCGGTCGCTGGCTGTGGCGCGGCGGGGGTGGCACGGGCGGCGCTCCCTGAGGGGGCGGCTCCTCCGCGCCCCCTGAGCCGCCCTGGGGTGCCCTCGCTTTGGGGTACACAGGGGCGGCTGTGCTAGGGGACGGGCTGGCTGCCGAGTGCCGGCCCTGGCCACCTCCACGCCGCAAAGGTCCCAAACAGAATAAGGTTGTGAGCGTGGTTTTCCTTTCCTCTTGGCGTCTCTCATGTTTCAGCATCATGCTTACATACAGGCTGTATTATTACTGTCTTATAAAACAGCCCTAAGGATGCTTATTTTGCTCATTTGTGTCGTTGCGCTTTTAAATTTTTATTTATTGCTCTAGGGGTTATAAGGCAACGAAGTATAAGGCAGGCAAAGCTCAGCCAAGGTGAGGAATCAATGTGTTGGAACTGGGTCCAGTTCAGAGGCGCTTTGTAACCACAAACAGTCCAGTCTGGCATGGCATAGTCAGTCAGATAGAAATGGAGGGGAATTCTATCCCCGTTTCAAGGAAATAGTTGAGAATTCTAAATAAAGCTCGATAAAAATGGACAGCTGTCACACGCAGGCTGGATTTGTTCTGTTGTTGTGCTGTGAGGTCAGCCCGTCGTCCTGCCAAATAGTGTGAATCCCAGAATAAGGCTCCTGCTTTTCAGTCCTGGTCACTGCAGCAACATACCGTTCTGTTTTGCTTCTCCAGGCAGGGTGGCAGACTAGACATAGACATGGTTTTTTTCACTTCCCTTTTGATGGCCTTTTGTCTATCAGTTGCTGGTTAAATGTTTTGAATTTAAAAAAAGACTAACATTGTAATTTTTCTCAAATGCTTCCTGCACCTTGGAACATAAAGGGAAGAGGTTTCTCCTCTATGTGAAAAAACACTTCCAGTGCTTTGCTTTAACTTCACATTTTTGCATCTGTAACCCCAGCCCTTATTTTCTCAGGTGCCCATGTTGCAGTTTAACACATACTGCACCTTGAAAAAATTAGACTTTTTTTTTTTTTTCTTCATGCTGTTTTTTCTCTTTCAAGCACAAGGACTGCAGGTTTGCTTCCTGTAGTGTCTTTTGTCCTTACCAGGCCTTAGTACAGAGTTTGAAGCCAGTTCTGCTTGTGTAAAATGGTGTACTTCAGCAGAATTTCTATTTGCCACATTTCTGATTGGAAAAGAGCACCATGCTTTTTTAAGTGCTCATGGGCACTTAAAAAATCATGTTAATATTTTATTTTGCACTTTTTCCTTGCCCTGCAGCTGGCATGTTGTTTTGTTTTCTTTGCTCCACTTACACAAAGAGTGCTCAAATTTGGTTGTCATCATTGTGTGTTCTATAGTCAGGTTAATAGCCAAGTGTTCCACCCGTGCTCTGGTGCAAGCAGGGAAGAGACTTGAACCTTGGTGAAGAATTACTAAATGAAACATACGAACAACTTACTCCATATTATTTCTAATACTAACTGCCCAAGTTGTGTATCTTTTGTGATTTTCAGGCTATACAGTTGCACAAACATGAATCTAATTATTTTCTGTATTACTCTGCCTTACAGATTGGCTTGCAATCAGCTTTGCTAATTCTTCTAGGGAGTTAACTTTGCCATCAGAAATGGAGTACAGGACTCAACTACCACATTCTGAGTGACCGAATCCTTTAATACAAAATGGAGAAAAAGCGTAGAAAGAAATGAGCCTGTTTACTAGGCTTTACCTCAAAAGACCATGAAATCTCTACTTATTTTGGACACAGCTTTAAGAATATCCAGTTGATCAGCACAGTGAAAACAACATTTACCGAAACAAAAATGAACTAGTTTGTAAAGAAGAAAATTGTGATTTGAATATATGGAATTTTTGGAATGAAACCATTTTCTTCTTTGACCATGAAGTTTGCAAACATCTGGTTTGTTCTGGTTGTTATTTTACTCTGTGGCAAAAAACACTTCGGTACCAGACTAGGGAATTCCTCTCAGGAGGCTCATATATGTCCTGGATGTTCTCGCCTTACTTTGAAAGTGGAATTCACTTCAACAGTCGTGGAGCACGGTAATAAAAAGAGTTCAGCAGTAAAAAAAAATAATCCCTGTGAAGTTCAAGTGTATCTTGTGTATAAAGTGTGGCGTTTGTGCAATCATAACATTTAGAGTTTCTGTAGAAGCACATCATCTACTAAATTCTCTGCATGCAAAAAGAGAAACAGATTTTTTTTCAAAGGTTCTGGTTTAACTGGAAATAAGAGTCAAAAAAGGAGAGAAGGAAGAGAGGGGGAAATAAAGAGGATGTTAAAAGTGAAAATGAAGTGTGAAGGCTCAGGTGGGCAAGTCTGGTCACTTTGACCTGTTTAGTAGCAGTTCGTTTCAACTCAGCCGGTGGTGTGGTTGAGTCTCTTATGAAATATAACCACAGGTGGGCCTTGAAGGGGTGAGAAAGGCAAGAAGTCTCTTGAGAGTTTGTTCAAGAAAAAGTTTGGAAGTGATAATACGCGCATGGAAAAATTGCAAAGATAATTGTGAGGAGAGCATATGAATGGCAAAGTGAGTCAGATACCGCTGCTGGGATGGCAAAGGATAGCAGTAGGATGCTGCTTGACCCTGCATCCACTTGTTGCCTCAGGTACCTGTAGTATTCTCACAGTGAAGCTGTGCATGTGCCTGGGTGCTTACAGGCAGAGTGACAGCAGCGACGTTTCTGTGCGCAGTTAGCCAAAGGCTTACTGTGGTGAACGTGGCGGTGTGTGCTGAAGTCCACTCAGAATCAGCACTGTAGATGGAGCACTGGACTGTTGGGACCAGCTTCGTTCTCTGTGCGTGTTGTAGTTGGTGTCAGTAATTTGCACTAAAACTCAATACCGCGTAGAAGCTAGATTCTTTAAATCGTACACGTCAAGAAGCATGTTGAACTGGCATATCGAGCAGTTTGTACTGCTTGGATGTGACATAACAGTAAGTCCATTACCTCTTTCCTGCCCTCCCTACATCGTTTCACCTTTCCATGATACCTACTATTCTACCTTCCTTTCAAAGGTTTTTGTTGTATTTTGCAGGATTCTTGGTGGGGGAAAAAAACAAAATAAAAGCATTATGTAGTGCAGAAATAAACTGCAGGTTTCTAAAGCAATAAAAATGTGCCTCAAATTCTGATTGTTTGTTCTGGATAAAGAACGAAAGAAATATTCGGACTTTTACAAAGTCAGTGCATGAGTATGCTGCTTAAACATCAGTTCTGATAAATTGTGCTCTTGTTCCAGAGTATATTGTGGCTTTTAATGGATACTTCACAGCTAAAGCTAGAAGTAAATTTATTTCAAGTGCACTAAAGAGTAGTGATATTGAGAACTGGAGGATTGTACCTCGCAACAACCCAGCCAGTGACTATCCTAGTGATTTTGAAGTTATTCAGATCAATGAGAAACAGAAAGATGGAGTATTGACACTGGAAGATCATCCAAACATCAAGCGTGTAACACCTCAACGTAAGGTCTTCCGATCACTCAAGTATTCGGAGTGTAAGTAATTTCCTGCATGAGATATGCTTTAGAAAAGTATTCTTAGCCTTGTTTTAGACCATCAGCTTAGCATTAGACAAATGAGAAGTGCCCTACAGTTTTTATTTAATTTACAGAAATCTATTCCTTGGCCTATAAAATTATCAGGGTCTTGTCATACCTTTGCTAAAGCATTCCCATCTACAGCGTAGAAACATTTCTTTTGTAGTGGTCAGTCACCTGAGACTATGGACCATCATATCCCTAGTAGATAAAACAGAAGCTTTTACTGATTTTGATTAGAGAAAATTTGTCTAAAACTTTTGTTATAACAATATGATGTGCATATTTGCATAAAAATCTAATCTTCTGTGGTTTTCCTCATACTGTTACTTTCTTTTCTTCATCCTGATCCTACACAGCTGATCCAACATTGCACTGCAATGAAACCAGATGGACTCAAAAATGGCAGTCATCTCGTCCCTTGAGAAGAGCAAGTCTTTCTTTAGGTTCTGGCTTCTGGCATGCAACAGGTCGACACTCAAGCAGGCGTTTGCTGAGAGCTATCCCTCGCCAAGTTGCTCAGACCTTGCAGGCAGACGTCCTCTGGCAGATGGGTTACACAGGTATGCTTTTGTCTGTTGGCTTAGAACAATTACCTTCTTTGAAAAACAAGCGAAGTATAAGGAGAGGCTAAATTAATCTCTTACTGGGTGCTGGTTCTGGAAAGATTGAGAAATTATTTGTTTGGAGTTACGTTGTATACTCACAGAGTGCTCTTCTGTGTGTGTATACTGTTCTTACGAGAGGTTGGGCATATTTATGATCTATGGCTGAATTTCTGAATTGGAGTGTTGAGTGTTGTTTGAGATCTAGAACTTACTGAGCTTGTGAATTGCATGCTACAGTAAATAAAAGTTCTCTTTGACTGGATAGATTTGCTAAGAAGCTGAATCAGAAAAAGCGATGCTTTTCTATTATAGGTGCTGGTGTAAGAGTAGCGGTGTTTGACACTGGTCTGAGTGAGAAACATCCACATTTCAAAAATGTAAAGGAGAGAACAAACTGGACGAATGAGAGGACCTTGGATGACGGTGAGTTACTGTGCACCTGGTCCAACTGTTATGGATACTGGTGTGTTCTGTTTTCCGTTGTAAAACTGCTGTTGCTGCTATTGTGCTAACATCTGGTGAAACAGTGTATCTTGAGATTTTAAGCTTAGTTTTGCAGTGTTCCGAGCACTTAGTATTCCTACCAAATTCAACAAAGTATTAAGGTTCTGGGAGGGTGTTGCATAAGACTCTTTTTAATCATTTGTGGTGTTTCATGGTAACATTTGAAAAATGTCAGACCATGAAGACATTATGCAGGCATAAATACATTGTCAGAGTAGGTGGAGGTCAGAGCAAACCCCACAAAGCTGTTTCTTTCCTATTCCATTTTATGTATTCTGCTGTTTCACAGTGCATACAAATTTCCATACTTACGAGGGAGAGGATTTTCCTTCTGTACTGTGCATTCCTAAACTAATCAGAGTTTTGGCACCTTCCTGTAAAGTTTTTCTAACCTATATCATTTTCATCAAGAAATGCTGTGCTGGCTCATGCCCATCAACATTCCAAAGAACTTTTGTATTTTTTGCAGTATGTTTGTGTTCCTTTTTCTTATGTTGACCTTAACTTGCCCTGACTGTATGCTTTAATTAACTTCATACTGTCTGAGTCAGTCAGTTGGCAATTTAATCCCCTTAAATTTTGAGGTATATGCATATCTTGCTCAGTCCTGTGTGCGCCTCCGTAGTTCTGTCATGTATAGTATTTCTTTGCTTTGCAGCACCTGCTTTTGGTAGTTTTGCTTTTCTGTTATTTCTGTGCCCAGATGATTGCTGGACAGGAAGATTTGGAATACAGAAATACAATGTGGACAGTCCAATAAAGCAAAAGCTAAAATTATTGTTTAAGAAGAGAAGAAAATGTGTTTTCGTGTTTCGTTGTTCATCCTTAAAAAAATATGGTTCTTGCAGAACCAGGATAAAAATCAAAAAAGAAATTTGCGTAAAAATACGTTGGCCTTGTGACTTGCATTTCCCAAAGTAACTTTTTTCTCATGATTGTGGGGCTCTTGATTTCACTGGTAGCAATCAGGAGTGGATAGACTGGAGAGTGTGTCATCGAGTTTCATCAGCTGGTTGTCTGCCTACACAGTGCTGGGAATTTAATCCCACTGAACCCAGCAGCAAAATATGATTTACAAAGACTAGGACTGAACCCGATGTTTGTGGTTTGTTGTAAAGTCTGTTAGATTGATGTGATTTTTGGTGTAGGTGGTGTTTAACAGTACAGTTCCTTGACAATGAAATGATTTGTCTTCCAGCATCTTTATTTTGTTTCCTTCTCCATGTGATAGGTTTAGGCCATGGGACTTTTGTAGCAGGTGTGATAGCCAGCATGAGAGAATGCCAGGGATTTGCTCCAAATGCAGAACTGCACATTTTTAGAGTGTTCACCAATAACCAGGTAGCTATTTTACATCTGTTTCAATTTCTGCTTTCTAGATTAATGCTGTATTAATCCTTTCCTTTGGGAATATTGCAGTACTTGTAAATGTTGATGTATTTTCTTTGATCAGTGAGAAGGATACATCTTTCTACTTGTAAGATACTACAGGATGTCTTACAGTTTCCAAATCTGGTGTATTTTTCAGAAATAATGTGTGGAAGTCTGATCTGCTTAGTGCTGGAGCAACCACTCAAATGTACTGAGCACTAGAAATGCCAGGAAACCATTATCACTTTTATGCTTTATTTTGGTGGTGTTTCTTCTATCAATCTGAAGTCTGTATTGTCGTGGACTCACTGGATGTTCCAATGATAGCTTGCTTTCCCCTCTTTCTTACATAGGTCTCATATACATCTTGGTTTCTGGATGCCTTTAATTATGCAATTTTAAAGAAGATAGATGTATTGAATCTAAGTATTGGTGGGCCAGACTTCATGGATCATCCATTCGTTGACAAAGTTCGTATGAGGAAATAAAGCGGTCGTGGTGGTTTTTATATCCCTCACACAAACACTGGACTTGCAGAGCTACTCCTTTGCCACAGCTGCTGATAGGTTCTGCTGCTGCTGACAGTTTCTGTGGAATTTCATTTACATGAGAGAAATTTTATACAATGTACAGGCTTTTAGGAATATATTTAAGAAATGAATTAAAAAGACCCCAAACACAACCCAGATATTCAGAGCTATGGAAGCATGCCCTTTTACCAAATACTGTATGTACTGCTAGAAAGTGTGATTCCCAAGCAGGCAACGAAGTGGGCCCATGATAGAAGACGCTTAAGTGACAGCCCCCACCCCCCCCCTTTTGTTTTTTAAATCTCTGCATGGTTAACTTATTTCATGGTAAAAATACGTAGAGCATGTATTCAGCAGCAAATTGTTTAAGAACAAATAGGTAAAAAGTACAGGTAGTTGATTTAAGTATGTGTTTTGTTTCAGGATAAGATGGAATTAAGTTTTTGTCTTTGTAAATGCCTGATTCCCTGAATTGTTGATCTATCCTTCAAAAGCACTAAGCAAATTAATTTACTTGCATTTTAAAAAAGGATAAAATCTTTCTTTGTAAGGACTAGTTAAGGGATTTGATGCATTGCTTTTTTCTTTTCTTTTTGCTTTTTTCTTTTCTTTTTGCTTTTTTCTTTTCTTTTTGCTTTTTTCTTTTCTTTTTGCTTTTTTCTTTTCTTTTTGCTCTTGTCCTCTTTTTTTCCTTTTTTTTTTAATGATGACCTGCATTGAAATATAGTTTGACAGTGACTTCACTACTCTCCCAGATTATTACTGGAGAGGATTCAGAATACCTTGACTTTGGCATCTGGAATCCTTTGTTATGGATAAGAGTTCTTCCTTTGGTGTAACCTAAATACGTATGATCAGCAGTGTTGCTGTTGAGGCAGGGTTATTGGTCACATAATCTTAAGAAAGTTTGGAGCTTAATACAGTGAGATGTATTTTATAAGTCTCAGTAATAGAGGTTGGACTAATTGTTTGCTTATGTCAGATCCCATGGAATGTATGTTTGTTGGAAAAGTTTTTTTGGTGGCACAGCCTTATTGTAAACTTCTGTTTTTTGTAGGTATGGGAATTGACGGCCAACAATGTTATCATGGTCTCTGCTATTGGCAATGATGGCCCTTTGTATGGGTAAGTTTCAGTGACCACTTCAAAGAAAAGCAAACATGTTATTATATATTTCTGGAAGTAGTTGTGCTTGGTCAGAAAGTTTTCCCTACTCCTTTTTCTCTGCAATCTGTTTATAGAAAGTGACTCCAGTTAAACACTTCCCATGTCTTTATCACTTGCTGCTGTAGTACAGCAATTTGTGAAGTACTTAGCTAAATATTTTTCTCTGAGAACAGTGGAAAGTCAGTAGAAGAATGGCAGGACTTCCAGCTGGCATTCCCCTGTTAGTATGAGCAGACAGCTTTGGGTGCTTGGGCTTAGGGCTTAAGGAATATAGAAGGGATCAGGCCAGAACGATGTGTGATATATTTCTAAAATAAATGCCTAAAAATATATTTTGTTTTGTCTTCAAGATACATGGTTTGGTAGTTACTGAGTTAGTTACTGCATTGCTAACTGCCTGAAAAAGTTGCTCTCGCTTCTAAAGAATAACTGTATCAGGTAGGACCAAAATTTGTTTCTGTGGAGGTTACAAAGAGCATCTGACAAAAGTCTGATGGCAGTGTGTCTGTTATCAGGATAAACTTATGACTGTGTCTTGTTTGGTTTGGTGGTTTTTGTTATTTTTTTTGTCTTTCTATCTCCCAACTTGTTCTAGGACTCTCAATAACCCTGCTGACCAGATGGATGTGATTGGAGTAGGTGGCATTGACTTTGAAGATAATATAGCTCGCTTTTCATCTAGGGGAATGACCACTTGGGTAAGATATTTTGACTGTGGCCAGCCACATTTGCAGCCAAAATAAGGGCCTTGGAAAGGCAGCCTTTTTTTGAAGGGATAATGCTGTGCAGATGGTATGTGTTGGGGGAGTAACCATTTCATCAAAGATCGGAACAGTTAGAGATTTTAAGTCTTTAAGCAAGAAGCTTAATGTTCGTTGCAGGGTTTCTCATTATTAATTTTGACAACTATTGACATTCTTGATGTACCTGTAAAACATCCAGTACCTTTTGGCTTACGGTGAGGACTTGCCTGTCTGGTTAAATCTGGAAAAATGAAGGCCTGCTTTTGTGCTTCCTTTAGCTTAAAAATCCTAGGATTTACAGGTACTACATGTAACACTGCACTTACTTGCCTGTTGAACTGAGGTGACAGGTACTGTGCACATGATTTCAGATGAGACTGCACTGTGATCTTAAGGGGACTGTTACATGCTGCATGTCATTCATTAGCAAAGTAGCAATGTGGTTATCATTTTGTGAGTGGTTTTATGCTTAGCATAGATAGTACAGTAATTGGCAGTAATGTTAATGTTGAAACATTGAGAACTTGAGTCCTCCTTTAGGTGTTACTTGCTGTTCTTTGGCGCTGAGCTTTGGCTAATTTAGTTGATAATTTTACTTCTAAATGACCTGCAGTTGGTTTAAATGCCCAAATGAAGCAACCAGTCTTCGTTGTGTATCAGGGCAATAATGCAGCTGTTTTCTTTCGCAGGAGCTGCCTGGAGGTTATGGTAGAGTGAAGCCTGATATTGTTACTTACGGCTCTGGAGTGAGAGGTTCTGGTATGAAAGGTGGATGCCGCTCGCTCTCTGGGACAAGTGTAGCGTCTCCTGTGGTGGCAGGTGCTGTTACTTTGTTAGTGAGGTAAGTCTTAAATAAGACACTCTAAAAGGATGCTGATGCAGGAGGGTCATTATAAAGGAGCCCACCAAATAAGAGTAAATTGTGTTTACATGTAGGAAAAAAAACTTGGAGGATAAAATCACAGTTCTTCTGCCTGAGACATTGCCTTGTCTGACAAGCTGTAGGTTTTCTGGGAAAAACTTGAGAACTGTTCTGAATAATAGTTACATCTTTGAAAATTTAACTAGGGAGAGCAGTACTATAATTTTGTGATATTTTTAATATCATTTTGAATGGCTGAGCTTCTGTCAGTTTTATTGTAGAAAAGCAGCTGCTCAAAGTAGGCACCTGTAGCAGATAATTATCTAAATCCTTGTAAATTTTATAGGTTTCAGGGGTTTATGGCTGTTACCCAGTTGCATAAGTCATCTGTTGCATACTGAAGAACTTGAAAGAGAGGTGGGAGATGCAAGTCTGTACTTTCCGTTTGTCCTTGCTACTATATAAGGATGAGGTTAACTTTTATTTGAGAAACATGCCAAAAATGTAAAGTTACCATTATAATTCCTCCATAAAATGGTGCATTTTTCTCTGAACAACAAAGCTATTTTTGTCCCTCAGAAGAGCCACATTGCGAAAGATGTAAGTTTCCAGTTACAGAGGCTTTGATTTTTCAAAGTATTTTATTTAGCATATAAAGATACTGCCCTGATTGTAAAGACTGCTAGGCATGGAGCATTCTAAGGAGAAAAATGCATGTAATACTAGTTTTTAAGATAAATGTGTCAGAAGCTTGTCACTCTTCCTTAGCTGTTCCAGTGAGAAATCGAGTAATAACAGACAAGTATGAATAGAAGACATTACTCACAGCAAAATGATTTTTACTTTCCTTAAATCAAATGACTGTTAAGGCCGAATGGTAAACAGGACTAGCTAGAAAGTTGGATAACGGCTGCCTAATGTGATCTCTTGTTTCCCGTTTCAGCACAGTTCAGAAGCGTGAAATGGTGAATCCAGCTAGTATGAAGCAGGCACTTATTGCATCAGCACGTAGACTTCCTGGAGTCAACATGTTTGAACAAGGACATGGCAAGTTGGATCTTCTGAGAGCTTATCAGATCCTCAACAGCTATAAACCACAGGCCAGGTTAATTTTAATCCTTAATTAATCAATGATGCACTATAATCTGCTGTATGTCTTTTAAGAGAGCAGGTGTTGCATGTGTAACTCAGTTGAGCAATCTATGCTTATGCAACAAAGAGAACTTGCACAGATCTTACGTAACCCTGAAGCATGAATTTTGACAAGAGAATGGATGAAAAGCCTAAATTATAGCAGTGTAGGGATTGAAGTGTCTATGAGAGGTAAATTGACTTTCTCTTCTAGCCTCAGATGTTACGAATAATGTAATCTACAACACAGTGGAAAAACACTTAAATTTTAACTTCTGAGAAGAACATTCTCACTGTGCTGAAAAGTTTTTTTTTTGTGTGTGTGTGTAAAAATCTTTTCATAAAACCTAAAATAAAAAAAAAAAAAAGGGGGAGGGAAGAAGATTTTGGGGCGGATTTGGGAAGCAAGTGAGACCTTGGTAGAGCAATTATGACTGGCCTCTCTTATCTGTAATTTTTTCATAGTTATGCATAGTGGCATGTTCTTATGCTCCTCTGCTTACTGATTTTTTTTTTTAATTTTCTTTTTTTTTCAATTCTACCTCCTCCATCCTGCTGTAGTTTGAGTCCAAGCTATATTGACTTGACGGAATGTCCCTACATGTGGCCATATTGTTCTCAGCCCATATATTACGGAGGGATGCCAACCATTGTTAATGTTACTATCCTTAATGGTATGGGAGTCACTGGGAGAATTGTAGACAAGGTAAGACTTAACACTGTGCCAAGTCCTGACTGCTAACGTTGGTGAAAGCTTCCCAGAAAAGACTATTTTAGCTATGAATTTCATAGAACAAATCTGATTTCTTACTGCTGAGAGCAAGAGATCCAAAATGTTTGATTTTTAAAGGATACACCCAGATTGATGAGATTTGTCAACATGAACTGTCTACAAGTTTTCAAGCAATGCATTGGTTTCCCGGATGTGTAGTGTTTTGTCTTTGTAAAAAATAGTTTGGATTGACAGGTGCTTAGGAGATTTCTTTATATTCTTTGATAGCATTTAGAATCTTGCGGCATAGGGTTTCCTCATCGGTTTTTTTGTTGTTGGGTTTTTTGGGTTTTTTTTTGTCTGGAGCATCAGCAATCTCAGTAAAGAATCCTGACGTCATAAATCTTGTGTCTTCCATGGGTCTAAATGACCTGAAGGTACTGATTTATCAAGGTCTGCAGCAAAACACCAGGGATGTTGAGCATGTTAGTTGACTAGAGAGGTTTTTATTTTTTAATTTTTTTTTTTTGCTTTAAGTAAGTTTAAATGTAGAACAGATTTGGGAATTGATACAAGTAAAACACCCATCCCAAAACTCTAGCCAATGTAAATGAGATTAATTTCAACATTTTAGTGTGAATCCTGAGGTCTGTTTTAGATTTAAGCTTACATTAAAGGGCATTGAAGCTCTTATCCAACACCATTAGCTTGTGGTAATACTCAGACACAGCTGATGTAAATTGCTTGTGTCTGTCATAGCATTAGCTCTCTTCGTTACCAAAAGGAAATTTTGTGTTCTTACCAATAAATTTTTCACAGAACCCCAAAACATTAAAATATGTGAACTTAAGCAGCGTGCTATTCAGAGAGCTTCTTAGAGAGTCCTGCCTCTGAAAAGCCTATACTTCATCTGGATCAGTAAGGCTGTCATGATTAGGCTGATTCACTGACACACCACCAACCCCTTGGGCTTTGTGGACATTTTAAAATTTGGCATAATATTCAGGAAAAGCTAAGGTTTATTATTTCTTTGTGCAGAGGAACAGGGCTATGTATGCAAAAGTTAGTGACTGCAAATACTGTTTTACCAATGTTATTTATTCTTCATTTCACAGCCAGACTGGCAACCTTATCTCCCCCAAAATGGGGATAATATTGAAGTGGCTTTCTCATATTCCCCTGTGTTGTGGCCTTGGTCTGGATACTTAGCAATTTCCATCTCTGTAGCAAAGAAAGCAGCATCATGGGAAGGCATTGCTCAAGGTCATGTTATGATCACAGTGTCATCCCCTGCAGAAAATGAAGTAAGTTCTGTGCATTTCTGGTTTTCTGTGTTAATTATTCAAAATTGCTGCCTAATACACAAATACCTTCGTCTTAATGGGTGGTTCTGGTCCTGTCATTTGAAGCACAAGTTAGATTGGGGTCAGGAAATTGAAGAGTACAAATAGTGATCTTTATAGCTGAGAGCAGGATTAACCTGTGAATTGGACATGCTTTAGAATCAGAAAACCTCTCTTTAGACTGATTTTTTAATTTCATTTGTTTATTTTGAAGTTCAAGTAACGTATTTTGAAAAAGAGATTACTTAAATATGTTTCTTCTAGAACCTGCGTAATTGTTGCTGAGAAGTTTTTTAAGGTTTTGAACAATTGAACCAAATCACAGTTGTAATGTATTTGAAGTATTTTACATTCTGAGCATAAATATAATCTGTTGACTGCAGAAAGAATACTACAGTGATTTAAGGCAAAAGTCATCCAGAGCTGGTACTGGTGACTAAAAGTAGATTGGATACCTCCATTTTTTTTAGTTTTTTTTTACAATCCGCAGTTAACTGGTGAGTGTTCCTGTTGGGGGGAAAAGGATTTCACTGTAGTTTGTTCTGTCCTTCAGTCTAAGAATGGTGCAGAGCAGACTTCAACGGTGAAGCTTCCAATAAAAGTGAAGATTATTCCTACTCCACCTCGTAGTAAGCGAGTCCTTTGGGATCAATATCATAATCTCCGTTATCCACCAGGATACTTCCCCAGGGATAATTTGAGGATGAAGAATGATCCATTAGATTGGTATTTATCTCAGGTTCTATTAAATCAGTATTTCTTGATTGTGTGTTAATGATATGGGATAACTTTAATGAATGCCAGAGAGCTCTGGCCTTTTCCAGTGTGGCATGGGATTGTCTTTTCTAAGAAATCCATGAATAGCTCTTGGACTCTGCATGCTTTTGGTGCAGGATTTTTTTTGTGCCGTATGGTTTTACTCACATGAAGTGAAAAGCTTTTAAAATACACATGTAAGACACTGAGATTTTTTTGTTTGGCTTTCGAAGTGTAGCATTTTTCTTTTCTGCCCTGATTTCTCCCATAAAGTTAAGAGGAGTGTTTTCTTAGCTGTTCCAGTATTCACTTGTCAAAAAAACCATGAGAAATTTGAAAGATTGAGTGCTAAAGAAGTCTGTTGAGGAAGGGTGTCTTCGAAGCAGGGAGAGGCTTGGCTGTCCTGTTGTCTTTCATAGGTGGCGAGGGAAAGCATCCATAGGAAGAATCACACAGCAGTATATAAGTGAGGATTAATCGGGTCAGTGACCAAGACACAGGCTTTTGGAAAGCTGCTTGGAGCATACAGATATGGCAAATGGACAGGAACCCTCCACTGAGTTTCAGCAATTATTTACAGGTGGTCCTGGGTGCTTCTTCAAGTTAGTAGTTAAAACTGCTCTTATTGGCTCTTTTGCGAGGAGGAGGAGGTCCTGTGAAGAACATCTGTTCTTAATGCAGTAGTGTTTCTCTGTGATGCGATGCAACCATGATGCAAACATGCAAAAATTGTGCTTTGTAAGGATGTGCTCAATCTCTAGCTTTGTCTGTGTAACTAACTCTTCTCTGTAGCACTTGGAACCAGTGTCATTTGAGAAGAGTTTGCAAAGAGGAGGTGGTGGTTGGAAAACTACAAATTATCATTTGAAAAAAATTGACCTTTTAGAAAGGAAACTAGGAAGTAATCTATAATGAGAGTCTCTAAATCAGATTTCTGCATGCCAGATCTAAATGTCTTCAACACTTTTCTCTTTTCCTAAGGAACGGTGATCATATCCACACAAACTTCAGAGACATGTACCAGCACCTAAGGAGCATGGGGTACTTTGTTGAAGTACTTGGTTCCCCATTTACATGTTTTGATGCAAGCCAGTATGGTAAGCATGAGTTAGTTGCCTTGTTCTCCATTCTGTTAACTTCCTCCTAAAACGGCCTGGTTTTTGGAAGACCAGTAATGTGGGGATGCAAAGAAAAAAATCTAATGATAGAACAATGTTATAACAGTGGGTGTATTTATATGCTGATACTTAGTTGTGTTGATGCAGAAGCTTGCTTGGAGGGCTAGAAGAATTAGTGCAGTTTTCTATTTTTACAATGAAAAAATGAGAGGGAAAGCCCACCTCTGAGTGGGTTAACAGCTCCTCTGTATTCAGTCCCACAAAGGCAGAACTGTATTTGCAAAAAGATTTTGGCACAGTCAAAATGCAAAATGAAGCATGATGTGAAGAGCAGACTAAAATCAAGTGTCCATTCTGGTTGTCTTTTCCCTCAGCAATGGCATTTTAAAACGTTGATATCTGTAGACAGATAAAAGTGGGGAAAGCATTCCATTCAGCCGTATGTGATAGCAAAGCAGTATGTGGCTGGTTTCTTCTCATCAGGAAAGAGACTTGATAGATTTGCCAGACAGCCCATGCTCTTTTCTGCTCCAGCCTGCCCCTATATTTAACCATGACATGCTGCAACAAGACCCTCTTTTCTTTTGGGCTGTGATGTTCTTCAGTGGCCTGCGAAGTGAGTGTGCATTCTGACAGTTTTCTATTTCTGGAAATGTTGTCAGCAGTAATCTTTTGTTTACCTTGATTCTTCAATAAATACCTCACTGTTGCTTTTCGAGTTCAGTGGGTGAGCAACTCGATACAGAAATGGTAGCGCTTACAAAAGTAGCAAAATAATTTATTTTCTGAGACCGCTGGTTTTGTAGTTGATAGAGTGCAGCATTAGGGGACTTCTCTGTCCTCTGATTCACCATTATATTGCACCTTGTTTGCTTAGTAGTTTGTGGGGCTTTCAAAATGTCTTCAATGGGAAGAAGTGAGGGGTGAAAAATGCAGTGATCTACCGCTTCTCCCTAGCTTGTATTGTTGACAAACTTGGTGAAGGTGCGCTTCGTCCCATTGTCTGTGTCATTAACGTGCTTTCTACAGGATCGTTTATCAGAAGGCTTGCCAAACAGGCTGCCTGAACTTGTGGAATTGGCCTGGTTGCAAGGGACTGTGAGACACAGGGCCAGAGTCAGTGGTTTATTGGATTGCTCAGGATATCAGCCTGTCAGGATTTGCATTCTCTTTGAAGATGGAAATTCCACCGCCTCTCTGGGTGATCAGAAAGTGAAGAAGCAAAATGACTTGATATTTAGAAGCCATCTGAAAGCATAAATATGTTTTTGGGGAATAGAAGTATATTTTTCTGGTTGTGCTTCTCAGTGATGCAGAGAAAGTTGTGCTTGTTCACAGGAGTGGGTGAGGATTATATGAAGGTGGCAGTGGCACTTCAGTCAGGTCTTCTAAAATGTGGCTGTAGTTTTGAAGTCTGAAGCAAACAAAGTTTCAGGGTAATTGTTGTCTACCTGGCCTGCAAATCTGCAGTAAGTGAGCAGAGTAGCCTTTAGAATTGGAATAGTGAAAAAACCTTATGAGTAGGGTGCATCTACACTAGCACTTCAGTTTGGGTCAGCAGTCAGTCTGATTGTCCTCTTCTGCCAGAGTCTGGCTCAGTTTATGGAGTATTTGGGTGAGACCAAACTGCAAAATATACACCTGATGTATGCGGGCATTCAGTTCATGAGACCACACAAGCATGAGTCAGAATTAACACCCTTAAAAAGCATACTGTGCTGCCAAACTCATTTTTGGATATGTTTGTAAACTGAATTGTCTGGTATTTCCCGTCCTTAAATGCACCTTCTATAATGAGCTGCCAGAGCAGGGCATGTGGACCAGATATTGTGCAAAATGTGTGCTTGTGTTGACTTTTGCAGAGGTTGTGTGAATAGCGATAACGTTACAGTGAACAGCCTGGTGAACTCTTGTTTTTGCTTTTACGCACAGGGACTTTACTGATGGTGGACAGTGAGGAGGAGTATTTTCCTGAAGAGATCACCAAACTGAGGAGGGATGTTGATAATGGACTTTCACTTATTGTGTTCAGTGACTGGTACAACACATCCGTGATGAGAAAAGTCAAGTTTTATGATGAAAACACAAGGTATTGATTTGTGTCAGTTCTTTGGGGGATAAAGTGCCATAGAATTGCCATTTTATGCACATGTTACCCTAAAAATCCCAAATGTAATATGCTGTACTTCATCACTCCCATGCTGCTTGTAAGAAGGGAATACCTGAAGAGCAATATTTATGTTAAGTTGCAGCTTAAGGAGAATAGCTACCTATTTCATCGTGATTGCGAAGGCTCATTTGGTAATGTAATCTTCTTTTTAAGCCAAGAAAAATATTTGCAATGAAAAGTAGTTACGAATTGGAGACTGACAAGCAAAGGAAAACGCATGCATTTTCACTTTCAGGGAGCAGAAAGAAAGTGTGCATTGCAAACAGTATTACCAGGTTGTACACCAATTACTGAAGTCATTCCAGTATATTGTATAAAAAGAAAATACACCAGTGTCATGAGTGGTGGTAGAGACCCTCATAATTACTGTAGTTGTCAGCCTGTTTTGTATTACTGATAAGCCAGGAAGATCTGTTTTGCTGTTTGTGAGCAAGTAACATTTTGCTTCCTTAGAAAAATGAGAAGCAAATTACATGACTGTCAGTTTTGCCTCACTTAGCCAAACAAAGAGGATAAGACTGAATTTCTTTCTAGCAAACTGAAGTTTTCCATGGAACTGAAATGCACTGAGAACTTCACGTTAGTATTACTATTTGTTCAAAAGCATTGGTGTCAAAGAGAGACGGCTGCTCACGCGCCCCGGAGTTAAATAAGTCCTTGAGATGTAGTTCTTTAAATGACTTTGAAAAAGTCTGCATGTGGGAAGCCACCTGACTTTCATTATGCAAACTCTAGTAGTATATTCTGTATACTAATAAACCGTGTTATGCTGTAATTTTTACAGACAGTGGTGGATGCCTGATACTGGAGGTGCTAATATCCCAGCTCTCAATGATCTGCTTTCTGTCTGGAATATGGCCTTTAGTGATGGGCTGTATGAAGGTGATTTTACTATGGCAAATCATGAAAGTGAGTACTGGAATCATTGCCTGTGCAGGCTACAGCGTGTTGTTTGGGAAAGTAGTTTTCTGTGAGAATGAGATTGAGTCAGAGTCAAGGGAACTACTCAAATTCAGGGAAAAGAGTCTCAAAGGATGCTTAAATGATTACTTCCTTCGTAGACTGCATTAAAGCCTTTGGTTTTAATTATGCAATTACTTGGAAATTTTAAATTTTGGAGGAAGAAAATGGATATGGACATTTTCCGTGGAATACACGAGTTTAGACATGCATTGTAACATCCTGAGATGTTTTGTGAATTCCTGTTCTTGCAATCTTTTTAATTGTTCCCCCTGAAATGAAGATGTTTGATTGGTTTCAAGTTCAGACTTTGTGGTTAGGCCACAGGTCTGTGATGACCTTACTGTTTTCTGACTTTCTAGGTCTAGCCATTCTTTCTTTTTATCTGCCCCAGTCATTTGATGTTTTCATGCTTTGCTTCCAAGTCTCTGTTTTCTGACTGGTTCATTCAGAAAGTGTGTGTAAAAAGAGAAGGCAACAGCACTGAGGGCTGTGTATGCTCACCAGCATGGATTGAAGGAGACAGGTTCTCTGTAGTATAGGTGATGGCTGTTAGTGTGAAATACTACATTTCTCATAGCATTTGATTAAGCTTTTCAGTTTAAAGAAGATCAGGTCAGTCTCCTAAACGGAAAGGTTTGAAAATAGTATGTAAAGGTGAACATGCAAAAGCTGTTCTTTGAAGCGTCTTCTCTGTGAATACATACATTGGTCAAAATGTGCAAGCTCAGAGTGATGTTCCTGGGAATGTTTTCTTCTGCGCTTGTGTTAACAGCTCACTGAAATATGGTGGGAAGGGAAGGAACGTAATTTTTACTCTAAACTGCACTTTTGTGATGTCTTTCAGTGAATTATGCATCAGGCTGCAGTATTGCAAAGTTTCCAGAAGATGGCATTGTCATTGCACAGACTTTTAAGGATCAAGGTATGCACTTCCTTGTCTTTTTTTCTGTGTTGTAAGCAGAACTTTGGAGTAGGTGCACAAGCAAAGTTCTAAAGTCTATAGGTGTAAAAACATTGATTTAAAAATACATTGATGGAGTAAGTGCTTTTTCATTTTGCCTAGAGCATGTAGTTGGATGCCTAACAGGCAGCTGCAGTGTGACTCTGTATACAATTTTGACATAGTACAGCAATGTCCAAGTGTATATACGCAGTCTTTTATTGTGTTTGCTCTACGTAAACACATCCGCATGTATGTGTGTCATGCATCTTTAGAGGGGAGGGGAGTGTGTCATAATGGTGTTACTTGTCCATGTTTTTCACAAATTTCAACTGCTACTGAAATACATCCCCTAATCGTTGCCAAATTTGGTGTGAGTGTTGTGGTAGCTGTGGTGATCTAAGGATATAGGTAAGGAAAATTTTGGTCGACAAAATATCACCCGCTAGATTCTCATAAGGAAAAATTCTAGGCACACAGGAAGCCAATGCTTGAGCCATCTGTTCTCTGTGTGTAGCCATTCTCTTTAGCTTTATCATAATATCTTTTCACTTGTGAGGTGGTAATTCCGATTTGTAATAGCAACAGGCCTTTTTTTTTAAAAAAAAAAAAAAAAAAGTTTTTTATGAGCCTTTAGGAAGTGCTATGTAGGACTAAATGACCAGAGCTGTTAGCATGTTGTAGGTCAGGCCTGTGTATATGGGTGAGGAAGGTTTGGCTGTGTAGGCAGAAGCACGTGTATAGCTTCTAATATAACTCAGCAGCTGCCGGAAAAGATCAGCAAGTTCATTGTAGTTTTGACTTACAATGTGCAATAGATATGATTACCTAGCGGAGAAATTTTCCATGTGAGCCTTTTGGAAGAAAGACAATTACCTCTGGAACGCTATATGCTGATGACTTAGGCATTTCCTTATGTGTGAGAGAGAAAGAGAGAGAGAGAGAATGTGTCAATTTGACAAGTAGCCTGCTAGACCTGCTTTTTTCTGTTGAATTCTTTTCATTGCAACTCATGAAGCAAAAGAACTCTGTGTTTTGCTTCCGCTGTGTAAAGGCAGCGTCTCAAGTAAAAGAGACTAAGTACTTAGCATTTGAAATTTGTCTTGTTTTGTTTTTTTAAATGGGTGTTAGAGGTGGGAAACCTTTAGCCTAAAAAGAGCTTTCATTTTAGTTCCTTCATGAATTGGGGTGTTTTCCCTCCTGCTGTATGTTAGAGCTTTCAGTCCACAGGAGATAAAATGATTGGATGGATTTATAAGATACAAATGGCAGGTTTCTAGCCAGGTCTACTCTGGGTTTTGCTGCACATACCCGTTCATGGGAAGGTTCCTATGCTTTTTTCATCTTTACTGTCCATCAGTTATCTCAGTTATGATTTTAATATCTCACAAACAACAAACATATATTTTAGATTGCCAGTTTATTATTTGGTACTTGCAGGGCTTTTGAAGGCAGGCCTTTAAATGACACTCCTTCAAAAATTATTCTACAGTAGGATGAGAACCAGGGCAGGGCTGGATGTACTGAAAACTGGCTCTGCATGCCAGTTCAAAGAGCAGCTGGGATGAGGAGGGAGTAAAATTTGCCAAAGGTTAAGGGGGAGGGGAGCAGGGGGAGGTGAGAAAAATCACGTGAGTTTTTGGTTTGGGTTGGTTTTTTTTTCCTTTTTGGCATAAGTATCCTTACTAAACAATACTTTTCTTTGTTCCTGAATTGAAAGCTGAACACACAAAGTGCAAGGGTAACTACTAACTGCAGAGTTCCAGAGACATGTAAGCCCAGCAGTCTTTAAAATGGGCTTCCCCTGAACCACAGGTTTAATCAGTTTTGCAGCTGCTGCTTACAAAGAGACAGATGTTGTGTTTCACATAATGTCTCTATTCTCTTTTGTTAGTTCCGTAGTAGGTTTTCTTGTAGGAAGAGGTAGGCACGGCAGCAAAGTTGACGAAGAGCAGTGTGCACTGTGATGGCTGATCTTAAGTTACTGTGTCCTGCAGCATTCTGCAGGGCTAAACCAACGTAAAGTGATTTGTAAGGCAGAACGTTTTGATTTTAAATCTGTTGCTGAAAATACTAGGATTTTTCATTCAAGCTTTCATTCATGTTGAAGATGATCTAGGCTGTGAGGTCTTTCTGCTTCTCCAACAAAGAAAAACATTAATATCGGTAGGAAACTTCACAATCAGAGTCTTGGAGCAGTTTCATTATTGTAACAACGTGGGGGTTTTGAAAACATGTTTCATAAATGTGTGGCATGAAGAGTGGCATAGCTGCATTTGTAAGTTTGCACTGTAGGCTGTACTGACTTTCAGGTAAATTGATGTTGACGCTTTGCAGGCTATTAAATTTATTTGTGCTTTGCTTTAGGTCTTGAAGTTTTAAAACAGGAGACCGCTGTAATTGAAAATGTCCCTATTTTGGGACTTTACCAAGTTCCTTCTGAAGGTGGTGGCAGAATAGTTTTGTACGGTGATTCTAATTGCTTGGATGACAGCCATCGACAGAAAGGTGTGTAAACTTCGACATGGAGGAAGAGTTACTGTCTTAAGCTAACAACTGAACTATGGGATTTTTACAGCTCCCATCAGAAATAGCTGTTTTCTAGGGCCTCTCTAAATATTCCCAACAATTAATCACAGTTTCAGCAAAAGACTGCCCCACAAGATAGCCCTCTGATAGATCTGACCATTCCCCCTCCCCCTCCGATAGGGCCCCTTGCCTATCTTTCATTCCACAAGCTTTCTGGGCTGGTTTTGGGGTGGATTTTTTGCAGGGTGGGGTTTGTTTGGGGGTTTTTTGCTTCTTTGGGATGGTTTTGTTTCCAGAAAGCATGTTTGATTTGAAATTGTGAAGAGTCAGTTAGGGGGTCCCTTCACTTTTTGCCCAGTTGCATTTTCAGAACGTTTATGTAGTACAATAGATTTTATCTTTTGAGTTTGCCCGTCAGTGTGCCTCGTTCCCTTTGCAATGTTTACCTTGTTCCCTTGCAATGTTTGCCTTCTTCCCTTTGCAATGTTTCCTGTGAGGATTTATGGTAATGTTCAACATTTTGGTTGTGGACTACTAGTTTCAAGTTCTACTTTGACACAAACCAGCTGGCGTAAATGTGTCAGAAAGCAGGAATTTCTGTTTGGGTTCAACGTGTTTGTAATTCTGGGTAGTGCGCGTGTGAGCAGCATGTGCATGGAGTTTCTGTGACTCCCAGAGAAGCCATTCCTTCTGCCTACACACTGTTGTTGGTCCTTAGAAAACCTTTTTTCTAGCGCTTTTGTCTGGTCTGGCTTTCTGCATTTTTAAGAGATTGATTTGGTTTCTCATGACATGTAAAACACAAGCTGGTGTATCTGTGGCTCAAGAGGCCAATGACAATCCAGTATGTGAGGTTGTCTTATGTATTTCTACTGAATGTGATGTTCAGCCTGAATTTTCCTCATGTGATGAAAAGTACATTTATAGTTTTTTAAGCTTTTGTCACAGATATTTTAAAATACTAGGTTATGTAATCCCTCCCTTGCCTAATCTATTTAAATTTAAAGAAACTTACTGCCTAAGGGAGCTTTCTATCTGTAGCTTATTTCTTTCTCTCCCAAACATTTTCATTTTCTTTGAAAGTTCTCCAGTTTCTCTTTATCTGTCTTTGGGTGGCTTCCAGTGGGTTGCTGTAGCACTGACATGTCAGTGCCTTACGTGCTTGCTGTAGGTTATTGAAAGCACGTAATTTAAGAGAAGATACGTAGCTTTGAATTAAGCGATAGAAAACAATGCTTTGTGACATCCCTAATGCTGTTAAATTCAGTGTGACCTGTGAAGCAAGAAAAAGTGGAAGGCTCTAAAGAAATCCTTTAAAATTAGCTTTTAAATTGTGAACCGGGAGCTGTGTCTCCTGCAGAGACATCGGTGGCTTTAACTGAGGTAAATTCCTAACATTTGTGAATATAAATCCTTAAAATCTGATTGACCTCTTTAAAAATCAAAGGTGGGGGCTTAAGGGACACCAGGATTATGAAGATTAATTCCCATTCCCAGCCAACTGTTTCTGGGAGGAGAAGTTCTGAGAAAAAGTTTGCTGTGTGGTGGAAATACCTGATAAGGGATTGTCCTACTCTTGCAAATGGAAGTTTTAGAGAATTGTGGTGTTAATAGCTGGACTGCTTGTTCGTTAGGTGTAGCTCTGGATTAAGGTAGTCATAATTCAGGAGAGAATCAAAGCAAGGGTTCATGTGCTGTTGAAGTGCAAAGGAAACCCACAGTCAGGTATGTTGCGACATTGATTCCCAGCCTGGTCTGTACCACAGCTGCTGTAGGTGCTGCTGGCATATAGCCAGAACCTTTCCCCTTCATTTATGTTTCTTTGAGCTTGGGAAAGCAAATGAGTTATAACTTTCCACTGAAGACACTACCTTGTTCTTACTTTTCTTTGCAAGGTATCTATTTTGTCCTTTCAAAAAACCAGTTGGTTCTCAGTTTTCCTCTTAAAAATGGTATCAGAAGCTCAGAGCTTCCTGTGTTTCCACACCAAAAAACCCTCATGATTTTTGCAGGGACTTGGATGGCCTTGCACAGGCTGGAATTCCCGTATTTGATACCTGTTGTTTTTTGTCCTGCTCCCCAAAAGAGCCTGATTTGGTACTCAAGATATTTTAAGAGTGAACAGATTATTTCTGTGTCTGTATATTGGGTGGGGGATTTGGGGTGTGTGTTGGAGGTTGCATCTTTCTGAAATTGGGCCTAGAACCTCAGAAGGAAAGAATCGAGAGCCAGAAAAACTGATGGTACTTCTGAATGTCATCACAGCCTTCTTAACAGAAAGATAAGCCGTTTGAAATGTGGCATAATGCATATCTTCTCTGGGGGCTTGGGGCTATGAAATCCACAGATTGCTTTTGGCTCCTGGATTCCCTCCTGCAGTACACTTCTTACGGGGTGACACCGCCAAGTCTCAGCCATTCTGAAAACAGGCAGCGACCTCCGTCAGGAGCAGGCTACTCTCTTCCCGAGCGGATGGAAGGTGAGGGCTTTAATTACCAAGCAGAGCCCACAACGGAGGGGGTGTCTGGGTGGCATTTAGGAATACTCGGGCGGGCCCTTTGAGGTATAAAAATTAAGGCTCGTTTGGTATGAGCTTTACAGTGTTTTGTTTTACTAGAAAAGAGCACTTACTGTGGGGATTTGTTACGATCTAGTTGTGATTTGACTAAAGAAAATGTTCTGTTCATGGAGTGATTTTCAGATGCCTGGTTCTTCTAGGGAGTATTCTAGTTACTAGCTGCAGAGCGTGTATAAAGCTTTCAGTCTTGTCTGGTGTGCTGCCAGCAAAACTTGAATTACCCACTGGTGTAGGTGCACAGCCTTACTGTTTTGTAAGGTGCCCTTTGGTTAATTCTGAGATTTAGCTACGAGTTGCCGTTACTGTAAAGAGCTCGTGGTGTTACCACAGCACTGTTTAGCCAGAGGCAGATGTTGGCAACATTTATCCTGCTAGTCTTTTGGTAACCCAGTGTGCCTCTGCTGTGAGTTGCAGGTAACCATTTGCATCGATACTCAAAGGTGCTCGAGGCTCACTTAGGAGACCCTAAACCCCGGTCCCTTCCTGCTTGTCCTCACCTGTCCTGGGCCAAACCACAGCCTTTGAATGAAACTGCCCCCAGGTTAGTATATGTCTGGCTGACAGTTACACAAGAAGCCTTGCTTTTGAGTTCAGCTGAAAAATTGTTTCTTCTGCTTTTGAAAGGGACAGCTGGAATGCCTTTCCTGGAGAAATACGGGATTGCAAAGAGGAATGAGTTATGCCTCTTCAGTGCCTAATCCTGGCTCGCCTTATAGCTACGCTATGAAACTAGGGGATTTAAAAAACAGCTTCAGAAGTCAACTCACTGTTGTGATTGAGTTGATCCCAACTTAGAGTGAACAGTCCTGCTTAAATCCATTGTCACTGCATGCCTTTGAAATAGTTTTCTGAAGCAGCTTCTTGAACAGCTGACCTAACTCTGCCTTCTGTTGTATCATTTGTCAGTTGCTTGAAGGAAAACACACCAGCGTGTAGCCCATGCTTGTCTGCTGAGCTGCGCGTGGTTACTTTTGGTAGACTGCAAGAATGAGAGTTAGTAAATAGTTGCCAGTCTAAGTATGTCCCTGTGGCTTCTGAATTTAACTTTGGAGATCTGCAAACTGCAGAACCTAAAAAATGATCGAATTATCATTGGGGTCCAAATTAGTGAGTTAATGTGTAGGTTCCAGCTGTCGCTTTCGCTATGTTTCTACAAAATTCCTTGCATTACTAGAGTAAGTGAGCAAACACCTCTGTCTTTAAATTTCTTCTAGCAACCTTTGGAAACATCAAAAGTTACTGTCAATTGACCTTGATAAAGTGGCTCTGCCCAGTTTTCGACAGAACAGACCCCAAGTGAGACCATTGTCCCCTGGAGAAAGTGGAGCATGGGACATTCCTGGAGGTAAATATTGAAAGTTTGAAAGTCGCTCTTCTGCTTTGCTTGTTGTATAGGCTTTGGGAAAAAAAAGTATTAACAATGAAACGCAGTGCAACCGGAAGAAAGGCTACGTGTTTATTTTCAGTTGTGAAAAACATGCAAATAATAGTAGGGCTATGTTGTACAAGCTGACTGGTGAAGCCTGAAGGAAATGTTTTTGCATATGAAGAGTTTATTCAGAAGAAAGCATGCGTGACAGATGGGGAAGGAGGTTTTGGGGGGTAGTTGGGGTTTGTTTTGGTGCGGTTCAGAGTGATGGGTGTCAGCAGCAGTCCCAGTCCTTGGGAGCTGTGGCTGGTTACCTCCTGCTAAGTAAAATTCTTTGTGTCAGTGCACAAAAGCGGAGTCCAGAAGAGTTTGTCTGAATGGTGCCTTGGGCAAGGTGTTACACTAACAAATGATGTAGAACACTTGAAACAGCTTTCAGTCTAATAGTGGGCTGTTCTCCTGCACGAGCTTGGCACTGCAGGCCCAGGTGGAAGTTGTTTGAAAGCCTCACGCATGCACTTCTCCCAGACTGAGCTGCTAGACCAAAAGACGCCTGTAAAAACAAAGGGTTTGATTCTACAGCTTGACCTCACTGTGTGTATGCACGGTGTCTCTGGAGCAAGGACAAAATCACTTTCCTCATGGTATCAGGGTTTGGTGTGATTTATAGAAATTACTTAGTGGTAAAATTATGGTCAAGCATTTACTCTCTTGTCTACAGCAGATTGTAACCCACATCTCCCCTGCAACAACACTTTCATGTGCCCAAGTAGGTCAAAGTGGAAATGCTGGTGCTTTTCTATAATGTTAGTATCCCATCTTGTTTTTGCCTGTCAGACTGCAGTTGTTAATTCTAGAATCATACAGAATCAGAGAATGGTTTGGGCTGGAAGGGACCTCAAAGATATTTAGTCCCAACCCCCCCTGCAAAGAGCAGGGACACCTTCCCCTAGACCAGGTCGCTCCAAGCCCCGTCCAGCCTGGCCTTGAACGCTTCCAGGGATGGGGCATCCACTGCTGCTCTGGGCAGCCTGTGCCAGTGTCTCACCACCCTGATCTTCCTGTCTGAAATGCAATCTTATTAATAGCTTACTAACAGCGAAAGCCTTTGAACAAGAATTACTGTTGGATCATTTTGGTAGGTGGCATTAACGCTGTAAAGACATCGTAGCTCGTGTGGTTACTAAGAGCTTCCAAACCTCTTTGCCTTTCTAGGTATAATGCCTGGCCGGTACAACCAGGATGTAGGACAGACTATTCCGGTCTTTGCTTTTCTTGGTGCCATGGTGGTTCTGGCGTTCTTTGTGGTGCAGATCAACAAAGCGAAGAGCAGGCCAAAGAGACGGAAACCACGAGTGAAACGACCACAGCTTATGCAACAGGTTCATCCACCAAAGACACCTTCTGTGTGAAAGGTCTCGCTTGCCAAAGATGACTTCCTTTTACTGGTTGCTTTCCTGGGTGATCGATCGCTCCCAGCGAAGGTGCAGCAAACACGGCACTGATCGTAATAGTAACTCGCACCTGACATCATCTCATAGTCTTTGGTTTCTGGAGAGAGAAAGAAAATAAAAGGACCTCAGTTGATCATCTGTACATAAAACTGCAGCTTTAAGCAGCCAAAGCCACCAAAGACTTGAATACTGTTGAAATGGCTGCTTAGTCACTACATATCCCAAGAGGGGGAAAATGGACTTTTTTTTTTAAGCTGACCAAACTAAAATCTATTTGTTTAGAGGCTATTTTCTATATTTATTGTTGGGGAGGGCGGGGGGAAAAGTCACTTTAAGGACCTCTGCTAAGGAAAAACAAGTGCATTTTTTTGGACGGAATGCAATTTTCTAGAATGATATTATGCTGAAGAGTATAACATACGCAATTAAAGGAGGGAGAGGATGAGAGATACCAGTACAAATCAGTGAGGCATACTCCTGCAGTTTATTTTTATAAAGCCAACTACCAGGACGTTTTGTAATTTTTGGTCATGATTTCACCGTTGTTGGTGAAGCAGATTTTCAATAAATATGTTATCTATATGAAGCTAAGACAGTGTGCTAGGTGGCTTTTCTTTCCACTGACAGTCACAAGGAGCAAGTTGTAGAGTAAATGTTCATGTCTCCCTTTTTCCCACCCCATATCTTTATTCTTAACAGCAGTGTCCCAGGCTGCAGACTCCTTTGGAGCACGAACTGGGCAGCTGTACGAGCGGTGCTTTCCCTGAGCGAGTGCAGTTTTGAAAACCTTCAAAACTGCAGAAGCAGCTAATCACAGAGTTGCAGAATGGTCGGGGTTGGAAGGGACCGCTGGAGATCATCTAGTCCAACCCTCTGCTGAAGCCGGTTCACCTAAAGCATGCACAGAGTTGCATCCAGGTGGGTGTTGAATGCCTCCAGAGAAGGAGACCCCACAGCCTCTCTGAGCAGCCTGTCCCAGTGCTCTGTCACCCTCATGGTAAAGTTCTTCCTCATACTCGGGTAGAACTTACTGTGTTGCAGTTTGTGCCCATTGCCCTTTGTCCTGTTGCAGGGCACTGCTGAAAAGAGCCTGGCCCCGTCCATCCTCCTGACACTCTCCCTTAAGATACTTGTGTGCATCGGTAAGATCCCCTCGCAGTCTTCTCCTCTCCAGGCTGAACAGGCCCAGCTCTCTCAGCCTTTCCCCATAAGGGAGATGCTCCAGCCCCTCATCATCTTCATAGCCTCTGCTGGACCCTCTCCAGCAGTTCCCTGTCTCTCTCGAACTGGGAAGCCCAAAAATGGATGCAGCAATCCAGATGCGGCCTCACCAGGGCAGAGTAGGGACCCTCGGGTTATGGCTTACAGCCCAGGGGCTGGAGCACCCAGGTAAATGGAATGAAGAAAAGCCGGGGTGTGTGTGTGTGTGTGGAAATACGAACGAGGGAGCCCAGAGCCACTGAGCAGAGAAATAAATGGGCTGGGGCTGCTGTGCCAGTGTATGTGGTGGGCTGTGTCCCTTTGATTTGAGACGCTCCCATCAGAGGGAGCCTGGAAAGCTTTGGTGCCGCTGCTCGGGTCGGTGCTAATGAGGAGGCTCGCTCCTCTCATTGCAGCACTAATGAGAGATTACAGCTTCACTGCAGCCTCGAAACCAGAGTCAAGCTGTATCAAAGCGCCAGTCCGAATTAAGAGCCTTTCCCAGTGGCTGGTATTTTACAGCCCAGTGGCCAATTTCTAAATCGTAGAGGCCAATTATTTCCGAAGCCTTTGGTGTGCAGCTAATGAAGGCCTGGAAGGGCCTTTGTAAATGGTTATAAGCCCCGTAGGCGGCAGAGATGTAATGGAGGTGGCAGGCACAATTAGCCATCCATAATTCCTCCTAGCAGCTGATTAAAGTCTCTTTATCCGTCTTACCGAGATCAGAAGGGCACATATTTGGGAAATCAAAAATGCATTAGGGGCTGCCAGCCAGGGCCGGGGGGGGGGGGGGGCTGTGCCCTGAGCCCTGGGGCAGTGGCATGTGCCTGGAGCAGCACAGAGCTGCTGTGTGTCCCCCTGGGCAGGGAATGGGCCCCTGGACGCCGTGGGGTGCAGCCTCTGTGCAGGCCCCCTGCAGTGTGTCACCCCATCCTGTTATCCCGGCACCCCCTCTCCCTGCGTGGAGCAGGGGGTGGCTCCTTGCTGAGGTCTCCCCAGTGCAGGAGCACCCCAGTGGGCTTTCTGCAGCTGTGGAGACATGGGGGGGGGGGGGGGGTGCCGGCCTCATCCTGCACCCAGCGAGTGGTGCAGCATCTGCCAGCTGCATGGTCTGGAGGGTGCTTGCTGCAGCTGACGTCCCTCACCCTCTCTGCCCCGGGATGCTCCAAAATGCCCCACGGTGGGAATTTCAAGGGTGGGGTGAATGCAACTGGAATGGGGAGCTCTCCCCACCCTGGGATGCTCCAAAACAGCCCGTGGTGGGAATTGCCGGGGTGGAGCGTGGCTGGGACGGGGAGCCCCAGCCTGACCCGTGCTGGGAGCTGCCGGGGCCGCTGGTTTTCCTGCCGTAGCTCCCGGGGCTGCCCACGGGACACGCGGGTCCGAGCCAGGGGGGTGCCTGGGCCGTGCCCCCCGCGCAGGGATGCGACGGGGAGGGGTGAGCTCTAGCGGGGGAGGGGGGGGGGGTTCCCACGGCCGGCTCCTGCCCCATCCCCCGGTGCCCCCCTCCCCGCTGCCCGCAGGGGCGTGGGGCCGCGGGCCCCCCGCGCTGCGCCGCGCCCGCCCCCGCGGGGTCCGCGCTGCCCCCGGCCGGCCCGGCGCAGAGCCCGGCGGAGGCGGCGGGATGGAGCGGGCGGGCGAGCGCCGGCCCCTGCTGCCGGCCGCGGGCAGCGCCGGGCTCTCCTCCGCCGGCGCCGTCTGCATCCTGCTGAAGTCGGCGCTGGGCGCGGGGCTGCTGAGCTTCCCCTGGGCCTTCAGCAGGGCCGGCGGGGCCGCCCCCGCCCTCCTGGTGGAGCTGGTAAGGGCCGGGGGCGGCCGGGGCCCGAGCCGGCGGGGGGCTGCGGGCAGCTGCGTCCCGGGAGGGAGCTGAGGCACCTGCGGGCTGGGGCGAGGGGAGGGCAGGGCTCCCCTGCCCCGCTGTGCTGGGCGGTGGGGGCTGCAGGGGAGGGGGGTCAGCACCCGCAGCCCAGCCCAGGCTGAAAGGGAGAACAGCCCCAGGGCAGGGGTGCGAAAGGCGCTGCCGCCCTGGAGATGCTCCTTGCGTCTGAAGCTGCACTCTTAGCTGGCTTGTAGCTCAGCCTAAACTAAAATCAGTGGCTGGGCCCCTACGTGCCCTAAAACCCCCCAGTCTAAACCCAAAGTATCGTGCAGGGCTGCTTTGCCACCCTTTTCCTGACCTGTCTGATTGCAGCTACCAGGCAACCCTGGTCCCCAGCCATGGCCTTGCTGGGTGCCCCTGGGTGGGGGCGGGGGGTGACGGGGGTCAGTGTGATGCTCCTTGCTGGGTCCTGTCCCCGCAGGGCTCACTGGTCTTCCTGGTGAGCGGGCTGGCGGTGCTGGGCTACGCGGCGGCCCTCAGTGCCCAACCCACCTACCAAGGGGTCGTCCGGGCGGTGTGCGGGGCAGCGGCGGGGAAGCTCTGTGAGGTCTGCTTCCTCCTCAACCTCTTCATGATCTCCGTGGCCCTCCTCAGGGTGGTGGGCGATCAGCTGGAGAAACGTGAGTTGTTTCCCCCCACCGTGTTTTTGGGGCTGGCAGCTCGTGGGAGTGAGGGAAAGGTGGTCCCGCCTGGGTTGGGGCAGCCCCAGGGATTTCTTGGGACCCCTGAGGATGTGGAACTCCCCGGCTCTGCCATGGTGTGATGCTCCCAACCACCTTGGGTCACCTTTTGGGGTGCAGCTGACCCGCCACTCTCCCCCCCATCCCGCAGTGTGTGACTCCCTGTACCCCAACGGGACGCTGAGCGGGACCCCCCCGCCAACCCCCTGGTACACGGACCAGCGCTTCACCCTCTCAGCTCTCTGCATCCTCGTCATCTTCCCGCTCTCCGTCCCCAGGGAAATCGGCTTTCAGAAGTACTCCAGGTACCACCTGGGCTGTCCCTGTGGTGGCCCACCCCTAGGCACCCCGTTACCCAGGCCACCTCCTCCAGGGCTCCTCCCGGGTCCCTGCGGGGCGATGGGAGACCCCCTCCCTCCCAGCTGCCCGGGGTCTGCATGCTGGTGCTCTCCCATGCCCCACAGCATCCTGGGCACGCTGGCTGCCTGCTACCTCACCCTGGTCATCGTCCTGAAATACCACCTGCAGGCAGAGAGCCTGGGCTCACCTGAGCCCCCCCAGCCCTCCAGGTATGGGGGAGGGTCAGCCCTGCGTCCCTCCTGCCCCATCCTCCACGCCATCAGCAGTGGCACGGGGCAGTGCGTGGGGTGGTGCTGGGTGGGGGGGCGTGAGCTGGGGACAGCAGTGGCAGGGTGGTGGTGGGGTGGCAGCCCCCAGCCCTAGCTTTTGCCCCAGCACCTCCCCCCCCGCCACCCCCTTCTCCCAAAATCATCATGGGGGGGAAGGTTCCCATGGTGGCATCCAGGCTTATGTCACCATGGTCCCCTCTGCCTCCGGGGGCCTCACACTCTTCGCTCGCTCTGTGCTTCCTCCCTGCCATGCCACAGGGCCTCCTCCTGGGCCTCCGTCTTCAGCGTCATCCCCACCATCTGCTTCGGCTTCCAGGTAGGTGATGCTGGCCCCACTGTCCCCAGCATCCCAGACCATGGGGACACCATTCCTTGGGGAGTGAAAGAGGGGGGAAGATTGCAGGAAAGGGGACCCACGGCTGTCACCAGAGGTGGCTGTGCGGCAGGACACAAGCCCCTGGGGACGGGGGAGAGCAGGACAGAGCACCCATGGGTGGGAAGGAAGGGTCTGGGCGTGGGGGCTGTCCCTGCATGGGGCCCCAGCACCATCCCTCCTTGCCTTGCAGTGCCATGAAGCCTGCGTGGCCATCTACAGCAGCATGCGCAACCGGAGCTTCTCCCACTGGGTCACCGTCTCCGTGCTCTCCATGCTCATCTGCCTACTCATCTACTCCCTCACTGGTAACCCCAGCACAAAAGCCCTTCACCCCTCCTTTCCTCAGGGGTCCCCTGTCCCCAGAGCTCATCCTTCCTCCTCGGAGCTCCTCTGTGCTCACAGGCACAGCTGCCCACCTCCCCGTCAGCAGGGCTCTACGGCTACCTGACCTTCGGCGAGGCCGTGGCGTCCGATGTCCTGATGTCCTACCCAGGGAACGACCCGGTCGTCATCGTCGCCCGCCTGCTCTTCGGTGTCTCCATCGTCACCATCTACCCCATCGTGGTGCTGCTGGGCAGGTGAAGGGGCAGTGGCAAGCTGGGTGTCCCCCTCGACCAGTGCAGCTCCGCGGGGTGCCATCACCCCTCTGACACCCCCTCCAGGTCGGTGGTGCGGGATGTGTGGGCAACCCCCAAGTGTGGGGCTGCGGTGGTGCCTGAGGAGCATGAGCAGCGGAGCCGGGTGATGCTGACGGTCACCTGGATGGCCGCCACCCTCGCCATCGCGCTGTTCGTCCCAGACATCGGCAAGGTCATTGAGCTCATTGGGGGCATCAGCGCCTTCTTCATCTTCATCTTCCCAGGCAAGAGCGAGCAGTGAGAGGGTGGGGAGGGGGGTGCCAGTGCCAAGAGCATTGCTGCGGGTCGGGGGTGGGGGACTGTGGTGGGGGGTGGCCCATCCTGGCCATGTTTTGGGGGTGCAGTGGCGTGCTTGTGGGGACGCTGCAGTGGGACCTGAGTGACGGGGTGCTGTGGCGGTGGGGCTGAGCCTCTGTATTGGTGGCAGGGCTGTGCCTGGTGTGCATGACTGGGACCCACACTCTTGGGCCACGCAAAAAGTGAGTGTCTGCGTTGCTCGGTGGTGGCGGGTAAGGGCAGGGGTAGGGGACGGCATCCGATGACACATGGCCCAGGCAGGGTCCCTCTGGCGAAGGGGGGGGGATTTGGGGCACCTGTGGGCACTGAGAGGAGGAGCACTTGCTATGGGACGTGGGGTCTGCAGTGGGGCTGAAGGGTGGGTATGGAGGGGCGTGCTCTGACAGCGGGGATGGGCCTGGGTATCAGGGATGTGCCCAAGCAGTGGGACTGTGTCCAGGTATTGGGGGTGTGCCTGGGCATCAAGAGTGTGCCTGGGCATGCGCATTGAGCACAGGCACTGGGGAGATGCTCAGGTTTCAGGGATGTGCCCGGGTACCAGGGATGTGCCTGGGTACCAGACCCCTCGCAAGGCAGAGCGGCCATAAGGGAAGGAGACCAGTGGGATTCAGAGGCACTGGGGCACTCGGTGGAGGCTGGGGTGGACATCAGAGGGACGCAGTGCCCATGGCAGGCAGCCATCAGGTGTTCAGTGTCCATTATACCTGTGTGGTGTGTCCCCATCACTGCTCCTGGCTGGAGAGACAGGCACAGCAGCAGCCCCAGCCGAGGGGCCCTGGTGTGGTGCTGGCGAGTTTTGGGGTGAGCATGTGCCAAAGCGTGTCTGCGGTGCCCATGGGGCAGCAGCATCTAAGTGAGGATGGAGGTGATGTGGGGGGCTCCTGTTCCCCACGACAGCTGGAGGAAGCTTCCCAGAACTGTGGGCTCTTGGCCAAGAGGGAGCCCTGACTGTCTGGGCAGGGGTGAGGGTGCCCTTGGGGGTGCTGGGGGACCAAGGCAGGAGGTGAGCAGGGGCACCCAGCTGGGTGAAAAGGACTTGGAGAGGTCCCTCGTGGAGACCCCCCCCCGAGGGTGCGAACCTAGGAGTGCCATCACAAGGAGAGAGGACAACGTGAGCCAGGGCGATAGGGACAGCGAGGGCACAGCCCCAGCCTGCCTGGGGCGGCTCAGGAAGGTGCACCGTGCTGGCGACCCCGCGATGGAGCAGCGGTGGGGCTTGGGGGTGAGTGCCACATCCTGGGGGCTCTGTGTCTGGCTGAGGTGGGGGGCTGCGTGCCCAGGGAGAGGGGGACCCACCGGTCTCAGGGCTGGGGATGGAGGTGGGGAAGGGACGTGGTGGGGGGATGTGGTGACAGGGTGGGGGCTGGGGGCGTGTGGGAGCAGCCGTGCCTGAGCAGGGGGGGCCACTGTGGGTCTGTACCCCCTTGGTGGGGCCACTGTGTGCCGGCGGAACCGGGGATAGTCTCATGGTGGCAGCTGCCAGGCTTTTGACCAAGTTTTGTGTGTCATCGCAGAGGGTGTGGGGGATGAACTGGAGGAGCTGCCAGGGTCTTTGGCCATCGGTCCAGAGTGATGCAGAGGAGCATGGCAGAGAGGCTGAGACCCCGCAGAGGGACCCACACCCGGCGGTCAGGGGGCAGCATGTTACTGGGGGTCAGCTCTGTCCTACTGGCCCCCTGCTTATGTCCCTGCAGGGCTGCTCTCATCACTTGGGGTGTCCTCTCCGTGCTCGGCGGTGCCTTCGTCTGTGGGCAGAGCGCTGCCCTGGCCGTGCTGGGGCTGCTGCACTGAGCCCCCATCGTGCCCCCCACCATGACCCCCCCCCCCCATGCCCCCCCCCCCCAGCCCTGGACAGCTGCCTCGGACACGGCTACACCGCTGGATCCCATCACTGTTTTATTTGGCATCACCGTCCCTGTTGTACAGCAGCTAATAAAGACGGGACAAGGGTATCGGCGAGGGTGCTGCGCCATGCACCCTGAGGGACCCCCACGCGTGGTGGGGTGGGGGCAGGATGGGCAGTGAACCCTGCACACAGACAGACAGACAGACTGACGTACAGACCCCAGGAAGGGGGATGAAGGGGTGGGGGTAAGCTCGCAATCCATCCCCACGCCTGCGAGGCACCTGCTGTCACCATGCACACATGAAGGAAACCCCTCGGGACCACCCTCACCCCCTGCCCAGGGACACTGGGGACACACACACTGTGCTGGGCACAGCCTCACCCCCAGGCACCACTGCGGGGACCCCCAACTTATCCTCCCCAGGGGGCCTCCAGCATCCCACTCCCAACCCTGCTCCTCATCACCAGCTTCCTCCCCCTGCCTTGCCCCCCACCCATGGCCTGGCTGCCTGCACCCTGTCTCCCCCCACTCCCTGCCTGCCCATGCCTGGCAGACCCCAGGGGACACCCCTCACCCCCCCACCAAAGACCACCCCAGCCCAGGGAGAGGTGACCCAGGTGATGGGGTAGCTGTGGGGGGACACCCGATGGGGTGCTGGGGACAGACACAGGGGTTTCCTTCACTGCAGACAGGTCACACCACCACCTCCCGCCCCCAGCCACGCAGGGGCTCACAGCCACCCCACAGCGGGGATGGGTGCTGGTGGGACCCCCGGCACCAGTGGTCACTCTCGGCTCAGGGTACACCAGGCAGCTGCAGGGGAACGACACCAGAGGGTCACCCTGACCCCCCTCCAGTCCCACCCAGCCTGTACCGCCCCCCCACCCAGCTGTCCCTGTCCCACCCCACAGGGTGGCCACCCTCGTACCTGGCACGGCCACACTGGAGATGGCCTCGGGCTGGCTCAGCGTGTCCACCTTGACGTGCTGGAAGCCCTTGCAGGTGGCACTCTGCAGGTGCCTGCACCCGGGTGGGAGAAACTGGGTGACAGCCTCCCCCTAAATCACCGTCACAGCCCCTCACAGCCCCCTCCCTTGGGCGCAGCACCCTGACACTGGTCAGGACAGTGAGCCCTCCCATCCCTCATGTCCCAAGGCATCCCCAGGTGGGAGATGCACAGACCCCTCCCAAGCCCCCTGTCCCCTCTACAGTGACAGACCAAATCCTCGCCCCTGCCCCCAGGCAGGGGACAGAGCCTGGGGCTCAGCAGCTCCCACACCCCTCCGTGCCCAAGCACGTGGACGCACACACACCCCCCCACCCAAAAAAACCACCCTGAGCTTTTTGGGCCCCTTCCCCTACCTCTTCCAGTCCTCCTCAGTCTCCCAGAACTCGTAGACGATGAAGGTGACCCCGTCGGGCAGCTTCACTGCCGTGACGCTGGTGGGAGTGGGGAGAGGGGTGAGCCCCAAACCATGGGACATCCCCCCCTCAGCCTCTGCAGCCACAGGCATGCTGTAGGGTGGGCAACTGAGGGGTGACCCCAGCCCCAACAGCCCAGGTAGCGGGGAGCCCCCCCACCCAACACTCCCCAGCCCATGCAAAAATTTTGGTGGCCGAGCATCACTGCACCCCCAAATCCTGGCTGTTTTGCCTCAGCCCTTCACTTGGTGAGGTGGCCCTAGCTTCGAGGGCAGCTGGACATCCCCCTGCCCCCCCCAGCCCCCCCGAGCCCCCCGATGCCGGTGGTACCCACTGGAAGCAGTCCCGCTCCCCGGCCACACTCTTCAGGTACTGCTTCAGGGAGCTGCAGAACTCGCCCAGGTGCTTGTGCGACACCGTCATCTCATCCCGCACCAGGAGGAGGTACTGTGGGCCCCCCCAAAAAAACCCACAGTGGCACATGAGACCCAAAAAGCAAGGGGACAACCCTCGCCAAGCCCAATGGCATGCTGCAGGGCCCCCCCGGGGTGGTGGCCAGGCACTCTCACCGTGCACGCCGTGCTCTCGCTGTCTGACAGCCGCTGGTGCAGGTCAAACCAGAGGGTCTGGGGAAACGGGGAAAAAGCAGCGGGAGGGGTGGGTGAGCTGAGGCTGGGTGTCCCTCCCAGGGAGGTGGGTTTCTGTCCCCAGCACTCGGTAGGACGGGCTGTGCCCCCTTCTCTGCAGGGGATGGCTCTGAGAGCCCCTTGCACCTTCGTACCCTCCCGTCAGGACCCTCTGCAAAAGCTCCCCGTGCTCCCAGGGCAGCTGACAGCCCCGACACCGTGTCCTCGCATCAGCCCCAAAGCTGCTGTCACCTTTCCATGGTCCCTGAATGGTCCCTGGGGTGGCAGGAGCAGGGGTACCTGTCCCTCCTCAGTGCCCACTGGCATCTTCCCATCCCTGGCCATGCCCTTATTTTCTCTGGCAAGCAGGACTGATATTTTTCTGCCCTGCACAGCACCTCCCTGCCCCCACGTACAGCACCACGTTCCTCCTGTCCCCTTCTGCTCTGAAAATGCAAACCCGGAGGATTTCAGTAACAGCTCCAGCACTGCAACGTTTTCTCCTTCAGTCCCTAGATGGAGTAAGACTGCCTCTGCAAGACACGTCACTTTTCTTCCTGACGTTTTTTTCTTGTTTAAATAAACACACAGTTAATCTTTCCACATTGAATAGCTGCCACCAGCTCGTCAGATGTAATAGCCTCCAACACCGCCCACAGCCCGTGCATGCCACAGCACAGGGATGGTCATGGCTACCTCTTGGTCACCTCCATCCCCACCAGGGCAGGGAGGCGGTGGAGCTGCAGGGACACCTAAGGGACAGCCCTACGCCTGGAATCGCTGGCCCTTACCTTGTCCTCCAGCCTGCCGATCAGCTCAGCCAGCCTGTTGATCTGCCCCTCCAGCCCCTCCGCCTTGGTGTCAGAGGAACCTGCGTGGAGCCGGGAGGCAGTGATGGAGTGAGAGGCACCCTCGGGCACCCCCCAAGAGCCCTGCTGCCCTCTGGGGAAGTTGAGCATCACCCCTGTGCTGCCACCCAGACTGCAGCTCCCTTCCCCAGGTCCCCTGAGTCACCCAAGGTGGCCAATGCAACTGGGAAGCAGCCATCACCTACCAGTCTGGAAGCTCTTCCCTTGCTCCCTGGGGACCATCCAGCTGGTGGGAGAGTAGCTGGGCACGGGGCTGTCATACCAGGCGTCCATCAGACCGTGGGCAGCCTTGCTGGGGTAGGGCCTGCAACCAGAGAGCACATAGGCCATCAGGGCAGAGCCGGGCACGTACAGCACAGCATGAGCCAGCCCCAGGGAGCCAACACTGGAGCATCCCTCTGGGCAACTCTGCCATGGCCACCAGATGCCTTGGAGAGCAGCAGTGGCTGCCCTCCTGCACCATCCTTCAGCACCACCCGGTGTGGGGAGTGGGTCAGAATCAGAGCGAGAGCAGCGGGCTGCTCCCAGCAGCCGTCACTTCTCTTTCCTGCTGCAGTTTGCAGCTGCCGTCTGTGTGCAGTGAGGTGGGAATGGGTTCGGGGAAGGCTGGCTCTCTCTTTCCTTCCTCCTCCACCGATGGGGAGCCTGAGCTGCAAGGGAGAGGCTGAGCTGCTCAAAGGGTCTCCAGCATCTCCTCCCAGTGAGAGCAGCTCCATGCCAGCTGCCCACTGGTGGAGGTGCCAGGGGGTCTTAGATCCTCTTGTCATCTCTTGCCAGCCATGGGGCTCGCACCCGGAGGCAGCATGCTGAGCACCGGGGAGCCGATGGGCATGACACTAGCCAGAATTGTCCCTGCCCTCCAGTCCCTCCCCAGGCACCTGGCTCCCTCGGAAGCGCATCAGCCGGGTGCCCTCCCTACCCTCCCTGGCCACTCCAGACAATTCCAGGTGGCTCCTTTAGTGCCGAGGGAGCCATGTCCGGGCTGCTGTTGTCCCCCAAAATCAGCCCATGTGGCCTTGACCATGTACATGGGAATGAGCAGATTTGGTCCCGAAGAACGTCACCAAGATAAGGAAGCAAGAACGGCGACAGAGGCAGCAGGAACATCCCCATCGCTACAGGCTGTGCAATAATCCCACTGCTGTGCTGAATAATCCCCCGTCAATAGGCAGGAAATTAGGTGAGAACAGAGAAAGATTTCTTTTTAATCACAATTTAATGAGCTGTCTCAGGCTTGGACACTGTGCCTTTCCACTTTGTTTTACAGCCCTGTATTTTAGTGCTTTTTAGGCCACCTTTTTGTCTCTGTGCGGATGTATGAGAACTTTTTTGTGGGGTTTTGATTTTGAAGTTTTTTTGGCTATTATCACCATGAGAAAACAACTACAATACTCCTCGTTATAAACAGGGCCCACACATTGGCAAACAAAAGCCAGCAAAGCCTTTCACAGGCTCTAATTGCTCCATCTGATGTTGGGCTTGCTTCCTCCTCATTGTTTCCCAGGAACTCTTACTTTTCCCACATTTTATACAAGGTTTGCTACAGCTTCCTTCCAAAATGAGGTGGAGAAAGTGATATGGGATGATGAAACCCAGAGCATTCCTCCTAGGAATGCTGGTGAGATGTCACCATGGCTGCCCAGGGTTTCATTGTGTCCCAAACAGCTCCTGTGAGCCCAACCCACTGCTGTCCTCTCCGGGATGTGGCTGCTGCAGATGTTAAACCCAAAAAGCCAAGACCAGGCTGCAGCGAAGCGTTCGGGCTCGTTGGCCCCTGCAGTGTCCCGGTGGGGAGTGGGATTTTCACTCTCTGCGGTCCCTGTGCATTGGCCTCCTCTGCCCACCTGCAGCTTGGGGAAGCCAGGGCATCTCCCCAGGCACCCCGTGGCCCCCTGGTTTGTAGGTATGGCAGAAGAGGGATTCACTTCAAAAGCATCTGAGGAATGGTTTCCATGGCAACCTGTCCTGGTTACAGTCATCGTGATGATGGTACTCAGGGGAGGTGAGTGACACTATGACACTGAGGGGGGCTACGCTGGGGTTTGGGCTATGCTGCTGGGTACCCCTTATGTTTTAGCCTTGGCAGTGCTTGAGAAATCTTGAAACTGTCTCCTCTGGCTTCTCCAAGCTTGGTAACACATGCCGGGCTGCTGGGATGGGGACAGACCCCTGCACAGAACCCAAGGACGGCGGTGCCCGTCGCCAGTGCACAAGCACTTTTTGCCTCTATGGATGATGTCACCTGCTGAGTGCCCTGGCAGGAGGGACAGAATCCCTGGCATGGGAAGCCACCCTCTGCGGGCTGTCCCCAGCACACCCAGACACAGCCACCCTGCTGCTGGTGCCTGCGTTTTGCCCTGGATGGGACCAGTGGCTTTGCTCAGAGAAGCAGTCCTGTGCACCCAGTGCTGCCCAGCCCAGCCCCAGGGTGCTGCTCCCTTGTTGGCATCCCCCCCTGCACCACTCAGGGGTGATGGGGTCAAGAGGGACCCTTGGGGCTGTAGGAGAGTGAGGGACAGGGCAGGACGGAGCAGTGGAGGAAAGACATGAGAGCTCTCAGGAAACTGGGAAGGGAGGCAGAGGGAAAGGCAGCTGCTCGCCAAGCTCCCCTGTGCTCCCACACACTGCCTGCTGCATTTTCCTTCATCCCACAAAAGCATCTTCTTCCTCTCCCTCCCCCTCCCCCCCCCCCCCCCCCCCCGCCCCTAAAATCAACCAGGAAGCAGAGAGGAGGGCAGGAGGTGCTGCAGACCTGGCGGGGTTGGTTTGCTCATCGATGGCATCCACGGCACTCTCCACGGAGCTCAGCAGCGACTGGGTCTGGTTTGCAGTCTCCTTCAGCAAGAAGCGGGTCACAAACTGGTCCACGTTGCTGCCGCTCTCGTACACCTGCCAAGGCAGACAGTGAGCACGGTGAGACCCAGCGCCCGATGCCGGCGGGCACCCCAGCCGGTGCAGCATCCATCCAACATCCCACGCACAAGCTGGTCCCCTCTGTGTCCCTGACCATGAGGGCCACAGGAAGAACAAGCCTGTGCTGTCCCACCCCACGGGAAGAGTATAACCCTGCAGCATCTGTAGGTCACCCAGCATATAGCCCCTCCAGCATCCATCACCCTGGGACAGACTTGTAGAGGCTGTGACAGGAGGGAGTGTGGGCAGCGAGGCACATCAGCATCGCTTTATTTATAGATAAATAAAGCAACGCAAAGAGGCGATTACCCAAAGCCCATAGTTGCTCTCTTTACTGTGATCTTACTTTACTATTGCCTTGCATTAGTTGCCAACAGTATGGCCAACCCGATGCTAAAGAGGTTTGGGACAACTGACATGGTTGTCACCAAGCAGCCACAAGCTGAAGATGCCTTCAAGCCAGCAGCAGAAAGCTCCGGCAGCCCCCACCCAGCCTCCCTCCCTCCCATCCCATGCTGCAAAACAAGAGCTTCAGCATATTTTGGTGGTGGTTTGTTGTTGGGGGTTTTTTTTGGAAGCGGGAGCAAAGGAAAGCTCTGGCTGATGGAGACAGCCTCCAGAGCAGGAATGCCTTCAGCAGGAGGCAGGCTGCTCCCAGGGAGCTTTGGTGCAGGAGGACAAGCTGTTCAAGCCACAGAAGCTCCTGGAATAGTCCAAACCCTCCCAAGACAGCCGACACTTAATAAAATGTTTAAAGAGCGCAACTGATCTGCTTAAAGTACGCAGCACCCCTCCCCCAGCACAGCCTTGCTGTGCCCTGCCCACGGCACGGTGCTGCTCCTCTACCTCCTGCCAGAGGACACTGGCACAAATGGACCGACACAACCAGTTCCACACCCGCGCAACCAGCCCAATGTTGGCCCAACACCATCACAACCAGTCCAACACCAGCCGAACTGGTCTGACCCCAACCCAACCAGGCCAAGTCCAGCCCAGCCAGGCCACTGGCCACACCAGGTCTGGCTGAAGCTAAGCACTCAGCATCATAATTAAAAAAACTTGTGGTCAAAAATCAGGTTCCTCTCAACCCAAACTCACTGGCATCGCTTTTTCCTCAGAGTCTTTCCAACCCATCAGTGCCTGCAGGGACAGCATGTGGCCCAGGCAAACCCCTGCTGGGCAGCCCGTCCTTGCCTGCTAGCACCTCCTGGCACGGGATTCCTCTGGGATTCACGACTTTTGGCTCCAGGAGATGGGGATGGACACTCCTGGATCCCTGCATTCCACTGGCAATGACCAAACTCAGGGGTGAGAGTGCTCCGGTCCCAGCACCACCAGTTATCTGAGCACGTAGCGGCACAACACGAGTACCCCAAGCTCCCCAAAGCAAATTATTCTTGTTTTATGGTGAAGCGATTAATGAGGGTTATTTCCATGGCAACTTGAGCGGCTCTGCAAGAACCCAGAGGACCTTTATCCCTGATTTTAAATCATAAAAGAAGAATGAGTTGAAGAAAAACACTCCTGGGGAAACTGGTTGTAGATGTGATTTCTCACCCCTGGTTTGGTAGGGGAACATGAGTTCCTTGATGGCTTCTTGAGCATCCAACTAGCCTGGCAGTTAATGACATCTCTCAACCACAAAAAACTTGCTCCTCTCCCCCTCACAGCCACATGCAGTGTGCTGTATACGTGACCTCCTGCAGCTGCTCACTGTAGCACCACTGGATGGCAGGGAATGATGTGCGGAGTCGCCCTTTCACCAGCACAGCCTGTCCCAGGACACCGGTCAAATGGAGACAGGACCAGCTCAGCAGATCTGCACGAGCACCCAGCACTGGGATGCTCCTTGGGTGTGCACACAGGACCCTGCCACCTTTCTCCGAGCAGGACCATGCTCCCCTCCGCAGCCCCAGTGCTGCCCAGCACACTCCACCAGTACCACCATTATCCAACAGTCAGGTCAGAGGGAGGAAAGCTGGCATCGGCGCAGGGTACAGGGAGATGCAGCAAAAAACTGCAGGCAGGAGAGGGGGGTGATCACCCTCTCTGGGACCATCAAAGCCTCAGAAACACAACGCAGTGGTCGCCTGTGTGTCATGTCCTCTCTCCACGGCCCGGCAGTGTTTGGAAGCAAGACCAGCCGGCTTGGAGAGACACACTCACCTGCTGGCTGCTAACAGGGACATTCGCAGCGCCCTGAAGGCAAGCGCAGCCAGTGCAGCACCGCTCGCCTGTGCGAATGAGCATGGGACCGTGAGCGTGATGGAGCAGCGTCCCCATCACACAACCAAAGATCGGTGTCTCGCTTGCTCGCCCCTTTGGGATTTTGCCTTACTTTACCAGTACAGCACACAGTACCCACAGCAGTGGGTGCTGTGCCATGGGACCACGCAGCCTCCCAGGGGCTGGATGTGCTTCCTTGCCCACCACAGATGGGGTTGCTGCTGGGCTTTTTGGATCGGGATGCCAGTGCCACCATGTCGAACTTGGACATCTCCTGACAAGTCCTGCCCAGCTTTCCCTTGCCCCGTGCAGGCAGGGAGAGGGATGAACAGGCAGCCTGGGACCATGGATGTGACAGCTGGTGAAGCATCGCACCGAGCCCCCTCCGTGGGAGGCACAGGCACCACTGCAAGACAAATAAACAGCAATAGAGCCAAGGGAGTGATGTGAAAACATTTGTTGAGCATTTGGATTGGGAAAAACAATTTGAATGCCATCACAAATATTCCTGGATAGTTGGATGATCTCTGTTCTCCCCAGAAAAATACAACTTGCTCAGAACACACAATATACACTATGTATGCATGTGTATTCTTTCCAAGCATCATTACACATATACACACAGACATACGTATCACAACTGAACAAGTCTGTATAGACAGCGTATTCAATTCACTGTCAAGGAACCTCATCCTTCATCTTCCTCTGCCAGCACATGCTTTGGAAAGAGCCCCACACCAGGCTAAATTCGCTCCTTCACCCAGGCAATCATCTTATCATTTAATACATCCTCCACTATCCTCACGCTGGCTGAGGGTGTATTAAATCGATAAATCTTGGCAAAGACATATCATTGCATTTGGGATCTGAAACTATTTCTTTTGCATTTCCCCTCCCTCCACGGCTGCTCCCCCCGCGCACGCCCCTGCCAGCAACCAGCAGTTTGCCCATAATGAAGGTGTAAATATATTAAACAGGCACTCAGACAGGCTCTGCTATAATTACAGATAGGTTTTGATTAACTCTTGCACCCAGCCTTGCTCTGATTGCTGGTGCTGGGGATCTGATTGCTGCCTTGGCAGCGGGCTGCTGTTCCCGTGGGCTGGGGGCTATGCCCCTCCTCGTGGATTTAATATAGACCTGCAGGCCCCCGGGAGCTGCTGCTGCTGCTAAACACGGAGCTGTGCGTGCCCCTTCGAGCGGCTGATTGGGCTATTCTTTTAATTAAGAGCACGGGTTTTCTGGGACATGATTTGCCCTGCTGAGCAGGGGGGCTAGAAACGAGCATGGGGCTGGCCGGAGCTGGGGGCTGCATCCAGGTCCCCGTGCCCCAAGGCCCCTTCTGCTGCTCCAAGCACTATTGCACTGCAAAGACACAGTAATTCCCCATTAATGTCCCTTTCCAGGGAGATCTGCAGCACCCGTGCCTTGTCCTCTTCTCTGATAGTCACCCAAACCATGTAGAACATCCCCGTGGATGCTCCAAGCCCATCAACTGATTTTACACCTGCTCCGCTCTCTTATCCCACGCTCCATTTCCCTGCTGCAGGTGCGAAGAGTGCACCGCTGCTCTTCCATTTCAACCCATACATCAAATAAATGGGGTAAATGCTATTTACCTCCACTTTTCTACTGCTCTCCGAGACTCCAGCCCATCTCCTGCAAATGCCACCAAAAAATTTCCTGATCAGCCCTTCCCACGCCTCACGTGAACAGATCGCTCCCCCTAGCACAGGAGCCTGCTCCTTTTGGAAAATCACATTTATGAAGGCACAGGCTATACCGAGCACCATCTGATCACTCGGACTGGTTCTGGCTGCTAGAATATAAGGCTGCGAGAGTTTGCCTAGTTAAATGTTGGGATTTTATTACCTAACTACACCCTACAATCTCGGTTCAGCTCTAGGGTAAACCAGGTGATTCCCATGTTCATTTAGATCAGTTTAACTCCCTACATCAAGATTCGTTGGAAGGATGGATGCCAGCCAGCATGGAGGAATATTGGGGTGTCAGTGAAGATCTGATGCTTTTTAACAGGCCAGTAAGTCCAATAGCTCTGAAATTAAAACAACGGTGGGGTTCCCCCCCACACACCTTGATAACTCTGTCTATTTGCCAACCCAGCTGTGACATTTGCTCTCAGGAGCTGGGTCTGAGACACGTGTCCTCAGAGGTTTTTCAGCAGTCCCTCGGGCTCTCCTCTAGCCAATTGTCTTATTTGACACTGCAAAAACAAGTCATTAAGAAGACCAGCTCCAAAGGGATCCTTCCCATCATCTTATTAAAACATTTGTCACTCTGTCCTAGGGAGATTTAATGAGGTTTGGTCTTATTAATTCCACCCTGAAGAGTTATTCCCTCTTTGCTTCGCTTGAGAAGCTAAAATATTTATGGAGATAATATAATAATTGCTGCTCAATGAAGCTGCTTTGAGCCAGAAGCTCTTGGAGGGGCACATCTCCAAGCATGCTCTTTCCCATCCAGCTAGCCGATGAGTTCAAGGCTAGAAAGACTTTGGCATCACAGATACTACCCTGCTGCAGAGTGTTTTGCTGGCAAGCCTTGGGTGAGGAAGGAGCATGGTGGCTACCGAAGAGGCAGAGAAGGGTAAAAAAGGCACCTCTTCCCTTGCTACATCCCCAGCTGCCTGGCCTTGATGTCTGCTGCTGCTGCAAAGGGATGGCTGCGTGCGTCTGCAGCAAGAAACAAACGTAAAAGGCTTGTTGAAAGCATGGCCTTGAGATTTCTACAGGGGACAGCTCTCAGCAGAGCTTCAGAAAGCGTCACTGTTTGAAAAACCAGGTCATGAGCCAGAGACATTGGAAAACAAGAGAAAGAACGAGTGAGAAAGGACAATTTGCTTTAGCAACAGGTAATTGGGGAAATATTGCCCAGTGCCGAGCTCTCTGGTCAGTCAGCTGAGGTCCAAGCCCCAAATCCCACACCTCCCTTCACATCACAGGCTTTTTATGTGCCTGTAACGCACCTCCCCGTGCACAGCAGGTGCGCACATGGGCGCACAGGCTGCCCAAAGCCCCACCACAGCTCTTCCAGCTTTCCATTTCCATAGGCACCTGCCCCAAATCTGCCCTAATTATGGCACAGATTAATGAAAACACCCTTGGGAAGTGTTACCTGTGCAGATCACAGCTGGGACTTTGGTGCCATTGAATGCTTGGACTTGCCAGCACCAGCGTCGAGCATCCCACACCGGGCATTGCGAACAGATGCCCAGAGCTGAGCTCTCATGGCCATGTTCCTGTGGGTACCAAATGACTGAAAAGGGAGATTTTCAATGTTGTTGAGCATCTCAAAGCTTCTTTGCTGGCATTTTTAAAGGTCACTATTTAGCTCATTAAGACTACAGGATGTAAAATATAAATGATTCTGAGCCACCCACGGACTCGGAGACCCCCCCTGCGACAGCCCCGTACCTTCCCTTTACCTTGAAGCGTTACAGCCTGACCAACAAGGCTTTCCAGAGCTGCTTTTCAGCAAGACTGACCAAATTGGCTGACATTTACCAAGCCTGGGGACATTGACAGCTTCTCAAATTTTTATTAACTCCAACCACGGCTGAAGCACGCCCACGGAGTGATGGCACTGAACCGAAGAGGCTTTTCAAGTGGAAACCACAGCCAATTCTGTTTCACCCACACTTTTCCTCCAGTTAAAAAAAAAACAACCAAGCAACCCAACAACAAACCCATTGCCATGCCATGAAACACCTCTGTCAAACCTCATCCCGGGATGACGGAGAGGTTATCTTCCACCCACTCACCCTTTTACAAACCAGGCATGTGTTGCGCTGTAACCTCTGAGTGGCTGATTTAAATTCGTTGCTTCTAATTGCCTGTTTTCTTCCAAGAGATATTTTCTTACACTTACAATAACACTCAGACCTGCCTCTCACTCCTTTCCCTCCCTTCAACTCTTAAATCCCTTCAGAAGCAGAGACCCAAAACTGATTGCCTGGCACATAATCAGTAGAAGAAACCTGAAGAGAACAGACACTTAAATAGTTGATAAATGAAAGCATTAACATATGAAAGACCCTCAGCCTTCCCGAAACAGCTCTAAAGAAACAAATGAGACACCTGTTCAGACAAAAAAAAAAAAAAGATGATGTGATGATGGCAGCACATGGGGTTTAAAAGCCTTTTGCTATAAAATCCTCCTTTTATAAACCTCGGTGCTGGACCCTGGTCAGCTCATGTTTGCCTTGCCTGGTCCTGGGACTTCCCTCTTCCCATTATTAGGAAATGTCCTGGCTGTGATATAATCCCATCATTTCTCATTACAGCCGCGGGTGTGTGAGGGGCGGGTAGCTGTTGGCCCATACGTGTGCTATACATCACACCCCCCGGGGTTGCCTATGGATCAAGAGGCATATGGCACTTTCACACCCTGTCCACATCGCCAGCAGGCAAAGAAGAAACTTGGAAATAAAGCGTGGCCTCCTACTTCTGATAATTAGCCTTTCCCTCCACGCAAGTTCCTAATTAGCTGTATATAGTATCCACAAGACGGTAAACGAATACACATTTTCTTTCAGTTTTCCAAGGAAAGTACAGATTTTGTTTTCCAAACAGGACCTACTCAAAAGACCCTGTAGATGTAGTGACATGGGATGGTCAAGCTGCTGAAGGCTCAGCCTGGTCATGCCAGCTGGTTACGTGTTGACTTGGTCCCTGCCTATCCTTTTGGTGGCTCCTTCAAAGCTGCTCTCGGGCTTCGAACACAGTGCTGATGTCTGTATACGATTTATTTAATCCCAGGAGCAATAGCCTTAAAACTGGAGGGAGGAGGAGGAAGAGAATGTTCTACAGGAGGTCCATCAGAGCTGGAGCCAGGGCAGCATGAGTAGGACCTCCAGAGAAGATGCTCTTCCTTCTCAGAGTGAGAGGAGGGACATGAATTTTGCAGTGAGAGACAAGCAGAAGAATAGTGAATAAACATCTTTGTCTAAAAATATGCTCCAAGAAAGACCTTCTTAAGATTCATCTCCCTGCCAGCCCCGCTGTGCTCCCTGGCAGTCTGGCAGCCCGGCTGGATCTCAGGCACAGCCCTGGGGGTGCTGGCAAGGAAATTGCTCCGGTTGGTATCGCATGGAGAATCGGCTTTCTGGCCTGGAGTCTGAACAGAAAAGTTGGCGGAAATTCAGTTCTTGCAGAAGTGGAGTAGCACTGTTGCTTTACTTTGTAGTGCAATATTTTCTTAAATTAATTTCAGGGAAGAGTTGCAGAAATACTATCCGAGAAGCTAAACAGATATGTCTTGTTTCCTTCTCGATTATTCTTGAACTATAAAGTTCCATAACTTTTCCAGAAATTCACGATTTTTTTTTCTACAGAAATCAATACTGAAATTGTTCAGAAACGTATCATTCAAAACACAAAGAAAGATGACTCAGCCTTTACCTGTTCACCACCCTGTCACCACTCCTTCCTTTTTTCAGCCTAACCCATTCACCATGAATACATCTTTAATTGCATTATAGGAGTGTTTCAAAGCTGGTGTTTCATATAAAATCACCCATCTAAGAAAGGGGCAAAAAAGCAGCTAACAATCCCTGAAACAACCCCCTACCCACCAGGGCAGACCTCCGTGATGCCAAGTGAGGGTGGATGATGCTCTGAGCCTCCCAGAAAAGGCCAACTGGCCATTTGAGCCAACATCCTGACTCCTAAAGAAGAGCCAAATGTTTCCCAGAAGGAAGACGATGACAAGCTGCACAGGATCTCCCAGGGTTCAGCCAGGTACAAAGTACCAGGAGATAAGCTGCTCCCGTGCTGGGCAGCGAGGAAGCTGGGGAAGCGCTTCCCCGAAGGACCCCCTGATGGGCAGCAGGGCACGAATTCGCCCAGGAGGAAAGACGAAGCAATAGATGTGCTGCACTGCAGTGGTACCCCACGGCCTTCAGACTAGGGGACCTCAGTGGCTGCTCCTGTAACCACCACGGCTGGGTGCGAGCGGAGCCAGGGTCAGAGCACGATGCCTGTGGGAACCCGGAGCAGCTCACGCTGTTTGGGCTGGGCACTACCCGGAGCTGCTCCCACCGTGTTGCTCTTACACCCTGCCGCGGAGCAGCATCCCGGCACAGCAAAGTGCTGCTCCAGGAGCCTCAGGTGCCCTCGGGGTGAGCACCAGGTCTGTTCAGCAGAGCAGGAGAAAAACTGCTCAAGTAAAATGAGAGGATGAGATAAAGGATTAGCTGGAGGGTTCGATGAAAAGATTATTTTGAAGGATTATTTCTACTGACTATTTTATCTTGAGGTGTCATCTTTCAAAAAAAGAGCAATATCATATTTGCCAAGCTTAATTTTGGCAGGTAAGGATGCAAATGAGATCACTCTATATTGCTGTTCTGGACTGTGCTCTAAAACAACGAGAAAAATCCATCATTTTTAACATCCAAGAGTGGTGGCAGATGGTGCTTGCTCTGGGGCTGTGAGCTGCTCAAACAAGTGCTCCCTTGCAGTGTGCTGCAAGTTTGGGGAGACCCACAGCCACACCGGTACCAGCTGCAGTGAGAGGAGGGTGGCTGCAGCAGCTCCCAGCGAGCCTCCGGAGCCCAGCATCTCCTGCTCACTGCCATGACATGTCGTAAGGCAGAGACAAGAAGGGTGAATCACAGCAGGAACAATTTAACTTGCAAATAACACATGCAGACCTGTTCACCTGTCTGTATATACCTCTGGACTCCCCAGCACCGCTAGAGCATCAGCAGCTGGTATTGAAGGTCAGTACGCTCGGTTTTCCCTTTATGATTTACATATTCTTTCATTTAAATAATGATTCTTGGGGTGGGGGAAATCTGCCTGCAGCTGGATTGGGGACAGTGCCTGTCCATAAGACACACATGTGTTATTTGGCACCCTGACACGAGAAGGCTCTCAGGGGTTGTCACCACTTGATGACATTCCAAGTCCATTAAATGAGATAAAAAAGGATTTTGCCAAGTGATAGACTAGCAGCGGAGCTGGCAGCAAGCAAGGAGTAAACCACTGTCTTTCACGTCTCCTTTTGCTCCCTCCAGGACCAAAAGTGATGCTGAGCATCTAGCAGAGGATGGTCCAGAGCCAGCTGCCGGTCCTCAGGCCTCTTCCATAAATCTCTCTTGTTGTGCCTCACTCCTCCCTGAAGCCAGTCGCTGAATCCCCCCTAATCTGTCAGCACCCCCCTGCCCTGCTCTGCTCACCTGGCCTCACCGAAGCAGAGCGGCACAGCCTTTCCCTGCACCATGTTCACAGGCACCAGAGAGACCAGCTCCACCCCATTCCAGTACATGCATGAGAGGCTGTTGCACCTGCAGCTCCAATTTTGAGCCATTTTGCTTTCCAAGCCCTGGGATGAGGCACACACCAAAAACCAAAGACCATCACCAGCCCTGCCTGGTACCCAACAGGAGCATCTCCAGGATGGGATGATTTGACCTGAAATCTGAGCTGCTTCCTCCTTGAGGGCGAATTCCTCACTCAGCATATTTGGGATGTTTTTGCAGCTTGCTTTTTAAAGTTTGCCTCACTGCTGAAGGTCAGCCTTGCTGGTGTTTCCATGCTCAGTGCTGCAAAACGCTGATTTGGCAAAGGCGGGGAGCAGGAGCAATCCCAGTGCAGCAGGCGGTGGAAGCCGTATGCAGCAGAAACGGGGCTAATTGTGCCTCTCAAATATATTAAAAAAACCACAAAATGTATTTTTTACCAATTTCCCAGGGTGTCCAGGTGTTGTTCAGTGGTAACCACCACCCCAGCACCATCACTCTGGCTCCCCAGGCACCGTCCCCCACTCCTCCATCCCCAGCACCCCTCGATGCTGGCAGGGCTGGTGGAGATATTGGGTGGGCACTGTCCCACAGTGGGCAAGGGGGCAGTGACCACACAGGAGGGACAGCATCACCTGGCTCTGGTCCTCCAGCTCCCACCGCACCCCACACACCCTTTGACACCAGACACAGAATCACATTGGTTTTGATACTTGCCAACTGCACTATAAAAGAGAAAATGAGAATAATATAGAACATCTCCCACTGTCAGGTTGGTTTAGATCCCGAAAGTTCATTTCCTTTCTCTCCAATTTAACTTTGCATTTCCCGTCATCACTGGCAGTCATTTCAACGCAGCATGAACATCAGAGTATTGGAAAATAATTACAATGACAGATTTTGTTTTGCTGTATGAGACCTTCCACTATTGAATCTAATTACTGCTGATACTTTATGAGCTCCTCCAGCACGAGATAATTGCTGCTTTCTCTTTTTATGAGCAAGAAATAATCAGTTGTCTTTTAAGGTGAGAAATATAAACAGCAATTAAATACCACGGCTGTCCAGCCCCTCTCATCAGCAGGCACCTCTCATCAGAAAGCCAACACAGAAGAAGGTTAGGCTCCATTTGTTGTATGCACCGAGTATTTTTTTGTAACGGAAAGGAGAGGGAGGGAATAAGGATCACTGTCAAATGGTTAGTAGTTTTCTCCAGCCGATGAAATGCTTATTTTAATACAGGGAAGCAGGAGCATCTCACAAGCAAAACAAGTCATAGTGCTCAGCATCAGCACCAAGCCCTTTGCAGGATCCGGCCTTGGGGAAGAGCTGCAGAGACAGCAACAGGCTGGAGCATCACTGGGCACAAAACCATGCTTGGGTCCTACTAAAACCTGCTGCTTCAATGATCTTTTCCCTGATCGAGTGTTTGTAAAAATATATTTATATGTACATATCCCCTAAACATCCTAACATCAGCACAGGGAGCTTGGCTACAGCATCACACACGGAGGACGTGGAGCAGAAGGAGACCTTTCTGTGGGGACCCATCAGACAGGTGGGAGCTCACACCAGCTTCTGCAATCCTGGAACGGATCTTATCCCTGGGGCTGAAGCCTTATCCTGGGAGCTTGGTCCCAGCCTGGAGGAAACAGAGCAGCCTGTGCTGCCCTCCAGGCTGGGGTGGGGTGTGGGAACACCCAGCTGAAAACCAGTGGGAAGACCTCAGTGGGGTTATTTTACTGGTTCAGAGATTCAGGTCGTAAGAAGCCTCCTTCTGACACTGCGTTCGCAATCCTGACGCTAAAACTAGGAAGTTTAGTAAACAAATATTTATTTTTTTTCCTTTAGGGAAAACACATACGAAACCCCCTCATGAAAAAGCCCTAATGGTTTGCAGTCGGTAAAAGCCTCTGCTGCTGCCTGGAAGACTGTCCTGTCTGAACATGGGAGATGAGTTTCTCTACCACCTACAACAGCTTATTTTCTGGTTTGGGGTTTGTTGGTTTTTGTTTTTTTTTTTTCTTCAGTTCTTTACTTGAACAAAGCGCCTGCGTTTGAATAATTCATTGATGAGGTTTGTACCGCTTTGTTCACACAATCACAGCAGGGAGCAATGTTTTTCATGAAATACTTCTTTGCCAGCCTCCCTCCGTGAAGGAGCCTTCCTCTCTTTGCTCGCTTGCCAAAAGTCTGCCAGCTGGCAAGGAGCAACACACCCCATGGGCTGATGAAATGGGGGCGATGAGGGGATTGCTGGGGCGGCACTTCCTCGCCTGCTTTTAGCCATCTAGAAGGGAAACATCTGCATTTGAGATTCAGAGTGTTGTGATCCTTCAGCGTCACAGGAGGAAGATGCCTCCAGCATCCTCTGGATCTCCCCAGTTCCCTCCACAAAATCATGATGGAGGGGACCAGCTCAGTTTTAGGTAAATAATCTTTCCCCATTGCAATTAAATTGCAATTAAAGCTGGTGAACCCTGCCACAAATTTTAGAATCAAGGAGGAAGAAAGATGCTCTTCTTAAGAAGGCAGTGCATTGGGATTATGAATAATCATCCTGCCTCTGCTGCACATTCCGTATTCAAGGTAATACCCACATGCTCAGATGCCTGATTTATAAAGAGGGAATAAGCCATTGTCCTCTTGCAAAGTACTGGGAGGAATTAGTCATATATATTAACCTCATATTCAAAAAGCAACAGTGGAAGGCATCACGAACAGCAAGCTCTAGTGAATTACTAAGTTATCTATTAGCATGTTAACATGTATTTAAAATACATAGTTGGCACATCTGACTGCCAGAAAATTTGTTAATAATGCATATAAATGAGGCACGAACAGACTCAGCAACTTAATTAGAAAAAATGAAATATTATTGTTGCCCTTATTTTTTTTACCCTCTCATAATGTTGATAAAAAAATCACAAACACTTCAGACAGATCAGTGCTTACTTTTGCCTTTGGTTTACTATGGCAAGACATCACCATGTGAAATATGTGGCTTCACTTACCATGCTGCCCCCCTCACAAACATTAAAAAGGATGGATTTTGATCAAGCAAGGGAATCAGGCTCTTTACTCAGCAACCAGGTGGGAGAGAATTTTGCTTTTTCCCATTCTAACGCCTAAAACTTCTTATCGTTACCACATCTTTAGTGTGGAGCAATTTGAGTTTCTCCTTTAGCTTCAAAGTTAAACAGAAGGGAGATTTCAATTTGGATTACTCAGAGGAGCTGAACTGTGAAGTCCCCACAGGTGCTGGGAAAAAGCAAAATCTCCCCCCTTGGCTTGATCCTCAGCACCACATTACTGCTCACCAGTGAAGAGGAAGAATACTTTTTCCTCATCACGGCACAAAAGAATGATGCAAATATATGGTTGAAGGTAGAACTGGGAGAAGGATTGATTATTCTGAGGATAATAAATATCACCAATACTTTAAGTGGTATGGACAGGACAGGAAAAGAGTTTCAAAGGAACAAGCGCTTAGTAAACACTTCCCTCCTCCTGGTAAGGCACCAAACGAACAGTGCACCTCTCAGCAGGGATGTTTACCTGGTACAACAGCTCAGATTTCCTATGTATTTGTAAATAAACTTCAATATGTTCTTGATCAGTGCCACTGTCTAGCAGTCCGTTATGAACAGTATCATCAACAGAAGGTACGTGGTGGGCTTGTGAAGCAGCTGGGGGTACTCTGCATGTATAAAACAGGACGTTATGTCTCAGTTTTGCTGCTTGCACAAGCCCCCATAGCCCTTCAAACACGCAGCCCTCTCGTTTCTAACACAGCAGCTATGCACATGCAGGACCGTATTTCTGGAACTCAGGATGCCTTCCAACCTGGAAGCTGTATTTAGTAGCAGCTCTACAACATGATGTTTCCAAAAGCATTCCCGATGATGCTAACAAGAACTCATGCATTCAAAATCCTGGTCAAGAGAGCCAAGGGCCATGTTGTCTGACGACAACTGGAGCATCTTCGTGCTTCAGGCAACGCAGAGCATAAGCCACGGCACAGCCAAGGCCACCTGCCAGGCTTAGGAAGGGTGCTGGGGAGATACAATGCTCTGCCACAAAGCCTCCATGCCACCATCTACTACTGCACATGACATTGGCACCATGGTTCACAATCTGGCCAAAAATTTCAAGATCCATCTGCTGTTAACACACACACAAAAAAATCCTCTTCCGTCACGTTGCTGTGACGATCCACTTACTACACAAATGCAACATCATGAGGAGACAACACTGCTTCAGATTTAGATGCCGTTAACCCAAAATTCGTGCCGTTCACTCTGACCCCTGGAGAACAAGGCACAGCGAGGAGCACTCACCCGTTTGGTGTAGTCCATTGCCTTCAGGATGGAGAGGTTCAAAGTCTCCAGCGAGGCCAAGACGTCTTCATAGTCTCCCATATGGTCAGCAAAATAATCTGGGAAAACCAAGAGGAACATGATGGGAAATGCTCTAACTTAATGCTTCAAGGCTACGTGACACAGCAAGGTCTATTTATTGGTGGAAAGAAAAACATGAGAGGGTGGTTTCAGGTATATTTTTATATTCTATATTCTTAGCCATAATGTGCAGGGATGGGAAGTGGTGCAGTTCCCATGAAGTCTGGGAATGCTGCAAAAAGGAGATGTAAGGCACAGTAGCTCTCATCAAAAATAACTTACCAGGTGATTTATTTCCATGTCCACTTCTGCATTTGACCTTATCTCGGCTCTCGCTCTCCTATTGTTAACATGGAGGGGGAAGTCCCAAAAGAAATCTCTTTTCTATTCCCATGACAGTCTTACTACTCAAAGCATCCAAAGACATGCCAGGTTCACTCCAATGTATATGAGCCGAGACCAGCCTTACATCTTCCCCTCCATTCCCATCACATTTGCACCTCAGCCCACAATCACAGCTTGCACAGGCTTCTGAGAGCGAAATATGCCTCAAAATGAAGAGAACGGAGCTGCAAGCTGGGCCCCGAAGCACATGTTCTCCACGGAGCGGGAGGCCACGCTCTCTCTGTGCCATCCTCATCCCTCCCGCAGGAGAGGCGATGCGCACCAGCCTGCACCGCCGCTCCGGCCACGGCCAGCCGCAGCCTTGGCCGCTCCGCACTGATGCAGACCACAGCCCAAACTGCGGTGTCCCCACGTGGCCGAGGGCTCCACGACACATCCGAGCCCTGGTGCACCTTCATGCATGAGCTACAGAGTCCTGCAATCGGCCGTTTGCCATGGTCTCAGCGAGAAGCGAAGCACGGCAGCGAGGCTGGCGGTGAGCTTGCAGTGTGGATGCAAAGTTATCCCGTCTCTGGGTGATTGACACAGATACAGCTAAAAGCTGTTCCTTAAAAGCCACCGGCGCTGTTCCTTAGCACTAAGACACGATGCTTCACACCAAGGTGACATCTCTGTGGAATGCAACAAGACACAAACTCCAGGAAACCATCCCACTAATTAGCTTCTCTTGGCTTAATTAGAAGTGCCTATAGCTATTTACAACCTGAGAACATATCCAAGGGGAAGAAAATTTTGGCAGAAACTGGAATGTCACAGCATGATTGACAGCAGCTGTTTGCTGTTCCACAATAAGCCAAACAGCTTGCTCTCACTGCAGCGTGTTTATTTGTGTTATTCTTATTACTTTACTGGGGAAAGAAAAAATGAGCAGATCTTAAAGGTAAAGACTTTTTGTATGTCCTGAAAAAAATGGACCTATACATTTCAGGAGAAATGAGCAGAGTGCAGCCCTTGAGACCGACCAAGGAGCACCTGGGAGGAGAACAGTGTTGCCTTAACCAGAGTATTCAGTTCTATTCTTTTAGCCTTATTTTTTCACGTGAGCATCTGAGATCAGCTCTTCTGTCCTGCATGGTCCTTGCTCATGGCTCCTGTGCATCTGCAGAGAGCAATGGGATCACTGCTCAGGAGATGAGCATCACTGCAACCCAGGGCTGGTGTGGGAGGAGGTGGGTGCCCCCCACCCAAATCTCCCCAGCAAAGCTGTCACCCACCACCGTGCTAGTCTGCAGCGGGTCACTGAGCACCTCCTGTTTGTAGATTACACCCCAGTTCTCCGGACAGCCTGTACCATTGCATGCAGCGTCTGCGTTTCATTGAAGTTGAAAGGTGGCAGGTACAATCTGGTGGCCGTACTCACATTTTCTGGGCTCCTCGTCACAGCTGGGAGCTCCTCCAGGGGTAAGGAGCTACACAGCCACGTTTATGTCAGTCTGGGTGCTGGTGATTGTTGCTTTCATTGGCAGGAAAAAACCCTGAATATTTTCAAGATGCTACCTGATATGGATTAAGCCATATAAAATTTCTCTCATAAGCTGCAGAGCTCAAGAAATCCCTTTTAAGACACTTTCAACATCTGACAGCACACAATCCACTTTTAAGAGAGAGACCCCAGCTTCCACCTAGCCAGAATGAGGTTTTGTGTTTAAACTAATGCTTAGAAGAGTAGCAAGCAAGTAAGAATTTGCAGACAAGGGCAGGTATTCAGCAGATAACAGATCTAGGCAGGATCTTGCACTGACTGACCCTTCCCCTGGCTTCCCCTGGGAGGTGATGGGTATATCTCCCTCCTCTCCTGGCAAATTCAGCCCTGGGAGAGCCAGCAAGGTGGGATCATGCTGGGTGACAGCCCTGTCATTTTCCAATTTTCTCAGACCAATGGAGAAGGCAGGGTGGGGTCAAGCAAGGACGTTCCTACCCCAGTATTTCCTGGCGAAGCTGATGGTACAAGCTGCAGGGGTTTGGTTTCTTGGGTCAGCTGGAAGGAGACCTAATGGGGTGAGGGGAACAAGCCCATCACCTCACCAGCAAACCCGAAGGATTTGATGGAAGGCTTTGTTCCTTGCAGAGCCAAGCAGCGAGTGGGGCTGTAACCAGCTGGAAGGTCGCTGCCTTTGCTGCAGGCTCGAATGCTCGCAACACTGCGGGGGGCTGCGGGGAGAAGGCAGGGTGTGGGCAGGGGGTAGTACACCGGGAGGAGAGAAGCCCCCAGCAATGCCCTGGTGCTGGTAGACCCTCAGGCTGCGATGGGCAGAGAGGTCCTAAAAGCATTGGGAATAACGAGTAACTGCCGGGTGGTGGCATGGGTGCCCCGGCAAGCGCCTTCCTGGCTGGGCAACCTGCTCCCAGCCAGACCTCCGAAGGCTGTAATTAGTGGCAAAGTGATGAAGGTAAATGGTGAAGACCTGCTGAGGTGGTTTTATATGTCCCTTCTGCATCCTGGCACGGGAGGGGAGGAAAAGAGACAGATGAGCCCTCTGCACGGCCACAAACCTCTGTGTCCCCATCTCCCCCCAAAAAGCTGGAGCGCAGGAAACATTTCCCAATACCAAGTGTCCATGGAAACACACACCCGAGGGAGTAGCGGGAGCCCGGTGCATGAGTCACCTCCCCCCAAGGCAAAGCCCTTCAGAAATCTTGGCAGGTAATATTCCCTTTCTGGTCAAGGCGTGGAACAAAACATTATCAGAGATTTTTCTTTTCAGCCTTTAATTTCTGCAAGCCGCGGGAGGTGCAGCAGAGGGGGTGTACACCTTAGGCAGCCTGCTGGGAAACACGAAGGTTTGCCTACGGAGAAACACGTTACGGGTGCTGCCGAGGGATACTGATTTATTGAACTTCAAAGTGGAGCTGGAAGCCACGACACCGCCAGAAATTAAACTCCGGCTTCTTATTGAACGGGAGCCAGGTGCTCTGCTCAGCTCTGACCCCATTTGTGTTGCAAGAATAAAGAAGCAAAGTTTTGCCAGTTTTCCTGTGGAATAAGAGGCAAAGCGGCAGAAGTGACGAGACCCCCCAGCTCCACGGCCACCACGGCACCGCCAGCTTGGTAGCGGGTTTCATGCAGCCTTTGAAAGCACACGAGCACGTACTGACGGCCCCAAGAGAGGGGCTGCACTCACCGCACAGCTCCTTGGTGTCCACGTTGCTGGAAGAGGGGGAGGACGAGGCAGGGGAGGAAGCAGGAAAAAAAAAAGAAAGAGAAAGACGATTTTAATGTAAAGGACAGATGAAAGCTGCAGTTCGGATTTCCACAGGCTTAACCACAGACACCCACCTGCAACATCACCTGCCCCTCGGCATCCCCCAGCCACTGGTGGGGACAGCCTAAGGAGAAGGCAATAGCTGGTGCCACTCCGGGCAGCCACACCCTCTGCATCTTCAGCATCTGCGTGGTTGGGATGGGTTCACACATTATTTTGGATACTCCCGAAGGGAAAAGAGGTACTTGTGCATCCCCCCCAGTGGTGGACCTGTGCCCATGGGGGACCCAGCACAGCAACTCGTCTGCCTTCTTCCCAAATATCCACCCTGGCAACAACCTGGTGAGGCACTCAGTGCTTCATTGGACCACGTTTGTTCCCATTTGCTCAGAATAAACATTTGCAAAATTTCTTTTTGCAAAAGAAAAAAATAAAAATTTGCAAAATTTGTTTTTCTAGATGGATCGATTCTCCTGATTCTGTCCCTGTGAAGCATTCGCAGTGCTGTGTGCAGTTTCCACCCAGGACTCCCTCCGGACAAAGCTGCACAATTACTTCTTAATACATGAACATTTAGTTTATGTAGCAACATCTCAACAGACAGCCTGCTTGGGAAATAAAGATTGCTGCTAATCTCTTTGTGCCTCAGATTCCCACACAATTATTAGTGCCATTTGAGCACTGGAATGATCTCTTAATAGAATTATATTTTATCAATCCATTTATGTCCTGGAAAGCTATTTCTTTAACTAAACTCATCCCTGCTTTGTCTGACCTGTCACCATAAACGGATCAGGGAAAAAGATATTTTCAATACCACTTCCATCCATCAATACCACTGTGGAATCCTCCCACAGCCCTGCCCTGGACCCCGAAATCCTCCTGACCACTTGCCCATGCCCTGACCGACGGATCTGCTCCCAGCCCACAGGACCTGGGCTCCTCCTTGTATCCATAACCTGAAGCTTCCACTCGCTGCTGGCCCTCTCCTGGGATAACACATCCTTCTGAAGGGATGGCGCGTGGTGGGAAAACATTAATTTGGGATTGCTTGAACCCTTGAACCCTATTGTTGAGGATTCACGACACAAAACGTGGTGCCTTTGGAGCAAGCTGAAGCACCCAGGAGAGTCTTACCCCTGCTGAAACCTTCTGCCATCTTCTGCAGCAGCTCCGACCCTGCATGAGCGGAGCAGCCTCCCAGGGCTGTGCATGACAGCGGGATGGGACACGGGCCCCGTTCCCCACCCAAACAGCTTCATCAAGAGAGCTCTGCTTTAGCAGAGAGACTAACATAGGAGATTTTGTTTCTTTCTCTTTAGGTTCTGCCTGAGAAGATGCAAGCTCCCGCAGCTCAAGGACCCTGCTGGCCTCTCACTAGCCGCATTTCATCCCTTAGGCCTCAGCCAGGTGCATTCCAGCTAAGCAGAAATGCGTGTGTGCAGTGGTGATATCTGGGGAGGAAATTCCCCACATTCACAGTGCCACCCGTGTCTGGATTCTCCCCAAAACCAGAGCCCCAGGTGACGGTACTGGGGACCTCCTCGCCACCACCCCTGAGCTGTGGGACCTGCTGGGCAGTGGAGGCAAACACAACCACCTCAATCCCATGAGATGCTGGCTGCCAGAAAAGTGCCACCCGACCTGTCTCACGCTGTGAAAGCACGTGTTACTGAATCAACCCCCCTTTTGGGTAACTGAGGAATATCATGGTACAAAAAAGTTATCTATCATCTCAGACACCTTTGTGGTGCAGGATAGACGGGGTGGCAGCAAACACACTGGCACAAGTTTCCGCTGGAGGTGCGGCTGCCACATGCATCTCTCTGCAAAATGAGCTTTTGCACCACTTTGTCTTAATTCCTTGGGGATTTACCATCTTTCTCAAACCTTGGAATAACTTCACTGAATCTTACAAACCCCCCTGGGAGTGCTGTGAGCTCAGATTCCCTGACCTGGCATTCTCATGCCCAAATCCACCGAATATGCAGCTCTGAAATGCTACCTGAAAGAGCCGGCTCTTGGCTGAATAGTCCACAGCGCTTTGGCAGCGCGTGATGCTCACACAGAGCCTCAGCAATTCACAGGCAGAGGTAATTCACGTGGGGGAAGAAACCCAGAAGATCCATCTCCGACACCGACACAGCCCCATGCCGGCTCGAGGACCATGGTGGGTCTTTCATCAAAGTTCTCGCCAGCTCAGAGCCTGCCAAGTCAACCGGTACCCCCAGGCACGTGCACAGGAGTAGTTTTTACATCAGCATCACCCAGAAAGTCCTTAAATAATACTTTTCAGAAGCCAGTTACTGTTTATAAGCACCTACTCGAGTAGTTATGGGTTTGCAGCTAAAGCATGTTTCTGAGAAAAAAAACCCAACAACTATTATTGTATTCCACATGGTTTTGCATTGTAATAACTGATCTGGTGCTGCCAAAAATGGTCTTTCATTTCCTCGCATCCTGCTGTCATATTATCTAACTTAATTGTGCTGGAATATTAACTTGGCTGAGAAGCTGCTTTTAATTTTAAGCCATCTTGCATTAAGAATAAGCCTAATTAAAGAAATTACTGAAGTCATAAGCTGACTTGATAAAAAAACATGATAATGTTCAGATGAAAATTTATAAGGAGATATCAATGGGTGCTTGAGTGCAACCCATGGCATTTCCCTGGATGTTTCCACCCCACAGGAGTATGCCCGTCGGGAACATCGCTGACACGCAGCCGTGTCCCCATCGGTGTTACAGGGGGTTTTGCTGCCCAACGTGGGCACCGCACAGCTGAACAGGCACCGCAAGGGATGTGCAATACCCAGCTAGAAAACAATTTACAAGCTGCTCTGATAGTTTAATGCTTTAGTAACTAACTGCCCCATGGGTTATACCAGTAGGATTTTTTATGATGCAAATATATGTATATATATTCAGGATCTGCGTTTCAAGCATCATGAAACAGGAGGCGGTGGCTCCCCACGAGCACGCTCGCTGTCCCGAACCCTGCCTCCCAGCGCTGCCCTTTGGAGGATATTTTTGGAGCGGTCACATATCACAAAGCCCTTTGACGTGCAAACATTTAGGTGAGTATTAGTTACCAATTTTTTTTTCAGCTGCCAAATATTCAACATTTCTGTAAGCCACAATAAACTAAAAAGAAAAATCGCAACAAGTTGTTCTCATTTATTCAGGGGAAAAGAAAAATCTTTCGGCTACCAGAACACTTGGCTGTGAATTAGCTTTTAATTTCAAGTATTCTTACACTAATAATGTGACTAATTAAAAAACTTACTGAAGCCATAACCCAGCTAACTAAGCAGATTAAAATAAATGTTCAAGTGAATCATTAAATGAAGAAGGACTTCTGTTATACAATTTTTCCTCTATAGTAGAGGCCACATCTACCTCATCTTTTTCCCAAAATGAGTGTTTCTTCCAAAGTAGAAAAAAGGCAAGAAAATCCAAGACTTTCTGCTTTCAGGCCTTTTCCCCTGTTTTCCAGCCACTGAAACTGTAACACGGAGCAGCATAACCTTGCATCCCCAACCTTGCTGGGGACGTGCACCCTTTGAGATCACTTTCCAAGGCAAAAATCTACTTTGGAAATCCTCCATTTACCAGTTGGGACCTAATTTCTCCAACAGAAATAGGAGCCAAACCACAAGAGCTTTGCTTTCAACCTAGAGCATCTTCTGAAACATCAGAGTCCACACCATAAACTAATCTGGCCACAAATTAGTGGTCACCACCACCACCACTTCAATACACTGGGATAATTTGACCAGATAAACATACCGGCAATAGGGAAAGAGTTTTCCCTGCTGGTTCACATCCCACTATTTCAAAGAAAAACCAAAGTCCTCAAAGTGTGATAGTCCTCCCTCGTACATGGAATTTTAAAAAGCAACAACCGTGCTGCGAGAGCTTAATTAAGTGAACTTGCCTGGAGAGTAATTTTTGCCACATGACCAGCAAGGACAAAAGGCTGCCCAGAGCAATCACTTGCCTCCTGCATACTCCAGAGAGAAACAGACTCCTCCCCCCAAAACCCCACCCAATGTTAAAATATGGCCTGATGAGCACCTGAGCTAACGAGGATCCCTGGGAAGTCACATCTTTGCCTTGCCATGTTCCTGGTTGCAGATTATCCAGTGGTTGGGTTTTTATCCAAGACGTCCCTCTACTGACTTTCTGCCTGCTTTTCCATCGGTTCAAAGCACTTAGAAGCATTTTCCCTTCTCCACCTGCCTTTCCTGAAATATGTTGCTATCTTTGAGACTTTATCCCAGGGAATGGTGGGGTGGCAACTACCTGCAGCTGGGTGTCCAACAGCCCAGGGATTAGGAGCTCCAGCCAAGCATCCCAACAGCCAGATCTCTGGTGGGGGGCTGCTGGTCCCCCATGTAACCTCCAGCTCTCAGGTCAGAAGCTCCAGCTACATTGATCCAGATCAGCCCAACACTTTAAGCAAATCATGGTTTTCCAGAAGGAAAAAAACTATTGCTGTGAAAACCCCACCGTGATTAAGATTATTTAGCTGTTAAGAAGCAACCCCCCAGCACAGCGCAGCGCTGGAGGGGGTTACCCAGAGAGCAACCCAGGAGGTCTTCAGGACTCAGCATGACAAAGCCAGAGCTGTCCTGGTCCAGTGCTGGTGATGGTCCCACTACTAGGGACTAGAACCCTGCTGGGGTCCCTTCCAACCAAAACAGCCATCTGGTGTCCAGCATCTCTCCCTCTTTCCCAGCATCTCCCTGCCTCCCTGAGGTGTTTCTCCAGGCTTCTCTTCAACTACAAAAAGGAGCAGAAAAGTTATCTCAGAATGGAAAAAATAATGTGGAGGAGCAGAGCATGAAATTCCCTTCTTGGGTTCCAGCTCAGCCAAGGGAAAGGTGTCCCAGGCTCTCCCAACAGGTGGCACAATCAAAAACATAATGAGAATTCAGAAGTTGCAAATAAATCAGTGTCTCATCTTCACAGGGTATTTCTCATGCAAATAGCTGCCTGGATGTGCTGCTTAAATGCCACTCAACACCTGGTTGGCTTCAGCTGAAGATAATAACCCTTTTGCTGGGGCAGATGAAAGGTTTGCATCAGCAGCCACACAGCTTAGTTGCTTCACCAGCACAGAAAATGGAGGTTTTTCTGAAATCACATCCTACTTTTATTTCAATCTCCTATTCACAGCTTCGGGTTTGCTACAAGGCTTCAAACGAGCATGGAAACAAATTATCCTCTAGCGTTAGCCACCTGCAAAACTTGTTTTCATTTAGGAAAGACTAAAAAACATGTGCAGCTGGAAAGTATTATTATATCTGATGTTATGCCTTCCAGTCCCAGCAGCAACAGCACTGTGTTATCTCAACACCTCAGAAGTGGAAAATGTACATCCAGATGCCTACTAAGGGGTCACAGATGGTCATTCTCGATCATTAGTTTCTGAACTCAAACATTTTTTACACAAACCCCAGAGTGAGAGAAATTATTCCAGGCAGGGCAAGGGAAATACCGAATACTAGATGCCAGCCAGGAGCTAAATAACTTTAATTCTAAAGAACTAAGCAGCTTTCCAAGTCCATCAGCATCCTCTTCTGGAGAATCCTGCTAAACCCTACCTGAGACCTACCCAAGGATCTCCTTCACCTGCCTGCTTGCTTAAAAAAAAAATAATAATAATAAAAAAATAATCAAAACCCACAACATTTGTGATATGATGTAAAAAAGGGCTTCCAGGTCCTGAGGTGCCACGTGTGAAGAAACAGCACAAACCATATGCCAAGGCCGTGCACACCCAGGAGCGCATCCAGCTGCAGCTTCAAATGGCATCAGCAACGTATCCTAACACATGTCAGGTCTGGCTTTAATGTCTTTAGCCATGGCAGGCTGGCAGGCAGGGCTCTAGTGCCCACCTGGCTCCTACTTTAAAGGACGGTCTTTATCTCCTGCCAAACATCCCCGCTTCCTGCAAGAAATGACTTTGAAATGTATTTTGCCGTGTGCTTCAGCAGGAATAATGCAAAGGTGCACACACTGCTGCAGGCACGCCTGCCCTGCATGCGACCCAGTACAACCAGTAAATAGAGTGAGCAGTGAGGCTTAAATAACCCAGCAGGTTAGTGGTTTGGTTTTTTTTTTTTTCCAGCCCTGCTTTTTGCAGCTACCCTACCTATTTAAAACTACCACCTATTTAAATTGCCGGAACGGATGGAGTAGCCCACTCACATGAGCTGATACAGGGTTCACCATTCACTCCAGACAGAGATTTCTCCCCATATCCATGTTCCACGAAACAGGCGCAGTTTTGCAGAGTCCATATGAATCACGATGTAACTGGGACACTTCCAGCACTGGAACACAGTGATTTTGATTAAAACACCTATGGGGAACAGCTCCCATCGAGGCTGCTGAAAGGGAGACAAATGCTGCCAGCTTCAAAGCAAAACTAATAATTTTATTCTTCCCTTGGCATGTGCTCCATCACCCAGCACTTGGGGAGCACAGTCAGGGGGGTTTGAAAGCCCAGCAAGTGAATCATGTTTTTCTCCAAAGCACTGGTACCACAGAGAAGGGAAAATAGGGATAAAGAATTACCCAGAAACAAAGAGAAGCAAAAGGAGGATTCTGTATGAGTTTTGCACATATAGATTTTGTATTACAAAGAGCATCGTCACCTATGGTGTGTGATTTGGGATTACGACAGATTCGAGTTACTCTGGGAGACGATCTCTTCCCTCCTATTTGCTCTTACCATCAGCAAGGTTTTCATTCAGCAGTTTGAAGGCTGAAGTCTGGTGTCCTCAAGGATGCCTTGCCCACCTGAATCCAGGGTGCAGCTCCCTCCTGCTCCCTGCACCACTTTCGCCTGGATTTAGGCAGATGGTGACCAAGACGGGGCAGTTCCACTTCTTTTCCACACCACATGGCCACGGTGGCTAATGCTGCTCAGCAAGACAGCAGGTGAGAAGCAGCAGGGCTGTGCAGCAAACCTGCATTCAGACCCACTGAATATTAATATTATAATATTAATATTTTCGTATAGCTTTCTCTGTGGCACCTCACCTTGATAACTCATTTGCATTCTCATTAATTAGACACTGTCCAGATCCAGTTTTCAAACCTACGTTCATTGGAAAGCACCCAGAGCTGCGTGCTCTGCCCTGTGCGCTTTGCTCCAGAGCACAAGGGCAGCAGGCTTCTCATTACAAGCCAGTAGTCTGGAAAACACTAATTTTACAAGGTAAACTGAGCTGACCTTCAATACAAACAAGCACAGTAAATCTGGCAGGCTCAGGATAAAACACGCTCCTCTACTCATCCTGCTTCAAAGCTGTTCACTCCCTGCGCAAGAAGTCCCTGTCAAGTTGCTATTTCAGCTCTGATTGCAAGGGAAAAGGGAAAAAAAAAAAAAGAAAAAAAAAAGGATGGCTAACACCGAATACTAACTCCTAATTGATTCATCATGATGCTGAATCTCACAGGTGGGCAGCACACTTTGGGGAGCAACAGGTCCAAAAAAAGCCTGGACCTGCTCCAAAAAGCCTGCGATACCCGAGTGCAGATGTCCTGCCTGGCAGTGTGGCGCAGAAAGGCGGTTGCCATAGCACTCGGCATGAGCCGTAATTAGGGATGTGGTGGGAAAATGTCTCTTCTGTAGCCAATGACCTGCAATAAAATTGCATTTTCCTTGTAACAGTAATAAATCTCATAAAAATGATGCAAAGAAGGTACTAAACTTGCTAAAGAGACTCTCCAAAGACCAAATCATAGCCAAGGTATGGATGCAGCAGCTGAAGGGATCTCTGCCCCCAGTGACCCCGTCTTGGCTGCTGGTCTTCTCCTGAGGGATCCATCCCCACCTCTCCTGGCAGAGCCCCTTACCTCTGTCACCATCTCACACTCATCATGGAAAGGTGTTTGGTGTGGATTTTCCTGGGTTTGGAAAAGGGAAAACTCCCGCAACAATAGCTCACACCTCCTTGGAGGCTCCTACGAGTGACCCCACCGGACGCCATGGACCACGCACCCCGCTCCCCCCCACAACGGCCGCAGGCTGTGCGCAGGGGCGTAAGGTATGAGGAGCCCAAGGGCCATGTACACACACTGGGGTCTGGTTTGGCGATAACGCCTGCTAACAGCAATATTCCTATGTTGGCTTGTGCAGCTGATAAAACCAGCATGGGCACTTTGTCAGGGTGGGGAGGATCAAACACCCCCTGTTTGTAACAGGCTCGTTCTGCGGCACAGCTCTCAGAGCTTCCATTTCCTCCCAGGGAATCAACATCTACCATAGAGACCAGTACAACATAACGCATGATTTGCTTACTTTCTCATTTTTGAAGACTGCTGCTGTATTTCGAGGCCAACTCAAGCTCCTCTCTCCCTTGACACACTGATTTATTCTGCACGGACATTTATGAAGCACCGGGTCCTGCCTACCGCCAGCCTGCACCCTGCATGCCACCGAGCATCCTCATTCCCCCCCCCCTACAGTTGCAGGGACAGATCAGAAGTAGGACAGCAAGGGTCCCGGTTGCCTCTCCCACGTCCTCAGAAAGTTCCAAGCTGCAAACCATCCCTGATGCAGACCAGATGCTTCAAGACAACCAAAATAACCTTTTCTCAGTGGTGAAGTATTTGACAGAGCGAAACCCCTAGCTCTAATCAAGGGCACCAAGAAAAGTGACTGAATGCAGATAAAAATGAAACAAATGGTCTGGATGCTGTTGGAAAACGTGCTTTTTTCTAAGAGCCTAGGCTCTCATTAGTTGAAAGAGAAATGTCACTTTAAAAAAAGGCAGGGGCAATAAACTGGCACCTGCGGAGCACCAGCATTTGTTTGTTCATTCATCAGCAACTGCAACATGGCATTGCAGGCCAGCAGGCGGTGACAGACCCTCTTGCTTTGTCACACAGCTCTGGAGCTGGGGGTCTGGGTACCACCAGTGACCTGGGCTCAGCATCACTGAGGCTCTGCCCTTCCTGCCCTACCACTTCTATAAATTAACATAAAAAATGCAGCATATAGGTGTAACTGTCTGCAAAGTACTGACCATGAAACCAAATCCCCAAACTCTCTGTGGAGACCGCTGCTCTCCCTGCTCGCCCTCTGCAAAGCACGGCACCTCGCTGCCCACAGCTGCCCCGCAGGCACCACAGCTTCCTGCATCTCAAGTATGGGCAAGGGGATTCTTTCCCCCTCCAAAACCAACTGAGCCACCCAGGATCTGCATTTTAAGAGCAAAAATTGGTGAAGTTTCTGCCGATGGAAGAAAATTTGGGGTGATTAAGGAATGCTCCTCTTGCATCCCTTTGCATCTTGTAAAACTCTTTCACACTGTATTAAAAATAATCAACATTTTCTCTCTGCTTTATCACAGGTAGCCAGAACCTCTAACCACTCACAAAAGAAAAATCTCTTGAAAAGCTCATAAAAACTCCAAACGATGACAGCACAATAAAATGCCTGTTTACAGTGCAGTTGGTATCCTCAAAAATATATCAGTGCAGCACACCGATTTACTAAACTTAATCCAACAGTTAGTTCCCGAGCACAGTCACCACCTTAAATAAAAGAGACATTTATTGAGCTGCTGGTTATTATATACACACTGGGTTATATCAGCTCTCCTTTAGTTTATCCTCAGAGAGTGCCAGGCAAAACTGGGACTATAATCCTTGGAAAGACAGGCTGAACACACCACGGCCAGCACAGGCGACCCCTTTGCTCTCGGGGTATTTCCACCAGCCCACCTTTGGAAACACAGCATGAATTTTTGTGATATTTTCATCATGTTGCATTGAGAGAATTTATTATTTAATGTTGGCACCCTGGTCCAGGATCTTCAGCCTGCATCCTGCATCACAGCCCTCTCGTAAACAGAGCTCTTCATCTCACGCATGCATTTGATAAACAGTAAATACAGCAGTTGCACCTGAGTTAACAAGGCATCAATTTTGCTGTCAGGCTTGTTCAAACTGATCAGCCTCAAGACAGACTGTTAAATACCAGCTGTTTGTGATGCACTTGGACTGCTCTGTAGCATCAACTGTATTACTGGGATAGCTCCTGTAACTATTTCAGGTTTGTGTAATAGGGGTCCTTTGTTCGTAGAAAAATATATTAAAAAAATAGGAAGGAAAAGAAAGGTTTCAACATGTGATGCTCGTTTACAAAATCACAACGTAGTCCCCTTGCTGTGGAGTGCTCAATAAAGTGCTTTAAAAACCAAAGAAACAGAAGCTGCCCAGATAAGCTCCCGTCCACCACTCAGCCTTTGAACCCATGAGCGTTTTCCCAGTCTGGCCTGTTCAAGAATATTTCCCCAGCTGCTTTGTTAACAGCCAACAACACCCACAGGCACGTTAAAGCCTCATCAGCATTCAGCCAGGACTGCTTTGTGCACACCCAGCACAGAGGGAGCAATCCTACAGTGCCACACGCCGAAAGCAAGAGTGGTGGCCACCTGGGCAGCCACCAGGTACCACTCGCTGGTGTTGATGCAGCATCTCTTCTCCTAGTCATGATGCCGAGCGACCACTGGAGGGGCTCAGGTCATCCTCCCCGCCAAACACCTCTGCAGGGAACCTGAGGGCACTGGAAAAGGCAACACTGCTCTTCAGTGCCCAGTGCCACAGGGACAAGAACAAGAGAGGTGGGTAAATGTGGTGATAAACTGGTTATAAAGGTGGAAAAGATTAATGTATGCATAATTCCAGTGCCTGGACTTTGGAGCGGTACCATGCTGGTCCCTGCAGGCTGAGTTACCCAGGGGAGAGCTATCTGCATCTGTTTGACTGAATGCACTTGCCCTGCTGTGCTGGGGTGCTGGTGCCCTCGTCCTCCCTGGACGAGAAATCACAGTGTCCCTTGGCTCTGTCACCTTCGCAGGGGCAGGTTAATGGCATCAATAACGCTCCCTGGCTCCCAGCAAGGCGATACTTCAGCTGTTTTTTCATAGAAACAAACTTCCCTCCACTTCTTGGCCCTCTCTTTTCCATCAAAAGAAGTCACTTATGCATGTTTTAAACCTCTCATTATTCCTCTTAGCTCAATTTTCAAAGCGAACCATTAAACCAAATAAACATTCCTTCTTTTGGGGTGGAGGGGAGGGCGTCTCAGGTTTTTTTGCACAAACTGCCAAGAGTATGAGTCAGTCAGAAATGGCCTTTTTTGATGAATGAACATTTAACATTTTGCCTATTTCTACTTAATATGGAAGCCTGGCTGGATCTGATTTCCATTTGTAATCTCTCTAATATTGAACTGCAAAACAGACAGGGAAAAAACCTAATTATTCAGAGCTCAGCTGAATGATTTGCTAATTGCCAGAAGCAAATGGCAAGACATTGAGAACACGAGCTAAAATTAAATCAGCTTCCTCTTCCTTAGATTTTGCAGGTATCTTGGTTATCACCAAAGTTGTATGCAGGAGAGAAAGAAATCAGAGCACAACCATGCAGGTTTGGATATTGTTCCACAAAACTAGCAGGGAACTAGTAAAAAGGATAGTAAAACCAGAAATCCCTGTACTCTGTTGCCTGTATTTTCCCCGATATCTTTATTTCTCATGCATTCTCTTCTCCTGCCATTGCAAAAATGATCTGAAAACCCCTCTCCCCAGATTCATTCCCAAGGCAGACAGCCTGCGCTGCCTACCGAGCAGCAGCTGGACACATATGCTGCTTGACGGTGGTGTCCTACGCACACTTGTTCAGAAAAAACACACAGACAGATTTGTAAAACTGGAGCTTAAACAAAAAACTACATCCTTTTTGAATGCCTACGTGGCTCAAACACAAGTAGCTGGTTAGAGTTAAATATCTTAGTCACTTTTATGGTTTTAATGCAAGATGTTGGTATCTATCCATTCCCAAGAAAAGAAAACGTCTGACACACAACAGCCCTGTCCAATCCAAAAAATAAGCTGCCGAGCCCCAGTCCCAGCTAGAAAACCCACCAATGTGATACTTCTCCGCTCCGTTTGCACAGATGAACCCTCCCTGATCCTTGACCTCCACAGTAAACACCAGCCTGCTGCTCCCAGCTTCAATCTGCCTTGCTGCCAGATTAAACAGGCTCCCTCCAGGGACCCCGCAGGGAGGCTGCCTGGGAAAACACCTGGGAAATATGATTAGAAATAGAAAAATATTCTCAAATGTTTGTGTTCAACGAGGTTCTGTGCGGTTTCTTCAGCTTTTCTGATTTTTCCCAGCTACTGATTTGTTTTAAAAGCCCCTTTTCTTTGGTGAGCCTGAGATGTTTTGCAGCTCTATCAGCACGCAGCTACTGAGCACCAGCTTTGGCAGCAAGCATTTCTTCACTTAAATGAGAAGTGAAGCCAGTGCAGTTTAAGTGACATGTCGGCACATAGAAGAATAAGCTAGGACTCAAAAACCATCTTTCACGCAAACAAAAGGAACAAAATCCACCAAATGCCCACGGTCTCAAGAGCCAGAAATTAGAGCCAGACATGTAATTTTTGCGCAATCATTTTGTCCCTTTCATAAGAGACAAGAACTGTCTCTTGAATCAGTTAATCAAAATCTCAGCTGATTATACCATCCGTAGTTTGTTTCGCAGGGAGCTAATTGAGAACATTCAATATTCAAAAATTAAGTTGGTTTCAATGGGCACATCCATCTCCACAGTGTGGGCTTGGGCTCCCAGACGAATCCGGCACTCCACTGAATCAGGTTTGCAATGCAAATAGCCAAGATTATGGAGGGAGAGACAAAACAGGAAAAAAAATACTCAATCATAACCATCATTGTTCCTTGCACCCAAGAAGTGGAAGTACTTTCTGTTCAAATTTGAGAGGACGGGACTGCAGAAACCTGGAGAAAAGCATGGGCAGCAGAGCACTGCTGCTGCAGTCTCCCTGCCCATGGTGGGCTCTACCAGGTGGAGTCTCCTCACCCCAAAGGACACCAGACCTGATATAGGTTGTGGGAAGACAAAGCATCTTGGAGGGTGCGCCCAGGGGCACTGCCGCATCCAAAGTGGTAACAACAGACCTTTTCCACTGGAGGAAAATAAGTACTGGAGTAGGGCAGCAGGCTGCTGCCTGATCGAGGGTGCTGGTGGAGTCCAGGTCTGGAGCAGGGCTGTGTGCTGGAAAAAGGTGCAGAGAACCTCATGTTCACTTGTGATGATGTGAAGCTCCATTTCTGCCCAGGTTATCAGCTGAAACACGAGGTGCAACATTAGCTTGCATGCATCAAGCTTCCTTGCAAGCTATTCCTTGTTTAACATTCAGCAACAGGTTCTAAGCTCCTTTGCCTTTTTTTAACCCCACCAAAATGCCACATTGCTGTTATAGAACACCAAACCAGGAGTTTTCAGAGTTCAAGGTACCATCTGCTGCTACCGAGACATCCTCCTGTGGCTGCTTTTGTGAGGTACAGCCTCAGCCCGAACCCCCAACCACACCAGCAGCACCCTGCAGCATCTCCTCCCGCTCTTTGGATGCTGGTCACCATTGCAGAGCATTGAGCTCCATAGCCACAGGACCTGAGTGTTAGCACATAAACTGATTTTATTCTCTGGGTATCGATACAATCAAAGTAACGGAGAAACAAAATTCACCTATGCAGGCTATCAGCCCAATTCCCAGAACTTCTGGCCCAGCAAATGCCCTGGTGATGTCTGAAGAGGGTAGAAATCAGACATGAGCTGGGGGGATGTTTTTCCAGATGACTTAGAAGAGGAGGAAGGGGGCTGGGGAGGCAGGCCAGGAAAGGCACATGCTGCTGTGCTCCCTCCTTCTCCTTAGAGGCCTCGGCACTGGCACCGATGCTCTGCCTGCCTGCCTCCCACTCGACAGCGTAACCAGCAAGTCACAACTGCAGGAGACAGCTCACTCCTGCTCGTATCCCTCATTAGCACTAACAGGATCTTCACAGCTTCTCCTGCACTAGTAACAGCCGGTGAAATACAGACTTGTCCCTCCTCGTTTGCTCCGCTTCCATCAACCTGGAGGAAGAGGCACTCGCAGCCGGTCCCTGAGGAGCAGCTGCCCCATGGTGCCAGCCCAAGGCTGGACCCATCTCAGCCAGCATCGCTTTGCCAGGCTGCAGGCTGTGCCCAGTGACAGCTCAGCTTGCAGCCGTTAAACACCCAGCACAGGGCAGGTATGCTCCATCTCCCTGCAAAAGCAGGGGCAGCCCAAAACTCCCACCCTGTCCATGCCAGCATTGCAGGGCTCTTGGAAAGCTGGAGCTGAACCCACCACGGGGAGCAGCATGGCTGTGCCAGCACAGCGCTCACCAGGCTGACCGCTGCTTCACAGCAGGACTAATTAGCACAAGGCAGAGAAGCTCATCAGCATTGTTACCTGCTTCAGGTGCCACCGTGCCTCCCCTAGCTCTGGGGTCATACACAGCACTTGGGTTGGTAGCTGCCCTGACCATACCCTACTACATCCCTGCATCCCAAAGTGCCCCCAGATAACTCTGACCTATAGTACATCTCCCTGTGGCAGCTGAGCAGCTGAGGGGTCAGGGAAGGTGGCTCCATGTTCCCAAGAAGGACATTGTTCAGCATCCAAAGGTACCAGACCAATTTTCCCATCCATCCGCCACCACGACAGGCAGGAGGTGGCTCGCTGCTGAAGGCGGCACGAGCCTGATCGTCCTCAGTTCTCCATTTGTCACAGTCCTCTGGCAGAAATGACATTCTGGGAAAGCTGTGAAGGGCTTCTGAGAAGAGATACCGCTTCTCTTAATTGTCCTACATGCACATTCCAACCTTTTCTAGTGTTTGCCACTGGAGACAAGAGCTCACTTGTGGGGGGATGTGTCTGTGCAGATAAAGTAATTAAAAGAATAGCTATAAGCCTAACGAAGAGATAACAAACGACAGAGCAGCAGAATGCTAATGCCATGTTCTTGGCTCCTTGTGAATGGACCTATACAGCTCATCAGAGAAGTCCTGCTCCAGCGAGCAGATCTCTCCCCAAAGGGCTGTCCTCTGCAGCTACAAAACATGTACAAGAGAGAAAAAGACTTCTTAAAATCCTCTGCCATTATTAAATCTGTTTGGCCAGCAGCCACATCTGACCTCCTCCTTGCTTTCACAAGGACCGAGAGGTGTTCTTTCCTGCCGAGGGGATGCAGAGTGGGTGTGAGCACTGGCCCAGGGAGCTGGGAGAAGATGGGAACTGTGGGTCAGGCAAAGCAAGTTTCATCCAGTATCACAGTCATGTTTTTAAAACTTGTTTGACTTTCCATTTGCAATGACTTTTTAAAATCAATATATCTCATTAGAAAAAGTAAGAAAATATAACAGGGTTTCCCAGGTGAACATCAATCTGATGCTTTCTAAAGCCCTGTTCTGCCACTAAACCATACATATATATATACACACATATATATAAATTTGTGTGTCTATATAGCACACATATAATTTTTGCAGTTCCAGTAGCATTGACATTAATAGTAACATATCATTACCTCCCCATTAAACTTCAGGCAGCTCCCCATAAAGCACTGCTGAAACCTCCTGAAATAGCAGCTAAACCCAATAGTGACAAACCACATAGCAACATCTTGCTGTTGCCTCCTGCTTCAGTTGGGAGGAGGGAAGGAGGGCAGCCAGAGTGAGCAATGGAGAACAAGATGCCACTTGATCATAATTTTTAAGCAACAGCAGGTTTATGAATATAATTTTGCCAAAAAACAAGTGAAATACGTGGCAGATTTTGCACGTTCCTGCTGCCAGATGAAATAACCAGTGACGATGGGACTCAAACCATGGATGGCAGGTTCTTTTGTGGAGATACCCAGTAATAAAACCCCGTGGAGAGTGTTTGGAGCCCATGCCCACCACACCACATCCCTAACCTCCTAGAAATACTTCCTAAGCAGTCCAGAAGAAAGAATGAGACTCATTAATGCCCCCAGGCTATACTGGGGTATCTCAGTTCAGCACCCTCCTCACCACAAATGAGGTGTTTCACTGAGGGACTGTGATGCCCGAGAGAGAAGCACGCGCTCCTCCAGCCTTGGCACATCACCACTGACTCCCCGCAGCAGCCCAGCTACTCCTGCATCTGCAACCAACTTCATCTTCCCAGTCCCCTGCTCCACTTTTCTCCTTTCCACTGTCTTCCCACTAAAGCAACTCGAGAATCTACTTCAGTAAGGCAGTTCCCTGCTCCTAAAAATACTCCAGGAAATTGAATCAACATTTTGTAATTGGGCTGGTAACAGCAGCTACTAATAATCAGCAGGAACATAATTTTCTTTGTTTTCTGCTCTAGCTGTAATGTAATTTCAACAGCAAACTTTGTTTTGCACACTACACAAACATGATGGGCCATATGAAAAAAACACAGAGGTAAAATGGAATATCAAAAAACAGCCTTAAAAATAAACTCCTATCAAAGAGCAAATAATTTTGGAAAGCTAAAGTTAATATTGTTAATAAAAATAAAAGCATTTTGGAAAGCTAAATTGAATATTGTTCCTATGTTCCCCTGTAAAAGGGAAAATGAAAGCTCCACTCCACTCCTCTTACTTGGTGGAAGCAGCACCACTCAAAACTGCAACCCTGGTGCTTGGGCAGGCAGGGGCTGGAGGCAGCATCCCCCCTGCCCAACCTCCCCGAAAGCCGCCGATGCACTGGGTGACGAACAAAGGGCAGGGCAAGGTGGAGAGCGCATGCACCACCTGAAGGACTGCACTAGATGCAAGACTGCAGTCAAGCAAACTGCTCGTTTCACAGCGAAAAGCACTTTTGCAGAAAGAAGCCCAGCTCTGGAATAGGTTTTCTGGAGACTGAGAGAGCTCTTGCAGATAAAAAACCCTAAGGAGTATTTTCTTCCCCCAACTTGGTAAATTTGCTGTAGGTGTCTACGCTTTCCAAATCAATAAGCGAGTGCCAACTTCATGCAAGGATTTAACTTGGAAGGGTGACCAACTCATTGCTTTTCCTTCCAGCCAAGAACAGCAGATGCTACACGGCTCTGTACAAGCATCGGTCCCTAACGGGTATTGATGACTGCATCAAGCCAGCTCGGAAAAAGAAAAATACGTCCAAATTGTGGGAACTCTTGCCACTCTCGGGAGCTGCTCAGCAAGGCCCCTCTTGCCGGCAGCACTGTTGCGTGACATTTAGCGATGGCACATCTTCTCTCTGTTCAGTTTAGAAGACATCCCTTGCTAAGGCTCGGAGCAAGCTGCAGATTCTCCACAACCCCCACGCCAAAAGTGGGCTGCAATCCAATTTCCCATTTCAAGAGGGCCAGAAGAAACCTCCATACCCTGACCCCCACACCCCCTGGTTTACACAACAACCATCTGCGTCCTTTCAAAGGCCAGATGAAAGTTGATAAGCTCAGACAATGCTATGAATTATTTCAGAACAGAGGCAGAGAGCCCCGGAGTCTATGGAGACCCACCTCGGAGCATCACCTGGAGCTCAATAAATACACCCACCGTAAGCCAGCATCTAGTGTCTATTGAAGGGGAACCACTAGAAGGGATGGGTCATTCCCAGCTAATTTTAGTAACAAGATCACTAAAGTTCCTTTGATTCAGTGCAGAGTATATACCAACCTGGTCTTTGTGGCATTTCTGACCTCAGAATAAACTTTGGGAAGCACACACATTGGAAAGACGGGATTTGGAGAAACCTCACGTGTACTTTGCTTGCAGCAGCCACCTCTGGACCGGGTTCATGAGTTTTACACCTGCTGCTTCGGTGCCAGTGCACTCTAGAGCCATCACTGCTTTCCAGGGGATCTTTTGGATGGGTGGCAAAGCATGCACCTCTCACACAGGCAAGACTCCATCCACCTGCTGCCGGAAGGCTTCGTAATTAACCAGACTATTATTTTTTTAAGCACTTGCTGCAAGACTTTTCATTTGAAATGGGATTCTCTTTTTATCTGCTTTTTGGACAGATCTTTTTTCTCTCCAGAGGAATAGGAGTCACACTGGAATATGTTTCAAAGCTGGCTTTCATTTGCATTTCCAAACAGCCTAAACTACTCAGGCTTTTGAAGATGGAGTCCTCTTGGAAAGAGAAAACCCACCAGTGGGATGTGTCCTTTGTGCCAGTGCCCAGCACCATCACTACCTGCTGGCAGGCGGGATCCCACTGGGGTCCCCTGGACCCCGCGGCTTTGTGCCTATGTCAAACACTGCCAGTGCCAGGCACTTGCCGGGCTCACAAACACCTCAGCCTCCACCAAAGGCAAAGGTGGGCAGAGGGGGAACAGAGGGAGAGATGGGAAAGGCAGACAGAGGGGAAGGAAACATCAGCTGTTAACGAGATTGTCACTTTAATTTGATGGCTTGACACAGCCTGCAAAAGCTTGATTCTTAGCAAGAGCAGTCAGGTGCTGTATTTAACTTCAGCTTTGATGTAATGTCAAACCAAAGCACGCCTGGAGCCCTCCTCTGCCATCATTTCCCCCCGCTTCTGTTGCAGCGGTGACACAGAGCGTGCAGCACTGCTGGCGGGTCCGTCCCCTTGCCCCGGCTGTGTGCGGGCAGAAGCACAGCCACATCAGGCTGCTGGGCTCGGAGCAGAGGCAAAGCACATACAGCAGTGGCTGCAGGGCTTGGGCTGGCCCCTGTGCAGCTGAACTTCCCTTTGAAGAGAAGGGGGCTTGTTTCTGTTCTGTGCTAGAGCAATCACTGCTTTCCAGGGGATATTTTGAATGGGAGGTGAAGCAGGCATGGTCCAAGTGAAGGGATACAGAGGCATCACAAAAAGACCATAAATCATTCTCGTTTGTTGCGGTGAAAATAACTGGGTAGAACTACATTTACAGAGCTTCACACAGTTGCCTTTTACAGCACAGCAAACCGTTTAGACAAAGTGGAAAAGCTGAAGGGCCATTTAAATGCCCTCATGGGTAAAATTAAGTATCATTTCAGATGCCATGAAGATCAGGTTGCATTAAAGCAAATGGCCTAGAAAAAAAACCACCAATGCAAAAGAAGTCATAGCGGCCGTCACAACGAGATACAAACCAAGCAAAAATGGAGATTCTGCAAAGTTTTGCAAAGCAAGCTGCACCTCTGGGGCTCCTGCAGAGCTCAGCTCTCCGGAGCAGCACGGCTGCTGCACACTAACGCCGCGATCCAAAGACTCTGTGAAACAGGCGTCAGCATGGGGAACTTACTTGGTGTTGTCCGAGTCAATGGTATGAAAGAGCTTCTCAAGTTCTTCTTCATTGAGCGTCCCATCGGAAAAGAAGGCCTGGAACTCCTCCAGGGACAGCTTCCCATCATCTGCAAACAGCAACACAGCCGCCGTTAGGGAACTGGCAAGGTGAGGGGCAAGACTGAAAATCGAGAGTTATATTCAGATTTCAAGAATCCGACCAACATTATCTCCAAGTGCTTCTGCAGAACTGGCCCTCAACCAGTGAAGATCTCACTGGCCACAGGGTGGGACCGGGCAGCTCTGGAAGCACTGGAGCCAGGTGAAGGCATGTTGCTCCTGGGTATGGATGCACTGGCCATTAGTGACCAGCTGGGCTATTAACCCAAAGCATGACTCAAGCCTAAAGCGGAAAAGCCTGCAAGCTTCATCCTAAAACTTAAAACATTAAGAAATTATGGACCGTTTTGTCTACCCTATGTTCAAATGAGGGAGGATGCTCATTAATGGACATATAACAGATAGGAAAAGACCCAGGGCTGGAATTAACAACAGACCCAGCAATATCTTTTGCCATCTCTATCCAACGTCTTTTCCAACGCAGTGCACGGCCCAGCTCTGGACAGAAACGCAAAACAGCAGCTATCAAGCATAACATGATACATCTTGCTTCAGTTGCCAACTGTTTAAACATACAAGGGCTGTGTCACCTTAATGTTGTGCTTTTACTTCTGAAGGGACCTGATGACGCACAAAATCCATCTGCCTGGCCATACGGGCTACAGCTTGCTGCCTGCCTTCTGGCAAACCCACCAGCCTACGAAGGAGTCACAAGACAGAGGTTTAATTATGTTCTCCTGGGCACCTAGAGTGGAACTTGTTATCATTTCAGCGGTAAGCTCCAAGCTCATCCTTAAACATTTATTTTGATACCAGCTCTGGCCAGAAGTTCACTGGCACTTCAGCAGCCTCACCTCCAACTGCACCAAGAAGCCCTGCAGATAGTCAGTGCCTATTGGGAAGTGCCTCTGGACTCAGCTCGTGGATGGAAAAACAACATGCAGGTTGGAAAATCTGGCCTTACACTTTGCATGTTATTTTATATATTGGCCCCAGTATTATTTTAATAGTGGCATTATTACAGCCTACTCAAATGACCCAGAAAGAAAAGAATTATGAAATCAATACACAAGGGGATATCAGGACTCCTTTGCAACTTTTGCTGGTGATGTGACAAAGGCTCACACTCAGCTGCTAAATCTGGAGCCTTTGTGCGCTGTGGACAGGTACAGCACGTCTTTAAAACCACAGCTGGAAGCGAGAAAGTCTGGAGAAAGCTCCTGTGAAGTTCAGCAATAAAGTAACAGGAGGGAGACAAACGAAACTTTAAAGAAATTAATTTACCTCTAGTTTCACATTTGAGCCACTGACACTGCTCTGGTGTGCAGCAGTGCCTAGGGGGGAATAACTACCCCAGATCACGTATTATTTAGAGTCTTTCCATTTGTACCCACAGAAGATTCATAGACTGGAAAGGCTGCCTACTTTGCAGTAGGAGAATGTACCATTTATTATTTAATCAAATCAATTATGAACCCTGTTGCTTCTCTTTCAGGAAATGATGCTAGAGCAAAAATTAGCCAACTTACCACGTGCACATCAATATTTCTTCCCCAAACTAAATCAGTCTGCTGTTCCTAAAACATACCCGCATTGCCAAATGCTAACCCAGTTTCTCTTCCCTGACACAGACGAATTTAGACCAGTGATAAATGGGGTCTAAGATGCCTATTTAATTGGCAATTACAAAAGGAACACAGCAGGAGAACAAAATCTGCAGCAACACTGGGTGAAAAGGGTATCGTTTCCAGAGCACCACAATGCGCCCAGCTGCTATATTGTTTTCCTGCGTTCCTTCCCCCAAACGTGAGCTCTTTGCAGCAGGCAGGGTGCAGAATACCAATGCACAGCTCAAAGGATGGGTCCCAGACCTGCCCTCTGTTTCTGAAACTAAAGAAAACTAAAGCACCCCTAACTTTTGCTGGAAGCATCCCACCAGTGTCACCTGGAGGCTAACCCGGTGGTGACACTCTTTTGCTGAAGCAGATAAAAAGACTGTGCCCAGAGCAAAAGCCCCATCCACCCCATCCATCTCCACTTCTGCATGTTGCACAACTGGATGAGAAGTTCCCCCCCAGCACTCCTGTTTACGCAGTATCCAAGCCAAGATCAAGGTTTGGTTTCTTCTCATCCTGACTGGCAATGAATATATGTCTGCAAGCAACAAGATCAAAAGGATAATGGCATTTCTATTCCATGAGGGCCGAACAGTTCTTTATACACAGTACACTTTCCCTGTAAACCTTAAATCAGCACTTGTTCACCTCGAAACTGTCCTTCCACATAGAAGGCAGGCAGAATTAAATTCCCGGGAAAGTCACATAAATCAACTCACTAGGAAAGAGAAACTGTAAAATGAAGTGATTTTTTTTTCAGAAGAGTCCTTTAATCTGAATTTACAGTTTTCTCACCTCTGAAAGGCACAAAAGTGTTTCTAAGTTTAAGGAGAAAAGAAGTATCTTTTCCCTCTACTTAGTTTATATCTTAGAACCTGTCTCTTTCATTTTAGCCTTGCTTGATTTCTTTTGAGTAATGCATGCCAGCCACATTTTCACCGTGGGCTCTGACACATCGGTGTTTCAGCCCCCCGCCAAATGCTGCTCTGACCCCGGTGTCGCAGCCTCAGGAGCCGCAGGTGAGACCAGGGAGGCAGGTACTAACCACCGTAACAAGTCAGGTGGCTGAAAACCAACATGCCCCCAATTTTTGCTGGAACTTAACAGCCCAACATAATAGAGGATGAGCAAAGGATCTAGAGAACGAGGAGGTGACAGGAAATTTTATTTCATTTTTGCTGTTTGGAAGCCCCACAGAACTAGTTGACCCCTGGCAGGAATTTGAATTAAAGTCTGAATTTTACTTGTAAACAATGCTCGAGACTTTCAGCCCCCAACAAACACCACCACAAAGTACCAGGCAGCTTAAAGCTGATCGTTATTTAATACAAGCTGGAATACTTGTCTGCAAACACACAAAGCAAAAGCCTTCCAGAGTAACGAGATAATCCTTGAGCTGCATATCTATAATTGTGAAACAGCCTGAAAGCCACGGCTTGCTGGAGCCCGGCAGGCAAGGAAGCCTTTGGGGAACTCGGGCGATAAGAGGAAGCAGACCGGGCTGGGATTTGGCAGTTAAAATTAAACTGGTAAGAAAATCCTGGCCGAGGAGAATTGACCACAACCGACACCGGGTCAACCTGCCAGTGGGTGCTGCGATAAGGGCTGATGGAGATGCTGTGCTCCAGGAGCAGCCTTATCAGGAAAGTCACAGGAAAGCAAGCTTTTTCTGAAAGCAGAAGTGTCTGCACTTGCCAAATAACGGATAAGGCTTCCAGAAACCTGCTTTTTGCTGAAAGCTCCTGGGCTTGAGAGATATGAGTTCTCCAAATGAACTGGCAGTCATCATACCGGAGTGGCAGCATCAATCAGATGGTTCAACTTCACCCATACCCTTCCCCGTAGCAGCTTGTCTGGGGGGCACTTCAACCCTAGGTAGCTACTTTTAATAGGAAAGATAATAGAAAAATGGAGATTCCTCACCAAATCTCACTAAACAAAATAGAGCTTCCATCACTTTTAAAATCTAGAGAAACCTTGGTGACTTCTTCATCTGGATGGCCACGTTAAAGGCAGGCAACCTACTTCCACCTACTCACCCGCTCTCCCAATTAAACCCAGTACTTGAAGTCAACACCGAAGCTGGCAGCGAGGACCAATGCCACCAACTAGGAATCGCCTACATTGGCGCTGATGGGCTGAGAAAAGAGATAATCAGGTCTCAGCCATCCCACCACCATTTCTTCCTGAAAAAGCTATCTTCATTTTATTCTCATTTTTAAAAATAATTCCATCACAGGCAAAGACCAAAGCAAATTACCAGCCAAACAGAGTTATCAAAGTTAAAACTAACTAAAGAGAGAAGGATATAACAGAGAAGACCAGAAAGCCCCAACTGGGATTGTATTATTGCTCCATTTGCCATCATGAAAATCTGAGGAGTCCAGAGGCGGCTTTTACGCCTCCTGCCTCACACAATCAGACTGTTCTCACTCGCTAACACAGCCAGGGGAAAAAGCAAACTAAGATCATAAATCATCCAAAATATAGGAAATCTGATGGCTGCGTTCTTGGAAATTCACTCAGCAATACAAATAGCTTAAAGCATCTACAAAATAAGGTCACTGTTCTGAGCCTGAGTCTGCTAAATCCATTTCCAATTACCTCAGGTTGAGACTGCTCATATATTTCCTAGCTATATTATGAATATTTTTCATTACTTATTTTTATTACTCTATGAGCTCTAAAACGCTTCAAGCCTCACTCAGTGGGCAAGCGCCAACAGAGCTACGGGTAAGCAAATTGGATTTTATTGTGGCCCTCTGAGTAAAAATGACAACTGGATGTTTTTCTTCTTTCTTTGGGGCGGGTGTGTGCCAATACATGAGCCAGCGAGAACACGGAGTGCCTGCTACCCTGGACCCTTCATCCAGCCCCTGGGAAGTCAGCGGGAGCAGCTTTATTCATTTCAATTAAGCAGGATATGGGCTTGAACTTTCAGTCCTGAGCTGTTAGGAAAAATTACGTCCAGGTCCATAGACCTGCTGGGTGACGGACCTTCACAGTGGCCGAAGTGGGGGTGCAGTCACCGCAGCTCCCAGCCTGCTCCCGAAGGCACCCGCACGTGGCAGGCAGATGAGACCCATCCTCCCACTTTGACTCCAGTATCAGCGTTATTTCGGGGGCAATTGGGCTTAGCTGGGCGCAGGCCTGGTGATTCACCCCCAGCTTCGGCTGAAGCTGCTAAGCCACAGGAGCTCTGCGTGAGAAGCACAGCCCGTGTTCTGGTGGCACCTCACAGGGATGGTGCCATCGCCGCTGGCATGGAGCCCCTGCACATGTCTTTGCTGATGACATGGAGCACACATCGAGAAAAATGAAATTACTACAATTATAGTCATTTTATAGTGAAAGGAATTTACAGAATGACTCCAAAATCACCTTTTTTTTAAAAAAAAAAAGTTAACTAATGCCTAGCCCAGACATTTTCACCAGGGTTGGCACCACTCCAGGCAATCCACACGGATAACCTGAGAGACAGATCAATGTTTCTGTCACAGCTAATAATCTCTCTTTGAAACGCTCCTGTGCGTTTCTTAATGCCAACTGGGATTGCTGATGGGACCGACTGGCTGATGCTGGCACTGAAACGCAAAGGCTGGCACAGAAGATGACAGTTTCCCATACAGACAAAGCCAGGGATTGAACTTCAGGAGCTGGGATTTTGCTTGCTGAACTCGTTGGAAAACACCTGATAAATGCTCTTCTGTGTACTGGGCAAGATCCCCTCCTTTGTCTTCTTGCCAATAACGCAGTTTCGGGGTGGTGTCTCCCGTCTCCTGCCGGTGACCCCCCTGCAGCTCCCTCGCTCCGGGGCAGGCTCCGCACGCGCTCTACAACCCAGAGGCACATGCCACGTGCAGGTCTGCTGTCAGCATCACCTTCGCCTTTTTGCCTAGTGTTAATCCAAACTTTTGGGATTTTTATCTTTCCAGGACATCTTTCCTTCCTGTGCTCAGACGAGGCCGCGCAGAGGTGTAAGTTGCACGTAGCAAATGAAAGAACATCTCTTAAGAAGCCAGGCAATATCCCCCCCAAGCCATTCACCCCAGTAATAAAGATCAGCTCTTCTTTGGTAATTTGAATGTACATCTCCCTGTATCAAAGCATAGAGTTCATCAAACAAAATATTTGGCCCATTTTGGTTTTTTCCTTTCTGCTTTGCAGCGGATGATGGGGTTTTGTAGTACAGCTGGAACCAGTGCACATGCAAAATCCTTGCCAGACACTGATACAGCAGGACCAAGGGTCCTTTTTGTGCCAGGGTTAACTTCTTCATTTCCATCAAAAATGGGGAGAAAGCGACTTTCATTTCAAAATGACCGCATCAGTCAGCATAAGACATTGAGAAAGGATTTACAGCCTGGTTCTTGTCCAGGGTGATGGGTAATACTGCATGTACCAAGCAGACGATGCTGGCAATCTTCCCCGTGGGACTTGGCCTGGGGAAAAGTTGGGGATTTCCCCTGTAGTCAGAAACTTGCACCTCATTCCCACCATCCAGCAGTGTCCATTTAACATGCCAGATTTTTCCCCAACCTGCTCAGCTTTTATCATCAAATCAAGCCTTTTGTCATCCTAGAATTAGAAGTAATTTTGAAATAATTTTTCATAGCAGCTATAGATAGATATCAGCTGTAGGCCGGTAGGCAGGGAGACATGCAGGAGTGATATAGCACATTTTCTCCCACTGTCTTTTTGAAGACACTATTTTTTTTTTCAGTTTCCCAGATAATACTCACCCTGCTGTAATGAGCTGATTTAAATGTTGGTTTTTTCCACACTCACCTAATATATTGACTCTGGATGTTTTATCACAGGTATTTAGAAATGCATTCCAAAGAAATTCCTAGTTCCTTATAAATAAAATGTTGGGAGAAAACTTCCCCAGGGTGCAAATATCCTGGCCAGGTTCAATGCAATTGCTGCTTAATAGAGGCTGTAACAAAAAATACCCAAATATTTTGAAAAGGATTCAGAGGTGCCACTAGTCCCCAAAGTTTTCTCGATCCACCTTTTTCCTACAGAAAACAGGAGGAGGGAACATTTTTCTCTCACTAATTAGAGCTCTTTTCTTGCAATTTAAAAAGAAAACGAATGTCAAGGGCTGATTTCCATACATTTGCTTCAGATCTGTAGCAGCACAAGGAAAATACCAAGTCAGCCCCCTCCACGTGTTGCTGCTCTGTAATAATTCATGAAAACCAACGGTGATCGGGCCCCCGGGACACTTTGTACATTAACGCGTTGGTCTAGCTCGGGGCAGACTAGCAGGAAAACATTCAGGAAAAGAAGCCGTGGCTTGCAAAAAGTGACCTCCTGACAAACAGCTCATGTTAGGAGGCAATACCTGCACTCTCGATGCCTGCCCTTGAGCTCCAGCCTGGGCAGCCGAGAGGGGCCGAACGGGAGGCAGCCCAGATGGATGCGCATCACGGGTATTCACTAGTCAGCATGGTAGCACAAAGCAGCACCCAGGACTCCATACCAGGAATATATCGCATATAATAAATAAAGAAATATTAAGAAACTGGGGACACACCTTCTCCCTGCTTTCTTCCCTCTCCCCGCTCTGGAGATCTCCGTTTCCAAGCTGTTGCAGCCATCAGCAGAGCCAGCTTAGCTCCAGACATACAGCTGCCACTGCCTCCCAGTTATTTTTCATCTTACTGGCCTCAGCCTGCCTCCTTTATATCGGGTGCTATTAAATGGCTGGCTGACTTTAAACAACCATAGCTTTTTAGCACCTTTGATTTATTTGCCCGTTCAGACCGTTTCCCCTGCGGGTTACACAAGCGCGAGCAGCATGTTCCTGGGAAGCTTGCACCTCCTGACCCAAACAGCCCTGTTCTTTCTCCCAAAGGCTTTGATTCTCCACATTCAAACACCTGCCTTGCTCCCTCCCCCGTTACTGAGCCCCATCTTTCCCTGTTGTCCCAAACATTGTCTTCCTTCTCCACTGAAATGCCTTCAGCACCTTCCCTCCCCACTTCCCACCTTCTTTTTCTTGTGGAACTCTTCGGGCGTTACACGCAATGACATTGCAGATACAGTCGTACAAAACTAAGTTTTCTGGTTTAGAGGAAATTTTATGTAGAGAAGAGGCTGCAGTGTCATTAACTTTTGATCCCTACCATTTGACCCCAAAAATTTCTGTTTCTTGCCTCTACTGCCTTGTTGCAGATCCCTTCTTCACTCACCTTCCTGAAATGCTGCATTTCAAAAACCCCAGCAAGCCCTTCGCTACAGAACCCGCAGTCAAAGCACATGAGCTACTGACAGCCTCTCTAAGTGTTTGATCTAAAAGGGAAATAAAACACAGAGACAGCACAGCTTGTCATTAACACAAGACCAACCCGTGCTCCAGCAATCCCAAAGCTGTAAATCCTGACTTCAAAACTTCCTCCTTCTATTTAAGGCAAAATTCTCCCAAGGAGACCTCGCTAAAATAGAACAGAACCTGCACCCTATAGTGCCCTAAAAACAATGATTCTGCGCAGGAAGTATAGCAAACCATGAGAAATACACAAAAATAAATACTGGGACAAAGCCCCAGTATTTATTTGGATACCCATTGAAATATTAAATAGTATAGCTGCCATTTCCTATGCAAGGAAGAGTTAACTTCTGTGCAGCAGCAAACCACAGTGTTATACATAATTCCCTTCAAGGTTAAGTATTTCTTTGTATGCACAATAGAGGTGGCCTGGGAATCAGAGAGAGATTTAAATCTGGAACTGAGCTCCGTCACCATCAAAGCAGAGGAGCGGGTTTCTTTGGGAGACATTTTTGCAATTCTCCCCCATGCTTATCAAAAGCTACGTATGTTTTCAGGCTGCTGCAAAGCTCTTACTGCTGCCGTGTCATGGTCCTCTCCAGATGCATCACACTGGCTCTGCTGGAAGGCAGAAAGCTCGGGGTGATGGGCAGAGAAGAAAAACCACAGCAGCACTCAGTGTGTTCTCCTTCAAGTCTCCTGCAACAACGAGATGGGGCCTAAGGGAGCTCATGCCTTCCTGAACTCCACGTTACCTGCACTTTATCTGAACAAAACGCCTCTGAGAAGCTACCACGGGTAACATATTGCAGAGTCCCTTGTCTCCAGGGTGGCTGAGGACAGATGACACACGTACATCGATGCCTGACCTACTGCTACCCTCCACAGCAGAGGGAACCCTGGGTTCCTTTGCAGGGACAAGTCAAAATAGCACTTCTGAAGCTCATCAGGTCACTCCATTTCCATCTCCGGGAGGGCAGCCAAAAGCTTAATTTTGCTGAAAATTACAGCTCCCTCCTGCACCCAGCCAGACCAGGAGAGCACAATTTATATGCCCAGGGAATAGCTGGAGCAGCCACAGCGTGGGCACAGCAGCTCTGGGGCAGCTGTCGGATGCACTACGTATCCCACGGGTTTAGGGAACAGCTCAAAGACAAGGAGCCCCACAGCTCTGTGCATTGAGACCAGCAGCAAATCCAGATTTGCTCACCCAGCTCTCAGCCTCCTTGGAAAGCGGCAGCAGATGCATGTCCAGGGTGAACAGGAAAGAGAGGAGGAAGAACATTTTAGGTAGCAGGTTCTTCACCTTCATTCAAATCATGTGGGGAAACACCGTTGCTTGTTGACAGTAACGTCTCACATGTTCCTAAAAAACATGGCAGGCTGTACAGGGCCCTCTCACTCCCAAAAGAGCAGGAAACCAGGCAGCTCTTGGATGAGGGAGGGAAGAGGACCACAGGAACTGTGCTTGCAGCAGAGCAGGCTACAGCAGAGACCCCCTGTGGGGTCGCAGACCCACAGCAACCCTGCTGAGGAAGGCTGCACATCGCCACTTTTTCTAAAACCACGATATTGTCCAAATTGGGGTGTGATTTCACTTGAGGAGCAAGAAGGGAAGATACTGGCATCATACTGACCTCCTCCACCAAACTAACATCCCTGCTTCTGCTTGAGGACAACTCAGAAAGCAGATGTAGAAAGGCAACGTACGGGATTTTGCGCCGTGCCCCAGCTGGGAATGCGTTAGCTGAAACCTTTGGGAACCATCAGCTCCAGACAGACTGCCAGCACAGAAGTTTTCAAACTTGATCATTAAACTTGGGCAGAAACATTAAAAAAAAAAAAAAAAAGGTGCATCTGGGTTGATATATTGGATAGTTTCAATCAAGCTGAAGCAGAGGCCAACGCTACCAGCTCCAGAACACCCTGGATCTGCAATAGCCTATTAAATCCAGATTTCTCAGAAACAGGCACCAAACAGCCCTAATCCTCCTCTGCTCCTCATTAGCCAGTCATTCTCACTTGCTTTTTCTCCTCTAAAGTGCAGATGAGTATTTCAGAGGGCTGGGGTAGGGTTTGCACTTTTTTCAGCTCATTATACCCAGCACTGGCTTCCAAAAAGGGAAAGAAAGAGGTGTTTGAGCGAAAGAGGAAAAAATTATGAAAATGCATGGTGTTGCATCCCAAAAGCATGGTCCTGGTGTGGCCAGGACAAGGCAGGGAGAGGACCCCCCCTGGGGTTTAGGCTGTGCTTGGCAGGGCTTGCAGCACCACGCTCAATCTGGATGCAGCCCGGCTGCAACAGCAGAGTCGGTGCTGCGTCCAGCTGCTCGGGGAGCTGCCCCACGGGGGCTGCTGCTGCTCTACTCCCAGGGACAGCCTGGGCAGGAGCTATGGGCAGCGTTTCAGCTCTGGGCCTTCCTAGGGAAGCAGAGTGCTCCATTAAAAAAATTGCAATGAATGCAACTGGAACATCTTGTTTGATTTCCTGATCTGCAATAGCAGAAGTTACATTTCAGCCTAATTGAAGGGTTTCATGCAAGAGCCCAAACCAGCCCAGGGAGTGCAGTGGCTGCACCTGGTCCCTGTGGGACAGAGGGGTCTCCCCTGGTCAGGAACAAGCCACCAAGCCACGGGCAAGTCTCAAACCTCACCTGCTTTCTGGCACCGGTAACAGTTACACTGTGAATTTGTTTTGCCCTTGTAAAATAAGCATTATTCTGGGCTCGCAGCAGAGGAAAAGCACTGCTATAGATGACCTTTTGCCACCACCACTAAGGGGAAGGCAATGGCATCGTGGCTGGAGCTGTCGACTGTTGACAAATTAGCAGCAAATTACCACAGATTAGAGCTCTACAAACTCATCATTTTCTCTGGTCCCATGAAACAATATCCAGATTGCGTTGGCAGCATCAACAGTTTTCCATTCGGCTAACAAGCTGCGCGGAGATGAAGGCAGCAAATTAAACTAACTCGAAAAGCAGATACCTCATTTGCATTCTCAGAAGGCAGAAAAAGTTACCCTGCCGCATTATCATTTGCAGCGCAGAGGACATCCAGCTCCTTGTGCCAGGACTGAACAGGTCCTTGAATAGCAAATCAGAACCCTCATAATTAATAACTTACTTTCTCATCTTATCCCCTGAACTGTGAAGCCCAGGCAGAAGCCTACAACGCTGATCTCTTGCAACACAAATGTATTTTTTCTCAGAATTCCCACTGAAAAAAGTTTCAGGCTCTAAACCAAATTACTGCTCATGTTTGCTGGTCCCTCTTTGAGAAACTCCTTTGCCAACAGCTGAATCTCCTCCAAAACCTTCTTTTTTGGGGTAATCTTTGCTTCGGGACATGGTATAAATGAGAGCCAGAGCGGTCCTTCTTCGTGGGATGCTCCTGCGGGTCTCCAGCGCTGCCCGTAGAGAGCAGCTCAATCCATTACAATTGCTCTTAATTTTATGCTCCAGCTTACTAAGCTTCTGCATTTCTCATTTATTTTCTCAGAAAAAAAAATGTAAGCCCTATGCTCAGTGTCTCCAGCTATTTGTCCAGGGCAGGATGGGTGTCTCAGCCCTGTCAGAGGTATTTAACATCCCTCAAGCACACAATGCAGATCTTTTCCACACTCTTTCAGCTGTTTGCTTCAGCAAACCAGCTGAGCAGCCCAGAAGCAGAGCAGTCCTGCAGGGAAGGCCCATCTGCTCTGAAAGATTGCAAAGAAAAAAAACCCTAAATACAATTTTCTGCTCCAGCAAATTAAACAAGCACATCTTTAATCACATACTTCTGCAACCAGCTTTTAACAAAGCTGTAGCATTAATATCTTTTCTGTTTATTTTTTGTAATTGTTCATTTCAAAAGTAGGTTAGGAAAAAAAACCCACAGGACTCTTATCAGGCTTTTTGGTTTTAAGAGAAGGGCAAGATATATTGCTGTGTTTTTCCACAATGCCCCATGCTGTAGAGAATAAAGTACAGAAGACGAAATATAAATTTAAACAAAAGACTAATAAAATAAGGATGACAGTCACCGCAGCGTTGAGCTGCACAACGAAAACCTACCCCCGCCCCGTGCCAAAGGGGCACTGGTTTAACAAGTAGGTCACAGCACTGCAAAAGGCTGAGGCAGAGCATCCCCAAAGCACCCACTCACTGTGCTCCACTCAGGATTTAACTGCAAAAGCAGCCAAAACCCATTAGTATTGGCACAAAAGGCAGAGGGAAAGTTGTGTACCAACTCCAGACTCTTGCTCTGAAGCCCCTCGTGACCCTTCTCCACCTCAGCATCTCCCAGGCAGGTCCTTTCAGCCCCCGGCCCCAGCATCCCGGCCACTGGCTCTGGGGCTCTGCGGTTCAGCCCAGCCCTTTTTAACTTGCATAAATCTAAGATAAGGCAGAAAAGTCTTTGAAGGACAAAGCCATTGGGAAAATGCCTGCAAGTTGCTTGAGCTTTTTTTCTCAGGGGAAAATGGTGTCACCTGGCATCTCTTCTTAAAAAAGCTTTCAAAGGAACATCTGAAAATCCCAGCCCCGGAGTATTTCAGGTTTTCTTTCAGTTTAATCCTTTCCCCCTGAACACTGACAACAGCCTCTCCATTTTTATTTTACTTTTCCACAGCAAACCTGACTAGGTTCTCATCGAGTTGCTAAGCACAAAAAGAGAAAAACCCTCTGGTGCAGTTTTCCATTGAAAACTGAGTACCATAAATGCATACACTGATGGGGGTGACCAGTGCATGGGGGCTGTTTCCCAGTGCAGTGCTGGGGCAGGGTCCCCCCACTCTCACCCAGCCCTGCTGCAGCTCATTAAAACTCTCCCCCGGGAGACTGGGTATCAGAGAAGCCTTTGTGAATTTTTAATGCTGTGTGCTACTTAGTTTTTGCTGAATCCACATTTTCCCCTTGCCATCTCAGCAGCATCCACTGCAGCTACGCAACCTGCAGCAGCAGCAGCATGCAGCCTTTCCCAGCACAACCGAGAACCTGGGATCAGCCAGATCCCAATGTGACAGCACACAGGCTGTGCTGGGAGATGCTGCTGGATCCTGCCGGATCCTGCCACTGACCTCTGTGATGCAAAACTCCCTGAGCCACCATCCAGGTTTAACCCAGATTCAAGTGATGCACCCATGGGAACACACAGCAATGCTGCTCATCTCGGCATGCCCGAACACCCAGCACAACACCTCTGCAGAGGGAACTGCTGCTCTCTCCCCTTCTTTTCTCATTAAGGCCTTAACTAAGCATGAAGGTGATGGTGGGAGAGCGGAGGGGGAAGCAATGGAGGCTGGCATGAGCAGCCAGCTGGGAAGTCAATGCACTGTGCTACACGAGGAGGAGAAGGGGAACATGGACCATGGAAGTCGATAAACAACTTGCCTGGCCTAAGGGTGAAGTGTGAACCTGCTTTGGGCAGAACAAAATTAACATAACCCCCAGCACTTATGGTGATGCTCAAGGGTTTGCAAGATAAAACATGCCCATTTGAGCTTTCCTCTCCTCCCCCAAGTGAGCTGGTAGCAAAATCTTTGGAATCCTTTTATAGTTAAAAAAAAAAATCCCACCAAAAAGCAACAGCATCTGGATTTCACAAAAGCGCCATCCCAGGAAATGTTATACAGGCTACTCATAGGAAATCCAAATGGCTGATGTTTTTTTCCCAAAGCTGGGAAGCCCTGAGACAGGGAGCTTAGCCCTGCTCTGTTCTGCTTGGGACTTGCAACAGGAGGAAAGGTAACCAAGCAATCAAGAAGGAAAAATCAGGGAGGCACTCTGCACGTGGAGATTTCTCTGTGGGTTGCCTGGTTTGGCAATAGAAATCCTTGAGGGAACAGTGTACTACTTTGAAATACTCAGCATTATGAGCTTTAACTAATGGAATAGCAAATGTTCGGTTTAGGCCTCGATGATCTCCCCTGTGATGTCTGATCAAACCCTCCTCGTGCGGAGGAGGTGATTCATTAGCAGGGACCGGACCCATTTGAAGCAGTAAGGATCCTAGTGCAGGAGAAGGCTCATGTAAGAGCTTCATCAAAGGAGCAGTTTACAGAGATGTTTTCTGTCTCCCAGCGCTAACAGCTCACATGTCACTGCCAAACCTGTCACGGCAAAGCTTTTCAGAAAGCAGACAAACGTCATCGCAGCCTCAGAGGAGCACAGCTCTCTCCAGGCTCGCCTTTGCCTGCAGGAAACCCTCTACGTCTACCTGCATTGCCAAACCACTAGCACAAACTGGATTTCTAGACCGGTTCAATGCACAAAGCCACGGGTGAAGTTAACGGGATTTCTGGGTCACCTCCCATCCTTAGGGACCTGTTTGCCTCATTGTACCTGCATGAGCTGGAAACGTTTGTGTCTTACTTCCACCCCTCCAAAAAAGGACAGAAGAATAATCTAAGATAGGGAAAAAAAGTCTTTACAAAACATTGCTGTTGGTTAGGGTCATGGTGCTGGTCAGACCTCACGGTCATGACCATGCATGGTGCTGCAAAACCTCAAGCAGGCAGCAGCAGCTCTGACCCAGCAGATGACAGGGCTGGACTGCCCACTTTGCCCCCACAAACCCTGCCAGGGCAATCTGTGATGCCCTCACCCTCCAGGAAAACCTCAACAAACCTCCTAGTGAAGGACAGAGTCCAGCCGAGGCAGAGCAGGGTGCTGCAGGGTTCGGTGCCATGCATTCACAGGAAAGCAAGCCCAACATTTGCTGCTTCCTGCCTATTTGCATGCTCATTAAAGAAAAGCAAATTCCAAATCTCGTCCGTCTCTCTCATGGAGCACACCGATGTGCTTTTGCAGAGAGAAAGGCACTTGCAGGTGATCGGCTCGGTGGTTTCCTACCCACCAAAGTCCTGCGGGATGTTTTGCTACAGAGCAACTTGGCTCCTACTGCAACATCAGCCTCTAGGAATCTGTGCTGAGTGCTGCAACAGCAGTGCTGTGAGAAACACTTAATCCTCATTCTTGTTTTATAAAAGGATCAAAATGCTCAGCATGTTAATAATTCAAAGGTTTAGCCGTCCCAACATTGAAGTATCAGAGCAAAGAAATACATACTGCAGGATTAAAACTTGAATACCGAAATTGTAGAAGACAGGAGGGAAAAGGGGAAAGAAAAACCCACTCGTGCTACACTGCAATGGCCTGGTCCTGTTCTGTAGTGATTTATGAATACATTGAATCTGCTTTCTTTTATGTTGCCTTGGTTATTCAGTCGCCCGCTGTATGAATACATTTGCGCCATTCGGTGTGGGGAGCTCAGAAAAAGCACGCGGGAAGGAAGCGTGTGGCTCTAGCGACCCACAGTTTAAGGTTCTTGATATTTAAAAAAATACAGATCTTTTAACCCAACTAATCTGTCCTCTGGCTGCAGCCAGCCCCCAGCCGGGCTTTGCACTGAGGAGCCCGAGCCTTTGGCCGTGGGAGGCTGCAGGCGGCAGGAGCCCTGGGGTGGGGCAGGGACACCCCGAGGTGCCACCGTCAGACACATCACCCCGCGGCACCCGGCTGTTAGCAAGGCAGGGTGTAGCTCTGCTGTCCACTGCTGCCTTGGTGTGCAGGGGTGTCCCCCCCTGCCAATAGACACCTTCTGCTTCTCCTCTGCCCAAAGCCGCCCTCAGCTCCCCTGAGGTCTTCCTCAGCCCACTTTCCCTTTATTAGTTCTCCTAGGGGAGAGGAGAAATTGGAAAAAAATCAGGTATCCTCCCTCATCTGGGTATTGCAAAACTGTCTTTTTAGGGTACATCGACACAAATTGTCTCCCCAGGCAATCAGGCAGCACCAGACCCCGGCGTGAAGAACGCGGCAAGCCAGTAAGCCCAGTCTCTGATTGCATCGGCTTAGCAGGGGTCACCCTGTCGCGAGCTGCTGACCTTGAAAATGTCAGGCTCCTCATTTAGAGAGAAACAACTGGTTCTGAAAAATTGTAAGTGTCCGCGTCCTGCTCGAGCCACATTTGCAAATGATGCTTTGCAAGAACATCCCCCACTACTCGGTTTTCCTTTCCTCCTCAGCTCCCCAGGATCTCAGCATTTATCACCTCGTTCACTCACAGCACTCTTGTTATACAAGGACTTAATATTCCTTACTACCTAGGGTCCCACTTTTGCAACTTCTTTTCAGTTAACTCTTCTTCCATTTAAATGCTACAAAACCATTTACCCTTCTAGTTTCCAACACAGGAATTCCTGCGTAGATTAGCAAGATCTAAACTCTGCTGTTTTCCAACAACTAGATTACAGGATACAGGGGGAAGGAAACAAGTTTGGTTCACTTCTTCGAAAAATACAAATATTTAATCTTTTTTTTTTTACAATCTTGTGCAAGTACTTCCACTATAGTTCACGTTTCCCCTCCCCCCCATTTAACACATACCATGATCATTCCAGCTACAGAAGTGTAACGACAATTTTGCACATGGCTGTGTTTGTATATAACCAAGGACTGAACTTCTTAAAGCCCAGGGACAAACTCGCATCCTGCATCCCCTACCCCTGCTCTCCAGCTGGAAACCCAGCCAGGCAAGCTGTGCTTTCCCATTGCTCCATTTTCCCAGGAAAAAAGCATCTCAAACTCACGACTGGTCCCTTCCTGCCCCTCCATCCTTCCTTTCTTCTTATCCCACCCCACCGGGAAGCCGCAGGAGTTGGTGAGGGTTGCACATTTGCTGCCTGCAGCTGGTGCTGCTGTGGCTGCTCCTGCCTGCCAGGGTGTGGATTGCCCCGTTCATCTCCTGCAGAGCCAAAGGTAATCCCTCTGTGCTCTACTGGGAGTAACAAACCACTAAGTGGCATCAGATATTAACTCCTAACAGGTGTATCTAGTATGGATTAAGAAAGCAAAAAGCGTATTATACTGTGAGGAGACTATTAATGTAAATACACTGATTTTGGTTCATCTTGAACTAGCTGCTAACATTAATCCAACCTTCCTCAGAAACTGGGGAGGGAGGTGTAAGGAAACGAGGAAAGCAGCTGATGGCACTACAAAGGCAAGGAAGGAAAAGCAGTCTTGCTTAACAGAGCGTAGAGTGTTTGAAAGCCAGCAAACCAGCCAGCTGGAAAAGTAACATCTCCACCATGAACAGAAAATCCTTTGGAAAGGAAAATAAGTCTCAACATACTTATTACCAGACCAGGTACAAACCTGTGTTTCGGTGCCGGCACAGCAGAGCAATGCGTAACAGAACCACCACGTGCCTAAAGAATACACAGGCTCTGCGGGCTCCTGGAGTTAATTATTTTGGTGTAAGGAAAAGAAATCCCACATTTACATGCCGAGTACCAGAAGCGCCCGAAAACCACCCACTGCGATCATTACCAATAGCAGCACCCCGACACCTGCCCCCTTGCCAGCTGAGGTTAGGAAGCGATGAGTAACAAGAGGGCTGAAGCCACTCACGTCTGCACTGCGTCAGCCTGGGTGCCTCAATGCTGGTACCTAATGAAGGCAGCAACTTGGCGGCAGGAACTGATCTGGGATCCAAACGCTAAGCCCGGGCTGGGCTGTTCCTTGAACCCGAGCCCGGCGTGTGCCAGCCCTTCAACGTCCTGCGGAGCAGCAGCCGCAACGCAGCCAGAGCATCTTCCCTCACCGCCAAGCTCCGGCTGGGGCTCGGCCGGCGCTCAGACACATTTCCCTCTCTGCACTCAGCGGGGTCATAGCAGAGAAATTTCCACTCTAACAATAATTTTAAATTAATTCCACCTTCCAGAGCAACAGGCTGCCTTCTCATGGTGCAGACAACCAAACACAAAGACATGCACTCCCACATCTCACATCCTTTTCACTCTTCACTAACACAGTCCTCCCCGGAAAAAAAATCAGCTGCTCCTGTCCCCTAGATCATCCCTGCTAGGAGTTACAGATCTGGATGTATCTTGGCTTCAGACATTTCTTTCCCCACTACAAGTCAGTAAGATACTTCTTCCCCTCTCTCCAATGTATATTATCTGGTAACCCATGCATTTTAAAAGAGTGAGGAAGACAATAGGAAGAAAAAGATATACAAGATTTATAGCTGTTCCTGGCCGACTGCCTGAACACAGGCTGCCAGAACATATTTTCTCGTATTGTCTGGCAAAAATTGCTAGCAAATTACAAAGATTACTTGCAGCAGTATATTTGTTCTGGATTCAAATTTTGCCTTATTTAATTTTAACAGCTATAATAAACTATGTTCAATAAATACAGCTGATCTGCAGAAGGTACCTAATTAAAAGCAACGCCAGAGCCCGGTGCTGCCCCTTGCTCCCACGAGCGGAGGATGGCATGCAGGCACTGGGCTGGAGGCAAAAGCAGTGGTTTTCCCCCACGCAGGATTTGCTCCATCGCCCCTGTGGGAACTTCCCAGGGCTTAAACGGAAAGGCAAGCTCAGGAAAGCCCTGCTACGGAGAGAAGCAGAGATGGAAGCTGTAAGGGAGATTAAGGTACGGTGGCAAGAGAAATAACACAAGCTGGGGGTCACACAAGGTCTTTGTAGTGGTGGCAAAGGCATTTTAAAGCGTTCCTACATGCGGGTCACTTGCACCCAGGTGTGTAACTCCATTGCCACATCGCACCTTGTCACTTGTTCATAATACACCAGGAGCACACAAGCCACATCACTGATCCAGTTAACAAGAAGGTAAAACATCCAGGCTGGAACACCTCTCCCCCAAAAGCAGCACCATGCTTAAGTGCTTCCAAGGGAAATTCATCGAACGCTGACGGGAAGCTTTGCGTAAAGTCATCTCACAGCCACCCTGTGCCTTTGAACGGAGTTTGGGAAACACTTGCAGCGGTGACACCCTCCCACCAAGGGAGAAGGACAAAACCAAGCCTGTTTTTAATCTCAGTTATGGTAAAGGACAGATCTTGCAAGGACAGCTTCAGGGCAGGGAGATGCAGAGAGCACCACTGGCTCCAGTGCCTGGCAAGGTCCCTGTTGCCCTGCATGCTGCCTGTGTCCCCCTCTTAAGGGACACATGGGCAGCAGGGTTGATAATGCAGAGCAGGGAGCAGCAGCTGAGATCCTTCAGACTAACATCTAGCAATGAAACTAGATATGACCAGGATTTAATCAAGAGGCTCAAACCAGAGCTACCCCTCGCTTCTAGGCGCAAGCAAGCAGCAAGCTCTGTGCCTGCTGAAGAAAAGCTACACAGGGCAGTGGGAGCCCCACAGTTTGTAGGGTTCGATTCCCAACACTCAAAATGGAAATGTCCACCCTAGGAGCCTGTCCCTGCACCCAGGCCATGTCCCACGGTCACTGCTACACTCCAGCCGAGTCCCTGAAGCCTGCAGTCAGCTGCACCTCTTTAATCCGCCACTCAAGTTGAAAAAGTCCTTTCTAAGCACTTCAAAATTTCATCTCTGCCACAAAAATCCAACATGAAGAATTTAGCAGGAGGAATATTGATTTGCAGGATCCGTGGAAAGCTTCCCGGATACAGCAGCATGAGATATTAATGAGACAGATCAAAAAGCACCCTAAGGTGTTAAACCTTCAATGTCCATCAGTGCCCTGGCTTGCCATTATAGCTACAGCCTTCCCATTGCCTCAAGCTGCCACTTCCATGCAGAAAAGACCTTCTATCGATACCCCTCCTCTCCTGAAGCTGGAGCGTGGCATTACAGTAAGGCTGGGCCGGAGCACACAGTGACAACCCCACTAGCTCATGGCTTCGCTCCCCCTCCCTGCCAAACCTGCACTCTTTGCATCCCCAGCTGCAGGCATCAGGTGCACCTGGTGCAGCCAAATCTCAGCTGAGCCACCAAGTGCTCGTGGCTGTCACCTCTGGAGGATGCCCTGCTATTTTGCCTTTCTCTGCCCTTCGATCTTTGCTACCTGCTAACACAAGCGCCGCAGGCGAGCCAGACCGCAGGGACATTCCCAGCAGCTGGCCTGGACAAGGAGCCTGAAGTCAGTTTGGGGCTTGTGCTGTGAACTCAGAGCAGAGAGACATCAGGGTGGTCTTGCACAAAGACTGATCCACTGGCAAGGAAAATGCACAAATATAACGTTCCAACTGAAATGGCCTTCAAGGATGCCTACAGCCCTGTCTCTCCGGGCCAGCTAGCAGCATCCAGCAATTTCCACGCTCCAGAAAAGCCACCACTTTTAAGGTTGTTCTTTTATAGACCAATAAATATTTTTATATTTATATATGAGCTTTAATACCAATAAAACTCACATTTTTTTGCTAGGGATGACAAGTAGGTAATAGCTCCGTAAATGTTTCATAGTGACCTTTGCTGGCTGCCATCATGCCATGTAGACACATTTGCTGTGCAACTCCTAATTAAATCTCTCAACTTAGGCTCCAGAAAGAAATGTCTTTAAAAATCCTCCAGGCTAATGGAGCACCTTTTCAAAGGCTCCTTGGCAAACCATGATCCCTCGTTCCTACCCTCCGCAACTTGCAACAAGGCCATTAAAACTGTTACAATAATACACTGCAATCGCTCCTGTCCAGCCTGCAAGTCTCTAATGAGGTTTGCAGAAGAAAACCTACATCTCCCAACCCACAGAGAGACGAAGGAAATAAACCCTGTCTTCTCTGGGATACGTTGTATGTCAGACCTTAATTGGTGCACTTCAAAGCAAAGTGGCGGTGTTTGGGATCACTGTCCTCCTGATCAAATGTTCAGCCTCAAACTGCCAGGCTAAAGCAGTAACGCCTGCTCGATGTCCCCTCCCCACATCTCTTGAGGACACTGTTTGTCCCCAGCTCTCTGTATTAAAGGAACTGAATGAGGAGCAAAGCGAGAGAACAGATAGAGCAGAAAAAGAGCATTGCCTATAGGAATGCCCCGGCTCCATCACACAGACAAAACCCACCTTAAAGGCTGAACGCAGCCACCTTGAGCCACTTCCCAATGTGACACAATAGCGTCAATCCGTCAGACCCCAAATGCAGACGCCTCTTTGCTCTGCCAGATCAGCTTTTGCTAAGCTCGGGGAGCAACGTATCCTGAAGGCAAGAGGCTTGATGAGCCGCGGGAGGATGCTCATGGGCAGGCAGGTCTCAGCCCACCCTGAACCTCTAAGTGACAAATACAGACAGCAAGAACGCTCGATTGATGGGTCAGGCTGGAAATCCAGTCATGGGGCAGACTGGTAGGTGGTTTCCAATGCAAAAGCTCTGACCTAGCCTGCTCCTCCACATCTGACCCTTCTGAGGTCCAGCAGAGAGCAGGAGGTCAGCAGTGGCCTGAGGGCAGACACTTCTGCCCACACAGCGCTCATAGGAAGATGACCCTTCAGGTCAGCTTCACCATCCGAGTTTTTGATGGACTGAGGTGCAGCCTAATAAAAAAGCATGGAGATGTGAACACCTGCGTGTTTAGGTAACTGACTATCTGTCATTCACATCCATTTATTGTGAATGCAGAAATGTCAGGAAGCCTTGAAGGTTACAGCAGTTATGGACTTTTACGACGGGCTTCACTCTGCAACTGGATTTTTGAGACAGAGTGGAGAGAAAGGCTGGGCAGCCACCAGAAGGGAAGGTGCTGGGCAGAGAGGACAGCCAGGAGCTGCAAGCACAGCCCTGGGGTGGACCAATGTGTAAATATGCTTAACAGTCACAGGGCAGCAGGTACCGCAGGCTGGCAAGCACACTGAAGGAGACCAAATATTAGGTGATGCTGATTTTTTAATTTTTGCTTTAAGTCAGGCTTGATATTCCAGCTGCAGGTTTTACAGCAAAAGGGTAAGGACATAGGTGATGGCCACCAACACTGCAATGGGTTTTACCTTGAATAATGAAGACAGGGCATTCTGCACCATCCCAGTCAGGCATGTGAGCTACCAGATATCCACTGAAGTGTCAGCAAGCCAGCTGCATGGAAGGCTAAGCGCTCTGTTTAAATAGAGCAGCTTTCTCAGCTGTGGATAACCCCCCGACCCCATCCCCTGCACACCACCATGTGCAGGTCACGCTCAGACTGATAGTGCCTCTGCTGCTCGCTGTCCATAAAGGCTTTCTAGGTCCCTTCTGTTTTGGTAGCCAGCTCTCAGCAGGGAAAAACTTTAGGAGCAGGGTAGGAATAACAGTTTTAGATAGTGATGGGCCATTGATTGATGCTGTGCAGAGATAGGTGGGATACGGACATTCCTGTTGTGGAAATTAAAGCTCACGTGCTGGCCACATCATTGACTTGAGTTCATGGGGGAGTTTCTGGGCTGGATCCAAACCTTGTCCAGCTCAAACCTTCCTTGGCTTAAGCCCTGCACTAGGTGAACTGCTGTATAAGGGTCAGCCTGCAGCACGTGAGGACGCAGCTGTGAATGAAGTCCTAACCCTATGCACCCAATTCAAGGTCTACTCCAGAGAATTAAGGTGGTCCAGCCAAAAAGAAGTATAAAAACACCCCTTGATTCTACAATGCACTTGCTAACGAGGAGCGACATGAGAAGAAAAACAGGTCCTAAAAACTCTCGGCTCTTCACTTCTGTTACACGCAGTGCATGCCAGATACCTTCATATCTTTGCTGAATAGAAAAAAGCAGCCCCAAAAGGGCACAAGCAGTCGAGAAGTGCCCTTTCGAGCTGGTCAGTGATGAAAATTGGATCCTAAGCTTACAGGGTTTAAGGGTGAACAGAAGTACTGGACACAGCCAGCAACAGCCGGTAGAGCATGGCCAGCAACCACCTTTCACAATTTCTGCATTCTCGTGTAGAATGTAAATGCATCATCTGGTTGATAGGTTTTGTTTATGATTTTGGGAACAGCACGTCCCAATTTAAACAGATGTCATCTCTTCAAAACCATGTGCTGTGAACTTTGCAAGGACTTGGAAGGATAACTGAATATACAATAGAGAGAGCTAGGAAATGATACAGGAATCTAAATAACTGAAAACAGCTTCAAACTTTCTCCCTGTAAATAAAGGTCATTACACAGTTTTACAAGGTGGTTTTGACTGTCACATGAAATCTAGACTATCTAAATGCAAATCTTTCTCTTTTTTTAAAGATAAATAAATTTAGACTGGTTGTCTGGTCATGGAAGAACCAACAAGATTTATCTATACTTAGAAAACCCGATTCATCACTGCATTTTTCCACTTATATGTAGGTGGCTGCTAATACTGGTTTTGTTATGCAAGAATTATGAATATTCTCACTTAGAAACTAATGATTTGATTTGGACACACCAGCGGGCTATGAATAGCTCAAGGTTTTCCCTGTGCGTGAGGAGCAGTAGCCGCACAGAAGGTAATTACCTAGGTCTGGAAGATAAGTGGGTTTGATGAGTGGTAGCCCATTAGGGCAGGGACTGCAAAGCTCCCAGGAGCTCCCAGTAAAAGCGTAATTTCAAAACAGATGAAAAGTTATGGCTGTGGCTTATTAGGTGTTCAGGGTCTTTTTAGTCTGATATACATACACCACACACACATATATATCTATGGAGGTATCACAGCCCTAATCTGGCATCTTTTTAAGATCTCATAAAAGCACCCAAAGCTACAAGGTCTTAATTTTTCTTCCCTGATGCCTTGGGTGCCATATTATTGAAGCCCCAGCTGCTCACCACCATTCAAGACCTGTGCAAGGGTGTTTTCCAAAAGGGCCTCAAATTGATGGGGGAAGGTGGGAAGACAAGTTCTTCAAGCCTTAAAACCACCTTGCAGACAATTACCACACTATATTCCAATCAAGTAGATTTCTAAAAATGTTTCAATAAATTAACAAGGTAATCAATAATAGCTGCCTGCTATTTCTAAACTCAGAATTGCTGCAGAATGAAAGTTTTTTTGCCCAGCCATCAGATGCCGTAAAAAAAAACAACCCAAAAGGCTCAAATCAGATGCCAGGGGAAAAAAAGAAAAATGGGCCCAGGCAGGACAAGCAAGCTGAACAGTGACAGCTTCTTGGGTTTCTGAAATAAGGAGAGCACTCAGGTACAACCACCACCATAGGCAGGACACCAAGCAAGCGATACACAACGTTTGGCACATGTCATGATAGCAGCGCTGTGCTTGGACTGAGATCCCGACTTCCTGACCCAGAAGTGACTCCTTCAGCCTGCAGCCCAGAAGCCCACCAGGACATGAAGCATTGGAAGAGAATTTTAAAAATCAGGTCTTTGGCCCATCTGCTCACCAGTGCCGTTTTCTCCTTCCCCCTCTCCATGCATTCCCCTGTGCCCCCACGGTGTCTGAACTGAAGAGGCGTTTTCACCCCTTTTTGCCCCAGTTTCTGTATTAACCACTCAAGCTCAGCAAGGGGCATTCTCAGAGTGAAAGGGGGAAAAGGACACGTTTACACAGTGACCTGGGTCCAGTTGATGTGAATTTGAGCTCTATGCACATCCACAAACACCCATTTCTTCCTGTTCTAGGCTCGCTACAGGTGATCAAGATAATTTCTCCATGGCTGGAAAGGGTGGGTGAGACTTTGAGAGTTATTCCCCATAAAAAAATTCCCAGATCTTCAAAGTCCTTAGAAGAACAGCCTCTGCCTACAAACGAGACATTGAAGGCACACAGTGGCTGGGAAGGGCTGGAAATTGCTGGGAGCTTCACCCACATGCTCTTTTGGAGACCCACCAAGCCAGGACCCATTCAGCCCCCTCCCTCCACTGATGGCCACGGGCTTTCCCTGCTCTCCACCCCCCCTCCTTTAATCAACCTCAAGCCTCAGTCTCTCCATTTGCATACTGGTGATTAACAAGACTGATTTCTGCTTAGGGAAAACTTACACTTCTGCCACGCCTCGGTTCTTTAGCATAGCAAGCTGGGGCTGAGAGATGCTCCTGAAGTTTTTTTGTTTACTGTTGGGCAGAGCAGCTCTGCTGGTTTGTAGGTAAGCAGTGGAGTTTGCTCTGCTCACAAGGGCACAGCCCCACCGCCAGCTCACTGGGCTCCTTAGCCAGTTTGTCATCATACTGGTGTCCAAAGACATTTACGTTCCCCTCTTGTCTGCGGCTCCCATCGTTGTAGTGCAATTTGCTATGAGGTTTGCAACACACAGACTGTTACTTATAAAGAATAAGAGCATAAATCTCTTTTAATGAGCTTTTAAGTGACTAATAGATATCTGTGTGCAGCTATATAAAGGACAAGCCTTACTGGGATGGGAATGGGCGCAACTCCATTGTCCTCAGTGGCTCTTACCCAAGAAGCCCTTCCCAACCACCTATTCCCACGGCATTCCCGTTTCCTTTTTTCCTTTATTAGCTCTGTTATGTCCTCTACAGGCCTTGAACTGACCATCCAGATCAACTGAAACTGAAACCTCCACTCAGCACACTCCAGATCTCTATGTTAAATTTATAAATGAAATCAGCTAATACGTGTTCACACCTCATTGTATTTCATATTTTTTTATAACAGCAGAAGCTACCCAAGACAGCATGTGCTGAACGGCTTCATTCCCATCCACACCTTCTCTAGATACGATAAACTCAAGGGAGAAGCAGAGCGGTTTGGACCAGCCCTTGGTGTAGAAGTCACAATGACAGCAGCAATAAGAAGGTGCCAAGTTGACGAAACCATGATGCTAACTCATCCCTGGGCACTGTCAAGTGACATATTGTGCCACTGCCAGCTCATCCTGACGTTTTCTGTAGGTGCTTTAGAGCCACATGATGAGGCTCTGGCACGTTTTCTTTTGCATCTCTCCTCCCCATCTCATCTCCATGGTAGAGGTCCAGAGCAAACCACCTAACCCCTGGTGCCCAGCCAACCCCATGGATGGGGCATTTCCATGAGCAAGATCTAGTAATTATGGCAAAACCCACTGAGCTAAATCACAAGATTAAAGCTGGATGCACTTCACATCTAGTTACACTCCAGACATGGGAGCTGGGTAGTTGCAGTGACTGGAGATTTCAAGATAATAAAACTCCAGTTTTTGGGAAGCAACATTTCTGTAATGAATCATTACCAATTAGGCTGTTCTGTCAAAATAAAAGCATCTTAATCTTTCAAAGAGAATCCCTGGCTATTTAAGTTATAATTGATTAACAGCTTTCTAATGAGAGGATCAAAGAACATCGTAGATAACTCAGATGACTGACAGCTCTGCTTCAAGACCCTAAAACAATATGCCTCCATTTCCTTACCACATGCCAATTAAACGATTAAGTATTGTTTACTGGGACTGGGAAGATTACAAGACAGTAGGTGGATTTATTAGCAGAAAAAGGAAACACACTCCTACACAGAAGAAAAAGATTATTTTGAATGACTAACAGCCAAGTTTTCTTCTAACAAGGAAGAGCTGCTTCATTAGCAGTCTCTTAGTACATGTAGGCACCAAATCAAATCACCTTAATACAAGTACCTGAACATGGCAGGGACAATAATGTGTTTTAGCATCTTGCACCAAGAACATCCAATTTTCCAGTTTTACATGAATTAACAATTTATGTCACGGAGCTCTGGAAGGGGAGGAGGGAGAAGCTCTTGAACTCACACCATCAGGCTCCATAGTTACCGTGCCTGAACCAGCCACATTGTTTAATGCAATACATGCCATTTTTACCAGGTGGGGGGAATTAAAAAAAAAAATAAATCAAGATGCTGAAAAGATTTACAAATTTAAAACCACCTGACTGTAGGAAGCGGCACATCAGAAAATTCCTTAGGCTTACAATCCCCACTTTGTTTTTTAGGTGACCCTTTAATCACCTGATTGCAAAAGTTAAATGAGATGTTCTAGTTAAACTAGATGGCAAGAGCTGAAGGTTTTTTTGTATTTCACCCCCCTGTTTCTGTAGGACTCCTACGCAGATCTCTAGGGGTGGCTTTAGCACAGATGAGGAATGCAAGGAGCTGCTGGTTCTGGGTGAAGCCACCAGTCCCTGCCCCAGGAGCCCACCACCCCCTATGCCACCACCAACAGCGCCGGATAATGACTCGTCTCAGCCGGTTAATTAAAAAGAGCAACGTCCCTGCCAGACAAGAACCTCTGCAGGTGTGGAGACAGCAGAAGCATGTGAGCAGAGTGAAGTATTTTGGGACCCTGTGAGCCTGCGCTTTCAGCAGCCTGCCCGGGGCTCAGGGCCCCTTCCTGGGATTCTGGCAAAAACTGGACAGTGTAAGGTTTTCCAGCGGAGGACTGCGTATGGGACACAAACCCCTGCAGCGAGACACGAAAGCTGCAGATGGATGCTTCCACTCTTCCTTGGAGCTGTACCAGGTAATGCCATGAAGAGACTGAATTTCAACAAATCGATATATTAAAGGCTAGGATGTCAGGGAAAATTGTGAAAAAGAGATCCCTAGGGATATTAAATACAAAGATATTACCTCTGGCTCCGGCAACCTCTGAGGCACAGTTTGCAGGGAGGCTGTACCGAGGGAAATATTCCTGCACATCTCCTGCAGCGGCTGCTGTGAGCCACAGGGGACTGGAGAAGCGGCGGTGGGAAGCCGTGACCCCAAAAGGCTGCAGAGGAACATATTGAGCTAATTACAAAGGGTGGAAAACTCTGTTAGCAAGAGTTAAGCAGCTATGAATGGCGAGCAAAGCTGGCCACTGCAACTGGCAGATGTCTGGAGGAAAAAAAAGCAGCATGTAGAAGGATGTCAGGAATTCCACTGCAGGACGTGCAGTCCTTCAGAAGGCAGCCCCAGGATGGCAGGGACAGCCCTACTCAGCGCGGGTGGAAAGGGGCCACACTGAGACTGCCACGTGCTCGGCCACCTCACCTCGCAGGAACCGACATGGGGGTAGAGCTGCCACTTAACGCCACGCTGCGCTGTGACAGCCTGTCATCCAGGTGGTAAAAAGGGAAGGGCAGCATCCCATTTGCCTGGTGGCATTGGTCCCACGGAGAGCACCGCGCTGTGCTGTCCAGACAGTGTAGCTGTAGGTCACCTGCATTGCAAGCGATGAGAGTGGATGCAGAGATGGAGACAACTCTTTCTGCAGAAAGCATTTGGCCTTTATTAACAGAGCCAGCTGTCCCCCCTGCAGTGCCCGTCCAGGGTCAGGAAGAAGCAGGACAAATTTCAGAATTGCAGCTGGAGCCAGCAGCCTCGCCAGGGCTGGGGGGGCACCTCGTCTCACCTAGGGCTGACATCTGCACCCTGGCAGTGGCAGCTCTCACCCTTAGCCGTTCGAATTCCTGCCCAGCACCTTCTTTGACAACAAACCACCAATGTAACCACCAGACATCGGGGTAGGGCTTGCCTTGCTGGTGCCTATTCGTATCACTCCAGGCTGATTAAGGGTCCTGACAAGTCAGCCCATCACCTTTACATCCAATGCATTAACAGCTACCAGGTGGCAGAGGTGTCACTGGCAATCCACACTCATTTTAATGTTTTGTGACCTAGACAAGAAAAGCTCCAGTTCTTCCAAACCATGCAAGCATCCCTGTTAGAATTTTAATTGGGATATTACGTGCTAACATGGAGTAAAGATGTTCAGACAAAGACCACCCAGGGGAATACCTGCAAAGGAGTGAACACCTTTTCATGCCTGCACAGCACGGTCAACCAAAGAGACCGTTCATCCACGAGCAAAGCTCCCCATGGGCATTGTGTGATGGGGTACCTGGCCCCCAGGAGGGTATGTCTGCTGGGCGCGACAGCAGCTCCATGGAGAAGTGTTTGGGTGCCCAGGAAGGCTGATGGACACCCCAAGGTCAGCTCTATGGGCACTAATCTCTGCTTCTTTGCTTAAATCCAAACTCCCTCTGGTTGGACGAGCAGGACAAGAAAATGCTTCTAAGCATCATGCTGTCCCTGAGCCACTCACCGTCTTCCACTCCACACACAGTGGAGTGATCCTACCTGTTATCCATGTGGACCACTTGCTTGAGCCTTACCAAGAGAGAAACATCCAGGGAGAAGACCATGGGGGAGCTGGGCAGATTCTTCCCAGGGGGATGGGCAGCGGTAGAAACAACAGGTTTGCTCTTGCTGATGGAAGCACCTTGTTTGGCCTTTACCTGTTAGTCACGCTAAAACACAGACGGAGTGTTTGCCCATCATTAGTAACAGTGTAGAAGGTTGCAAAAGCGGGAGATTTGGATGGGTTTTAACAACAGCAAGGGAAATGGCCAGCAAAAGTCACCAGCTTCCCAAAGGTATGTTGTTCTTCTCAGAGACCCATCACCAGAGCAGACCAAGGGGCTCCAAAGGCTCATCATTTCCCCAAGATGCAGATTCATGCCACTGGCACCTACCAAATACACCAAGAGAGCTGCCCCTGTGGTGAGAGCTTCACTAAAATTTAACCTCGACAACCTTGTGATGTGGTAAAACCACCAAAATGACAGCTTCGCCCTCTTGGCTGGGTTGGCTGGACACATCTGTTTTCTCCTGGCAGGCAGCAGCTCCCTCCACCATGCTGCAGTGCCCAGGGAATACCAAAGCTTGAAGAGCAACTTCTGAGCTACTTCACTCACCCGTCCTAGAAAAGCCTTAATATTGGCACAACAGCCAAGATTTTGTACTTGGAGTTCTGATTCTTCAGCCCCATCGCAGCTGTTACAAATTTAACTGAGACTAAAACAAAAGTGCAGCATCATTTGGCAGAGCTCAAAAAGCAGTCACTGGAAATAACTATATCAAGACCAGTACGTCAAAGTGCATCCTTTCAACCTTTGTTCAGCAGAGGAATGTTTGTTGTTGAAAAGAAAAATTGCTGCTTTAGATTTCAGCTGCCCTACACAGAGGCTGTCCTAGAAATTGGAAGGAAGCTCCGGCAGGAGAGAAGCTAAACATGGGCTGAACAAGGAACGGTTTCCCAGGTTGAAGTTTGGAGTGGCATTTTCAACTTCAGACTGAGATGGGAATAATTAAGCACAGATTTTAGCCTGGTATCTGCAGGCAACCAAGACATTGAGGATTGTAGTCCAAAAACCTTGCTAGACTCTTCCTGATGGAGAGCAAGTGGCAGGTAAGGCTTCATTACAAGCTGGCAACCCTGGCACTCGGCTCCGTGGGGGCAGGCACACCAGCCAGCAGAAGGCAAACAGACAGCATCTCTCAGAGGCAGCATCTGATATTTCATCAGACAAAACCTCGGGGTCTCCGATTTTGCAACAGCTAAGTGCTCAGGAGGCTGTGCAGTACAACAGCCCGGGGATCAAAAGCACAAATTCACTTTTCCCTGTAAGCAGCACTTGGAGGGCTCTGCCCTCCACACAAGCCCCGACCCCCACCCCACCCCAAGCATTCCCCTCCCATTGCACAACTGCTCAGCTGACCCAAGCAACAAATCTCAACGTCTTATTACTGTGTCAGTTGTTATAACCAAACGCCCACATTAACAGGGCATTTACTTTTGTACACCAGCCAGCTCACAGCATCCTTCACTGCCTTCCCTAGGGATGGCGACCACATGGATCTACAAGCTCTTACGGAAATCAGGTATCACCCTTTTAAATCTGGTAGGGAAAAAAACAAACTCTCCCCTGTGCTCCTCTGCACAACCCTCCCACACGTCCCTCTGCAAACACACACAGAGTTTTGATGCATATTTAATTTTCCTCTTGAACAACAGGGAAAGAATAGAGACTAGCTCTTGGGATTTTAGCTAGGAGCTAAAATTAAATTGCTTTTCAGTGTGGAGAGAGATCCTGGGATTGGACCCATTGCTTCTTTTTCCCATAACTACATTCTCTCACAGCAGAGCCGCTCTCTCCTTTCAGGATCCCAAGTCATTTAAAGAAGACACCTCTATATTATTCCCCACCTAAGAACAAGACTTGGCTCAACGAAGATGTTCAGCTTCCTACAGGCACAGACTGAAAACACTCATCGATACATGTGCTCCTTGACGCGTGTCGAGTCCTTCAGGAGCCAAACTACTGATATTCACAGATGAAGTCTGTTTTGCAAAGCTATTCCAAGATTATCAAGAGGTGTATCGTCACTTATCACTTAGCTGTGATTTATTTTTACGTTCTTTCTTGTGAAATTGCCCCAAATTGGGTGGATCCCACCCTGGCAACTTGCACACTACTATCACATCTGCTCTAAGATTATCTTGGCCAAAGAAACAACAAAACCTTTTCTGATGCTTACACCGTACCAGCGTCAGATTCAATAAACTGCGGGACATTTGAACAGTTAGATGTTGCTATCAGGGAAAACGGTAATACTGACAAAAGTTCAACCAAGAAATGTAAAATACAAATTTACAGACTTACCATTTTTGTCAGCTCTTCTGAAAATCTAGAATTGAAAGAGAAAAAGAAACATTTTTATTATGCTGTTCAACTTGAAAGGTTGAAGCCCTTAGCACCATGTTTAACCCCACGCACAGGGCAGGACCACGCGCTCCAGCCCCTCAAGAGCCAGCTCAGGTGCTTTGCTGAGCTCACCCTTCCCAAGTCTCAGCCCATCATCCTTCAGACCCACACGATGGGCCACCACTGCTGGGATAGACTATCGACATGGTTGACTTTGGAATAACTGGTGGAAAAGGAGCTAGCCAGCAAAATAAAGATAACACAAAATGCTTCCAGCAGTTCGGGCATCTCCCATCACCTTCACAGAAGAAAGCCAAAAACATGGAGCCAACACAAGATAAGTACCCGTTAAAAAAAAATCGATTACACCATCCATGCAGCCAGCCCAGCCAATTTCTCTAGCATCAATAATATCCCTTAAATTAAGTTCCACAGTTCTGCACTTCTGAAACATATTATTTACAATATTAAAAAAAAAAAAAAAAAAAAAAAAAAAAAAAACCAAAAACCCCCCCCACAAGTTTCCTGCGTGGGAAGGAGATTATATTTAGACTTAAAACTACAGTGTGGAGGAACAGCCCACAGAGAGGAATCAGATAGCCCTTTCAGAAGAAAACAAATCGTAATAATGTGTAGTACAGTAGAATTTGCCAGGGAGAAAGACAGTAGAAACAACTCCTATTTTTCTGACTAATCTCATTTCAGGAAGACACTCCTGACACAATGCAATAGCAAGAGGCTTGTGCAAGGCTCAAAATCTTACAGGTTTCTGCCAAAAACAGCTGCTAGCACAGGTTTTGCCATAAGTTACAAAAAAAATCAACATGCTCATAAATTAGGCAGAAAAGGGGAAAACATTTTCATCATCTATTCAGACCTGGCCCTATTAATTTGAGCAAGAGCAGAGATTTTTGGCTGTACAAAGACATTTCCCTGTGGAGGGAATAAAAACACCAACAGGACAGATGAGAGTCAGCCATAAAATGGAATCTCTTATTTTCTGGGTCATAAAATCATTTAAATTAATAAATAAATAAATAATATCAGAAAAGAAACTGCTGCACAAAGCAAGAAACCCAAGAGACGAACTGAATTGCAGAATGTGCTATTTAAGTGAATATGGTTTAATTAAGGAACATTAATCATTTTTTTGCCCAAAGTTCTTCTTAGGCTGCATAAGGCAAGGTCAAAGATGGACTTTGTAGTGTGCTTCAGCAGAGGCAAACCTTCTCCTTAAGCCAAGCCTAAATGGGGGGAGTCACTAAGTCCCAGCTTCAAGAGAGGATCATAAAAACCCTACAAGGACTACAGCTTGCAGCCACTCCAAAACTGCTTACTTCTTGGGCTGACCATTTTTTAGAGTAATTAGAAGTTGGGGGGGGGGGGGGGGGAGGAAATCCTACTGTCTCCATACTTACGGACTTCATCGAGGTTAAATACGGGTTTTAAAGGGCCAGCCAGCCATGGCTTGTCTACGGGAAGAAAGAATAAAGCCAGGAAGGACAAGCAGGACCCAGCAAGCCCCATGGCTTTGGTACACATCACCCAGCTGTGCACAATATGCCTTGCCCGGAGTATGAAATATTCCTATTCTCCTGGCTTGGCCACCTCAAGTCCTCACTCCCCACGAGCACCTCCAGATGAAGCACTTTTCTTTCTAGATGCTGATTCTTTCTGGGCTTTTTATTTCATCACCACATCCTTCTGGTGCTGTTCCCACTGCTTGGGAACAAAGGCATTGCATCGAGTCTAATACAGAAGCAGCGCTGTCTATTTTAAGGTCCTGTGGGAGATCACCGCCCTGCTAAGCCCAGAGGGAGAAGGGGAAGGCAAAAACAATCAGTAAAATGTAGCTTCAAGTGGGATAAAGGCTCAATCTGCAGTGCTCTGTTCTGTGGAGCCACCAGCCTTCCCATGAATGATTGGAGCAAGGGGGGGGGGGGGGGGAATCAAATTAAGAAATTGAAGAAATGTTAAGAAATTGAATTACTTATGTCCAGCTTCACTAAGTGAACTTTTTAGGGCTTTAACTCCCCCAGATACTCCTAGAAAGTATGACCATTTCTAAATGAACACCCTGATGGACGATCACATCATTGCGTTACCTGCCGAGGTTTATTCTACAGGACCAAGCTGTTTAGTTTTTATTGCTAATGAACAAGATTTATTCTTCCAACTTAATTGGACCACCTAAGATTTGCACACACAAAAAAATATTAAACAGGACGCCTGGAGAGAAAGCAATTTAAGATAAAGTCATCTGTCAGCACAGGCAGGCAGTACATCAAGGTACGAACACTGGAATGAGCATCAGGAGGCTGATAAAGACATAATATACTCGGTGATAGATCAGTAATGCTGCCAAAAACGCTGCTTCTGTGAAGACTCAGGATTTATGCTCTAGCTCCGCAAACAAGAATGCCCTCCCACACACAGCCTGAAGATGCCCTCTGTTCATGTTTTGAATTAGTTGCTCCACTGTGGGAAGGATGTGGCGTGCTTTTGGTAAGGGAAAGGCGTAAGGTCTGGTGATGGAAGGAAAAACGCAGCCCCTCACACCTCCCCTATGGACCAGCGGGGCAAACCCCCGAAGGCAGCTCAGTGCTGAGCTCCCAGGCAGCTCAGGCAAGGAAAAGTTCCCTCCAGCTCCAGCAAGGGGGAATATAAGCAAAGATGCTGCATCATCTCCAACACAGACGTTGTGAAACTGGTCCACCCCGCTGCCGCTCTCTGCAGGAATGCAGTAACTCCATCGCTGCTATTCGCTCTCAGCAGCAAAGCCGCTTCAACTTAGTCAAGGCAGCAGCCCTGGAGATCAGCGAGAGCGGAGGTGATGAAACATTGATGGAGAAACACCCTGTCCTGCCAGGCCTTCGGCAGAGATTGGCTTCCCGCGCCTCCAGCCCGACCAAGGACTGTCCCCAGTGGCCGAGAGCTTCGTGAGGCAGGAGCCCACAGCACCGCGCAGCCTGACCAGGGATGCTCTTTCCGCTCCATCACCCCCAGTTCTCCAACTGGTAGGGCAACGCGCTGCTTTTAGACGGTAAATGAGAAATTATCCAGTCCAAAAACTACTACAGCAACCGTCTCCCCCATCAGCTATGCTTTAAAACTATTAAGCAAGTCTCCTGAAGCACAGGCGAAGTCACATGGTGAGCCCACAGGACGCCCACAATATGGGCCAAATTAACCCATTTTATAGGAGTTTCGCAGGCAATGCATGCAGCTCACTGTCTGCAGCGCACTTTTTCCATTTACCAGGTGCTGAGATGAATATAAACTCTGTTTTATTTAGAGCGAGGAACCTCTCTCAAGATTTCTAATAGCTTTTTTTTTAAATGTACATTTTTGCTGTCGTCTCAAATGGCTACTACAGCTATTTGGCTGCCAGAAGTAAGCAATTCAAAACACTAGTGGTAATAATAAACTCGAAACAAATGACGGTTTCAAATTTAAACATTCAGTTCTGCCTTCTCAAAGCTTCTGGATGAGAATATGCGACACTAGGGGCTGCTTAATGGAGGTTTTCTCAGCACTTTTATTAAATTCACACAAGTACTCCCCTAACAAGTCTAAGAATTATTACAGGGCTTAGAGAGTTTATTATCCCTTCAGCAGGTTAATACAATGTTGATTTAAAATAGAGTGTAACTGAGCAAGAATTTTGTTTTCCATCGTCATCTTGGTGCAGAATGGAGGACAAAAAACCCCTAAGTCTCGTGTGTTGAGGAAAGCCTATGGATGTGAAAGCATCCAGATACACCTAAAAACCCAATTAATCTGCTCACTAAGTTCCTGCATTCCTGTTCTTTTTTTCTGTTCCTCTCCCTACAAGTCTCAAGACCTCATCTAGAGCCAAGACAAGGTTTTATATCACGTATGGACTTCATCTCTCTAACTCCAGGTACCGGCAGAGATTTCCTCTTCTATAGCCTCTCTGTGTTGCTTTTTCCAGTAATAATGCCAGAAAATAATGAGCTGAAGCTTTGCCACTTTGGACTACATCTTTAGGCATCATCAGGCTAATGAACTTTCCCCATGCATGGGGAAAAGCTGGATTTTGGTGTTTTGCTAAGAAATACACCATTGGTGTGGAAATACTGTCCCTCCACCTCCCAAAACAAGGCTGCTCCAGAGCTCTAGGTCTTCTGGCATTTTTCCCACTCCGAAGCAGATATCCTCTTCCCCCCCCCCCCCCGCCCCTTTTCTCCCCAAGAGAAGGGAGTTAACACCATGTCCCAGCCTCTTTTCACTCTTCCCTTCTCCTCAGACTTTACCTAGCTGTCCTAAATAAAAGTTGTGTGAGACAGGTAAGAGTTCCATTTGATGTCCCGACCTACACAGTACTAAAAATTACTGTTCCATAAACACTGGCCCTGGGTGTAACTTCATTTTGAGCACCCACTACCAACGCCCTGATGAGAAGAGGGAGGATGAAGTCTTCTGTGCAATCATGTACCTTGCAGTGAGCAATCCCTGAACACACAGAGCCCAGCCGTGCCCTGCCTGCATGGCTTGAGGGGATGACTTCGAGTCATGGATTTCACATAGGGAGGAGGAAAGAAGAGGAGAATTGCCTTCCCGGTTCACTCAGAGAAGTAAGAAGGTAAACAAAGACACAAGGGGTGAATCAACCTTAAAAAAAAGAAAAGGGGGAAAAAAAACCCAACAAAAAAAACCAACCCACGGAAGGAAAAAGGTCAAAGCAGAAGGGGATTGGGAAAGGATTCCTGTGGCTGCAATAGCTTTGCTAATAAGGACTGCACTGGAAATTGCATTATTGACAAAGTTGGAAAACTGTGCCACTTCTTAGATTTACATTTGGAAATGCACCCTTGGCACAATTCTCTGTATTTTCTATCTAAACACCTGACTCAATCCTGTGGGGCTGAAAAAGTGGCCATGTAAGAGAGGGTGCAAGAGGAGTCACTAACAGAAGAGCTGGATTTGAATTGATCTTTCTGATCCTGTCAAAGAAGGAAAGAGGCAAATAAGGGTCAAAATTAGTTTTCAGCAAAAGACAGAGCAAACCAAACAAAAAGCTTCATCTGATCTGAAATGAATGGCGCTGCTTTCTTCAGAAGCGTTTAAAACAAAGCCAAAAAGCCACGCAGGTAGTCACCACTGGCAAAGCCAGAAGGGAGGCGGGGATGGCAGTGCCCCTTGGAGCACACAGCTCCGCCACGAGGATGCTCACCCCTAGCCGAGGCTGACCCTTATTTTAGATGCCAAGTAGGAGATGTTCCCTTTCAATGGGCTCTCCCTGGTGTAAAGGAGATGGAGCATCTCTGCCTGCAGCCGCCGTGGCTGAGCAGGTCTGACGTGCACTGGAGTTCACACGCCTGCTGTCAACACAGGTTTTTGACAGTGACACAAAGGCAGGGAGCGATGAATGAGGACAGTCGGTAAGTCAGCACTGAAGTGCTCCCAGGCAGAGCGATACCTGTCTAGACATTTCCCATACCTCGGGAGCCTCCGCTTCAGCTCTATACTGCGTGTGGGTTCATTCACACTCAGCAAATACATCTGATATACACTTACCCCCCCCCACACACACACCATAGTCTCCTTGTCAGAGGTCTTGTGACATTTGAGGATTGGTTCTGGACTGAAAATGCCACCATCCCCACACACGGATTTGAGCAGCACTGTGACAGCTTCAACTTTTTAGTAAAGCAGTTTTGCCCTCGTTGATGCAGAGAGGAGCTCAGGGCATCTTCAAACAGCCCAGAAGGCAGAGAGAACATAGCATTACCACAATCTCACATCATAAACTCCGGATAGACATTAGTTATCTACGGCAGATTACACACGCTGCCAGTCCTGAGGTTCTGGCTCTTGCAGACGGAGCAGCCGTGAGCAACCCAGACCCACAGAGAGACACCCAAGGGCAACCTCAGGACGGGTACAGACTCTTGGCTCAACCCCAGCCCCTTATGCTGATTTAACAGATGTTTTAAGACCTTACCATTAAATGCAAAGTGGTATCTTCCAGGCTCCTAGAGTGACATATCACCTCCGCTTGATCTGCTACCACCACTGAAGAGCATCTGTCACCCCCTAGTTTTACTTGCTGCCTATTTTAGGCAATGTGTAGGACTTGAATATCTTCTTCATTAGTTTGCTACCAGGGTTTAGTTAATCTGCTCTTTTTTCACACTTGGAAACCTATGATTTTAAGCTGAACTAGTAAACATTAGTCAACCTTTTTTAATCCTTTACCTGAAAGGACGTGGGAAAAATAGAAGAAAAATACTGAAACAAGCCCAAAGGTAAGATTCATCCTCCACGTGGCAGCAGCCAGGTTGATGGCAGAAGACATCCAACCCCCTTGTTGTATTTTGTTCTTCCTCAGCCCTCAGGTTTGCCCCACACCACCACAGTTCTGTTTCTTTGGTGGAAAGGGTGTAGGGAACTTTGTGCTGACCCACCAGCCACACTCACGGTCTGGAGGAGTCAGAACAAGCTCATCGGGGATGGCTGAGTCAAAGGAATGGAAGAACAGAAGAGGAAGAAAAAGTGACTAAGGTACCATTAGCGTCAGAGCCATCTTACCTAATTCATAGCGAAATGAATTAAGCCAAGCTTAACCCTCCTTCTCCAGCCCCCGATGAACTGCCTACAGAGCACACCAGCTCATGTGAACGTGTAAGTTAAATATAAAATCTTACAGGTCTTTTACTTCATCGCCACCCACCGAGAAGTTACACTGCTCCGTGGCTGGGACTCGCTGCTTCCCCAGCACATCCACATAATGCAAAAACGTGAATGAAGTAATTGGGAAACGTGTTCTCATCCCTGAGGATTCGGTGGGATCCTTGGTACTTTTCTGCTAATGTGTGAAAATTAACCTAAATGCATGTTCCCATGTTTAAACTCTTCGTTTGAAAAGGCAGGGAGGGTCTCATGGTGCACTTGAAGAGCCCGTTACAGTGAAGTCACAGTTTCAGTTTATGTTTCTGTTGTAACTGGAAAAAAAAGGGAGAGAAGCAAGTTCTAAGGGAGTAGGAAAAAAACCCTCCAAACCCTTAAATCTTACATTTCCAGCATCCATTTCTACTTTCAGCAGGTGAGAAAGGGCACCCAGTCCCCTTGTGAAAGGGAAAAAGGATCTGCACGCCCAGCTCTGTAGTATTTCCTACCGGTTAAAGACATTCTGAAAGTTCATGGCTGATTTTCTCAGCTCAAACCTCAAAGCAGGAAAAAAATCCATTTAAAGATGGTAAAACTGAACAGATAAGATACCATTTTGGTGGGAAAAGTCCTAACTCAGGAACCTGTTGTATAAACTTAATGTTGCTTCCCAATTGAATTTATGCTCTGAAGCCTAGATTCCACATTATTGTAAAATTTTGGTATTTCAGGGCAGGTAAGAAAAAGAAAGCCAAAAACCCACAAACTGAAAACCCAAACAAGTTAACTTAACAGACTTAAGGGTATTAGATGCATTTACCTTTTCAGTTTCCCTGTGAAGCAGCATTTCCTACAGCCTGCAGCTGCCCAGCTGCTGGCCCGTTTCACCGGGCAGGACCATCCATCCCAGCCCTCTGCTCTCCAGGCTGCTTTGGGCACCTTGGTAGACCCAGTGGCACTGGTTCATTCAGGGAACCAAAATCCCTGTCAGCCCAGGGTGCTCAGACGTAATGAGTTTCGGATCTGCCAAGCCATGCCTACCAGGGACGTGGTAGAAGATCCAACAAATCATTTAGAAAATGCAAGGACTTGCGTGGAAGAGTTACTACTGCCTAACTCCAAGGAGGCTGGAGGAGAGTGTGAATTATCCTTTACTACAGCCAGTGTCTCAATAGTTTATTTTTGCATTCACTACTTTTTTTTTAATAAAGCTAGGAGATAGCAAAGCTGAGGATCTATGTGTTTAATTACTAGATGCCGTGGAAAGACTGTAATTACACCAATTACACCGTTTGCACTCCAGTTGATTCCACCCCATTCTGCCAATCCATTTTAAGTGCAAATAGCCTCGTTAGTTCCCTAATCAGGAAGCCTATAAATACCGCAGCAGTGGCACTAAGCACAGCCCTGCCTGCCTCCCCAAACCTGGGTAAGGGAGCCCTGGGTCCCACACACTCGCAGGCACTCAGGACCATGCTGCCCAGCTCCCCCTGCACAGACCCTCCCAGCTGCAGCCCTGCAGGGACTGGGGTCCAGGATCTGGGGTGAATGGCGGACGCCAGGTGTACCCCTATGCCCAGCTAACCTGGGGCAGCCCACGGTGCAAGACCCATGGGGGGTTGCAGGACCTGGAGTCCTGCATCCCCATCCAGTCAAGCTAATTGATTAAGGATCAACAGTGCATTCCAACCCCAGCCGGTCCAGAGGCTGCAGGACCTAGGAAAGGGGCTGCAGGACCTGGGGTGCACCCTCATGTCCAGCCACTCCAGAGGATGCGGGATTCTGGCAAGGAGATAAAGGATACAGGCTGCATCTCCATGCCCAACCAGTTAGAAAAAAATACGCAAGACTCGGGCTGCACCCTCATGCCCAGCCACTTTGGGGGTGCAGGGGCCCAGAAAGGGGGTACAGGATGCAGACTGCACCCCTTTTCCCAGTTGGTCCGGGAAATGCAGAACTTAAGTGCATCTTATTCCCAACGGTCCCAGGGTGTGCAGGGCAGGGGAATGCAGGAGCCCGGCTGCGCCCCTAGCCCGCCGCCAGTCCAGGAGGTGCAAGATCCAGACAAGCAGGTGCCAGGACCCGGGCTGCGACCCCCTGCCCAGCCAGCCCAGGGCACAGGATCTGGAAAGGGGTTGCCGGATTTGGGCACTCCTACCCCTAGACAGCGCGGGAGGTGCAGAACCTGGTCTGCACCCCATCCCCGACCGGCCAGGGATGCAGGATCCGAGGAACAACCCTGGTGCCAAAGCCGGTCGGGGGTGCAGGAACGGCGGGGCATGCAGCATGGGGTTGCGGGAGCCGCGGTGCAGCCTCTTGCCCACCCGCTCCGGGAGACGCCGGGCCCGGGAATAACGCCGGTCCCGAGCTGGCTGGATGGGACAAAGGGATGCAGGACCCGGCTGCGCCCCACGCCCACCCAGCCCGCGGGTGCAAACCCCACGCGAGGGGGTACAGCTCCAGGCTGCACCCCTATGCCGACCCGGTCGGTGGTGGCAGGACCCCGCAGTACAACCCGTGCAGGACCCGAGGAACAGCCCCGATGGCGAGCAGGACCCGTGCGAGCAGGGATGGGGACAGGAGCCGCGGTGTCACCCACGTCCCGGGGTGCGGGACCGGCGGTGCGGCCCCGGGGGTGCGGGACCCACTCACATCGAGGATGACGGAGGTGCCCTTCCTCTGCTCGGCGGCGGCGGCTACGCCCGGGGTGAGCAGCTCCCGCTCGGCGACAGCCTTGTCGCTCATCCTGGCCACCACCCAGCGCAGCAGCCCGTCCAGCCCGCGGAGCGCCGGCGGCGGCTTGCGCAGCAGCAGCCTCTGCACGCCGGCCCGGCAGTACCGCGCTGCCTGCTCGCACATCGCTCAGCCCGGCCTCATGCCGGAGCTGGGGGCTCCCTCCTCCTCCTCCGCCTCCTCCTCCGCCTCCTCCCACCGCCACACGGCGGGGGGGACCCGCGCGGCTCCTGCCCGAAGAGCAACTGGGGGGGGGGGAGGGGAGGGGGGCGGATTTTGGGGGGGGGGGGGAAGGTCACCCCCGAGGGGCCCCGCTGGGTGCTGCCTGCCTGCTCCCACCCCCACACAGCCCCTCCTGCCCTGCTCCAACACAAAGCAGCCTTTCGGGCATTTTTTATCTAAAGAGAGTATTCCTGTTGCATGTCCTCTCACCTCTGCAGCCCACCCACCCACCCCACCCCACCCATTCTAGCAGCTCTTTGTAAGGACAGCAGAGAGCAAATTTCTTGCTAGTAAATAAAACTTGCCTCTGACGCCCTACTCATACTCCAAGAAGTCCCTGTAGGATGAATAGCCATCCCTATAGGATGAAAATCCAGCTGGAGTATTGCAGCATTCACAGCTACAGAGCAACCCACAGTGCTCAGCTGGACAAATATTTCTAATCCTGTGACTGTGTATTATGAGGATATCCCTTTGCGATACTCCTGTGCACACCTGCACAGGTGAAGATCTAGGCTTGCAGTAGGAGCAATACATCTTCTGGCCAAAACACCACTAGATCATTTCATCTCCCCCACACACACTTGAGGAGATGCTCGCATTTTGAGTTCACACCCAGAAAGGCACCAGAGAGCTCAGCCCAGCCCCTCTGGGGGTGCCCAGAGCACTAGAGTGGCCAAAGGCTCCCAACAGCCTTTCCCCCCACCCAGCCACAGCAGCCAGACCCTCTCGCAGGCAGCTCCAGGGGACTTTGTACCCCACCAGGGCCACATCCCCAGATCTGAACATCTCTGATGCAGGAGCCAGCAAGCCCAGCACCCCTGTGCAAGCGTTACACACCTCCCACGCTGAGCCCTGTGCCTGACCTCCAAAGGAGGAACAGCATGACCAACAGCCCTGACCCGCTACCGCTTTAAGAGAGAAAAAAAAAAAAAACGATAAAAAATTATTTCTTTAAACAGAAAAAACTTGGCAGTGCACCAAGACCCCCCAGGAAAGCCTTCCTGGAGATACTATTTAGCCGCCTCTTCTAACCACCCATCTTTATTCAGGTAAATTAGGGTGAAACCTTGCTGTTTGAGGTGGCAGGTGGGGGAACGTGCATTTTTCTCTCGCTGCTGCTCAAAGAAAAGTGAGTGGGAGCCCAGTTCTCTCTGCTGGAGTATGTGGATAATGGCTGGAGGCTCTTGAAAGGCTTTTCAGTAGCTGGGGCACAGAGGTGTGTTGCAGTAGGCCAGAACACCCGTGGGCTGAGCCCCTCTTTCACCGAGCTCTCACCTTTCTGGGTTTCCTTCTTCTCCAGCAATGCAAAATTAATGGGGGAAAACAGAGGAACTTCAGGGCGTTGATGTTGGCTCATGGGAGCTGTGTGGAACGCTTGAACAGTTCTGTGTTCGTTTACAGGGATGCTCAGAGCAGGCTGGTGTACAACCCGGTCATCACTCAGTCCCCACTCACAGCTCACAGCAAAGCTAATCGAAGGCAAGACACGTCTTATCATCCTTGCCATGAGCTTAGGATGGCATCCCTACACACCAACTGCTGGTGCCAAACAGCCCGCACCCCTCATGGCCCAAATTATTGCACTTTTTTGTATTTTCACAATCCTCAGGTTATTTATATGCTTCTTTCTCCTTTAGACGTCCCTCTGCTAAACAACTGGTTCAGACTGTATTAGCCACACGCATTTTAGTATTATTATATGCTCATTATTTAAACTATTTACTGAAGAAATTTATAAAGAAGGTTTTCTGAATTTTTCTTTCCATGTGCCATTGAGATTCATTACTTGACTTGGAAGTTTGCAACTATTTCTCTATTTCTGTCAAAATCAGTTCATGTAAATGTCAAAAACAGCTCTGTGGCATTTAAATACTCATTTTTCCTCCTAAATGGGTCTAGATAGAAAAAGTTTCAGCCACTCAGACATTTGGAAGAAGGCCCTCATTCATACTGGGCTGTGTTGCTAGTGGCTTAGTTATTCCCAAGTTTCCACGAGGCTGAAAATGGAAAAAAGCAAGGAAAAAAAGGGGAAAGGCAGTTCTACTTACCTGATCCAGGTGAGAAAACACAGGAACCCCCAAGGCATGTGCTCAGGCTGGTCCCAGCCCACCCATCACCCCCCAGCCAAGGGGAGGACAGAGGCACCGATGTCAGGTTGGGCTCTGTGTGCCAGAACTCATCCCCTCCTGCCTGCCCAGGGAGAAGGGGCACTGTCTGTACTGAGCAAATAAACACGACTGCAGCCCGGGCACTGGGGCTTTGCCAGCCTCCCCTGCCACCACGTGCTACTGGTCACGGCACTGCCCAGGTCCCTGGCAAGAAGCCATCAGCCAGGGCCAGAAGAAGAAACCAAACAAGTGATGGCCACGTGGAAACAACAGGGTTTTGCCTGCTCTAGAGCACCTGTCTGCTGCTTGAGCTGTGGCTCCCTGGCATCCAGCACACTTCTTGCTCCTTTGTTAAAGGTGGAGAGAGCAGGACCACCAGCAGCCACCAGCTGCCTGGCAAGCTTTATGCATGCGCATCATGCAGATGCCGAGTGGCATAGGAAGAAATAGGAGAGAACGGAAAGGAGACAAAAAGTTAAATCCAGGCAAAGTTCATCCCGGTGAAAGCAATGAGCATTAATTGCAGGTCTGGATAAACTCAGAGCAGACAGGCCACACAGCGTCCCACAGCAGCAGAGCCCATACGCAGAGCAGCCCACTGCCTCTGCTGCTGATCCAGGAGCATTTTGCTTTCCACGCTGCTTTGCAGAGCTCAAACGCTGCCCGACGGCTGTCAGGGCATGCTGCAGAAGGAAAGGCAGCAGCTGCAGCTCCACTTTCCCCTCCTTGACATTCAGTAGTGAGCTTCCCCACTGCTGCCCTAGCCAGGGCACACACACGTGGTCCCAGACCACTACAGTCGAAGGCTCCAGTAAGGATGAGAAGGTTGTTGAAGGCTGGGAGAGATCAGACATATTGTCCCACACCCCCAGCTCCAGGTTCAGAAACTCGGAGATCTCAAGAAAAGGCTATTGCCACGCCAGTTTCAAGTCTTGATCTTGGCCCAGTGCTTTTCCCTCCCTGATGCATGTGGTGCTCGGCACAAAGCGTTGGTTTACCCCCATCAGTGGCGATGTTTGCTCCGCAGGCTTTCATAGAAGGCTCAGCCACGTGCTATGCCCAATATCTTCCAGCAGTTTCTGGAAAGGCTGTTGAAGCAGGAGCTCAACCCATGTGCTGTAATTTCAAATGAGAGGCCACCTGAAGAACCCAAGGGCTCCTCTGAAAGAAAGGTCCGAGACAGAGCAGAAGTCCTGCCTGCAGCCCAGCGTGGCAGGCAGAGCCAGCGGCTTTCATCTCCCCTTTGAATTCTGCCTGCTCCCCCCTGCCCCTCGGCGCACAGCGGGGAGTTGTATTTAATTAAAAACTTCCAACAGGCAGGACCTGCAGCCTCAGTTGGTGCAAAATGTCACATATGACTTACTAATATTTACTAATGACTGAGGGATTGAGGTTAATCTAATGGTTTGATGGCAGGAGGAAGGAATGACGACCCCGTTACAGAGATGGGAATTAGTAGAGTGACAATGACCTTGCTGGCACAGCCCAGGGGGCTGGAACGGCTGCTTTAGTCCCTGCACTAATTTATGTTTATTGTAATGCAACATGTAATCACCAGGTGATTTCATACCAAACTTATATGCCAGGTTTGAAAACGCCACACTGCCCACAGCACCAAGGTAACACACTGGTCTGAAGACGAGCCAGGAAAACCATGTACAGGTGAGCTGTAAGTTAACTCCTAAGAATTCAACAAGCCCCCTCCCCCTCTGCACTTTGAGGGGTCCAGAGCTCGTGGTTTGGGGAACACAGCTAATCAAACACCGAGTCCAGCCCAGTCACTGGGGTCACAAGTTTCTGATCCAGGCTGAGGCAAGCAGGAGGCTTCGAACATCCCGTTTCATGTCACATTGATCTTAGAGTGCTATGCTGGCTCTTGCTTTGAGACAAAATGCAGACTTGGACTTTAAATACCTCCAGAGCCTCTTCCAACTACAGTTACGTTAGTGAGCAAAACCTTCCCCTCTTTTAAAGCACCCTGCTTGCAGCCAGGCACCCCCTCCTGCTCCAGGGCCAGCCGGCAGCCACGGGGGGAGTGGGCTCAGCCCAGGTGGGAGACCCCCGGCGTGAAAGCGGGTGAGCAGAAGGGCTTTTCTGAGTACTCACCCCCCCCACTGCACTCGTTGCTACAAATGTAGACCGGGCACAGTGTGAGAGTTCAGGTTTTTCCTGGTCATAATCCTAAAGGCAACGCATGGATATCTGGGAAACTCATCAAGGGGAATTAGCTGGACTAACCTGACCATCAAACAAAACTCCTGCAGCATTAGGAGATCACAGCCCCCACATGCCCAGACTTCCCCACAGCTCTGAGATGTTCACCAGAGCACTACGAGGAATTACCACCATAAGAAACAAACATCAAATAAATCTTTAAAAATATATTAAAGCACCAAATCATAAAGAGACTCACCTTCCAAGACGTACCCAAGCTCGTCCCGGAGAAGGGCTGGGAGCTGTGTGGCTTCTTCCAAGCTCCCAGCAGCAGCCCAGCTCCCGGCTGGGGCTGTGGGTATCCTGTGAAATTCAGGACATTTGTGCTGAGGGCTCCACACCAGCCCCAGGCATGGCTTTCCCTCCCCAGGGAAGCTGCCGCTGTTGAGTGGAAACCTTAGAAACCAAAGAGTATTGAATTGTTGTTATTGTGAGGTGCAGGGATGCAGGCAAACAGCAGGTAAAACCCCTCTGCTGATGGCTGATAAAGAAATTCAGGGGGCAGATGGTTTTGTTTGGGTATTTTTTAGCCTGCTTGTTTGGGTGATAAGAAGGCATTACCCAGCCCTGTCGTTTTGGCAATTGATAAAATGAGCATTTAACCCCAAAACCAACACACCCTTGTTTTAAAGTTACAGGCCACTCACAGGTAGAGCCTGTGAGAGTGTAGTTGTAGGGAAGAGATGCTGTAACATTTTTCTAGCAGGTTTATTATTTGTAATAGTGTTCACATAAAGCAGACCAAAATATTTTCCCCTTCAACATGCAATTTAAGTCAGAACTTTTAAGAACCCTTGGAATAAGCTAATCCATTTCTGATGACCTTTCAAAATTACCCTTTGTTTCCTGTGCCTGGTACACCTCATGTCAGATCATATGTAACAGCATAAAGAGCACAGAAACAGGGAACTGTGGACTTTCAGATTTATAAGCCTGTGTGCAGGAATGACCATCGATTAAAATTTTTTTTTGAGTTATTACACCTAAATAAATTATTGCCTCTTTATAATTGACCTCTGCAATTGCAACATGAAACTGTCAAATTACATCACTTTAATGGACAAAATGTGTCTGCAAATGTATTGAAATTAGAGCAGTCAAGCTTCTTCATAGCAAAAGTGGAGAGGGAGGGACTGGCCTTTTTCCCATTGCTCAGGCCCTTCATAATTAATTTCTAAAGTCATATATTTCCTGACCTTTGCCCAGCAGATACCACTTCTGGACAAATTTTGGGAGGAAAGGTTTCCCCAGTTTGTTACTGACAATAAATACTGTTAATTACTGACCGGAGGCTAAAATCTGACAGCTTTAAATGTAAGAAGGACTCCCTTTGGGGTACACCATGTAGGCACGATGGCAAAGCCCCTCTGGCAAGAGCCCGGGCAGAGTCGCAGGGCACGGGCAGGATGCTGGCTGAGAGCTGTTTAAGGGGATGCTCAGTGCAGAGAAATAAAATAGAAACCTTCCATATTCTGAACATATTTAACCTGTGGCCAAAACTGGGAACACGTGGAGGTTATTCAGAAGGGCATAAAACTTGCTTGAGCATCCCTTTGCCTGCAGCATTGCTCCCTGTCCTCAAAGCCAGGCCGAAACTGCAGAACAGGAGCGATTTTGGCACGAAACCTGTGCCGAGAGAGGCTGCACCCACAAGCCAGGCTGGCTTCACACAACCCCAGCACCACGCTGGAGCCCCAGGGTGGGAGCACCCCCCCCCCGAGCCTCTCGGCGGGTGGCCGGAGGAAGAGTTGGATGTGAAAATGCCAGAAAGCCTGGCAGGCTGTGCTGACACTGGGGCACTGCTCCAGCAGCTGCCAGCTGGCTGTGACCTGCCCTCAGCCAACCTGGGGACACCCGGGACCAAATTTCACATAGCTCCAGTGTTTGCTGGTCTATCTATCTACACAGGCAGCTGCGCGCCTAGGTGGGATCCCCAGGGGTGAGGGATCACTGCCACAAGCACGCTCAGTAAATGAAGTTCAAGGTAAGCAGATGGCACAGCAGCAAGCACTGGCAGCAAGGAGAAGAGGTCCGTCGGGTGCTCCCCAAAGGGTGCTCACTACAAGTTCCAGGAGTGAGCTGGTCTTTCATGTCAGACCATCAATTTAGTAGCACACTCAAGGCTGCTCCTCACTGCTTAAGCACCAGGCACATTCATTTTCCCCACAGCATTTTATTTGTCCTTATTCGCTGTCCTCAAAGTGACAGAAGTGGGGAAATTATTTATATTTCACACCGCTCCAGTAATTATTCACCAAGGGTTTGGATGAGTAACATCTTCTGTTTCTCCAGTCCTGCTCACTGCTGGACACACAAAAAAATCACTTTATGGGTGTGATATTGGGTTTCCTGGCTGTGGAGCTATTTTAAAACGCTGCTGTGTTTGCCACTTTGGGATCAAACTCATATAATTTAATGGGTTTCACTGAGACATCAGCAGGCCTGCAAGGCAGCTATTGATTTCCCACAACAAAGGGCCACTCGATGTAATTTGACAGGATCACCATGAAAGTGACTTTGAGCTGCAGGTGCCGGGATGCACACGGGCGAGCGCTCGCTGGGATCTCACGGAAAATGACCCCCCAGGCGAGGCAGCTCCTGAGCCAGCATCCCCAGGGGAGTGTGAAGATGAGCAGAGCAGCAAGTGCCTTTCCCCCACCCCCACCACCAAAGTCCCCTCCATCCCACAAGGCCAGAGCTGGAAAAGAGCCACCTCCATCCCAAGGTGTCACCCTCATGAAATGTCACAGCTGCAGCCTGCGGGCACCGGAGAGGTGCATGCCAGTGGCACGGCATGCAAGGACATCTAGTGCCTGATGCTGAGGCTGCAAGGAGGCACTGGGTTACCGCAAAGTGTGGTTTTTCCGGTGGTTTATCTTCTGGCAGCAATAAAAAGTCCCCACAGAGCCAGCTCCAGCTGTATTCCCGAGGACAGGATCCCGTCAGGAGGGTCCCTGCCAGGCTCTGACATGTGTTTCGCTCCCCAGCAGCCCGTGCCCCCTTGCCTGAAACACAGCTCCTCTGGCAGGTCCAGTTTGGGCAGATTTGGGCCACTTCCCCAGCCGGGTTCAACACACCCCGCGCAGTTCGTGGGGTACAGCAGGCAATGCGGCACAGCTGATGAGAGTGTGAGATCCGTGTCTTCATCTGCTCACAGTGCCCACCTTTCTATTCCTCTGTCCTGGGAACTTCTCAAAGTCCAGCACAGCTCCAGCACCCTGGCAGAATGCTGCTCTGGGGATAGAGCTGACCACACGGTTTGCAGCACAAAAACCCAATCTTGTTTTCAAAGGAGATACCCCCATCCAAACTCTTTGTAGCCAAGCTAAAGCTGCTTGGGTGACACAAACAGGGCTTGTCAAGCCCTTGTACAAGCAGAAACACCATATTCCTGAGGATAATCTAAGCTACCCACAGTTGAGGAAGACTTCAAAACAATCTCACAGGGCTAAAAGGTCAGAGCGCCCGGTGGTTTAGGCACACAGCGTGTTTGCGGAGCACCCAGCGGAGCACTGGGACACACCATGGCAGCAGCCGCCTGGCCGGGCCCTGCGGCACCTGCAGCCGAGGTCGGAAAATCATCACATCCAGGTGCTGCCCGCAGGTGCCCCTGCCCACCACCCACCCCTTAGCAGCCTTCACTCTGTAAAATAGAGATTTTCATTAAATGAGAGTTGGTGAGAATGGCTGGAGGTAGGGAAGGTCCCACCGGGCCACGCAGCTCGACAGGGAACCTGAAATAATTATGGGTTTGGGATGTCTTAGTCTAGCCCATCCCCACAGGCAGCAATGCGTCCCTTCATGCTTTAAAGGACATTTACTCTGCAAAACTGAGCCTGCCTCGCAGCGAGCCTGCTGCAGCATCCTCTCGGTACTGGTGAGCTTTGCAGTCGGGAGAGGGAGCTGCGCTGCTGTGGGATGGATGCACGGACACTGCAGGGAGGGTTGGAAGCCTGGTTTTGACCAGACCTTGCAGCATAAAATGATAGTGTTTCCTAAAGAAAATATTGGTTGAAAGCGGTTTTAATTGAATGCATAGATATTTTTTGAGTTGTCTTCCCCTCTCTCCTTGAAAGTTTTAAAAACCCCGTAGCTATTCACAAAATTGGTGCAATTTTATGAATAACTTTAGGGTTTTTTAATCACTTTTTAATGAGTTGGCTACTCCCATCTCGGTGCTGCCCTGCTTGCACAAAGCCTCTGTGTGACAGCCCAGCACCGCAGGCGCCCACCCATCCTCCCCCATTCCAACCCCCATCTCTTTACTGAAGGGGAAGATCCCAGCTCTGATCATCCCACTGCCAACTGCATCCCAAGGCGCATGCACACAGGTTTTATCCTCTTAGTTGGGGTTTGACTCACACCTTTGGAAGCCTGAAACTCTTTCCTGGCAAAACCTGTCCCGACAGTTTTACCGCCCTGTGCAAGTCCAGATCGGTGCTTCGGGATAGGCAAGACAGCTAACCACCTCTGTGAGAACGTGTCTGTGCAGTCCAAACCCAGATAATGACATAACACGATATCCAAAAGACCGTGATGGGGAAGACCTCCACCTTTTTTCTGTGCAAACACCCTGAGCATCGCTGGCAAAGCCTGGGCTGTCTGCTCCTGCTGCCAGGCCAACATGCAGAGCCCTCCGCCCAGCAGACAGCAGCATCTTTTGGGGGCTCCCAAGCACAGATTTCCAGAGAAACCCCCTCTTCCAGCACAGGCAATAGATATCTGGAGGGGTTTATCCTTTCTCTGTCTGCTACTGATTTCCCACTGCAAGACACAGGGTGGCAATTAAATCCCAGGCAACTCCAACTTTGTAACTTCTGGAAGAGCACAGAAAAAAGATCCAAGCAAACCACAAATTTTAATGGTAAAAGACCTATTGTAATGCCTTTCCAATGGAGCATTTGTTCCCAATTTCTAGGAATTACGAAGCTAATTATTTACCACATGACTTTTCCCGTGAACATGGCAGAAATAGGGCTATTAAATGAAACCATGCTATATTTATAACTGCAAAGGACTCCTGGGCCACCCAGGTTGTCTCAGTTCATTGAAGCAAGCTCTGTCTCAAAAGGAGAGGTTTCTTTCTCAGGTTCCTCAACACCGACCCTCGCATGGTAGAATCCCATTTCTCATGATGGGCAGCCAGGAAGCACGAGCAGTGGATGGGACGTCGGGTACCAGGATGCAAGGCTCCCAGCTGACAGGTCTACCAGCAGTTTTCTTCAGGTGTCACTTCAGGTTTCTGAAGAGTGGCCATATTAAATAGCAGAATAATGCTTGCATCCATGAGTGCAGAAACACAGACACCTTAAATTGCAATGAGATAAATAACCTGAATTGCTGGTTTTCTTCCTGGCAGAGAAAACCATGCCTATGGGTTGCATCCATGGGTTGTTTCAGATCCTCATTTGGGATCCCTTTGTTTCTGGGCAATTTTAGAGGGATTGCCCCAACACGCCTCACCTGCTGTCTCCAGAATAAATCTGATGCCTTGCAGTAATGTTTCTGAGGGTTTCTTTACCAGATGGACAATGTGAGTCACAGCAGATTTATTGCTTCACCTTTGCCTCCAGGATTATGACAAGTGACCCCAGAAGCCTGTTACAGACTTGAAAACCATTCCTCCTCCAGCAGATGCATTCTCAGTGCAACGCTCCTGCCCTGCTACATATTCTTTATGGCTGTGAAGCATTTCTAGCCATTAGCTTCAAACCTGTAAAAAAAAAAAAAATCTAGAGTCATTTATAGCGTTACAGGGCACACCTGAATGGCCCATTGCAAACATAATTTACACAAAGACTTTGATTGCAGCTGGCAGATGTGGGTCTCCCAACAACTGCTCCGGAGAGGAGCAGGCATGGTTCAGTCCTGAAGAACCAGCAGGCTGGAGAACACTGGGCTGTTGGCTTGGGAATGGTGGAGCAGGGCCAGGAGAGGGCATGAAGCCTGGTGAAAAGCACCCAGGCACCTGCGTGCATCACCCTGAAAAATCTGAGTATTAGGGAATCGGAAGAATATTGAAATTGTATTTCCATATGGAAAATGGATTAGTTCTCTCATTAAGCAGGGGCTGTGGGGACCTTCTAGCCTCGGAAAGAGTGAGAATGTGGGGCTCATTACCAGAATAAGCACTTTCATCCCATGCATTCCTGCTTCCCTTATCAGTACAGTATTCAGAGACTATTGGGACTGCTCATGCAAGGAGAGGAGGAAAGATGGGTCATCCATAATGATATTCAGCTAAAGTAAGACTTTATTATTTCAGCTGTGGGATTGCTTTCAAAGCCCTTCACCTAATGCTGGGAAAGCAGCACACGCTCCACTTGCAAACAGGGATTTGCTCCAGCAGAGCTGCGTTGCTTCCTCTGCAGCGAGCTGTTTCCCAGCACACGGATGGAGGGGTATCCATTACACTCCTTAAAGGAAGGGGGAAAAAAAGCTTGTTGGAAATGGATGAAACAGAGCGTGAGGAAGGTCACAGGGGACAGGCAGCCTGGGAACAGGCACTTCCATCTCCCTTTGATTTGCTTTCCATTGTTGCAGGGTGAGAACATTTCACTTGGCCAGCTCTGGGCCAGCTCCCCTGTTATGTCATATCCAGATTACTCAGTAGATGAGGTATTTGGAGCATAACATCAGGTAGATAACACTTGTTTATATAACTTATTGTTTTTCTCAGACACTTGCTTCTCCATCTTCCTGAAAAATATTTATAGAAATATTTATGTTTCAGGAATGTGAACTCACATATATCAACCTCAGGGTGACAGCCCCCTTCACTGTAAGATGGTACCAGTGGCTGCTGCAGACCTTGGCATCGCCTGGGAATTTTTTTTGCTTCTTGTAAACATCAAACAGTTCACCCAAACCAGAATTACGCAGGGGAAGCGACCAGTTCTAGTGAAATACAACCCTGGAAATGTCTCTCAGCCTTGAGCTGGAAGTGCTAGCCAAAAAGAGAACCAGAAATCACCCCACAATCCCAGAGGCTACAGCGATGTCAGAGCGCTGCGCCTGAGGCGCTGCTACAAATCCACGATCACACACTAGTTTCTGCCTCTGTTTATAATGAAAAATTTCCAGAGGTCTTACTTCCACCTCTGTGTAAAACAGAGGGAGGATTTTGAATACTTAGTTTTCAGGGGAGCAAACCTTCTTTCTGTGACACATTTGGTCAGGTCAATCAGATCAAATTATCTATCACAGAGGTTGCTGTCACAACGTGCTGCCTGAGGCCATCTGAGCTGTACCCCAGCCAGCAAAAATGCTGCCCCTTAGTCACGCTCCTGGGAGCTCTTCTGCTTAAACCTCATCAAAGCACAATACGGGGGGTGAGGTATGTTTTTGCAAATAGGTTACTTCAGGCAGCGTCAATCATGTGGGATTCATTCATCTGAAATGCCACCCTTCCCTCTCACTGCTCATGTGTCTTATTGCTCATTAATTGCCTTAATTTCCTGGGTAGCTGCCAGAGATGCTGTGACAAGAGCAGCATTTACAGGAAAGCTGCTCCAGCCACCCCTGTGAAAAGGGGTTTGGCAAACAGGTGCTGGAAAGGGCTCAGGAAAAACTTTGTTTGCAACATCTGAGCTTGGGATCGGTGCTTCCACCGCAACGTGCAAGACAGGCTCTCACCCCTCCGGCCATGCCGACACTGTCCTTCCCAACCAGCTGCAGGAAAACTGCTGGGGAGTGGATACCCCGTATTTCCACTTTCCCTTTCCTTGCATTTTCCACATGCAGGGTCAGACCCCACCGAACCTGTCCCACCCACACGGCCCCCAGACTCACGCAGGCACCCACACGTACCAGGGGGGCTGCCACCCACCACCCTCCTGGGAGCGAGCCCACAGCACATGCCACCCACAAAGCTGTCCAGAAGCGTCGGCTGCAAAATCCCTCTCGCCCCGAGCCACGACATGTCAGCATCTGCTGCCGCTGCTGCTTTTCCCAGGCTGCGGTTCGGTAACACAGTAAATCCAGCACTGGCATCCCAGCGACCAGATTTAAAAAAAAAAAAAAAAAGAAAGGAGAAGAAAAAGAAAACTCAGCTGCACAGCACAAGTGATTTGCATGGCATAAACTTCACACTGGCTCAAATTCGCTTGGAAACAACACCGCTAAATTAACTTTGTGCAACTCAAACTTTGTTCTCCGGCTAACTCAAGTCAACTCAAATTAACTTTGTTCATCATCTTTGCAGCCACCGTTGCAGCTTGGGAAGGCAAACCTCTCGCCCTCCTCCATGTCACAATGCACACCACACGTACCACTTTCCTCCCGGCTGGATGAGGCCGTGCAGCCCCTGTGTCTCCTTTGGTCCCCCAGCAGGATGCCCTGCGAGGGATGGGCTGAATCCAGCACAGCTCACCGTGCTCCCAGCACTGCAGCCACTGGGGTGCCCACATTCAGCATCCCACCACCTTGTCATTCAGTTTGCGTTTAAACTGCAAAGTCCATTTATTACCCCAGAAAAACACCAGGGAATTTTTTTCCGATGTACAAATTCCGTGGCTTTTTCAGCTGAAAGATCTATCGGTTGGTTTTATTAGGTTTGAAAGCTACCTATGCCTCTGAGACCGCTGCTGACTCGGAGTTACGGTAATACTGGATAACTCGGGTATTCATGCCAAGTTGCAAATGAGGTTTGCTCCGCTGGGCTGGCTCTCAAAAGGAATGAATGTTTTAGGCCTGAAACTGTGTCTGATCTCATAAAAAAGCACCGCTCTCCTGGTTTTCTATTTCTTTGCCATTAAAGGAACGATTTCACCCTGCCCTTTGCTTGTCCTCTGGTTAAAATTTGCCTCCCTGGCAGAAGGCTCAGTGGGCTATAAAAGCGCAGCTCAAATCTGGAGACTTACCCAATACAACATCCCAAACTCCGCGCTTCGTCATCAGCAGTAACTTTACACGTTCACAACCCCTGTTGAACCACCTCTTCACTCCCGGCTGGCAGTTAGCCTCTCTTCCCCAAGCCGAGCCCCTCCGACTTGGCCCCGAGCCCACCCCAGGGCCAGCCCAGCTGTTTGCCCCAGAGATGCTGGGCTGTGATCGGCCCCACGGCTCGGCCAGCCACCGCGGGGACCGCAGTGCTGCGTGGCTGCATCCCAGGTGGGAAAGGTGGTTCCTGTACTTATTTCACCAGCCCCTTCCCTTCCAGTGAGACCGAGATGTGGAAATTCACCTGCAGGGTAAATAATCTTAAATAAATAGTGCTTTCACCTGCCCAGCCAGCTTTCCAGGCCGGTGGTGGTGCCAGTTGTGGAGCAGGGCCACGCTGCCTGTGCACGCATGCTGCCTGGCTCGGGATTCCCCTCCGCTCCCCCCTCTCCAGCCTGCTGTGGCGTAGCTGTGAGATCAAGCAGAACTGTCAGCAGTGCTTCCAAGAAAGGAACGCAACCAGAAAAAATTGGGCTGGAAAACAAAAGCTGTTCTGCTTCCTTCACAGAAAGTTCACGGGAGCTGCTTGCACTGCTTTCCCCCCCAGACAGGCTCCGTAAATCCATGTTTTGGTAGGTCCTGCTTCGCTGAGCCAGGCTCTGTCATGCAGGTGCCCGTACGGAGCGGAAGGGCACGTCCGTTCGGCCGAAGGCAGAAATGCCGTGAGACGTTTTCCTTCCCACGCCAGAGCAAAACCTCTGTCTCCGAGCTGCGTAGCAGAGGATCCAGGTTTTGTCCTGGCCCTCAGAGCTTGGTCCCCAGGGACAACAAAGGAAACTCTTCCTGGACAGCGGATCCGTGCAGCTTTCCAGGCTCTGGCAGAAGGCAGGATCCAGCCGAGAATAGCAACTAAATTCACGCTCCCTTTTCTTACTCCCCACTTCGCCACTCTCTCGTGGGGAGCTTGCTCGACCCTTGCAGCTTGCTTCAGAGCCCTGCAAGTCAGACGTTCTTCCCTGGAGCCTCCAGGCTTGGTTCCAGCTTGAAACCCTTTCTGCTAGAAGCGCCCTCCACCCCCTAAGTGCCCCCCAGTTCCAAGCAGCTCAGCGCAACCTCAGGAGCTGTCAGTCAGCAGCGACACGCTGGCTGCTGGGCTGCCCACAAATACCTGTCTTTCACAGATCGAGGGGGTTGATTTCAGTCTGCAACTGTCTGACAGATCCCTCGGGGTCCTGTAAAGCTGAGGCTTGGGCAATCGTGGGACTTGCCGTGGATCGTAATGCTCTGGGGACCTCTCAACTAGAGCGGTCCGGCCAAGAGGTGTTTGGATGGAGTCCTGTGCTCAAAGAGAGAAGTGTGGCCAAACCACGGGAACGCTGAACAACCAGAGGGGTTCCCCAGACTATTTCACTGAAATAATAATTTCAATCCAGATGATAGGTAACAGATGGCTCTTTTTACAAAGAGGGTACCCTTCCCTTCATTTAAGAAGTGAAAGCTGACAACAGACGTGCTCTGACATCTCCTGTCCTTCACTACAGCAAAAAGTCGAAGCAGTAAGTTTGTACGTTAATTGCATTATAAAAGGTACCTGAGTTTAGACTTGTACAGTCAGTTCTGCCACACCCGTAAGCATGTTTGTTTAAAACACATCAGCCTTGACTACAAGGACTCACTAGCACAATAAAATCAAAAAAACACAATTCTATTTTTTTTTTTTGTCTTTCTGGTAAACTTCAAATCCTCGTTTCTGTTCTGGGTGCATGATTTTCCACTGTTCCTGGCGAGTGCCAGCGGGGTGTCGGGAGCTTGTTCTGCAAACACACAGACTGGGGGCTGGTCGGTTCAGGGGGGGGAACCAAAGGAGGTGGAGGAGCCCCGAAGGACAGAAAAGGGGGGGCCTGACGTGGAGCCCTGGCTGTGGAGCGTTGACATCAGCTCTCAGCAGCATCCAGAAGTCTGAATAAAAACACCAAACCTGCTCGATCAGAACTGAGCAGAGCGAGGAGTCGCTCGAGGCCTCCCAGCCTGACCTGCTCTGGTCATCATGGCTGTAGGAGATTCCCACTGGGCGGCGTGGAGAGGACACCACAGGACTTGTAGGGGACAGAAAAACGTAGCAGAGTGGCCTCTGGTTTTAAACAGCCAGTTATCCCACCGAGGTAACCTCACATGCAGCGATGGGAACAGTGGTGAAAGCATTTAGCATCTCACGTCACCACCACAGGTGGAGCGTGACATGCAGATGGCCTGGGAGGAGACTTTCTTTCCCTGGTCCTGTCACATGCTGTCGGTCAAGGTTACGATGCATGGGTGAATCCCCCACATAGCAAAGCTGGTATCTGTTGACTCTCACAGCTGAGTGTTTTGGAACAATTCATATTTGCCACCCTCGATACGGAGAACTGAATGACAACTTGGATTAGCACCCCACAGCCTCGCCCTGAGGACCTGGTGGTCGTGGTGGTGGTTCACGCTGCCACCTCCCCTACGGAGATCCCCTGCTTTGAGATCGTTCGGGGGCAGAGTGTAGGCTATTTTCTAAGCATCCCTTGTGAAAAACCGCTTCCCTTTCTGGTCCTACACGGGGCAGGCAATCGGCTCATCCCTCTTGGGCAAGACAGCCGGCTATTTAAAACACGGTCACCCAACTGTCCTGCCGCAGGCGCAGGCTGCTGCCCTAGTTAGGAGGTCCCCAGTGCAGGGCAGCTCGGATCACTGTAACGCAATACGGGATGCAGGAACGATCAGCACGATCACTGGCTCTGACCTTGGCGATGGGAAGAGCAGAGTTTCACTTGACACCAATCCGATGCCCCTTGTTTTTTTTTAAGATGCCCTTTGGCTTTTGTTCTCCACTTCGTTTGCTTTGGTGTAGGAATTGGAGACCTAGCCGAAAATGGGTATTTTTAGAAAAGTGGACGTTGATCACTGGTCTTTCTCTAGCAAACGTCGGCTGCAGAAGAGGAACGGGACAATCCTGCACTGCTTGGGAGTCAAGAGGAGCATAAGGTAGGGTGAATGGCGGATCAGCTCATCTCTTCTGGGGAGTATCCAAAACATGTCAAATGGCACAGGACCACATTACCCACACGCAGGAATCCCCATATTGCCAGGTAACAGATTCAGGGGAACAACTACCACCTCATTTGAAACAACGCTGCCAAAGAGAGCCCTGGGGGCATTGCCACCCCTCTGGCCAGTGAGCAACACAGGCCAGGAGCCTCGTCCACACCACACTTCTGAGGCCCCTCCAGTCTCAGCCCTCAGAGCAGAATGAGAATTGGTGGGTTAACACATTGAGCCAGACTCTTCAGAGCTGTGCAGTGAAAACAACCAAACAAACCCAAAACAACAACAACAACAAAAATCCAAAAACCTGAACCACAAACCAGTCAAGAGGCAGTAGATAAGCTGCAACGGGGACACTTCAACTAGTTAAGAAAATACCCCACAATTCTCAACAAAGGTGGTCAAACATTGAATGGGGCAATCAAATGTTGGTAGAGCGGTCACTATGCTGAGAGATACTCAAAACTCTCCTCAAGAAGGCTCTGAGCAACCAGGTCTAACTTCAAAGCTCGCCCTGTTTTAGTGGGGTTGGACCAGAGACCTTCAAATGTCCTTCTGATCTAAACTGTCTTATTGACATACTGGACTAGACCCTGATTTGGGATGCTTCCAGACAGGAGAAGACAGCAGGTAACAGGGAAGAGATATAAGATCTCCAAGGCAAGAACATGCTTTCAAATAGTTTGCTTTGGTATTGTGTTTTAGCCTCACAAGAGACAGACGCTGCCAAAGCACTCTAAAAGGGTTCTCCATCCTGTGGGAGAGAGGAAGATACACAGAAAGCAAATCCATAGCGTTGTGCTCCCAGGGAGCAGAAAGATGCAGGATTTAGCAGGCACAAACCACACTCCGGTGCTTGCCAGGAAGCTGACCGACGGTTCATTAGGTCATCTCTGGGTCAGAGATTCAAAGTCAGAGTTAGAAAACAAAACACGGACTAAGTCTGAAATCACTTTATTGAAAAATTTCATACAAGAATAGTAAGTGGTAAAAATATTCAGGTGTGATACAGCAACACCACAGACAAGCTCCTCACACACCTCAACCTGAGGCTGGTCCACTGTCTCCACATACTGAGCTTTCCAGAGACATCTGCAGCACCCTGTCGTGTCATGACATGTCATGTCAGTGTGTTTCAGTGCAGCACAGGGAGCAGAGTCTGTCTTTACGTCAAGTAAGATTAGCTAGGACTGATTTTTCCTGTGAGAAAAATCCTGTGAGAGGTATGAAAGGACCTGTAGGTCTGTTGAGAATGCTGTTCGCAATGTAAGGCGTCATTCCCACCCCAGCTCAGCCAAAACACTGACTGAAAGCCTGTAACAAAATATCTTGCAAATAAAAAACTTTTAGAAAACTAGCATTAAAAAAATTGCTATATATAGCATAAAACCATCAAAAAGTGACTGTGCCAATTTCCCCTTTACACAAACAGAATTTTATTCTATTTTATTCTTTTTAGAAAAATCACATTACATTAGACATTTACACAATATATTGCATCTTTCTGAAAAATTCTGTGCAGCAGAAGCCCCCCCATACAGTACCTGGGCAGTTACAAGACAGACCAGTAGCTCCCCTTTAGTTCTGCTGTCTCTACAGGAGCTGCCAAGAATTTGGTTATTGCAGTTTTAAGATTTGGAAAGTAGAAAGCTGCAGGGTGGCAAGCCAAGTGTTTGTAGATCAGTATCATTCCTTCTGAAGAAGGAGAAAAAAACATCACAGGAATCTCTTGATAAAAAAGATACCACATATTAGTTGTTGCTGGTGTCAGTGTTGACTGTTTCTATGTCAGTTTTGATTTGCAGAGTACCACTTCATGTGCCAGAGAGGTACCTGCAGCATCTTTCAGTAATTTCTGGCCTACTAAGAACATACAGCCAAGCCACTGGAGCAAATAAAACCACGTTGGTTTACTTTGTTTCATGAAAAAACACTGTAAGACGCTGACAGACACAGGGTTGTCCGCCTGCTGTCTGAAAACAATTAACATTAATCGTTCCCCAATTCAATTTCCAGCAACCTGGGAGGTGTTACATAGACGGGCAATCCTACCTTGCCCCTACTCTTCCAGGCATGAAAGTCAAAGCCCCTGCAGCCTTCATGCACAGCCACGCAGGAAAGGAGCTGTACCCCAGGGACCGAAGGTACTGCTGTGTGTGAAACCCACTCTGTATTTGGTGACTTGATTTTCTCAAATAACTCAGTAAGAACTTAGTAACTCTTTGCATAACCTTGGAGAATACCAGGAGTGGGCTTTACATTGGAGGATTACGTATCAGATGACTTGCTTCTCTAAGAAACCAGCAGGAACCCATTCAGACAGTTAGCACAAGGATATTTTTTTTTGTTAGGGGGGATTTTTGTTTGCTTTCTTTAACAGAGAGCTGGCAACGGCCAGAGCCCCTCCCTGTACAAAGCGTACAAAGTTATCTCCAGCTAGGGGTCCTAAAGCATAAAGCCCTTTCTCCTGAGTGCACTCATAGGTGAATGGGTCAACATCTATGGGGTTCCTCTTTGGATTGACTGGTTGGTCACTGTCCATTGCCAAGTCCATGCCATTATTTGGCAGAAAGGAGAGGTTGGGGTTTGAGCCAGTCAGAACAAGAGCCATGGAAATTTTATAAACTTTCTGGCAGCCATTCTTGTCCTGACAGATACATTTCTTGTCCTTGCTGAAGGATAGCACGTGATGTTCAGGAAGGCTAACATAACACTCATAGGGCCCAGCACACGCAGCTGACTGTTCTTTCATCATCTGATGGACTTTGTGGTATTCGGGGTACATCATTTTGGGGAGCTGGTTAAAAATAAGACCTGGATCACCGACTCTCCTCCGAAAAACATGGATTACTGGAATATTGCAATGGTGAGCAAAGAGAATCGCATCAGCAGCTGTCAGACCAGCACCTACAATCAAGACTGGATCTGACATGATGCCAATGTTGTTGTTCTTCACTGCTTCCTCTAGGGCAGACAGCTGGTGATGGACATAGGAAAGGTTCTCTCCCTTGACCCCAAGCCAAGTAGGACTATCATATGTTCCTGTAGCTAAGACCACGTTCTCTGCATAGATGGAGAAGGGCTCTTTATCACCTTTCACAGTTCTGAAAAATCCATCCACCTGAAAAACCTCTGCACTCTTCTCATTGAAATTCCCGAGTGAGTCACTATTCTCCTGCAGATCTTTCTGTGCGCTGTTGGAGATGCTCTCTGCGCTCACTTTCCTCACAGAGACCACAACAGTACCGCATCTGAAATTCTTCTGCAGTCCTTTCTTCATCACATAGTGTTGGTAATATTGAGCAATGTCTTCTGCTGTGGCTCTATTGTTTCTGAGGCCTCTGTAATATAGTACAAACAAAGGTCAAGCAGCAGTTAAGTAAGAGACTGGAATTTCTTCCCTCTTCCACTGAATGTATCTAGAGCCATCTACCCTGGAACTACCAGAGAAGACTTGTCTAGTTTCTCTGACTTGAGCAAAGTTACTGCTGGTACACAGAGCTAACTCCGATCCACAAGCTGTTGGACAGAGGCAGCTTTCTCTAGCATGAACCCCAACCCTAAGAACAAGGTTGCTCATTTATGCTTTCCTCTCACATCTTGCTTCCATTCCATTTTTAACTCCTGGACTTTTTAAGATTAATTGTTACACGTCTCAAGAGAAGCACCTCAGAGACTGCACAGTAGCTGAGCTGATTATCCTTGTCATTAGGGACAGCAGCAGTAGGCAAAGAAGTCAGATGACCATGTCTTTTCCAAGCTTTGTTCCAAACTCATGGTCACTGTGATCCGTCTCCCCAGTGGGTGTTGAGAAGGACACATTCCAAGCAGCGCTGCAACTTGACCTGTACCACTGAATGCAGAATGGACTTTTACTGGAGGGTGGGAGGGTGTCCCTTCTCTCACTAGAATCGTCCACAACAGATGGTGGCTACATTCAAGAAGTCTACTCCACTCCAGGTTCCCAAATAACCCCTAGATGTTTGCAGATAATCACACCATAGATATCTTACCTCCTTTTTTGCTTTAGCCAGTCTTTGAACGGGAGATCTGGGAGTCCCATCCATTCCCCTCTGCTCAGCGTAACCATAGAGCCCTCGATAGACTGGAACAAGCAACATAGTAAAATGACTTTCAGTTATTTCATGTAAGAAATTAAATGCGATTTTGTATGTTTCAAGATGGCACAGATCACAAAATCAGTGATTTCCTCTGATCTCTGCCATGGATGAAACGATCCATGTTTTCCAAAAAGAAGGGTAGACTAGAAACATAAATGCCTCTCCTGCTCTTTTTCCTTTTAGACTTTTGCTTGTTTATATACATATAATGAAATGTGGCTGACTGGCATATTAGAGGAACTTTTGCTTCTCTAGTCAACACACCTGGCTATCTTACAACATGCAGACCTAAGCAGTTAGGATTAAATTCACATACATGCCAGGCACCTCCAGGAGCGTTTCTGCCAAGGACCAGATGGGGGATGGCTCTGTTGGTCTCGTGCCACCAAGTGAGGACAGATTCTGCTGTTCCACCGAAGTCTGTGTCTGGACGCTGAAGAGCATCAAACAGAAGAGCCACAGGGCTGTGGGATCGTCCCTCCAAGCCTTCAGACAAATACTCCAAATCCTAAGGAGAGGCAGATCAGATGCTCAAAATGCATGTCTTGCCAGGTAGGAGACAACTTGTTACTCCAATATTTCCAGTCAGTGGTTTTGGTGTTCTGTGATGCTCATTTACTGTCACACAGACCCCGTTACTGCTCAAGGGATACCTCAAGGATCTTAGCAGCTATGCTGGCACTTCATGCAAGGGAGATCTGAACAATTAAAAAGTACTTTGCTTAAAGCTCATTCTGTCTGGGTACTTTGAAATTCAAATGAGGTTATTACTTATATTACACCCCCAGGATGCTTTACTGTGATGTTATACTGTTTCTCTTTACACAAACCTGGTCCAAAATGGAGACATCTGGTGCCTCTTGCAGCTTCCTCTGGAGAATGGGATGAGGATGAAGACAGTCTCTTTTGAAGTAAGGGATGTTGCCTGACAGCAAATACGAGAGACAGATTCCTGAAGGTCCATTCCCTAAAAAAACACAACAGAGAATTTATACTCCTGCAGACCAAGCAGCCCTTTGAGGAGTGTTTCTAATGTCCAGCCCAATTCAAAGGATACAACACTGCTCTGGATACAGGGGACTGTCTGTTCCAGGTTGACCACTGAGCTATTGGATGGAGTTGGGGAAGTCATTTTACCCCCATATGTCCCCTTCTCCTCCTCTATATATATAGTTGTGTCTATTTGCATTGCAAGGTCTTCAGAACTTGCTGAAAAGACACTGGATTAAATAAGCCACTTGAAGTTTGAAGTCTCTAGCACACTGATAAATTGAGTTATTGCTCATTAACTTCTTAAAAGATTTAGAAACTGGTCACGTACTGGCTGGGGGCCTCAACTCTCCTGGATGGACATTTCATCCCAGTGCAGAGTGTTCATTGTGCACAGGATACAGAGTGAGTCCAGAAAAGAGAGCAGATATTGAAGTGAAGGGGAAACAGCTCTGCTCAGTAAGAAATCCCATCTAATACGGGATACCTGGAAATAGCAGCTTTGACTAACAGGTCTTGAGGACGCTTTCACATGGGAATGAGCCCTACCATGGTACTGCCATCAGTGTGTTAAGGAAAAAAGTCTCTCTGCTATGCCAAGACAACCCCTCCCACCCCACCCCCCCAGAATACAGCACTCTGAACAGATTACTGGATGACTGAACTCCTGCTGACCACCCAACAGCCAGTGGAAAAACCTGATATATGTGACTCTGAAGCCCAGTGAGAGCAGCCCGTGGAAAGTTTTCACATGGCTGCTGTCCAGCATGTTTAATATTTTACAGTGTCTGCACAACGAGGTGTCAGGCTCCCCGGCTGCTCAGGCTTTGCTGCTTACTAGTATGTGACTAACCACCATTACGTCACGCAGTGACGATGCAGGGGAGGAGAGCTGAAGTGACACAGCAGCCTGTGTTGACACAGTGCCCGTGTGACATGCGTGGGTGACTAGAGCAAAGGCTGCTTCTTGGGGACATGAAACAGAGGGAGGCTCAGGCTGTGAAGCTAACAGTGAGCTGAGCTGTGCGAAGGGCAGTACGGGTCACAGCTGGGGCCAAAGTCTGCTGTGCTGAGCAAGGACCAGCAGCTGCAGGTCAGCCTTTGGAATATTCCACTTGCAGGAAAATTATCCAAAACCAACAGCAACAGAAATTGAAAGCAAACTAAATGCAGCTGTAGTAAAATATAACACTTTCCAGGTTGCTTCTTTGCTTTAGGAAGTACAAGGAGGTACCTAAGCCAAACTTCAAGTGCACAACTCCCAGCGACACACAGAGGATTCACTTTGAACCACGTGTAAGTATGATATGGATGGTCACAAGTACAGCTGCCTCTGCGGCTTGAACTATTCTAGAAAGCAACTGCCTTCATGAGGCTGCCAGCAGAGCACAGGGAGCCCCCAGCCTTCCTCTAGCAGGGTCTGGGGAAGTAGCTGAAACCTGCGAGCAATGTCCAGCTGCAGTGAAATAGCTGAGCTGCCTCCTCAGAGCACTCATCTTCACACTGGTGCTTCTGAGGTTTAGTGACATCCACACCGGATCCCTGTATAGGTGCGCTAGGGATGTACCAAAATATCCTCCCTCCCACCCAAAGACTTGTACCACTGAACAGTCCACAGTCACTTGACTAGAACCTGCTGCTAGCAGTGTCCTTATCAGACTTGCTGTTAGCAAGGATCTAAGGGTGATTTCTGTGGTGCACTAACTTTGGAATAGCTCTCTTGGGTGCTGTAAATTAGATAAGGAAGGAACCCAGCTCCACAAGGTACTTAAACACTTGCTCAGATAAACAAGGTGCCACATGTGCACTTGAGCAGAACTCATGGTCGGTCACAGAGGGGAAGGCACTGACATCACTACTTGTGCTTGGCTCCAGAAATCACCTCACATTACAGAGCTCCTCTCCTGCAAGGGAGACGAGACGGTTACTACATAACATGTTTCCTAAACTAGTAGAAAATCCACAGCTTCTTACTATTCTATTAAATCTGTACAAAATCAGTATAGCTGACTTGCTTTTAAAAGAAATCTGTGAAAAATTTCAAGAAGCTTTAGAAAGCGCTCCAGATGCTGTTAAACACACACAATGGGGGAAAAAGATGTCACAAACCCACTTCCAATTCAAGCACTACAGATAATCACTTTACAGCAAGTTGATTAACTATCTGTAGTGAAAAGGTTTCGAACCATTCTAAATATCCAACAGAGAAAAACCAGGCCCAGCTGAACTGATGCCGAAAGGCTTACCAATTTTACTATTAAAGAGGCGTGTGGTTTAGCTGGTCAAATACCTGGTTCCCTACTTCCCACAGCTCTTAGTGGCCTTTTCCTTGGTACCAGGGGAAGTTTGGCGGTCAGGGAAAGGATGCAGAAACAGCAGTCAGGCATTGTTTGAGTAAGAACACGTGGAACAAAACGTGAAGACAGCAAGTCCAAAGTAACGATACACAAGAGAACGCAGTAATGCTGGCAGGAGAAAGCTTACCTATGATCACAACAGGCAGTGGCTTGAACCCACTCTTATTTTGGGGTCTGGTCAATAATGCATACATCTTCCCGTCTGGAAGCATTTAGGTGCTGGAGTCTACCTGTTAAAACAAATAAGGTTTGAATTATTTGCTTTTTTGACAAAAAACCCTGTGACTTTCTACAGCCCCCAAACCCAGGTTGATCTATTATCCTTGCATTGCAGACCATCACATTACACTTCCACACTCAGGACAGGCCTACTTATCTTTTTCTCCTCCTGCCCCCAAAACCAAAGGATGATTCCCTGATTACACATCAAAAAAAAAAAAAAAAAAGGGAGAGAACCCTGATCTTTCTCATCTACACATGTCCCTCCAGAACAGCTGTCAATGTTGGTAACCCTCTGACTACAGTAACTGAAGTGTTGCAGCTTGTTAATGAAAACTTCATTTCTGCCCATACTGTGCAGAAAATTGTCATAATTATCATGAACACTTTGTACTTTTTAAAGCAACTTGTGCATTTATTTATAAGTAGAGCAAACCTTACTCAAGACTTCTCCCCAAAGGCTGCAAACCTCCTGGCTGCATTTTCAAATATGTATCATTCCATTACTACAGGGTTTGTTTGAAAAGTGCTAGTTTAGTTCCTGAACCTTCTTCCTTAATTTTCCAGAAAATAAAGTTCTAGGTCTGAACAAGTAAATAACAGGTCTTTAAAGAAATTACACATCATCATTATCTTGCATACTAAGGTGTCATTAGAGTGGAATCTACAAAAATAATTAATCATTATGCAGATATTCAGTGAACAGTGAATTAAAGTTTTTTGCCATTCCTGCAGGAATCCTACCATGTTAAATAATTGCTTTAGTTTTCCAGGGAATTCCACTACACTGTCACTAATCTAGAGAAGTTAGAAGTTATTTTTACCAGAACAAACATGAGTTTTTGGGAAGTTGGCATATGCTTTTAAGTTACTCTACAGAGAATACAGTCTTTTATAAAAACATCTATCTCATTTTGGAAAGCTAAGTAAAAATCCACTGAATGGCATGACTTTGTTCAGTAGGGCATGCTCTCCACAGCCTTTTCAAGCGCAGAAAGATCTTTGGCAAGCGCACTGCACCCTTTCATAAGGTCTGGCACTTCACTGCCCTTGACACAGATATTGCAGCAAATGTCATCCTGCAAGTGTAATGCTCCACTTTAAGCCTGACATTTACATCTCCAGTGACTACATTAATGCGGTTAAGACCCTGGTGATTGAATGAGCAGCCAGAAAACTATAGGTGAACTTAGGACTTGCAGAATCCCAGGGTTCAGGAAGTCTTTCAAGTGCATTTGCCTGCAAGTACGTGGTAATTCTCATATACGCCAATATACAGCCATTGCTGGACGAGACACAGCTATTCCAAGAGGACTGGATTCATTCAAGTAGAGAGGCACATAATAAGGCTTATGAGCTGAATTCCAAACTAGCAGCTTTGTCCAAATTTTTGGATCACAGTTTAGTAGCTCTGCTTGCCTATTACCACTTTACTAAGCATTAGTCGAAGATTCTCATGCATTTTGCCTGACAGTGCAAGAACCACTCAAAAGACATAGTAGTTGTGCTTTCTAATTAAAGTCATTTCGAGCATCTGGCTTTGAAGAGAGCTGGATTTCAAGAAAACTTAGGTTCCCCGTTTAATTGAGACTCCGAGGTAGATGCATACACTGCAGAAGATGAACACTTTGGTGTGCTGTGTCCATACCAAAGCATGCATCTAACCCTCAGAGCACATTTAGTCCAACCTTGCTAGCTTCAGGAGCACAGCCTAACTGCCCAAGTATTTCCCCAGCCTTTTGATTTTTTTTTTTTTTTTTGTTGGTTTGGTTCCAATCACAAACCAACCAAAAGTTGATTTGGTTCAACCACATGAACCAAAACCTGCACCACCTTCAGCAGATTATTGTGTAAATTTACTCCAAAATAATTCCCTATCACAAAGCTCCAGAGTTGCAGTTGGTAGATTTCAGCACTAGCAGCTGGGACGGCCAGAGACACCAATGGAACAGGACACTGGTGTGACCAGTAAGGTATTCCCCTCAAACCAGCTAAACCACAGCACCTATTGGGAGGTTAGCAGAGGGTTCTTCTCCATGGTAGCAAATGAAGCCCTCTCCATGGCTGTACTATACAAGAAGAGAAATTCTTCTTAATTTTTCCTAACACAGAGTGTACATCTTATTTCTGTGAAACTACTGGGAGTCTGAAAGAGGGAACCAAGATATCTGGAAGCGACTTTCCAGGCTTCTGCTCCACAGCACTCTGCAGCAGCATGCATGGAAAGACTGTATGCACTCTGTAGACAGCGGTAACCCAGCAACACCGGTGAGATTTTTGCTGGAAGCAAGGACTGCTGAACCAACCCAACACAGCACATGGCAACAGCTCCAGGAGAGCAGCAAAGCCAGCACATAAATAATGAGCCTGCAAGCCCGTTTGGAAGACTTGGGCGCAAAGTCATACTGTTGTGTGCCAGCATTTTTCTGGGTGACTCTGAAGGGGACAAAAAAAGGCACAGGGCAGAAGTCAGCTTGGCAGTTCTGTTTGCTTTAGAGGAAGGTGGCCTTGCTCCTGACCATCGCACCATGCCACCCTCTCCCATCCTGATAGCGAGCAAAGCCGGCAGCTGGAGGTTCACTGATAAGGCTCCCTCATTTCACCCTCCTCCATTCTATACCTTCTGACAGATGAAAGAGAAGCATTTCCTGGAATTAACGCAAACCTCAATGGCTAGATGAGCAAAACTGTTAGTCTGATGAAATTACTACATCCATGCATATCTATACGTGGCCATTTTTAGCCATGGTTTTCTTCAGGATCTGGGTTCACAAAACCCCATAATGACCGCTTTAGTGCTATGTGCTCTGTTTCCTGGAGTTTTGAGACTGGACAAATCTATCAACACAAGATTAACCATCAGAGATGCTTCTGTTTATCCTAGCATGTCTCTACAAATGGGAGCAGTCCCTTCCACATACTATAGCCGCAATCTCTGTAATTCATAGTTAATAATTCTTTTTAAGTAGAAAGTGAATCAGATGCTGAACCTGTTTATAGCTATTCCCATCCTGTCGGCTAAATGTTTGACTCCTGGGAGTAAAACTGAGCTCAAAGCATCTCAGGCATTTCAGTTTCAGGCCAAATATTCACTTTTCCTTCCATTAGAGGGTGGATTATTTTAATGTTGGTTTTTTTTCTGGCACAATCATAAAATCAAGGGACCACACACCCCTCAGCAACCTGTACAGCTAATGCAGCGTAGCAGATGAAAGCCTGTTCTTGCAGGGGCTATTGGAAAACACACAGGACAACGAAGTTCATTCCAAATCTATACAGAACTAGTTAGCAGCAAGATAAAGCCTAAGCTAACAAGAAACCCAAGACCGCTCTTCTCACCCTCCTTTTATGTAGAGTAGGCTGCTGGGCACTCACACGTAAGTCACACTGATCCCTGTTTTGGCTCCTGTTTTAGACTTCCTACTTTAAATGGGTGTCTCTTTCCTCCTCTTCATTTGGGAGCATGCTGCAAACTCCGCAGTTTATCTCCTCACTGCTTCCAAAGCATTTCAGTGTCTATGTGATGTTACATAATTTTCTGGCTTGGAAAAGCACCCAGCTCATTCTGGGCTAAACTCTGCATACCTTCCCGACACAGCCTTAAGCCTAGAGGGACTACAACCCACATAAAGTTGCTCAGTGTGACCCCTGGTAGTTCCAGGCTGCCCAACTGAATCAGGTTTTAAGTGAGTAAAAGAAAATGCAAAAGATGCATGTTGCAACACAACGACACTAAGTGACCTTTAGCAGAAATAAAAAGCCAAGTTACATCTGTGATATGAGAGTAGCTCTCTCCGTAACATCAATGAGGCTTTTCAGCACGTGGGGAGAGTCCAAGGGAGCAGGGCAGTCAGTATATCAATAATGGAAGAGACTGAAAGAGTTACCACGACACTTCAGTTTAAACAAGAACAATTCTAACACAAATGCAGCAGTTTTCTTCAGCTTCATTTCTTCATCAACCCATTCATTTTGCCAGCAGCTTTCAAAATCTTATTCATTAGTGCTTTTAAAGAAAAAAGCAGCATTTGGAATAGCTTTTATATTTTATACTTTCCTACCAGTTTCAGAAGTTTGTTTCCCACCCACACCCCAGCATTATCACTTACGTGCCAGGCCAGTTACCCCCCAAACACAATTATAGCATGTGGAAAACATTCAACTTGATGGTACATAACAACAATACCATTCTCAAAACACCCCTGTGATATTCAGGAAGTAGTCTGCCAGCCAGAGCTCTCCACATTTACTTATAGCCTTCTTACCTTTAGCAGCAGGTCCGATGAGAAGAATTGGGATCTTTATGAAAATGCCTGTACAGTCAGGAAAGGAAACCAAACTACAAGCCTTGAATCCCGTCTCTGCTCTAAGACAGCTGTTTAAATATAGTAGGCTACCAGCACTAAGAGAGGAGAGGAGGAGCTGAAATGAATGGAGGCGGAGCAAGGAAAATACTTATAAGCATGAGTCAGCAGAATATTTCCCTTTCCAGCTTCTGAATGAATGATGTAGTGATCTTCCTTAGTAATGTTCAGCTGACTACATGACTACAGCAAAAGCAGGCTTCTAGGAGCCATGCAGGGCACAAGTCCTGCATTGAACAAATATCTTCATTTTTAACCCTCTGGGCAAATTAAAACCTGAGACTTCAAAAAATGCAATGCTTCCTGTGGAAGAACCGGCTTCTTCCTCTGTACTTAAAAAGAAAAACTGCTAGTTTTAATTGCAGGTGGGAATAAAAGTGAAAGGATAGTAGCACTGTGTGCTTGCTCTAAAACTAATCTTTTTGGCCACAAAAGGACAAGAAAATGGGATTATTTTCTTCCTGCTTTGGATGGTTTGTGGTTTTAGTTTTGCCTTATTCTATCATCAGTATAGTGGTCTGAAAATACAAGAATTCAGTTTATATTTTTTTCCTCAGTGAGATAGTCTTACAAACCTGTTGCACGGTAGCAATAAAATGAGCTCAGTTACTTCCTGTAAAACTTAAAACATACCAAGATGTTAATCCAAGGTATCTTACTCAATTCAGTGGAATAATCCATCGAGCTTGCTAAATTTAAAGTGCCCTTAGCAAATGAAATAGATTTGTGCCAGTGTTCAGTTCAAATAGTAAGTGCAGCATATTTTTATTTCTGAGGCCATCCGTTTTCAAACTACAACCTCCAAGGAATCAGGAGGACTACTGATACCAGTTAAGATGCCTAATTTCAATCATGTGATACAAGAGATAAAAACAGTTCACAAGAAAGAATCCTAAACTCTCACAACCCACATCAAAGTAGGATACTCCATAATCTATGTTAATTCCACCAGAATAAATTGTTTTAATAAATATGAAACCAGTATTTCACTTAAAATTTAACTAGCAGTGATCCCTCTGAAAATCTTGACTCAGTAAATACCTGTCAGACTGAGAGGTGGTTTTTTTAGCATCTCTTTCAAGTGTCTGGGCCTTTATCCAAGGTAGTATTTGCACAGTGCTCTTAAATAACTCATACTGATTTTTTTACAGGAGCAAAGGCTTTTATATGCATTCTTCAGACACGTACTGGCAGGTAACAAATGCACCTGTATCAGTCAAGGAAAAAATAAGCTTTCAGAGAAACCAAAGCATTTGTTTGGTTATGTGATTTAAGGTTGCCCTGTTACTAGGTTTTTTCAAAAAATATCTTCAATACATTGCAGTGTTGCATGTCAAACATTTTAGAACAAAGATGTTCAAGTCCATACTTGCTCATACCACAGATACAAGAGGAAACCATGCAATGATTTGGCAGGCTTTAGAAGCAGTAAAATCAGAAATACTTCCTATGTGTGCAAACCTGCAGAAATAAAGTTGTCCTCTGTGTACAAGAAGAGGAGACCCTCTCCATTTCCCACCAGAATTTGGAAAACTAGAATCTCTATTACGTCTGCAAATAAAGCCAGATGTCTTTCCAAAACCACAAGCTGTATCACGTTTTTGCACACAGTACAATTCTTTAGAGGAAAATGTCCATGTACAATAACCCACTGTCTCATATTTGCTTGTTCAGTATAGACCACTGAATACAGCAATCTGGGGGCTTCTTTTTTATAGCTATCCCAACAAACATATCACATGGAATTTATATCAACGCTACTATTTATCCTTGTCTACTTTTGTCTGGAAACAAATAATACAGCCCAACACTTTGCACAAACTTTCCAGAAAAGGAAGAAATGGTGCAATCTGTACTTAGCCTGGCAGCCAGCCTTTGACCTACAAATTTATGCAAGTCACCTATATTTTCTTCCTGATTTACTGCAAGCAGTGTCATTTAGATTAGTTAGCTGTCCAAGTAAAAAGTTTATATAGAGATTTCCAGTCTGCTTTTGCAGTATCTCTATTTATGGTTGTCAGAGTATGCAGTTGACTAACAATACTAACTTCTTCCTTTGCACCAACTGACAAAAACATTTTATTGGCACACAGATTTAAGGGTCTTCAGAGGACTTCAGATTTTTACAGAAAAAAAAACTCTTCTAAACTACTAGCCTGCAGGCTTATTCATTGAGGTGTATTGCACTATACTCCAGTTGAGATGTGAGGAATCCACATCTCTATCACGCAGGGTACAAACAGATTTGTCAGACTTAACTGGAAACTGTCAGTAAAATGAATTATTTGCAAGGGTTTCTCCTCTGTTCTTTAAACTTTTTCCTTTTAAAAATAAAAAAGTAAAGCTTAGCCTCTAATGGACATTATCTAGAAAACAGATATGAAGCTACATTAGCAAGAATCACTAAATGATCTAGCAAAAGCATAATAATACTTATGCAGCACCTTGTGAAAAGCTTCTTTCTTTCAAAAGTTTGTTTTTTGTTTTTTGTTGTTGTTGTTGTTTTTTAATAGGACCTATGACATTAAGGACTGCCTTAATGTAAAGGATCAATTCTATCTTTGTACTTGCAAAAACACAGGGCACAGGGGTAGGGCATTCCATTTGCTTTTATATGAGCCTTGCACATAATATAATGGCAGCTAGGCAAATCATCCCCTATCAGTGTGCAGGGAGGAATTCAAAACACCACACCACTCATCAGTCCCCACCCAAGAAGGTTTTGCCTGCAGAAAAGAGGGGCAGACTTCGCTGGCAGTCATGCGTTCCACCTTCAAGTCATACTCTGCAGTTCACAGGATCAGCAGTCCTGGGGGCACTTGTTGCCAAGGTCCGTTTGTTTCCCTTTAGGTCAGCCACGATACAGTTCTCAGAACTCCAACAAGCTGATGCTATGTTTTACCAAGGTAAAATTTGAAGAATATGCCAGGAAACATGGACAGAGCCATAGCACTGTTCCGAGGGAACATTTAGCACCCGAACCATCCCCTATTGCAAGAAATTTCCTTGTTACCAATTGATTTTTCACTGCAGGTCGTTAAGTTCTACCCATCCATGTCCTACTTATGACATTGGTCAGCCCTGATTCTGCTGTCTCCTGATCTGGGGGAGCTTAAGAAGTAACACCCCTCTGGTGTCAGAATTCATTGCTGTTACCTCTGCTGCTGACAGCTCCTGGCAGAACTCTCCAGCACCCACCCTCCCCTCCAGCCAGACTTAAGGTGTACCATCCCTCTGTGCCAAAATATCATGACATACTACATTGTTTCACACATTTGAACTTCATGTTCTGCTGGTTTTTCATAATTAGAGGAACACTCCCAGTATGATCTTCCATGGGCTATAGCAGTGCTTTGATGTTTTGGTGTTTGAAATATAAATATATTTCAAATATAAAATTTCTGCCTAAGAGAACATTAAGTGCTTCACCCCCACCCCACCCCCACACACCCCCACCACCCCCCAGTGCAGATCATTTAATCTAAGGCAGAATCTCAAACTCAAGTGTTAGGAAACCTGACCAAGTATTTTGGTTCTGTGTGACCCCTGTGCAGTACCTAAAATTCAGCTTTTCCCTGTTGCTGCCTAAAGCACCTCCATGTTTTTCACACAGGAAAACTTCCACATACAAAACTCTATGTTAGCTTATGCATCAAAACTGGAACCCCCATATTTAGTGATAATAAATGGTTTGACATCAATACTGAAACATTTTACCTGGTTTCTTTTTGCTTCAACTAAAAGAACGCCACATTTATCACCAACACCCAACCCGGACCCACATCAGCAAGGTGCTCCTTGTAGATGTCCTGGCACGCACCGAATCAGAAGTGGCAAGCTGTGGCCATGCCACCTCAGACAGCAGCTGGATATCTGAAGTATGTGACTTGCTCTGCTAAATGACAGAGGTAAAAAAGCCATGGGGAAGCCCAGATAATTGCTAGGCTTGACAGAAAAAGCTGCTTAGGCAACTTTGCAAGTGTGAGACCCAGTTCTGCTCCCAGTTACGCATGTGACTTCCTACATGTGTTTGTGCTTTCACATGGCTTCCTCTAAAGAAAGATTTGGCCCAGAGTGCATGTCCTACTTTCCCGTGTCCCTGCCAAGGCCGTATCTATCCTTCTTTTTGCAGTGTTTAGGCAGCTGGGTCCAAGGGGAGAGAAGTAAAGGTTCACCGCACCCATTTGTTATTCAAAGGAACATTGACCTCCCAGTCAGATAAATGATTGAAATGGTTTTGTCCTAGAAACCTGCAAAATTGTTTGAGGAAAATAAAAATCAAACCTTGCATTTCGCTGGAACTATTCTAAACAGTGACTTTTGCTTTTCCCTGCTCTCAACTCACTAACTTGAAATCATTCTCTATCTGTTCTAGAGGGTTATCTTCCTAAATGAATGAGACCAAACCAAAGATTTTCACCATCCTTCATCATCCAGAGGCATCAGCCACTTCCACCACTGTGCCTTGAAAACATCTGTTAAGAAACAAACATGGGGAGGTGAGAATCAATCATACGACACAGGAGGGCTATGAAGGCCTGCTGTCTGCATTCATGAAGTCATATTTTTGCCTACTCTGCAGTGAAGACTTGTGTGGGCACTCTAGTGCATACTGAAAATGCCTTATTGGGAGATCTCACACATCATCTCTATTCAGGCTAAGGGAAAAATAATGGAGAGCATTAGCAGAGATCCAGCTAGTCTGTATAAACACACCCTGAAAAAGATGCTGCTAGCAAGCACAAAGTAGCCCACTATACTGTGAGATGGCTGTGGGTATCTTGCAAAAACACAGTCACTCTGAGGTCACACGTGAAGTGTCCACATAGAGAAGCAGTGCAGAGTGCTGGGTGGCTGTGCATGAATTTCCCCTGCCCCTCCTTAGAAAACAGGCCAGGATCGCTGCTCTGTCCTCAGATGGCAGCGTATGGGGATGACAGCCAAACCCAGAGTGCTTCCTACTTCCCAGAGCATAGGCTTCCTTTCAGAAACTAGCGGGATGCAAAGAGGTACCGTCCTGAGGCTCCAGGGACTACAGCCATGCTTATTTCCCAGAAGGACTGCGCCTTTCAAGTTTTTTTGTTCCCCAAGCACAACAAGCAGGGGAAAGCGCAGCTCACATGCGCTGCACTCAGACCTCCATCAGGATCTCAACATTGATGTGGTTTGGGGAAAAAGTAAACACATGCACTTTCATTTCAAACAAACAGCAGCTATGACCTAGTCAAAGATTAAACTGCACATGAAGCTGGTAGGGAATTTTCCTCTTCTTATCTTAATGTCAATAGATTCATAAATATTTACAGGAGTTCAGGATAGCAGGATCATCTGAAGCCACAGCCTTTAGCCTCTACAATCCTACAGTCAGTGTTGAGTTATGTTTTTTTAATCTATACTGGTATTTAGCAACTGATAACTTAATTAAATAAACTGCTGCATCATACTGTGATGTGCCAGACCAAGCAACTTGGCAAACATATGCCCCAAAATAGAAAATACCCCACAAAAGCTAATGCTCCGGTTTCTTGACTGGAATAACCAACAGAGAAGAAACCTTGAAGAGGCACAGCCTAATGATGAGCACTGAGCATCTTTTCCGTACATGTTTTCCCTCAAGTCAAAACAGTAGTTTTCTAATACAAGTGGGTAATTTGAAACTGGAAAAGGAGCATGTAAAACAATGAGCTTGTTTAACTCAGTAACACAAAATCTCATAGAAAGCGCTGCAGAAAGCCTTTGGAGATTCTTGGATTAATTTCCTTGCCACAGCTTAAGCCATTTTGCAGTTCTTTAGCCTAACTTTAAAGTTTTCTTTATTTTATCAAGAACAAGAATCAATCAGGAAAAAGGATTTAGTGTCATTCCTGAAAGGCTTAGAAACATGTACAGCTAAGGGCATCCAGAATGAATATAGCCAGCACCATCGAGTTCCTCAAAGAAAAATAAGCATTTCTGCAGCAAAGCACGTTGGTTTTTAGCTATGGGGCTTTACAAAAGGACTGTGTTAAAGTTATCATGCTACTTCCTAGCCTCAGGGTTTATTTTAATCTTCCTCTTAAGCAGCTGCTACTGACTATCAGAGGGAGATGCTGCTTAGACCCAGGTTACCAATTCTGGTGTTCCTGACTTGCAACATTTTCTTTCTGCCCTAACTTCAAGAGTCTGGGAAATTCTAACAGATTTAAGCATGCAAGTCCCTTCCTCTTATCAGGGCTTTCAAGCACATTGAAAGATCAGCTAAAGTGATATATTCAAATACAAGTTCTTCTAGATCCCCATTTCCCCCCCACAGTGGCACCACGTGCTGCAACACTGACTTCTGGGAGTAAAATTTGAAGTCCCCTGGAACTGTTCCTCATAAAACTGGATAAACGAGTATCTTTTTCAAAGACAATCTTATCACCTAGTCACAATATAACAGTAACACATTAAAGTATAACAGAATTATTTCATAGGTCAAGGTTTCTCACCTATAATTGACAGCTCTGTTTCTGGACTAGTTCAAGGAGGCTGGAACATGAAAGGAGTTGCCACTTGCTGTAAAACAGAATGTGATATTTTGAAATATGTGCATGTATTCTGGGGTCATTTCTGTGGTTTAGGAACATATGAAATATTCACAATGAACTCTGCTAAGATTTGGCACAGCGAATTTACAGGAAAGAAAGAGGCAGGCTTTCTGCACAAGAATAAAGCCTTTCAGTAACTAATTCCCCAATTAGCTTTAGAAATTTGTTTTAGAAATACCTAGTGATTTGTGTAATTCCACATTAGCTGACAATCATCCATTTTTGCACATGTCAAAGCTTAAAGCTGAGCATAGGTCAATGAAATAAATGTGCAAGGCTGCTGTACCAAGAGTTACCTTTCAATATACATATTCAGCATCTAACAGATTAAAACCCCAAATCCCCTGAAGATCTTGTTCAAGTTGGTTTTTTTGGAGAAATTTCACTAAAGGTATCTTCCTTGCTTCTCCCCAACTACTTTACCAAAAGCGTACTATTCCTGTTTTAGGTGTATATTTTTGCTTGAATGACTTTAGTTTGGGTTTGAGTTCTTTTAGTGTGCTTTATTTTTTGTCTGTTAAGCAGCTATTTCTAGACTAGAGGTGAGATACTCTAGATTAGCCCTATGCTCTTGCCAATAATTATTCTACAGAGAGAAACAACTTATTTATAACCTGCTCACATTTTTGACAGCTGTCAGACCAGCTGCAGCATACTCCAATTTTTTTTATTTTTTCCACAGAGAAATTGTCCCAAGCAGGGATGAAAAGGAGGAGGTGTTTCTGGTTCCCTGGTAAATATTTGTCCTGATTGTGAAAAAGCTAAGTTTGAATCATCAAGCAAAACTTCTATCAAAGATCCCGAGGATGTAATATTAAGTGATCCTTTCCCTCAAGGCTGAAGCCACATAGAAAAGCTGTGACAATGAAGTACCTGACTTGCTCTGTTTATCAGTCCAGATTGATATGTGCTCAGCAGGGCAGAATGGTGTGGTACCAAGGTGACCAGCACCATGGGCTATCTTTGATATCAATTCCCTGGGAGATCAGATAACACCCGGGTGTTATCTAAAGCCTTCTTTTGCACTCCTGACACCCTGAAGGTTAGCATTCAAGGCTAGCAGCAATAACTGCAGATCAGAACTATTCTGCGATGTCGTGGGGAGCTTGTGACCTTGTCTCTGCTGTTGCAGCTCGCTGTGGCTGAACACATGCCTGCGTTGTCACACAAGCTAACTAGTATCTGCACTGCCTGTTAGGGGCACAAACATAAAACAGGCCAGACTGACTCCAAGGGTCCAGCCAGCCTGGCATCCCATCCTCAGCAGCGGGCAGGCGTTAGCAGACACCCACAGAGGAGAACAGGACAAGCATGTGATGCTTGTCTTGTGTCTTTTGCTACCTGCAGCTATTTGCAGCTGAGGAAACTGGCTGAAATCTGATAGAGTTTGTTCACTTGCTAGCGCCTTCCATTTATTTTTGTCTAATTCCTAGTAATTTCACATGTCACCTTGAGTACTTGTACTGAAGAGAAATTACACAACTGATCCCTCTCCACACCACACACACACTTGTACTATATTCCTCTCAGTCTTGTTGCCAATACAGAAACTGTTTTGCACCTTATATCAACCTGGTTTGCCTCCTCTAGACCTTCTCCAGATCTCTCATCCAGTAATCTAAGCACAGATGAATGACAGGTTTATGCTGCAGCCTTCTGGTTTGGCCTCCATCCTTCCCTAACACTTAGATTGCTTCACTACCAGTAAGCATTGAGCTGACAGTTCCACAGGACTATTTATCATGACCTCAGACTCAAGTTCAAGCTAGTCCCTACTCTCACTGAGCTTTCTTGCCTGGACCTGTGCCAGAGTGTGAGACAATGCATAGGAATCGTGCAAAAGTGTGAAGTAATAAGACAGTACAGAAGCATCGCACAGTTTGTTCTTCAAACCACTGCAGTCACACACATGCCTGATAAAAAGCGAAGTGTAAAACCTTGGAGAATTTCTGGATACTTCTTGTTCACAGAGAAACATCGACAAAATAACTGAAGGGCACATGTGTAGGAGGAAGCAGGTTCTCACCATATACCTCAGGAGGGAGGTGGCCTTAGGTAAACACAGTGGCGAAGCACAAAGAGGTCATATTGCGCTCCATCCCCTGGTCTGATCTTGATCTGCTCTTATTCTCATACCTGGAAAAAAGCATACGTGAAGAGCTTATGCAAAGTCACTCATAGGTTTGCCTCAGGAGTGGCTGTTATTCATGGATATTTGAAAGAGACAAAGAATGTGCACAGCCAGTGAACGTACTGAGCCCTTAGTTAACCTGGAATAGTCACAATGGATATTAAGTAGCACTAAGGTAACATGCAGGACTTATGAAGTACTCCCCACACTTACTGCAACCAGGAACACAGACAAGGCTGTCGAGCCCGGGAAAGCCAGATCTTCTGTGTGCCTGCTACCCACGCTGCTCCTTTTTGTACGCAGGCTTGCTAGAAAAGCAGCCTGCTCTGTTGACCTTCCTTTGAGTTTTGCTTCTCCCCTTCAGGCCAACAATCCCAGCACAGAACTAAGTGACTGTTGTGTAACACCACTCTCCATCTATTGTTTCTTACTCCATCATCCACTGTGGCCTACCTTGCAATCTTCAATCTTCTCTCCCTGCAGACTTTCCCTACCCTTTTCTCCCCCCATGAGCCCACTGAGTTATTTTAAAAGTTTTTCTATTAGTGACCATGAAGAAAACCAGCCAGGCATTCATAAATGTCTCAGCAGCAACAATAAGCCATGTACCAGCTGTCAATTTGCCCAATTTGTTTGATGCCCCCACTATGGTAAGCTGTAATGGAAACAACAGCTCCTAGATATTTGAAACTCAGTGCATTGCAAAGTCAGTGCCTCCGAAAAATCAGGTCGCACACCCTGCCATGGGCATGTTTTGTGGCACTTAGGAATTCAGCTCCTGCCCCAGAATTGCTCCAGCATGCTGACTGAGAGTGCAAAATGCACTGCAACGGATCAAGACTCCAGAGCTGAGAACCAAGTTTCTGGATAAAAGTTTTCCACTGAAAGTACCGTTGAGAGAATTTATAAGTTCAGTGAAAAACATGTCATAATTTCAGTTGAATCTAAATATTATGAAATTTTAACACCAAGAAAGCACATTTTATTTCTTCACTTACATGATTTTCTTAAAAAATATCTAAAAATTTAAACTTAAGATTAAAAAGAAAAAACAAAGAAAGTAACATACTTCATTCCATTCTAAAAGGACTTTTCATTTTCCGTATCACTTACCAAAACCGCTACCATCAGTGTATGAGTTCACCTGACACTTTATTCAACTCTTCAATTCAGCCTGTGAATAAAAACATTACCTGTGAGCACAACTGTACTGGGAAATAAATTGTACTTCATACAAGCTTTGCAAGGTAAAAAAAATAAAACAACTATCACTGTCAAACAATTATCTTGAATTACTTTCCTTTTATGTTTTATGGATTTTAATTTGAGTTTAAGCGTACATGTGATTACAAAAGAGCAGTTGTACTTACAGTTAAGGGTAGATATGTGATCAAGTACTTTTGCTGAGCAAAAGATTTGTTACAGTCCTTAGTATCCTCAAATTCTTTGCTGAATCGAAGCTTTCACTTCAGGTCAAATGTTATGGAAATCGCTGATCTTAAGATAGAAGGAGACATAAAAAGCTTTAGCAAAATAATTTTAGTTACATGAATCTATAGAATTATGCGAGGTTGCCATATATCCCTCCAATTTTTATGAAGTTTTTCACCTGTGTTATTAATATAAACTATTAAAATAGAACATAATTTTAGAAAATACGCTTTTTTCAATTTAGTTTCCCATAAAACTTTGCTACAGGATCTTCAGTACCACTTAACTCTGGAATGCTTTCATATTTTGAAAGTGAATGCATTTAGTATAAAGTCTTGATGGTTTTCTCCCTCTTTTGTCATTTGGGAAAGGGTAAGCAAACTTGTCCTGCTGTCACAGTACTGCTGTTAGTCTTGGAACACCATTAAAAGTCGAAGTGTCATTACTAAATGGTATCCTGAGGGTGCACTCAAAGATTTTACAGTTCATCACAAATACACAAGTGTAGTAGAAAAGAAAAAAGTCCAAATAAATGAGTGGCACACAAATGAACATGTAATAGCAGAAATACTCTTATACAAGAATAGAATTTCATAATACAAGGAAAAGCTCTGATCTTATCTGGGTGTCATCAGTCTGTCACATGAATATCACATAGGTGTGACTGGCTGTCAAATAAATGTTTTCAATCATTTAAGGACACAGAACCAGTTCACAGAGATTACGTGTCTGCTTAGTGATTGCCATAACAGAGGCAAGGACTCAACCCAGATCTCCTGGCCTGTGCTTCAGCCACAGGGTTACTCTAGCACAAAAATTATCCAGGTTTCTTTCTGTGCTACAGGAGAACAACCTGTGTCACATCTTTCTGTGCCTGATCACAAATACTGAGCATCTCCTTAAAAAGTGCTATAATTTTCTAATATATTACACCAAGTGATTTGTAATAGTTATTTACAATACAAGTTCATTTTTACTTAGAGAAAATGATCCCCCAAGAATTAATTTACAGGCTGCGGATATGTTGTTTTGGCCTGAGATGGCTGTGCAGTCTCCCCAGCCATGCAGCATCCTGTAACATGCCCAAGCACCGTTCAGGCATGTGCTGCTGTAAATGGGCATCTCTTCTCTCACAGCTGCTAAACCCTTCAGCATCACCAGGACAGAGTGCATGTCACATCAGTCATTCTTGCTGAAAACCCCCAACAATCCCTGTGTAACAAGCTACTATATGAGCACTCTACGACTTAGATATTCCTGCATCTTTATAGCTACATTATTTTTCAGTGTCAACTCTCTCCAAGACGTTGGAATTTTCTACAGATTTGCAGTTTCTACAGAAACTTTGTATATTTTCCAATATACAAGCATTTATTTGCTCATATATATGTGAATAACTAAAACAAGCAGTCTATTACAGCAAGTTTGTTGAACTTTGTATTAAAACTATTTGTATGCTGCATTTATTCTAGAGGCATGTTTGTCCCACGGGTTCTGATCTTATCTTTAGCCTGTACTGAGAAATTACTTCTATGAACTTTGGAAGGTCAACTTGTTAAACATCTATCCACTCTCCCCTACTCTTCCTAATCTTCTAGAAATAATAATTAACTTAATTTTCTGAGAAGGGGATGGTGACTTTACTACCCAATTCATGTTATGTGTTTCAGATGACTCATATACTGCAACTATGCTGCCTCCAAGGGTTTTTCCCTACAAAAATTCCTGACTGAAACTCACCAAATGATTTTTTTCTGTTCCTTATTTCTTCAGCCAAGAAACAACATACCTTTCTAAAACTTGCAAAAGATGGCTTCATGCCCTGGTACAGGTATAAGCTCGTCAAAAGCAACATGCCACAAAGCAGAGAGCTTGCATTTGGGACTCTGTTGGGAAATGAAACAATTGAGTCAGGCAGAACTCCACGCCAAAGCTCTCCTGCCTAATATCAACTCCAGCCCTTTAAAGATTCTGCCAAAGTCTTTGGAAATCAGTTGCCCAATACCACTTTGGGAATAATACTGGCATATTCACTAGAGCAGAGCAGATATTTCAGCAGCTTGCTGAAGGAGTATTTGGTGCATCAAAAGAATGTGCCTGGTGTGGGAAGGCAGGTTCACTAGTTCGAGCTGGCAGAGGGAGAAAGAGAGCCTTAAGGGAAATAAACTCATCTCTAGCTGACTAGGTGCAACAATTCCTTGGAGGAAACTTGCTCGTTTCAGCAGCAACTGGCTTCCACCAGCGGAGAGAGGTGTCACACAATACATCTTATTCCATAGCAGATTGCTCACCACAGAATCACTCTAAAATCTGGGAAATACAGATTGTAGTGTATTGCATTTGAATGACACTAGCCCACATCTCCAGAGATGCCTTGTCTATAGAAGGAATCACCTGTTGGGAGGCCAGGAGGTACCCCAGATCCCTCTGATTCAAACAAAACCTTGCCAGTTTATTTAAACTCCTAAACATAAAGCTCTTTTGAAAGAAGTACAAGACATACAAAAAGTGTCCGAGCGATGCATTAAAACAAGTTTATACAGTTTCATTATAACAGCCTAATATCAGGTATCACAAAGCTCTTTCTGGCTGCCAGTGATGGATGAAAGGGAATTTATTCGCAGAGATACCATAAGATAGTTGCCAGAATTGCATACAACCTTAGCCAGTTAGTTCCTTAGTTTCAGAATTATATTTTTCACAAAAACTAGGATCACTTTCCTCCCAGTTTTACTCAGTTTAGTGTTGAGCAAGGCAGTGAATCTTTAAGTGATAAAACAATGAACATGTTTTCAGCTTGTAAATGCAGCTCATACATGTTAATTACCCACTTCAGTCTCCTCATCTGAAACACTAACAGGAGTGAGGCTGTTGCGGGGAAGGTGTCTGTCAACATTCTTGAAAACACTTTTGGAATATCTTGTGGGTTTTGTTTTTAAGAGGGGTCTGAGCCAAATCACACCACATTAAATAGAAAGGCCTGTTGAAGCTAAGATAAACATTCCAATTAGTTTCAAGGGCATTTGGATTAGCCTTCCTCTATAATTGATATATTATGATGTTTTTGTAATATAGGAAAAGGTACGATGTTTTCCCACACACCAAGGCAGTAATCTCTAAGTCTTAGGAAGAAATCTAGTTAAAGAAAGATTAATCAAACTAGCATCAGATTGCCCCTTTTCTAGTAGGGCTTTGTGTTTTCCTAGACAACACTTGCATTTCTAAGCATGGAGAACAACAAATTAATATTAAAAATTAGCCTAAGTCTTTTCTAGAGCTTTGAGCTGGGCCAGTCTCACTACATCCTTCAAAGGAAAGCCCAGACACATGGTTTCCAGTCCATGTACATAGGTAAAACACAGTAGCACTAACCAGTTTTAAAAGTACAGCGTATGACTCTGTGGGTGGCCAGTTCCTCTCCATTCCTTAGGGATGTGCTCCAAACCCGTCTCTAGAACAACCTCTACCAAAGACATTTATTCAAACTCCTCTCAGAAGAGAACTGAGAGAAGGTGCGTGACTACTCACACAGTAAATACACAGTGCTACATGATGCAAGAGTATTAAATGTTTATGCAAAAAATAAAGTTAATAAATAAAAACAAATAGACCTTGACCTGTTTGCAGTTTTATTTATGGTAGCAGCTTCTTTAAGCTATATCTGCAAGGCTTTTATTCCCCAGGCTCACAGCAGCAGTCTGTGCAAAAAATTCGGAGTTGATCTGAACACAATCTGTTGTAGCCCACCACATGCTGCTTCAACTTATGTGAAAACAGGAGTTCAGAGATCCCTTTCTTGCTTTCGAAACATCTTCAGCTGCTCTTTCAATTCCCTAACTGCTGCTGAGAGCAGCACAGATGGGCTCTAGTTCCTCCTATCTAACATCTGCACATTTTTAGCCCCTCACAAAAGCTGGGCAGGCAACTCCTGAAGTGCCAGTTTGAGACTGATAGGTACATTTTTAACCTTCCAGCTCCAGGGTTTTATTCCCTTATTATACTGTAAGCTGGATTTTACCTGCATCTCACATAGACACTAATCAAACAAGGAATGTGCAAACAGAAATCTCATCATCATCAGTGATTAACAACCAGCTATTTCTTAAAACTCAGCTGACAGAAAAAAAAAAAGGCAACTCACACATGAAGCTCAGGGGCAAGCAGTACTGAACTCAAGGCAATGGTACCTGCAGTTTTGCAGTCACATTCCCCTCACTTCCAAGTTGAATTTTACTCTACAATCAGAGGCTCAGATTGGAGAATTCAAAAATGGAGAGGGTTCCAATGTTTTGTTGAATTAAAAGTATCTAACCTGAACAAGTCTGAGATGCTGTGAAAGATAAAGCCTCACACTCAGAGAAACCAGAAGCCTGTTACTTTGCAAAGGCATCCAGCTTCCTAAGGCGGTGGACTAGATCAGAGTAGAAAGCGTTGGCACCTGGTCTGCCCAGGGACATGATCTCTTATTGACCTGTGCATCCTCAATGATACCAACAGTAAGTAATGAGTCCTCTGAGAGGGATGAAAAGGTTTTCATCCCTGTCAAGGATTAACTCGGTTACACAGCTTGCTAGAGCTCCCTGGATGGCCTCTATTCACTGTCCAACACTCAAATTGTTGGAAGATGAGACAGTACCACAGTCACCTTACAGTAGCAGAAGGGGCTTTACTTCTGCCTGTCCTGTGCTTCAAAGCACCTTTCAGCTATGCCTAAATAGTAGAAGTGTTAATTTACACTCAGAACATGATTTTAAAAACAATGGGTAGATAGATTTATAAGTCCTGTGTCTTGACACAATCACTCTAGCATAACAAGTTATTTCCTGATCTCTTTCTATGGCAAGTGGCAAAGATGCAGAGGAATAACAGAAGACATCTATGTGAAAGGAAGAGTTTGCATTGTTAGTTAACAAAAGCGTTACCTGACAGACAAAAACAACACAGCTATTAATGGTATCTCCAGACCTGAGTGACATTTGATAAGTCACTTGAGCTCGCTGAACTTCCTGTCCTCTGACTATAGCGACATTGCATGGGCAGGGAGTATTTTTCAAAGCATGCTCGTACAGCATTGAGAAAAATGAGATCACAATCCCTTTAACAGCTTCAAAAGCTAACACAAACAGTTTAAACACATCATTTCTACAGACCTATAATGATGAACATCTGAATTTTTTACCACATAATTAGAGGTCTTTTCCAAAGATGCAAGTATCCTTTTCATGCCTCTGGATGAGTAATCTGAAAATCCCAGCGCTTGGTACATTAACACCACAATAGAAACTGAATAAATTCCAGCATTACATATTCATGGTTTCTTGAGGGCTTTAAAAGTTATATTCAGTTACATTTGTATTGAATCAATAAGATGTATTACTCTCCATAAAAGTATTGCCTTTCTTCCTGTGGTATTTCATTGTCATGTCTTTAAACCCAGCACAGTCCTTGTGAGCTCCAGCTGACACACTCAGAAGACTTCTGGCCACATGTCTGTATTAAGTGGCCTGCAGCCATACCTCCTAAAGCTTTCATCTCATACAGATTCACAACAGGACTGACCAAGTCATATTTAGATGGAGATTTTCAAGGAAAACAGCCTAACAAGCATAAAAGCTGAGCGGGATGGTCTGAATGAGATTATACAATGTGATTGCATTCCGAGGGTCTGTACCTGGGGGTACAGGCGTTCGTGGTGATTCCAGTCCTAAGACATTGAAGAATCAAAGGCAGCACATCACAAATTGAGATATAAAATGCAGTATGGTTTTCTGTATGTTAGTACTAAACAGCTTCCAGCAGGATACTCCAAGTGCCATCTTGTGGAAGGTCAGTCTGAGCTACTGAATGACATTAGCAACCAAAAAACCCACTGAAGACATTTTAAGTCCAGTTACAACAGAAATTCAGATATAGTACCATGGTGAAATTCAGATTTTATCATTACAGCCCAAGGAATTATCAAAATCAACAAGCTGCTGGCTCTCAGTCTAGTATTATTTGCATTATAGATAAAAAAAATATTGTGAAGATAGTTTACTTAAGCCCACTCAATCAGAAAACATCCCACTGCAGCCAAAAGCACTAAAAAACAATAGATGGTGTGAAAACAGGTTTCTAGATTGGTATGAGGTACTTTCTGGATGAAAGGCGCTATACAGGAGACTTTGCTTTTGAGATAATATAGCTGCCAGTTAGAGCAGACGGAACAAACCCTGTGCTGACACCACACCACCAGTTCTCAAGAAAGTAACAACGTGTGTTCTGGCTCCGTAACTACAAGGTGAATAATACACTCAACTCCAGTCCATACAGCATAAATGTAAGCCAGGAAAAGCTAGGAAAAAGTCTGCCTCAGGAGACTCCAAGAAGAGCAAATGTATATTTTAAGATTAAGTATTTTCTTTTCAATAAAAGGAGGCAAGAAAACACTAAATTCCTTAAAATAGCACACAGTGCCTCTAATCTGGCTGCATCGAACCAACACAGCTGCTCCTGCAGAAGGCAGAGGAGAAGGTACAACACAAATTATTACACAGCTAGTAAATACTAGCAGGCGTTGCACAGCTGGAACATCACCTAAGCTTAGACTTTCATATGTTTAATAAGATGTACTTTAAAATGAGAAAACCCTTAACTACTCACATCTCAAGAAGACATTAACAATTAAATTTACAATTTAAAAGCTATACAAAGAAGACAATAATGTTCTAGTAAAAAAGAATTTTCCATTTTATTTACCATATCTACTTTTCTCTACTGCAAGACTGAGCTTACAGACACTTCATAACATACCAGTTCAACATAAGAAGTGTTCATTTTTAGGTGATATCAATATTGCCTATTCACAGTAGCAAGGCATACTGTTCCGATTCCCAAACATATACACACACACACACATATGCTACTCCAACCACTTCAAAGATAACTAACCATTTTACTACAGATACTAAGGCAAAAATACAAAGAACAATGTGTTTTACATTATAGCATCTTCATATTAGCTCCACCTTTTACTTCTTAACTACAAGAGATGCTTTGCTTTATATCGTTAGTAAGTGCATAAAGACAATTAATTATAGACCGGTATTTTCCCAACTAGATGACTTAAAAACACAAACCCCAAGTTTCAGACATTAGACCCTGGCAGGCATTATGGATTTCAGTAGAATCTGTATTTTGAGGATCACTGAAAAAGTAGTTTAAAAAATGGCCTAAAACCAAAGTGCCAGTCATTAGGTATTTTCAGTCAAAAAACATTTCCAGGTTTTCTATCAGAAAGATAACATGAAAAAAATCAAAACTTCGTTCACAGCAGCTGCCTAATGTTGCTTTAAAGATTAACTGAAATGTTGACATAGAAAGGAAGGGTTTGTTTCACACTACATTATTAGTACTACATTTAGTGCAACCGACAACGTGATGTTATTGCAACACAAACACCGTTACCTAAAGCTTGATTTCAGCTCCTGTGAGTTCTCACCCTGGCAGCTCCACAGACAACAGTTACATATACAGGATGCCCACCACTAGCCAGAGATCTGAAATAAAAACGTATTTATAGCGGAACATTCAGCTGTCACAGATGATAGCGCTACTATACAATTCCAGATGAGTTTCAAGAACTATCTAACCCTATGTGGTCTTGTACTATAATCCTATCAAAAACAAATTAAAGAAATATTCAAGTAATTTGCTTTTAGTTAATGCTTACATTTAAAAATTGGGTCAGCATTGCAGTTAAATTGAAGAAGCTTTGGCACTGAGGGGAAGCAATCTTAACATTCCCTTTGTGCTTGTTCAGTGAATTTAATCTCATTGCACAGGTCTGCACCCACTTTGAACAACCTTAAAACCTCAACAGAAAAATCACATCTATAGGCTATGTTCCACTGTAACCACCGAAGCCATGCTGGAATTAAGGACTCTCAGGACATGGTTTGATGATACAAACCGTCAGCAACACAAACAGCTAAGTCATCCTATTTGTCTTCCTTTCCTTTCAGTGGCTTCTCATCCTACCCATTCCCTGCACTCAGTTGTATCCACACAATTTGTTGTGACAGTCACTTAGCATCAGAAGCAAACTCCTGTTTGAAAAGAAAAACTTGTGTGCATCTTCTCTAAGCCAGTGAACACCAATCCACTTTGCCTTGTGGCTCCAACCGCTACATTAATTATCATAGCCCAAGCTAGGTTCTTGCTTCGCTTTTCATCTCATGATTAATATTTCATTGGAGAATGGAATGGAGACCCCAGGTGAGGCTACCCAGGATCATTAAAGTCTGCCCTCAGGTTCTCACAATTATAAAATTAAGCCACATCAAGACTCCTATCAGACTGTCCAGGAAGGCAAATAAGTGAATCATGTCAGAAAGACCACCCTAATACTCCAAAACTCATCTTTCCCCACCAAAAATAAGCACCTTCAGGAGAACATGGCTAACATTTCCTCCTCTTGCTGTATAGATAAATAGGTGATTTCCACCTCCACGGTTATTAATCTGAATGGCTCATAAGCACTACTGTTCTCCCTAAGCTTTTGATAGATATTATATACACATATATTTATATGTATATGAAACGACTGGCATCTAACTTGGGCTCTCAGACCCTAAATGAAGGGCCAGTGAAATCAGCAAGTCTTTTCATTCACTTCAATAGTCTAAATCATGTCTCAATATACAAAATGAAGCCAAAAGGAAGAGCAGAAGAAAGGGAAGATATGCTGTGTGAGGTTTTCTTGAGGAAATGTCCTTGAAAATTTCCTAGCATGAAACACACAAAAAATCTGGGTTTTAACAGCGCGGAATTGAGCATCTATTGTTGTCCTTTGAAAGCAGCACAGACAACAGGGCTCTCAGGAGTAATAGGAGTTATTAAAGGAATAACTACTGCAGAGACTAGAGCATTCTAGAGGTGAGTTCAGGAGCAACTTTATGATTTTTAGCATTTTATTCAGCTCAACCAGACTGAAGTGTCCCCAGAACAGTTCTGGATCTAATGGAAAATTTTGTCTGCAACAGTATACATAAAAATCAGTTAATCCCATGTTCATCCCATGTCACTCAAACATAAAGCTTATTTTCTTCTCCATGAAATAGGATCCCTAGTTGGTCGTTTCTACTCTCTTGCCAGTGCTCTGCCCAATGTAATATCTGTTATTTTGGATTAAAAAAAATCTAAAACATAAATGCAACACTAGCAGTTCTGAAATCTGGATTCTGGGAACAGGTAAGACAGTAATATAAATCACAGAAGCAGGTTAGCATTCATTACCTCATCACATGACTCTCCTCATAGAAAAGCAGAAAATTAGCCTGTTTGGCATGGCAGAACATTTCATCACTCTCTGGGCAAAAGGAGACTGAATTTAGCTGTGTAGCTTCCTGTAATAAAACATACAAAATTAAATTCCCATGAGTTTCTCACTGATATGTCCTCTAGGCAAAGCATTTGCAGAGAGCACATGACAAGGCTACCAAACACTAAGAAGATCTCAATTATTCTCAAGGGAGAGAAAATTCTTCATGCCTCATGTGAGGATGAGCTGTTGCCTATCACCGTGACTGACCTTTACCTCTTCTGGCACCATGAGTTCCCAAGCCTCCTTCATCCCACTGGCACCTCTGACAATCCCCTTTCTTCCAGTTGTGACACACAGGGTGCAAACATTAGGGGTGGAAGCAGTAGTGGATACTGCCCAGGTGCCATGGGAAGCAAACTGTGGACAGCAGATTGCACAGCCTGGAGTCCCAGCCAAGTCTCCCATGCACTGATTCACAAACCCAAATGTTTTAAAATGCTCCAGAAGAATTTCTGTTCCCTCTGGGAATTTTCTGCTAATTTAAACTATCTTTTGCTCTTCTGAAGCCTTGAGTAGGCTATAAATCCATTGTTATGAAATGCTTCCTACTTCAGTTTGATGTGAAGGTGTCTCCTTCCAACCTCACCACTGACAACCGCATCATCACAATTACTTGCTGTATTATTTGCCTTTAATTTAATTAACTTGAAAAAATAAAGCAAAACCTCCCTGACTGAAAGATCGATCTTTCAACGTAGATGAACTTTACCCAACTTCACCCAGCCTCTACTTCAGTAATAGTTTTGAATCCTGTGTCTGTCAGCTGCCAGAGTGGAAATTTTGACTATTTGTGAAGACAACAGTGTAACATGGGTTCAGAATTTTCTGCTCGCAGCTGCACAACGTACCCACAAGGAGAATATTCCTCTAGGTCCACCAGAACATCCCCAGAGAGCTAAGATCTCTGTCTACTTTCACAAAGGAAATGGAAGACAATAAGAAAGTCCATGTTCCTAGAGTCCAGAGTCTTTATTGATAGAGAGGTTTGCTAGTCAAGATTTACAGATTCACTTTATCTCATTAGAGAGAGAAAAAAAGTTTCATTCTATCATTTATAGCCCAATGCCAGTGTTACTGGCAGAAAGGGCTTCAAGTAGATCACTTCCTTCCATTGGATTTTTTAACCATGATTCATAGGACAGTACTGCTGCCAGGCACATGTTTTAATAGAAACAGAAAACAAGTTAGCCTGAGAATGTCTGTTCTGGATTCAGATAAGTTTAAGTAACTTTTCTTCAAGCAGTAGTTTAAAAATTATCTCTGCCTTTTGTTTTGGAGAAATCAGTAGCCAGTTTCATCTTCTCGTCTACTAACCTGAGCACAGAACTTCATGGACATGTATTTGTACCTTTCAGTAAGTGGTGAAATCATGTATTTTTTTATATAGAAGAATTTTTATATTAATTCTAAATGAGATAGGAGCATGCAAAGATATTTTGAGAAATAAAATCCATTAGATGAAGGAGCTGTCTTCCCACAACATGCAAACATTTAAATAACTTTAATTGACATTCTTGTCTCAGTTCAGATTGGATTCGCTATCATTCTCCATCCTCCTCGTTGCAAGAATTCATTTATTTAGGAATTTTATTTACTTTCAAATAAATATTTACTGTACTGGAAGCTAAAATACACCCAGACTAGTGTGCTGTGCTAAATAACGGTCAATGTCCTCGTTTTCAAAGACCGGTGTTGAAATAAAAGTACTGCAGAGTTAAGTTGAAGACATACTTACAACAACGTGGTTATGTGGAAGAAAGAAATGTAGAGAAAAAAACCTTCCTGCAGAAATACAGGTAGTGAAAAAAGTAACTTAAGTCTGCCTACCCAAGACAGTGTTAGATAATTGGAGGCAAGGAAAAAAAACCAAACAACAAAACCACCGATAAAAATAACTTGGTTTTCTTGTTCCAAGGCATTCCAAAATCATGTGTCCTTGGAACGGTCCAAATAACAAACCTCCCTTGTACAAGCTTTTCTGGGACCCTGGTCCAGATCTGCTCCTACTCTCTCAGCTAATGCTGCACTCACATTCTTTTAGCCCTGCACATTGCTAAACATGTAACTTCAATTTCCAATAGCAAATCCGATCTGCTCAAGTTTTTTCTACCTGCTGGAATGTGTCAGGGCCCTGAGAGCGCAAACAGGTCCTAACTGCCCTCATCAACACCATCTGGGGCCTCCACCTATGCACTGTTGTCCCACTGGCCCAGAAACTGCATTTAAGCTCCAGGTGTTGCTCCAACTCCTGGTCTGACCTGTGTGCAGCCTAGTGCCTTACTGCCTACATCTTGCTCTCTGACCTACCTTACTGTTTGGGACTTGGGTAACAACCACCAGACGTGCTCTGCTCTCTTCTTCAGCTACTGGAGACTGCAAGCCTCTGCTGGGAAGGACACTGCCCTTGCTTACTCACCTGCCCTTGCACAGCAGCCCTTTCTTGCTTCTCCCTGACAGCATGCTCAGTGAGTAATGTGTAAAAAAAGTAAGTTGCTGTAAAGGGATCAAGCTGAAAAACAATGAAACTCTTGCTGAGGAAAGATGTAACCACAGATCTCTTCAGGTAACCTGAGCAGTCAGAGAAGGAAGAATCCAGCCAGGGTCTCCAAGTGGCTCATTGCTGGAGCTAAAGCCACAGCTGGAATCCTTTGGTGGGATCTCTTCTATGTAATGACTTTTTCAGCTACCCAAGGTGCATGCCTGCTGGTGGCTTGTGAGAGGAAGCAGTTGCTTAGCAAGTTGTATCTAAACAGTCACTGGAGTTTCTAGATCCTTTGGAAAACTGTTATTTTCCAAATAAACATTGTATTCTTCATTTTTGCCCTCTTCCATGCACGCACAATGAAAGCTGTTAAAGTGTTATTGTATTTACTTAGTTGTAATATGTAAGGAACTAACAGTCTGTGTCCCAAACCATGTCCAAAATGTCACTTTATAAACATGAAAGATGCAATCTTTCACTGCACACATTATTCTTCAACTCATCCTTGTAAGCATTCTCAAAAAATCACCTTCCAGCATTTACAGTTTTATCAGAACTCAATTGCTTTCTGCAAGTCAGAACCTAAAGGATATAAAGGAACAGTGTTTTGTAATCCCAGTAACTCCTACACTCTGGTATTTGGTCCAGAAACAGATTAGGGAGATATATTCTAGATGCCACAGATTTGTTACTTGGGCTTAAAAAGCACCCCTCTGGTTTGTATTTAAGGATGTACATCTTGCAGAGCACAGGCAAACTATAATCAAACCTGTCCGAAGAAGCTTAAATAAGCCTGCCCATAGATGTACCCTGTTACTAGTGCTTATAGCTCATGCCATGAATTTAGCATGTTAAATACACAAGTCATCACAGTCACATGCCAGTGCAGGTTTTTTCATCCCATATGATATGCACAGGATACCACAAAGACTTCAGTATACGCTGATTTCAAAGGAAAATACCACAGACTTCCAACAGGAATGAAAAGGTCAGTTCTATTCTAGATAACATCAGTGATAACCTAGAATAATCACAGTATGCTTACTGCAGATGGAAAAGTAATGTAATGACGTACAAAACTACATCTCAAGAACTTCCTTACCATAATTTCTTACAGTTTCTAAAAGTTGCCTTCACATCCTTTCCAGAGTCTACCTGAAAACCAGAAGATAACTCAGTGATTTACAACGACTATACAGAAAGTAAAAGAGAAAAGAGAAACTGAGAACACTGACCCCCACAATAACTGAAAGAACTCAGATTGCTCATTCTAGGAAGGGGTTGAGTCATGATAATGAATTAAAAAACATAAAAGGCTGCTGCAGAGCTTTATGCAGACTAGATAGGGCAAGATGCAGTGCTGTAAAATTACAGCAAAGAAGATCTAAGTGGGGCATTTGGGAAGACCCTCTCAGAAAGCAGATAGGTCCATGTAATGGTTGTCCTGGAACAAACTTCCTGAGGAGACCTTGGAGTCCCTATCACTGAGGATTTTTGAGAACAGGTTATATAAACAACTTCAGTGGAAGACAGATCTACTGATCTATATATGGATGGATCAACCTTCAGATTGCTGTGCTAAAGCCTACTGTGGGGGGAAAATAATGAGGAACGGGTATCTTCTGATTTTGTTCTCCAACTAGACTGCTACTTCAATAGCAGATGTGCTTCTCTGAACTTCTCAGACTTGCAGTCCAGGTATTGTCCTTTACACGGTGACACTGGCATCAGTATCCTGATAACTGTCTACAAAGAAGCCATCATCATGCTTTGTGTTGACTAACAGCAGTATCTTGGGAATGGAGTGACAGCAACTTTCAGAATTGCAGATTAGTACAGAAGTCTCACAGAGGCTTCAGTAAACTTCCAGTTCTTTGCATTAATTATGAATCTTGTTACAGAACACCAAAAAAATCCCTTATCATCACTCAACACTCAGTTGTGTTTACTGAATGTCAGGCTATCAGATTTGGACATTACTAGAAGGAAGTCACATTTTTTTGGATGCTTTTGGTGTGGTATTTTTCATCAACAGTAAGGCACGTTCCCAGTACACACACTGTTAAAAAGTAATTATTCTCAAGTGTGGAGTTTAGCTTGAGAGAGAAATAAGAGTATTCGTTAAACAGCTTTCAAGAGGAGACTGTAACCAATGAGAGGTCATACAGAGATACACCTGCAAATGTAGGCAAGCAGCTCTTTTGAGGTTCCTACAGACAAAGCTGGCTTAAGAAAATTGGGCAGGTGCCTCACAGGGCTCACCTCAATATCCGTTGAAGACAACTACAGTAGAAGAAGCAGCACAGCCAGTATACATCTGCTACAGCCTCTGGTAGCAGATGTAGAACTGGTTTGGTTCTATGTCCTGCTTTTTCCACTTTTACTGAAGCAGCTGTTGATTGGGAAACAACAGAAAAGAGTAAGGATCTAGGAGATTGAACCATAAAAAGGGACAAGTCAACACAGCAGGCTGGGAAGACTAAATACCCTTCCATAAATGTCTGGATTGCCAAGACTGCTTCTATCAGGGAAAAGCAAAAAATTAATCAGGCTGAGAATTCAATTGCAGGATGAGTCTTGGTGAAAGCTTAACTATTGTATTTGTCCCGCGGCAAGAATAAGCAAGAACTTAGAGATAAGTCTAAACACAAAGCAAGCTCATTGATAAGTAGGACAATAATGCCTACAGAGACTTAGACACAACGACTTGCAGAAGGAGGGAGAAAGTTGAGCCCTGCTTTTACTGTAAAAGTGTCTGAATATTGCAATAGGATGTGCAGAGAAGTTGTGGTGCCTCCATTCTTGTATATATTTAAAACCTAACTGGTTTTAAAACATGGCCCTGGGCAACCTGCTCTAGGGGACCCTGCTTTAAGAGGGGGGATTTGGGCTAGGTGGAATCCTGAGGTCCCTTCCAGCCTCAACTATTCTGTTTAGCCACACTGAATTTAACACAATCTTGAATTATCCACAAGTACAAATTTTAGCCAAGGCTCTCTTCTGGACAGAAAACAGAAACAAAAAAGCAGAGTTCTTAGTCTTCAACAAGTGAAGGTGGATAATTTTGGCTATGAATCATAGCAAAAAATGTGGCAGAAAAAGAGGCATTTGGGCCTCCCATATCCAGAAAACCGGAAAGAGAATATGGAAGAACTTCCTAAGATACACCAAGGGGAATGATCAGAGGGAGGGCAGAGAACCAGGAAATCACTGGAGTCAAGGGAGCAGGAGGTTTCAGAACTCTGTTTCAGCGTGGTCAGGGATCATGAGGATGAAGTACCACTCTTGACTGAGTGTTCATTGTAGACGCTGGCCAGAAACAATTATCGACTCAGGAAATAGCTCACATTTTTTGCTTTACTTAAGCGCTAAATAAAATATTAAAGCAATGCTTTGTTTTGGTTTTGGTTGGGGGTTTTTTGGGTTTTTTTTAATCATTAATCATCTTTTCTAGCTCAAGTTATTCCTACACACAGAAGTTTCTGGGTAAAGTTCTGAAAGAATGAGTCCCTTGGATGCTTCCAAAAAAGCTCATCTCTGTTGCTTTGCACTGTCAGTACTGCAGACAGCTGAACTCTCCCTCTGGTCCAGACATTCCTGGCTAACTGAAAGTGTAATGCAGTACATCTCTGGTGCAACTTGCTTGAAAACACCAACAGGTTTTTGCACTTATTCCCCCATTCTTGACCAAATCTTACTCTTACTGCTGCTCTCCAGCCTGTGCTGCTAATAGTTTTTTGTCTTTCATAGCTGAAGGACAGTTATATAAAGCTCTCCACAGCTCTTGCCTGATAGTATCAGGGGGGAGTTTATCCAAGGTGCTTAGTTTCTTAAATAATTAGGAACAGAACAGACTATAATGAAACAACATAAAGGACTTTTAATGCCAGGGACAAGTGCCAAAATCATCTGGAAATGAGTGCTTAAGATTTCCTGGGACAGTTTGGTTTTATTTATTAACTGTAGGAATTTTTTTTCTCATCCAAAACTGATGTGTGACCATAATATGTAAAAATCTACTTTGTAAAATCTGGTGAAGTTCCAGGAAAGAGTTATACAAGCTCCACGTATAAATTCACAACAGAATCCATATTCAGTCCTGCTTTAAAAAGTTCAGTTAGCACTGAATTCAGTGGGATCCATAGTGCCTGGAGGTTTATCCTCCATCTCCACTGCAGAACTACAACCGGTACAGGCAGATCCATATGTTTGTTAAGAGTTTTATATTTATACTTGTCTCCATTTGTGCTGGTAGCTCATTTGATAAATAGCTTGGACTGGCTTTTCAGAGAGACTGAGGACTCACATTACCAAACACAGCTGCAAACTGCTAGCTACAAAGAGAGAGGTTGTGACTTCCTTGAAAATAAGAGCTAAGGATCCAATAATCCAGAAGTTCCTGTTGAAAAATACAGCCTAAAGATCTGAAGCAGTGGTTAATGCCTGGTGGACTGAGCATGGAGTGCGGAAAGACCCAGAGTAGCTTTGGTCTTGCCTAGTTCTCAGGAGCTCAGGTCTTGATCTCATGACACATCCCCTGGATTCTACAGCCCTCCTCAGGTAGATTAGGGACATACTTAAATAACCTACTAGATTGTAGCCAGAATGTACAGCACTGTGTAATCAGGCCTAGAAATTTACTTTAATATTAACTCCCTTGGCTCAGTTGTGATTGTAAGTAATTTCTACGTAAATACCGTTCAGAAATGGTCTGGATGCTGACCCTGCTGTTTGGCAGCACTGAAACCCCTTTTTCTATACAACCCTTTTTATTTCAGTGAGGCTTTTTGCCACTTATGTCTCCCATAACCCAAATTCTGGTTTTAAATCCTTTTTGCAGTTCTCTCTGGGAACAAAGAGGGTAATAAACCTCTTCTTCCTTGCACCTACACTATGGTTTTGGCAGGCTTCTTCAGAACAGTGGGGTCTCGCGCTGCCCCCTCCTCTCTGTCTCCCCTAGGCGTGTGCATCTTGACTGACCTCAATGCAGTCTTTTAACATTTTGAAAATCATAATCACTGGGTCCCTGTTCTTTGTCTTTGCTTATCCCTTGATCACTGTTCTTACAGGATTATGCCAGGGAACAGAAAGATTGGCGCTGTGCTTAATTATTGTTCCTTTTAATGACAAAAGCCATTCATTACACTTTTCTGTTGAGGAAGTTCACCAGTTTCCAAACACTCTCTAAACCCAAGATTAAACTGATAAATGACTCTGATAACACTCCAAAAATTAATGAAGTGCAACAGGCTCACTTTTTTTAGGATTGCATAAAAATGCTGATTTACAGATTTGAATTTGAAGTTACTAATGAATCTTTCTGCTTAAATAAGGAAAAGTAAAGTCCTGGCAAATACCACGTTTCTTCATCTGTATTCCAGGTTCAGTAGTCTGCACAGGGCAAAACATTGGGTGGAATTACTTCTCATCTTGACAAACAACCTGATAATACTTTCAGATGCCTGATGGTATTGAGTCAGTATCACCCAATCTGGCTCTTCTATCCTACGTCACTTCAGAATGGTGCTGAAATGTTGCAAGGATCTAGAAGGTGGTCAATGGTGTGAAATGGGTAAGTACTCTTAAAAGTATTACTAAGGCATAATGCTTGAGGAATAACTGAATTGCAAATTTATGGCATATGAGCTGTTCTTTAACACATTTTTTGACACTTAATGTGTACATTGAGAAACAGGTCCTTTTGCATTATTTATAATAAGTAATTTTCACATTCAGAATCGTTTGGTTTGAAAGATAAAATATTGTGTGGATAGTTTTCCTTAATATTCTTTTACATTGCTCAAAATAATATAACCAGTTTGTCCCAAACAGCTTTATTTGTCCCATGTACTGCTGTTGTGCTTTTGTAAACAGGGTAGAGCAAATAAGTTGTGTGTAGAAAGGACCCACTCGTGACACTTGCTTGAAACACTGGAAACTAAAACTGAAGCTCTTCCAGGTTACATTTGCTATTTTGTGCAACTACTTTAGACCTAATGGGGTTTTTTTCTGCAGAAAATGTAGTTTTCTATGTAACATGTAGTTTGGCTACATCTAAAAATGCTAATGTATTAAACCTAAAATGATTCAAGCACCTGAGGTATGATGAATTTCCATCAAATCCAAGACCCGTCTACTGAATTCCTGCCTACAGTCCTGGTCTGGTACTCCAGGATTGGATTTCGTTCCCATCCTTTCCCCTCCAAACCGTTGATCTCTGTGGTACACTTCTAAATGTGCTCCAAATCGCTGTCTCCAAAACAGACCTGCCAAGTGGACTCACCCCAGCGTTGTGACGTGAACTGCTCCAGGACCAGGCACCAGGCACCTGCATGGCTCCCCCGGCTCCTTAGCAGGCCAAGTAGCCCCAGGACTTCTCCCAGCACAGCATGGGCAGCCCAGCTACGGGCACACCACCAGTCCCACAGGGCATGGGCTTGAGCACCTCCACCATGGAACTGGGAGCCTGAGGCTTTTGAGTGCCCCATTTCCAATGAGATACAAACTTGGGCTGACTTCTCTGTAAAACTGATTCTTGTCAATTCTGTGGGCATTAAGAGTGAAAGACATGATCTGAAAATAGCTGCCTGTGTTATATCTGTCTGGGAGTTCTCTATCAGCCTGTGAAACTGTCAAGACCAGCTTTTCAAATAGCTGCAGAATCCTGGGAATACAAGTTTTTTTTTTTTATATATATATATATAATCCTCTTGCTTTTTCTCGGTTTGTAAGAAATAAAAACTTTAAGGAAATGTTTACTTCATTGAAATCCCAACATTTTTTGTGAATTAGAAATCCTTAAGGTCAGGCCTATCGGCCAAACCGCAACACTTCAAATAATGCAGCAGTGGCCTCTGCTGCACAGCTGATGCTATTTCAGTCTTGTTCTGCTGAATGAAACCTGCTGTTGATACTTTCAGATAAAACAATTTTTTAAAAAGCAAGTATACTTGCATCAAAGTAAGAGCATTCCTCTTTTTAATAACAAGGAGTACTTCGAACTGTAGATGATTATTTTTCAAGTTGCTGGCATGAAGATACCACAACTTATTTTGAGTGCTTTTACTGGTTATCAAGAATGGTGTTAGCATTAAATTGACCCTGAACTACCCTCATAAAAATTTTCCTGTTAATTTTACTGGGAAGGAACCTGAGGCATGAGCCACTCAGTGATGTGCCCACAGTCACACCCAATGTCAATGGCAGAGGCATCAAGTTCAGGGGGAATAAGGATTTCAAGCCCTATTCTTTAATCACAAGATCATCCTTCCCTTTCCTGTGCTGGATCAGCAGAATACCGGCCAACTGTAAACGGCATGTGTCATGCCTGTGAATTATGCTCCACATCATCCATGCAACAAGGAAAACCAATATAAATTGGGAAAAAGACAGGACGCTTGTTTTCAGCTCTTCATTCCACTTGATCATATGAGAACACAAATGCCATAAAGCAGTCATAAGCTTCTTGATTTGATCTTAATGAAGTACTGAGCAACCATAAATTCTGCAAAGTCAGCAGGAGCCACATGTAAATCACTGTCCTTCCCCTTTCCTCCCACCACTAAATCTATCCACTGAGCCCTCCAAGGGACTAGGGCCTGTCCCTATATTGCACACTTGTGCATCACGGCACACTGCTCAGTCCAAAGAAGTTAAAGCTGGCATGGAGCAAAGCTGTGTGATCCCGCAGTGCCACTGCGCGGTGAAACAAGGCTGGAGCAAGCAGCAAGCTTTCACTCCAGCCCTCCAGCCAAACAGAACACTTCCCGGCAACATTCTGACGTTACTACTCGTTTACTACTGCCAGTGACATCCAATTCAGCCGGTAACGGGAGTGAAAAGAGTTTTCAAAATGTCACTCTCTGATGTGCAAAGGGCAGTGAGCAAGTGTGGCAAACTGGCTTACAGGTGGTATCAGCGAAGCACTGATGCCAGCGGTGGCACCTATGGTTTTCCTCTGGAGAGCACTGGAGGGTAGTGATTTATGAAGTATGAGGGCCCTGACTTCTCAGCTTAGACTACTGAGCACCCAGGCCTGCTATAAAGATTCATATTTATACATCACTATCAGGAAATTATGACAAAAATACAAAGTTTTAAAAAGAATATAAAATGAAAGCTAGTGCTGCTGACCAGATGCAGCCGTTCTCAAAATAACACAAATTCCAGAAGTTCTGCTGAGAACATGGCAAACTGTTCTGTCCTCAAATAAGACTTCGCTGAAAGAAAAACCACAGACCTTCCAAAGAATATACACGTAACATGCTAAAAGAGCCCAGCGTTCCTGCCCGAAGGCAAAAGGTATGTAGATGTGTCTAATCATACGGTCTTGACTACAAGCAACAGCCACAGTGATCACCACCTAAAAAGAAGCAGATGAACCCTGATCTACACCAGTAGCTTGGTTTTGGATAATCTGGCTGTATTTTTGTTAGCACTATGCATACACACCTGTCCACACTATTTCAGATTGTAAAACCTCTCTATCATTCAGCTTAATCCCCTAGCTGCTACATTGCAGGTGAAAACTTTACACAAGTAACATATCTCTGCTAAAAGGTATGTGTCTGAACAACTCAAATGGTAGACACTGTGCTCCTGTGCCAGTTTGCTTTTATTCCCGTGGTCAATCACACCCAGTGTTAAAAAGGTGTGCTTCTATTTCACACCCCCTGTTTCATCTCCAGCCATTTGTTCATTAGTGTCCTTCCTTTTCCTGTAAAACCTTACCTGTCCCGTCTTCTTTCCTCATGGAAGAACTTACAACCTGTAAACAAGTTATTTCTCAGTCTCTTTTTGAAAAATGTAACATACAACATTCTCTAGTGTCTTGCTGTGAGGTGTTTTTGCTGACCCTCTAAATTTTCTGGCAAATTATTTTTTGCTCTTTCCAGTTTTTCAACATTTTTTTCAGAGACTTGCTGGAGCTGTGAGCAGATGTCCACCCTGCTGGTGCTCTGTACGCAAACATCACCATCCTGTTTCTATCTCCCTTGCCCCTATTGCTATTTTGGACATAACTGCTTTCTAGGATAAGCCTTATTGTGTAGGCTAGCTCACCTTTTTTTTGGCCTATGATGCATCAGCTTCAGTCCTATCTTTATAAAAAATGCATTTTTCTGGAATGAGCCCAGCAAGCAAGCAATCTAATTCTCTTCTGTAACACTTTTTAATATTATACCATATTTTTCATCAGTCACAAAAGTTTCTCGTATTTCACATTTACTCTCGGATTAGATGATATGGGTTTTAGGTACTCTACAAACCACTGTGAAGCCCCACTAGTGATAAATCTAATAAATGGTTGTTCTCTCGACCAACTGCTGTCTTTTTTTTTCTTTCCCTGTAAACTAGCTCACCATCAACTTCATGTCTGCTTAACTTCTGTAAAATGCCTGTTTACTTTTGTAAAACTTTTTATTTGAAATATCATGCTATGCATACCAAAGCTTTTAACAAAACTGTTCGTTATATCTATGCAGCTATCTTCTGAACTTGCCATCTCAAAGAATAAAGTTAGTTTTCTCAGAAATAAGTATTTCCTATGAAAATATGTTAGCTGACATTATAGTCTGATTACTTCACAGCTGAATCTTTTCCTTGCTTTCCCATGATTTTGTTTAAAACTTAGGTCAAACAAACTTGTCTGCAGTTACTATTTCATTTCACCTTTGAATCCTGGCGATCAGGATTAACCTTTTGTAAACCACGGCACCAATGCTCTTTCAGTTCCACAAAATTCTGCAAGTTTTACAAAACATCTAATGCCTGCAACCTATTTCATGTTTGAGCCAAGTCTGGATTCATCTGTTTAGAATGCTTTGTACTTCTGCCATATTGGCACTACATTTGTAACATTCCTTGGAGCTAAATGTAAAAATATCCCAGAAAGCTGGGATAAATAGATTATCTTAAGGATACCAAGCAAATGCATACTCCGTACCAGCAAGTACATACATTCACATAGGATTCCTGAATGTTGGCCTCTAAATGAGGTTCAAATGTGCCTGCAAAGCTTACTAGATCCCTGGAATGATCTCCTATCATGACGGGTTTCAGCGTGGTGTTCACAGCAGCAATTGTGATACCATCCCTCCTCTAGAAATAATATATAAATTAGTATCTTTTCAGCTTGTATCTTTCCTTTGTGAACTCAGTAAGTTTTATCTGTTGACTTCTTGCAACAACAAAAAAAAATATACTAAATCTTTCTGGAGATGACAAATGTATTATCACCACTACTCTAAGATCTGTCAAAATTAAATATTTGGAGACAAGATATATCTTCAGCAGCTTTTTTGAGAACTTTTGGTTGCAAATGATTCTCTTAAAATGGGAAGTATTTCTTACAGCTGATGTTAATAGTGTCTATGGTGACTTTAGGATTAAAGTGTTTTTTAATCCTCAGCTTATACAAGCAGATTCCTGCTTTTGTCATCCATATGCAATAATTGATCCACACAGTGGTTTTAGTGCTGATTTCTGAATTACAAATAATGTTACCACCAACATCTAAGAATGTGCCATTGCCGTGGCTAAAATGAGTCAGGCCTGCTTTTTTCGTCTTACCTTTTTGGTTTTTTTCACTTTTACAGCCTGGACCACATGAAGTAATACACCACTTTCATCCTGTTTCCATCATAGCCATTCAGGTTCAAGCTGCCCTCTTCAGCAGTCCCATCCAACCCTCCAGCACGCTGGGTTTATTTTAACCAACCTGAACGTAGTCCTTTCAGTTCAAGGCACAGCTGAGTCCTCAAGACAATCATCACCTCCATTGTGGGCACACTGGGATAACTTCCATCCTTACACAGAACAGGGCACTTCATTTGTGAGATTTCTGTAAATACATATATGAGCAAAAGTGATGTCTGACAGAAAGCTGGAGAAAGCATTAAAAGCCTGTTGTAACGTTCAGAGAAGGGAGAGAAACATTCACATCGTAATCCTCCATAAACTAAAGAACTGATCCTTTCTCTGCGTTGTTCCTGCAGTTTTACAGTCCCCTAAAGCTCCTACTGTTTGTGCAGCCCTTTGTCCACAGCCACCACCTTCCCACATGCCTGCTGGAATCCTCTAACCTGTCTCCCATGGCCCTAAAAAATTAATTCTTCTGACCTTAGAATTGAAGGCTTCTGCTCTCTTCCTCACCTACCAACTCTGCTGTAAGCTCAAAATCCAGTTCATGTGTGCCTCCCTGCTTAAATCTCTCCATAGATAATAACAGAAAATGCCATCTTCTTGTTTACCGTGTAACTCCCATTCCCCTACAAATCTCACTGTTGTTGCCACTATTTTTGGTAGCACCTTCCACCTCAAACACTTGTATGTCTCTTATCATTTCACCTTTTACTTACTTGTTCAGCACTGCTACAGCGACTCTCTGATCTATGATCAGAGGGGTTTTGTGCCAAGTGCTAGAAACGCACATCAGCCTTGCTTCAGCCACAGCTTCCAACCCTCCCAGGCAACGAGGTAAACCAAGGGGAGAGAAAGCAAACTCGTGGAAAAGGCAGCAAGAGAAAATAGCAGCTACGTAATACAGCCCAGCAAGGGAGATAATATTATCAACATACAAACTGTCTGTTTCAGGGCCAGAAACAAGCCAAGAGTTTTCCATCCTATTTTTTTAAACTGTAATATTCTTTATTTTCTGCCCTACGTATGTAACACTGCCAAGCATCTTGAGATTAAACTTGTAAGCAGAACCTATAAAAAGGAAAAGCTATTATGTTACTGTACGCTGAAAGGGACAGCTTTCCCTCTAAAGTGAATCTAAAAATAGCTCCCAGATACTCAGAATGAAAGTGGATGTTTTGCAAGTAAGGGCACAAAAATTTACCAGAAAACCCCACTGATGAAATAGCAGGAAAAAACCTCAACCACGTTTTTTCCCAATATTGAAAGGCTAAGAGAGAGTAGTGGCAATATGGAAGCTGGATAAAATTAAATTATGTTGAGGTGCAAGAAGGTAAAATGAAATAGATTTTCTTTAATAACTTTTTATTCTTGTGAACACAGCATTATGAACTCACTGTCTTTAAAAATAAGCTAAGTTTTTCAGTTTTCAGATTTGAATGCTCAAACTAGCAGACCTCACAAAACCAAAACACCATTGTCTTTGCAATTCAGCACAAACACTGGTTTTTCAAAGTATGGGTAGTATTTCATGGAAGACAAAACAGAGCAGCAACCTTTCAAATGGTATGTAATGTGTGACAACATCAATACAGTATATTCACAACAAGGATAATATAATTTTTAACATCTTTATTCACATTTAAGTATTTCTTCTTGTTTCATTATACTCATCCCATACATAGAGTACTTAGCTTCTACAGCCCCAAGTCAAGTGGTAGTCCGTAGACACTTGTGAGTAGCTACTGTATGACTGTATAGAAAGCTTCAGGGACAGGGTAACCCTTCCCCATCTGCCACGCAGCACTGAGGCCTGAAGACAGCTTTTGTAAAGTCCCATGCAGTGTTTTCTGAACACCCTTCTCACATCAAACCTGACTTGTCGTGATTTTTGCGATTTTACTTACTAGACCTACTATCACACACAAGAACAAAGCCTTCATCTTCTAAAATCTCTAGCAGATTGCGATGTGTTAACTCCCAGTTTAGGAAGAACCTAGCTTATATTAGAATTTATATAATGAATAATAAATATATAATAAATAAGTAAATAATTATATAAGCCTGTTAGAAACTATTTAGAGAAACTTTTCTTGATTCTTCCCTCAGGGCTTTCCATCTGCTGATTCCTCTAAAGTTCCTCTAAATAAATCATGACTGTTTTGTCTAGATTACCACAGACATGAAACTTGCAATGTCTGTGAAACACTCCCTGTGCTAAAAGAAACAAAACTTTTTCACCAGTCTGTCAAAACATGCTTTTTTGGGAGTATCACCAAAAAGACAAGGGAAAAAACACTTAGAGCACTAAAAGTAGAGATTTTTCCAGAAGCGGTAACAATATTAAATTCTATAGCTTTAGCTAATACCTAATAGAGTTGCAGGAAAGTAGTGTTATAGCATACAATACTATTTTTTTCTTTTTAAGATTAGTGTTAGATATGCAGAAACAGATCCTACCAAAGCCTACTGAACAATACAGGTTAAAAATTCATTATAGCCTAATAAATCCACATTAAACCCTTTAATACAAACAGTGTTTTCAAAGGACCAACCTGTAAGGGAAGATAGGCTATGACTACTGGAATTTATCTTCTGTCAGGGCCCTGAGAGCACCAGCAGTCCCTAATTGTCCTCGTCAGCACCAGTGGGACCTCCTGCCACATGCTGTGTGCCCACTGGCACGGGAACTGCACTGAAGCTCAGGTCCTTGGGGGGTGTTTCTTCTCTGAGCTCCCTTGCTGGTGGGTTTGGGTCCAGACTAGTACCTTGCTAATTGGAATTTGCCTGCAGACCTGCCTCTTTGTTCAGGAGTAACGTGTTGACGACCAGGCTTGCTCTGTTCCACATCACCTGCTTGGGTACTGCAGCCTTTACTGGTAAGGACATGGTCCTTGCCTGTGCCCTGTCCCCTGTGGCTCCTGCTCACCTTCCCTTGCACAGCAGGCTACTCCTGCAGCTGTCCGACACTAATAATCATCTCCATTAACTAAAAGCAGCCACGCAGTTACTTTCTTTTGCTTAAACAAACATTCTAATGGATACAGAATAACATCAATATAGGCTAAATCATTATGGTAGCCTTTCTCTTACAGTTTGTTTTTGTTTCTCTGTGAACAGAAGAAGTAGAAGCAAGCCTGTATGAAGCTAGGTGAGACAAAGAGCAGCTAGGATGGACAGAATCAAAAACTTATTTGAATTGTAAGTAGTTGCATTGGTGTTAAAACTAATATAGCATGATTTTCTGAAGAGTTTAATTTTTTTTTTTTTAGTTCAGGTATATTGAAGCTGCAGCGTGAACCTAGTAACAATAGGTCTTTAGAGTGTCATAAGATATTACCTACTTACTGTAGCACCACTGGTTCATCTTCATGTGTGCTCTCTTCTACCAAGCTCCTTATTTTCAAACAACTTTGGGAAGTCAGTAACTTTCGGAATCTTCATCCTGAGTAAAACACAGTTCAGACTTTTAAAATTATTATAATGCTATGGAAAGGGTACAGACTGAGATGTGCTACGATGGCTTTAGCATTGCATTGCTTGTAGACCAAGCTTTATGCAGCTCATGAACTCTTGTTTGTGAATTATGAGAATTCAATTATACTTAGAATTGCTATTAATAAAATGGTAGGAATTAATATTTCTGTCTATCATTGTCAGCCCTTCTGATTGCTTCATTCACTTTTATTTCCACCTATGGTATGCTTATAACACATTAATCGCAACATGACACTGCAGAGAGACTCTACAGCACTTTTTGAAAGCATGAGGCACTGAGCTTTTACAGTTACAGGAGCACAGTGAAGTAGCTAGCTGTGCTACATCAGATCTGACTTAACAATGCAGTTCCAGTGATTTTTAACTCTAAAGACGTAGGACAGGAAAGTTGTTAGGCGACCGCTCTCTGCAAGCAAGCAAGTAAAGGCAGTGAAATTCATGTGAGCCCCTGACCTCAACTTCCTCATGACATTATGGGGAGGGACAAAACCTATGAAAAAAAACCCTTAGATTATCTTAATTTTGGTTATCTGATGAAGACACATGTAATAACTCAACTTGGGCTGTGTTTCAAAGAACGTCTTCAGAATTTCTTTGTGATTAAGTATTCTTTATTGTCGGCGCCGGGTGTACGGGGGATCCTTCCACCAATCGTACACACCCAGAGGGGCAGATTATCTTATATTTATATAATGAAACAATGAATATTCCATTAACGCCTATACATATTCATCACCTGAACCCGCCTACCCTCGCTTCGTATGCTAATTAGCTTATCAGTCCTTCACGCTTGCGCAGATTCTCCCAAAAATTGTGGGCCGGGGTCTTTAGAATGTGGGCAGTGGTCTATGGGAGGAAGGCCGTAGGTCTTCCTCATGGTGTACTTTTCACCTTAGGTCTCAAAAGTGATGAGTTGGCAGACTTGTAGAAATCTTTCCTGGGGTTTTTACAATACTCCTTGTTAATTTGACTCAAGGCCATCCTGCTGTCCCGTTATCTCCTTGGTAGGGCAGCTTGCTTTGCAGATAGGGAGGACAGCTCCCCTTTCAGAGATTTGCAACTTTCTTGCCAGAACAGTCTATATGATCTTTCAGACATTTTAACCCCTTTGTTGCTATACAATTACAAGCTTATTTATGCATTAAAATGAATATTGGTTTATGAGTACAAACTTGACCATATTATTTACAACTAATTCACATCAGCTGACAGGCCTAGTGGCTATTTTCCCTAATTTTTCAACAGTTCAAAGCTAGTAACGGTGTTAAACAGTTGAAAATGTTTGATATCATGTTCTTTCCCAGAACTACAATTCACAGTTATTTTGCAGAAAGGTTTGGTTTTGGTTTTTGTGGGGTTTTTTGTTGGTTTTTTTTTTTGGTTTTGGTTTTGGTTTGTTGGTTGTTTGTGTATTTTTTTTTGTCAAAAAACCAGAACTACTGTAATCTAGTTGCGCTTATAGGACCATGTCCAGCTGGGTTTAAAACATCTTTAAGGATGGAGACTTCAATCTCTGTGGACAACCTGTTTCAGTGTTCAATCACCTTTACAGTGTTTTCCTATGTTTAAAAATTTCCTGTATTTCAGTTTCTGCCCATTGCCTTTTGTCCATTCACTGGGCAACATCAAGAGTCTTGCTCCATCTTTACTTCCTCCCATCAGGTGTTTATGTACATCAGTAAGACTCCTCTGAGCTTTATCCTGAAGCTAAGCCATCTTCACTCTCTCAGCCTCTCCTCCTATGTCAGACACTCCAATTGCTTAATTAGCTGATCATCATCCTGACCCTTTGCCAGACTCACTCCAGTACGTCCATGTCTGTCTTGTACTGGGAAGCCCAGAACGGGGGATGCAACTCCAGATGTAGTCTCACCAGCACTGAGCAAGATCTACTGGCAACATTCTTCCTAACACAGCCCAGGATGCTTGTAGTCCTTCTTTGCCACAAAGGCAGATTCAGCTCTTCTTTACTAAGGACTCCAAGGTTCTCTTCTGCAGAGCTGCTTCCCAGCTGGTTGACCCAGGCATGTACAGGTGCCTGGGGTTACTTGTCCCAGGTGGGGAACTTGGCATTTCCCTTTGAACTTCATGGGACTCCTGTTTGCTCATTCCTTCAATCTGTTGAGTTGCTTCTGAGTAGCAGCACAACCACTGCCAGCTAATCCAGAGTCACTAAATTTGCTGTACACACTGCCAAATGTATGCTGTTGTACTTTGCTTTAAGAAGAAAATATTTTCTAGAGATGTGCATACCATTTTGTGAATATACTTAATGCCAGCTGCTTCTCACAATCATGAACGTGACTACATGCCTACATCTGGTACTACGTAAGATGGAAAGACCATGGCTTTTCCCTAAGCCTGCTGGTGTTAGGGGTTATCAGCTTCTCTTGCACAATATCTGGATGTTTCCTTTTTAACGTTTTCCATACAGCTGTTTTGCTATCTGCTGTCCTGTAGTACTGCAGCCAAAAGGAAGTAGGTGTATATGTCACTTCAGGACATGGATAAACCCTGGTGGTTTTTCGTGTCCCACAGTACAATGGGGGAATTTGCAACAGGTCATTTATTTTTGTTGCTGCTTCCTGAAAAGAACACAATAGAACAAAGTTCATTCCACACAGCCTGTTTTCACTCATACCACACTGCTATTTTCAGCTTTAAAAAGCAGAAGGCAAAAAAGTACTTAAGGCTGATATTATTAGCACAGTTTGCTTTTCCGTTAAGTTCATTTGCCTGTATTAAAATGCATAGTTAGATAATTGAGAAGTTAAAAAGTCAGAATATCAGTCCCCAGAGGAGATTATGCTACATAATTGCAACATTTTCTTAAACCATCTGACTCTCAATTAGTATATTTTTGGCTCAAGTGTCTTTGCTACAGATGAAGTGCTGGTTTCCACAGCCAGGAAGATAGCTGAACAGGCAACGCACTACTGAGGACTGACAGCACTTGGGTTCTCCAGCCTGTCTGGATGCTGTCTACATACATCTCCGGCTGTGTGTCCATGTTCTCTCATTACTTTCACAGGATAAATGATAATGACCTAAGCAATTAAAAATTTACTGGAAGAAAGCACTAAGCAAAAGCCAAAGATTGCAATATTTAGTCTCCTTTGAGGAGTTCGTATGTGGTGTTGCAGTCTCAAACATTAAAAAATTCAGCCTCTCAAACAAATATGTTTCCAATAAGACTATGTGTAATAAAAACCAATGCCCTGTGTTTTTTTTAGTTGTCTTCCAAACTCTTGGGTCTGTAATAAACAGAGTTTCAGAGGGTTTTGATTTGGCAGCCTCCAAATGAAAGATGAAATTTGTATTTACCCCCTGATCACTGCAATATTTGTTAACACCATTTTATTAATAAACTTTAAATAGGATTCAAGTTCCATAAGTACATTTTTTGGTATAAAAAGACCTATTTTCTCTCTTTTTAGGTGCTATCTCTTCACATCACCTATGCAATTCATGGATTCTAGCCCACCTAAAATTTCTCAGCTTGACAAAGACTTCTTTGGTCTGCAAAGGGCAATGACACTTGTTGTTTGAAAGACTGATGGGAAACCAAGGTAAAATCTCTGGGTTTTTACATCCTCTATGTTAGTTGGCTGCTTTCCACAGAAGAGAAGGAAGTACTCATCTCCAGCAGTGTTGGACTTAATTCCAGTTTAGCATGTTAGTGACCAATTTCAAAGCATATGAACTCAATACAGGTCCATTTCAGTCAAGCACAGTTTCACCATAAGCAGAGTGTTTTCCTAGATGACTAAAAGTCCACTGATGTTTACTGCAGTAATTTAGAATTCTTTCTCTCAGCCACTAAATGCAAGTGGCCTACAAGCAGACCTGATTATACCAACACTTAAAATGAAATTAGTAGCAATCTGTGTCTTTCAGATGCCTTTAATGTACCTGTTGCAACTTTGAAAAAACAAACAAAATACCCAAAACCAAACCAACCCAAACCAACCCCACAATGGAAACACAACATTTAGTTTAGATTAGATTTCTTTTTAAAATTCTTTGTTGATTATTTGTGCTCACTTGCATATTTACACATTTCAGAATTGTCAGGTAAAGAAAACATAACACTTAGGATCAAGCCAGTTTAAAATCTTGCCCACTTACTTTCCAGTGGAAAATCCAGGAGGCAGGCAAGGCATTGGTAAATATGTTAGTGCTCTGCTCTTCTATAGGATGGGCTTCTTTTGGGAATTTGATGAATATGGCTGTACTTTCTCCCTTGAACAGGTATCCTTAGGGGAGCGAGGAAGGAGTGCTTACTATATTTCTTTGCCTAGAAGAGCTTAAGTTTTGCTTGGTATATGTAAAGGCTTTGAAAGCCTTCTTGTATTCTCTTACATACTTATGCTATACATTCACAGCAAGGTCATACAATCTAGGCCTCTTGTCATTTCACCATTAGCTTACTGGAACTACTTATCTGCAGGTACATAATTGATGGACCTGGAGGTTTAGCATTTCTCCACCCTGTCTTAATACCGTTCCAAAACAGATTGCAAACACTTAGGATGTGGACTAGGGCACTTTTTTACAAACCATTTAACAAGCTGAGGTATGATACCCTAAGCTCTCTGCAGTCTAGGACTTCTTCATCTTGTTGTTCACATTTACATGAATTAGGAATTTGTGTGATACCTGTTTAATATTCCACTGTTTAAAACAGTTGGGTAAAGAATCAAGACATTTCTGTGGTACAGTTTAATTAGCAGATGTGCTTGGCACTGCTCATTTTACAGAAGCTGCCTAAAGACTGTGATACTCTTGTTCAGTTACCTCATTAATGACAAGGTGAATGTTAAAACTTTTTTTAAAATAGCATGGTGTCGTGTTTGAGGAAACAAGTTTCTTAAGAAAAAAAAAAGGGGGGGGAGGGGGCGGGAAGCCTTAGTTCAACTGCAAATCCATGAAATGGACACCAGAATTCATAATTTTGTATCTTGAGGTATCCCATCACAGCTGGCAAGCGTTGAGCCTGTTTGGAGTCCTTTCTTCTAGAGCAAGATGGTTATATCATTGGCTGCACTTATGCACTATAGCTTATAAAGGTTTTATAAAGGTCAAACACAGACCATTTGAATCCCACACATTTTAAGCCTAACAACATTTTAATATTCACTTCTTGCAAGACCTCCTGAAATACACAAAGTGCCAAAGAAATGGCACCTCAGAACCTGCCTCTTTGCAAAAGTTATGCTGCACAGATGCTCAACTGGAATAACCACATTGAGAAATTATGATGGGAACCCTTCTGAAGTGTAGTACTTAGTGAACGTGCATCAGAGGCTTTGGTATTTGGGTCATCGTGATGCCTTGATCTTCTGGCACTGTGTCAGTGTCAGTCTTTTATTGCACATACTCACTGTATTAATGCTTCATCTTACACTGTGATCCTTTAATACTGCTTCTTGTAAAGCTCCCATTTTACTTTAAATTTGATTGTAACTGCATTCAGTCTGTGTAGCTATCACAAGGGGGAGACTTACAAACCACGCATGTCTTAAAACATGTTATCCTTTAGGCATCACTATTATTCCTACTTTCAGGATATTAAAACATTAAGAACATGTTTGTGTTCCCTATATACTGTCTCACCTTCTGAGTGAGCCACAAAACCAAGTTTGCATTGAAAAAGCAAATTTTCTAGTTGTTCTTGCATTGTTATGGTTAGGTTTTGAAAGACCTTCTTTGGACCCTTTGAAAAGATTAAATATGGCATGTTTTCACTGTTGTTTCACACTTGCATGTTCAGAGTTTTGTCTGCCTTCCAAACGAAATAAAACCTGGTCTTTGGGTTTTTTGAGATCCATGACTCTTCTGAAAGACTTGGGTTGTCATTTAGCCTGAACATATGTACACATGAGAACATATTGTCTGAATTCTTCCTGCAGTGGTAGGCAGACGCTGTCTGCTATGTGTAATTCCAATCCTGCTGTGATGGCTGGATTCACTCACTAAACAAGGAATCCTGCAGACACATAATGGTCACCTTAAGTGCTCTTCAGATTATCTCCCTATTCATTGCTTTTTCTCATGGCATATGGTTGGAAGTGCACTTGCTTGGTCGTATTTCTGTTAGGATCTCAGTCTTTGTTCTTGATGACAGCATGCAGTCTCTAGGCGTCAAGTAGCTACTGGTTTTGGCAACAGTTGTCTGTACTTCTCCAGTATCTATGTATTTAGGTATCTGTATGGTAATGAATGAATCCTATGCACAGGAGATTACACAGATTCAGAGTCTGTCTTACCTGTTATTCCTTGCTGGAAGGTTTCATTTCAAGTATTTTCCATCATTAAAAAAACAAAACAAAAACACCAAAACCAAAACAACAAATTACTGACAAACTAAACTTCAGTTTTCTTAACTTTGTCTAATTACTGCACAAGGTAGTCCTTGTGTGAGCCTATAGAGGTTTTTTTTCTTGCCTATTATTTATAAGCTTTCATGTCATGTGAGAGGCTTTAAATTTCACTGGATAAATTATGTGTAGGTAAAATACTAACTGATTCTTTTTAATTAACATGTTCAGTAATAATGATGTTTAATTAGTTCAGAACTGCACTGCAGATTGGCTTGTATGTTTCTGGTTTCTCCAAATAAGGATTAAAATTAAGCTCTGTAGTTTTTTACTGAGGGGTTTTTAAACTGAAAACAATAGTCAAAGGGAGTAAACAAATGGCAGGATTGTTCTAGTACTTTGCTTCCCCAGCACACAATATTCTAAAAATACAGAAATACCTAAGACTACTTCAAAGAATTTCGCAAAATTAAGTCCTTCACACTGTCTACAAAGTTCCCTCTAAGAAGTTTCTTTAATTAGCTGTACGGATTTTGAACGGCTGTGATTCTGCTGCAGCCTGACAGGCTAAAACCTTAAAGAGGGGAAACCATTTTTAAGGTACTTTTTACAGAAGTGTAGACTATGGGCACAGGTGAACGCATTGTTGGTAAATCAAAGCCAAGGAGAGGAGGATCCTGTGGCCACAGCAACTTGACATGCTTCTAGCCTTCTCCAGGACTGCTACAGACCCCTTGTTTTATCTCTGCTGCTTCAGCTCCCTCGTACTAATTTCACTTGTGGAGGGGTGAGGGAAAGCTGCTGATGCTGGTCAGATAGCTACAGCTGTTGGGAAATAACACATAGCACGTGGAAGCATCCTCCATGCTTCCTACTTGTAGTGCTTCCTCTCAGGCCACAGAGCCCTAGCCACGTGATTTTTAGATATAAGGGACTTTCCTGTGATCACAGGAGGATTAGCTAAGTGCCCTGCTGCTTGTCCTGTCCCTGGTGGGGGGTCAGGATTGGATCCAAACCCAACAGAAGTTTGTGGACAGAATCTCATTGACTGACACTGGTTTTTGAAGTCAGACTCTATAAATAAAGACAGTCTTCATGGAGTGGAAAGTCTGAATAAATGGGACCAACTGAAATGACCACTTTCTCCTAAAGTCTCCACCCTGCATCCAGCAGTCCCATCAACCTTCAGTGCAAATGTATACACCAGGGGCCTGGCAGGAACACAATTAGGCCTTACAGAGTTTTCGGTTTTGGACTTTTGGCATTTTCTAGCTCAGCTTCCTGCTCAGAGCAGAACCACCAGCAGTGCTGGATCAGGTCAGCCATGGCTTTGCCTAGAAAACCTTAAAGGATGGAGACTCCGCAGCCCAATGGCCCAATCGAGTACTGCACCGCACACATGGTGAGAAAATCTGTCTTGAACCTCTGACGTACCGACATCTGCCTATGCTTCTAGTTGTTGTCTGCCACTATGGAGAAGAATTTGGCTCTGTCTTCATAACCGACCTTCAAGTAGTTGTAGGCTTCCAGCAGACACCTCCTCCCCAGCCTCCTTCACCTGACTAAACAAGACTGGCTCCCTCAACCTCTTTCTTGTAAAATGTGCTCTAAGGGATCATCTTGATAGCTGTGTACTGCATCTTCTCTGGTTTCTCAGCATTTTCTTTGAACTAACGGCCCTAAAGTTGACTGCAGTACTTCAGATGCAGCCTCACCATGTCTGAGTACTGAGGCATAATGACTTCTCTCACATTGGTGACTGCATTTCTAAACTAGCCTAGTATGCAATCTTCCCCACTTATGATGAGAGCACACTGTTGGCTCATGATCGACTTAACTTCCACCATACACACCCCCCCCCAACCTTTTCAGCAGGGCTGCTCAACAGCCAGTTGATCCTCATTTTGCAACCTAATGTCACCCCTATGCTTACATACCCTCTAGCCAGAAAACGAGCTTCTTTTTTTTTCCTGTTTTAAGATCAACTTGACTCAAAAAGTTTAGGAGAATTTTGTACTTGTGCTGTTGGCTTGATCTCCTGCAGAGATAAGCATCAGCTGCACAATCTACACACAGCTCTACATGCTTCCATGTCTGGGCTGTATCCAATACGGTGTTTGTCACTGCTGTATAGCTTCCCCTCTTGGCATTCCTTATTGTGGAAAAAACAGCTATCCAAGCTCTTTTTCTGTACTCGCTCTTATAAATTACAGGCAGGTAATGAATCAGCTTGTGAAAACCCATCTGCAGTCACTAAAGAGTTACAGTTTGTATATCCGACCAGGAAATCTGGATGTTTGCAGATAGCCAATAAAAGCAGAGATCAACAAGGCAGCTGACTCAGGGGCAGGACAGCTCCAGCTGTGTTTGAATGCAGTTCAGAGAGGACTTGCACTTGGTATCTGCTGCAGTTTCACTCCATTCTGTAGTTTTTATGCCCGTATTTCCAGAGGTAAGTTGATTTCTGTCTCTGTGTCATCTGTGCATTAACCTTACATATTACTGAGTCCTTTGTGTATTAACGTTATGCAGAGTTTCTCTCATACTAAGGCAAATATCTTTGCTATGAATTACTTTTTTAAAATGACCTTTAAAATTAGAAACTTGACATAAGTGGGTTTATAGCAGTCTCCTTCCTGCCCCTGCCTGCCCAACTAGGGGAGGATGTAAAAGTTGTCTGAGATTTTCAGTATCTTACTTAAAAATAATGTGAAACCCTTCGTTGTAGAAGTCACCTAAGAAATACTGGTTTTGTGGGTGGATAGTGAGTTTTTTAAAGGGTCTAGGAGGAAAAAGCATTCAGAAGAGTGGAACTACTGAAAAAATGGCTTTGGTACCAAACTTGTAATCTGTGGGGGGTAGAGGGAGACTGTTATCTATAATTCCATGATTAGTCCTTCCAACTATTTTAGGAATCTGGGTAGCACCCTGAATAAATAAAAGAGTTCTTATTTTAGGGTTAAATTCTTGGTGATTATCAGCAAATAAGTTTAGGTCAAGGTGTGGAAACAAATGTACAACTCAGACACAGGGAGAGTGGTGCTTGGCATGTCATGGCCTGTAACAGAGAAAGATTGAAGCGAATTTCATTTTGTTTTTAAAAAATCTCTAGTTAAATTAGATTTTTCAAATCCAAGATAGGAGCTGATGGCTAGCTTTTACTTTTGTCTAAGTAGCTAGTTAGCAAGAGTTTAAAAAACAAGTTATAGCTTTACTTGATCCAATTTTAAATAAAAACAGATACTTTCAGGAATGGTTTAGAACCTGTATTCATTGTTTGATCTTCCTTGTACTATGTTTGGAGTAAATTCTTTTGGCTATTTCAATGATTACTTATTGTCGTATATAACAAAAATTAGGCATAATTTTGCTCCTGCCAGCATTCTGATTACCTCCTTCATAATCAGGTTTTGTAGATGCGTGGTCTCTCTTTGCAACATTAAAGGATAAACGGCTTATTTGGAAATTTATCTTCATTCAGAGGAATCTTTCCAAAGTTTATGAAACTCTTAAGCTGTTCATCAGCCTCATACCATATTGGATGTATATTTATATGTAAGAAAACCCTAAGTGAAGGACCTAAGGCAGCTGTTCCTGTCAAGCTACAAGAATCTAACAAAAAGCATAAAGTTCAACTGTGCTTTCCTATCAGAATCAAATACTGTTAAAGCTGAACCTTTTATTTCCATTTTGTTTGTGATTAGATGCTCTTGATTGAGATTAGACTGTGCTTAGTACCCCCTCTGATTGTGAATACACCTGCACGGCACAGCTGAGATACTGAGATCAACTGGAAATGAATCTATGAAAACAAGTTGGTCATGAACTAGAAGCAGTTCAGCCATGAGCATAGGCTGATTTAGCTTCCAGATTTTGTTTCTCTTTTACTCATGGAGAACAAGTCATCTGCCCAAAGTCAGAAGATTTACAGGCCTTCTACATACCAGCAGCAATTTTTGTACAGTCTGTCTTCTAGAAGGACACAATTCACACTCAACAGTCATCACGGTTACTTCAGACTTTCGGCCCTGTTACTTTTGCTCCCTCACATCTTTCGCCTTCTAGCCCTGGTCTACTGGACCCTGAAGGGAGTATTCTAGTTGGAATTCTTCTGACTCACTGACTGCTGATCTTGCAGTAACCCTGACCAATGGGTTTATCCCATCTGTTTTCTTATCTTTCTTGTTTTCCTCTTTCACCACTGACTTTTGCTTATCTCTAGTCTAAAGTAGCTTCACAGATGTAATTAAAAATATTGCTCGTGTAGTAAGACAGCGATGCTTTGCAGAGGTTATCTCTAATCTACATGCAGTGCCATGCAACGTGTCTGAGACACTCGGATGGTCATAGACAGATACTGTGTAGAGACAGTATTGGCCAAATTAGTGGCTGCTACAAAGACACAGCTCCATTTAACAGAGTTCTGCCATCTTAGAGCAGCACGAAACTGGCCTTCTGCCTTGCTTTTCTGTTCACAGGAGACACTGTACTAAAGAAGCTATGCAAGAATTATGCAGAACACACAGACATGAGTTATTGAATAATAGCCTTTTTTATAAGAAACAGGGAAACTCTATTTGTCTAGCATGTAAGATACTAGTTTGTTGTCTACATAATTCAGCACCACTTTAATATCACATTTTGTATTATAAATAATGGCCCAACGTTTCAAAGTCATCAGAAATAACAATGAGCAATTAATTAGCACCTTTGCAGGCTCAGATGGCAGGTTATAGTCCAGACACTCCTTTGCAATTAGGGCGTTATTCCCATCTTTATAAGGAAAGTCTGACACAGAGTGGTAAAAGGAAGCCTGTTAGATTAGGGTAATAGTTATTTGGGAAGTAAGGGGTGGTGCAGCTTCACTGTGCTTTGGTTGTAGTGACAAAAAGTAGTTCTTAAAACTTTTCCTTTTCTGCCATTTTTTCCCCCAAGCCAGCCATCAAGAAATGGCTACATTACCTGTAGTAGCCCAGGAAGATCTGGATAGCTTTACCTTGACCAGGACAGGCTCAGGCTTTGCACTCAAAGCCTTTCATATTTCTTGGAACACTCACATATCTGTGAAGCTACTGACCAACCAGGACACTACAGAGAGGTACGTGTCTTCTTCGGCCAATTAACCACAAAGGTGGGGAGCACAGACCTGCAGTGATGGCAGTAGAATGAATCATGGCATGGCCAGGATTATCTGATCCCTAAACATACCTCCCTTCCTAGAAATCCTGACTAGCCAAGAGGCAACTTGGAGGCACTTATACTAAGAAACAAGCTCTATGGCTTTTTTACAATTTTTTATAAAAGTAAAGTGTAATTCTGAAGAAATAGTATCTCTACTATAATAATGTCTACAGACTCTGATCAGTAGTACTCAGCATGCTATGGTATTACATCTTCCTGGAGGTCCCTAAAGAGATCTCAGCTGAATTTAATCTAAACCAGCATGTACAGGTAGGTGAGAGGAGAGCAATGGGAGGAGGGAGGGATAATGGTCAGGGTTACAGGGCTGTGAGATGTGTACTTGTCCTAATTATAAAAACAAATAAGCAGTAACTGATAGACGTCAGCCTACTGACCACAAAATTCCATTGTGCAACAAAACCACAAAGCTTCCAAGAATAACCACAAGGTACTTTTGGTGAAGCAACAGCAAAACATATTAGGAAATGCACTGACCTGACTGTTTATCAGAAAAGGAGTGTCTGATGTGAACTTACAAACTAGTTACTCTTAACAATTGAGAATCCTGCCATTCAGGTGGTGTTTGTTAAAGTAAAATACCAAGTGTCCTGCTCAAATACATAGTGTTTCATTATAAAGCCAAGGGAGGGAATAACATTATTTGATATAAATATTTTTAAACTGTTGAATTGACAGTGATACTTCAAAAACCAAATGCTGCCAGAATTAGGGAACAATTAAAAATTTTAAGTTTTTTTTGTGGTTGGAGCGGAGGATTGCTTGTTTTTAGACAATAGAAGTCCAGCAATTTTGTAATCTGAACAAATATTATTTGTTTGGTATCTTGTTTAAAGAAAAAAAGTTTCCTCCATCCTCTGTCCACACCTTCTTTAAGTCAAACAAACAAACCCCAAAACAAAACAGTTAGTTACAGATATCAACATTTTGCTTTGCTTTGAATTTCACATGCTATCCGGATTTTCACTCAAACTTGCTCCCTAAAACTAAAAGCCACTGTTTTGCTCTTCTCTCCGTTTCTACCATTCTGATCTCTTTTTTTTTTTTTTTTTTTTTTTTTTTTAACACCACACAGTGTTTAGGAAAGCTAGGAGAATAAACTGTGTTTTACTCGGGCTGCAAAAACTATGCAGATGAGAGATACTTGGATTTGTGGAAATAAGTGTTAGAACAGGTGGGGCTGTGAATTACTTCCAGCGATCAGTTTTACAAGCCTGTGAATCAACACAGTAAATATGAGAAACTGAAACTGAAGTCTCAATGTAAAGGCTGGTTAGAACAATAAGAATGAGCCCCAGGTCTGTTGAAATCAACTGAATTTTGAATTAATTTCAATGATTGTTCAGCTCACAAGTACCATAGAGATAATCAGATCTTTAAAAGCAAACATACAATTTAAAAAAAAAATAAAAATGAACCTGTAGCAGAAGTTCAGTTATTTCTATGAAAATCCACAATTGAATTGATAGTTCAGTGTTTCCTGTGCATGAAGAAGTAACTGTTTGAAATCCTTAGACAAGAAAACTTTACTCTCCTGATGATAAAAGCAAAGCTTTGTTACTCTCTGTAAATAAACTCTGTTTGAATTCAGGTCTACAATCCAACTGCAGTTGAGCATGAATCAAATTTGGCAAAGTCACTAGAGTGGTGCTGCTTACATTAAATCTGAATTTGGCTTCGCTTTTATATCATGCTATGACATACTGTATCATAGATCATCTATATAACATGGTCCCATTAGATAAGCATGGAAGATCATAATTTCCTTGTAAATGTGGATCTCGCTAATTACAGGAGGATACAATACAAGTTCTGATTTTTCCTAATGTAGTATTTCATGTAACTTGGATTTCTCCTGCCTTCACACTTCAATGCTGCCTTAAACTGTGCTCTTATTTTCATAGTAAAGCATCCAGAGGTCTTTATATTATTTTATACCATCTATTATATTAGAAAAATACACTACACAAGGGATTGCTTCATTTTCTTACAATTGTTTGGAAGATGATATAATACTGGGGTTTTATTGGTAGGATTATATTAGCTTGTGTTCAGCCATATAGCTATCTCTTGTTTCCATATTCTACACTATTTCATGTCTAGCTGAAATTCCCTTCAGTCTCACCTGCCTCTAAACCATTTCTTTTTTACAGGGAGTGGAAGTTGCTGCTTCAGGATATAGCAAGTGTCAGATGCTATGAGTCTGAACGTCTCCTGCCTTCTCTTGGGATTTACCAGTATCATGGACTTGTGGGGATAGTGACTGAATGGATGAACAATGGATCCCTCGGCTCGCTCATCCACGAGGTAGATAAAAGAAGTAATCTTTTATGTGACAAAATTAATTACAAGGTCAGCCAACAGAGAAAAATCGGCATGTAAATTATAGACAGTAGTTACAGTCAATATGTTTTTTAGCTTCTGTATTGTACCTCTGTCTATTGTCAAATGAAAATGTCAATAGTAAGACTACCAAAACCTGTATTTTGTGTTACTTAGCGTCAGCTGTACCCAGAACTTCCATTTCCCTTACTCATAAGGATCCTGTCAGATGTGGCTGAAGGGCTGCATCACCTTCACAGCTTCAAACCTGCTTTCTCTCACTGCAGCCTGAAACCTTCCAATGTGCTTTTGGATACGCAGTACAGAGCCAAGGTAGGAGCTTCTACTTTTAGCCTACTAATGTAAAATCCAATGATTTTCCTACTGTTGTATATATTTATCCTAATAGTCAATACCAAGACTTGAGGTATTCTTACTAAAATTTACTCTTTTTTTCCCCATCTCTCTAGCTAACAGATTACGGTCTAACCAACTGGAGGAAACAGCAACTGAGGTCAGACCTGCAGAACTGCAACCAGAGGAACTGCCAGGACTTAGTGTACCTCCCTCCTGAAATACTTGAAGGAGGCCTTCCTTCCCAGGAAGGTGATATTTACAGGTGAACGGGATTTCTAAGGGCAGGTCATACCTAGTCCTTGTTATGTTCTACAATGTTGCCAAAACATTTATTTTCAAAGACACTACACTAGAAATGCCAGATCTACATAATGTAGTATTTCATGTGAGGCCAATTACAGCAGTGAATTAAATTTGGAATTACCCATATCTGGTGAATAATATACCAAGCTTACGAACTCTTCTTAGAGTTCATCGTATAAACATTTATATAGCGGACCTAGATGTTTAAAAAGTGTAACACAGCTGCCAGAACTTTCATGTACATTTAGAAACCTATTAACTACTTCACATAGTTTCTAAGCATGAACTGTGTTAGCTTTAGTTTCAGGAAGAACTGTTTATGCCTAGATATGAGGCCCAGGTGAAAAAAAAAGATCTTGCAGCAGCATCCCCTTAAGGTCATATGGAATCTCTGCCGGAATAACTTACCGAGCCACTAAAGCATTCATACTTTTTAACAAAGTGATTTATACAAAGGAGGAAGATCACCTACTGCCACACCCCCCTTTTGGACTTGTTACATGCTTTGTGGTTGCTGCAATAAATGAGAATAAATGAGACAACCTCAAATTGCAACTATTGTCTGTATGGACATACATCTTCACAACCGGCATACAGAGCCTGTGCACTAACATTATCAATAACTTTTAAGCACGACCACTCTTCCCTTTCAGAGCTTTTACGGAAGCAACAAATTTAAACTCCTGCTCTATAGTCACAGAGGCAGGCTCTAAGGTGAGTCAAATAATGCACACACTTGAGGACACCTCTAAGTGATGTGACTAACCTGATGTTGTTCATAAACGTAAGATTTTTGTGCAGGAAGAGTGGAGGCTTACTTTCAGGTAGCATAATTAATTTTCCAGCATGTCATTCTTACATAATTAGATGCTCAGATGTGACTCAGTGCATGAGATAGGTGCATGGCTAGACAGTGGTGCAAGAGAGAAAACAAAACTGTGTTATATATTAAATACACGTAAGTTACATGTATGTCCATATTGCATTAATACTTTCTGAGGGGGTATTTAAGTAAAAGCATTTTCAGATTTTATGTGGAAATTAGGCAGAAGAGGGGGTTCTTTTAAACATTGTAATTGGGCACTACAGCAAGATATATGAGTAAGCAGATATGTTTATCCTAGAACCGCCTCTTCCCCTTTTGACTGCTTTGCTTGTGACTCACCCATAGCCTGCTTTTTCTCTTCCAGCAGCCTCCTTGCTTCTGCCTCGGATTTTGCAGACTGATCTTTTTTTTTAACAAACAACTGTGTTTTATACCATCTGAGTTGTGGGTTATATATGTAGATCTATGGTATCACTGGAATACTTCCTGGGATGTTAGAAGAGGAAAAAGGTATTTGGAGCCCCATCAAAATTTGCTGAAGAAAACAGGCACACAGTGGGTCAGAATCAAGTTTTTTGTAGGTTAACTGATGTGCTTTTCACACCTGCTGAAAAGTGCAGCTCTTTCAATTGCTATTTACAATACTTGTAAATGATAAGAGAAAGGAGAATAGAAGGTTCTGAAACTCACAAGAGCAAATGGAAACAGGATGGTAACCGGAAATGTAATTATAATTAATCCTATGTTTAAAGAAAAAAAATTTCTAATACATTTATTATTTTATAAGAACAGCTCAGTTGAAAACTGAAACAATAGTGCAGGAAAAAGTTTCTCAGGAAAGACTTCTATAGACTTTGTCTAGAAAAACTCCTTTCTCTTAAACCATTAAACTTGCTCTATTTTTTTTTTTCCAGTTTTGGAATACTGTGTTGGGAGAGCCTAAGCAGACAGAAACCTTTTGAAGGTATTTATCTCTGTTGTTCATGTCAGACTTTGTGTTGCCCTAATATTTTCCACTAATTCCCTTATTGTAAGGAAATTATGATACGAACAACACTGTCTTTTCAGATGTGCCTTTGCCTTCTATTATTGTTACAGCACAAAGCTCCACATTAAGGGATGTAAAGATGAAGGGGAAAGCATAGCTTCTTACCCCACTTGTATCATCTCTCTGTGCTTGCTGAAGCACTCTGTTACTGAATTGGGTTTTATGTTGCCTTTAGGGAGAGACAGTACCACTTTATATTTGACAGTTGTCATTTTAAAATCAGGGAACATTTTAGTGGCAAGCAGCTAACTGGATGAGCAGGATTTTCTTTTTAAAGTTGCTTTGAGTTTCACATCCCCATCAAAAAATGCCAGTTCATGCTGAATGCTCTTAAGTGAGCAGGGAATCTTACTTTCTGAGATGAAAGTGTGCACAGTTTTAAAGCATTCAGTTTGCAAAGCATTATATAATAATTGTCACAGTCTAGGAATGATCGCTTTTTCATGGAGGTGGAGATCAGTGAAAGGCTTCTTTCCTATGAGCTCCATTCTGCATGGCAAAACTGATTGAAGGACTCTTTGTCTGTCATTTTACAGGCTGAGGATCTTTTGGAAATACTGCATAGAATAGTATCTTAATGTTCACACAGCTTATGGCTGCCATCTTGTGGCTGCCCAAAGTAATTTTTTTTATTTTTATTTTTACATTGAGTTAAACTCTTGTAATGCAGGTGTAAGGCATATTTACATACCCATTTGTGGCATTATTTAGACAGAGTTCTTTATGCTGAAATTTCCTGTTGCACTAAGCAGTTACAGTTATTGTTAGCATATCTATTTACAAGAGTGGTAATACAGTTTTGCATTTTAAAAAGCAGCCTTTGTTTTAAAATACACAAAATAACTTCTTCTGTATATAATTTTAAGAGAATTCTGAGGTCTTTAATGGTTTTTGCAGTGACATTTTCCTATAAATTGCAGGTCAAACAACACTGCTGGAAGTTTTGACAGGAATATGCAGCAGTTTGCGGCCTGGCGTTTCAGAAAAGTTTGTACCAAGCAATTTGCCTGAGAGGAACAGACTGTTGCACCTTATCACTCTGTGCTGGCATCAAGAACCAGATTGTAGACCATGTATTGCAGGTAACATTGGGGGCTTTCTTTCTTTGCAAGATTTGTATGGAGATAGTCTTGCTGGGAACATTGCTCTAGCACTCTAAATCATTGACAGAACAACTGAAGTGGAAGTAGTGTTTAGATCAACAGTGTGCTGTAGATGGTTTTTCTAATTGAAGCTTCCTACCAGAAATGGTTTACTTATCTACAAAATGATGTTTAGTATAAAGTAAAAATTCGTACAAATAAAGGAAGTGACATTATCAGCTATATATACTGGTTTAACAAAGATCAACCTGTCTTGGGCATTTCTTGATTCTAATGCATAACCAATTCCCTTTGAAGTGTGCTAACATTGTTTACTTTAGTGGAATTATGTTTATCATCTGCTTCTAAAAAGGATAGCCAAGAAATGTTAAAATTGTGGTATTTGAGGATTTTCAAATTTTCAAAGTTGAAGTGATGAGGAACCAATTTGCATATAGCTTTATTGTGACAGATTTATAGTCACGTGTAAATCTTTCGCAAGTAAGTTCACTGCATCTATATAAACATTTAAGAAAACGTCATTTTAATGTGACTGTAACCATTCTTTAAAATCAATTCAAAAAGAAAACCAGGAGGAGGTATGAAGTGGAAGTTATATTAAACTAATTTCATCTAGTTCATCCAGCTACTCAACATAATGGTAAAGTTAGTTGAAATAGGCTGATGCCTAAATATATACATAACTTCAGATGCAATGTGGTATTTAAAATGCTTTATTACCCCTGCAGAATGTGTAGAACTTCTACATGGAATTTTGACCAGTATAAATAAGGAGGCAATTTCCACTGCAATCTACAATCTGATGGATGCAAAGGTTAGTGCAAAATTAAGTTTTGTACTCCTACAAGGACATTACTAGATTCTCTCTATTGCAGTCTTTGTGCTCCAAAACAGGAAAAGCTTTGCCTTCTTTGATTTACTGTACATGCCAAGAGCTGGAGAATACCCTTTGACACCTCAGGTTCATTCAGGAATTGCAGTAAATAGATAATGGGAGCTTATCTAAAAACTATGTCAGTTGCTACCTGTGAATATAAAAATCCAATTGCTTCTTTCCAGTCACCAGCTGTAGTCAGACTGGTAAGCCCATGTGAATGAGAACAAGTATCAACCTCAAGCTGGTAAGATTAGGGGTAAAATCAAGGATAATTTTTGTTGTATGTACTGGTTAGAAGACATTTAGTCCCAAATCTGGACAGTATTTGTACCTGTTGTAGCAATATTAGTATCAGCACTGTTCTGTACACTTCACTGCTTCTAAATTGATGTGCTTCAGGCACAAGACACTCTTGTCCTAGGGTCTAAGAGGGTTCTCTGATACCACAGGAATGGACGGGGAACAGCCAACAACTAAGGGATACAGCTGACTCCATATATGTCTACGCTGCCATGGGAAATTTGGCACAAATCTGACTGCCACAAATACAGCTATATCCTATGTAGTTAACTTAGTCATAGTGGTGAAACCAGTGACACATGCTTCAGCGCTTGAACAAATATTCTGACTCCATCTGGATTTACGCAACCTGTGCTGCGTTGCTGGTTTCATTGCTGCACTTACATGAGTTGTTTATGTCAATGCACACTGGATTATTTCTGCATGTTGCAATCACATTCTGGGATCACAGAACAGACTTGATTGATGTTTTAATAGATGGCATGGTTATAGTCCAAGTCATTTTTACTACTGTTGAAGTTTATTTAGGATTGTGCTGCCAAATAATCCATAATTTAATGCTTTGATCTCCCTTGAGCAAGGTTTTATTCTTCTATTGGCTAAATTAGCAGAGAGCACTATTTATGGTTCAAACAACTGAACTGACAATATGTTCAAAGCAACTGTGAAAATGCTACTGGAGATTCTTGGAAGTGGACTGATTCCTAAGTGTTGAAGTATAGGAGCTAATAAACAGTTTAGCAAATCTGCTGCAGGTGTACAAAATGGAAAAATGTTACAAGTATTGACACATCCTTACTGCAGACACCTTGGCATATTAAATACAGGATGGCCCTGCCATCTGTATACTTAAAGGAAAACATGTTATAGTGAGCCAAATATCTCTCCCCCTCCCCCTCTCTTTCAGCATAGGGCTATTTTCACCTTCCCCTGCATGACTCAAAACTGTGTTTTAAAATAAGTTTGAAACAGCAGAAAAAGTAACAAGGTAGAGGTGGTTTTTTGTTAAGATTCTATGCACACTTAACATGTTAGAAAGCAAAACTGCTCTGTGCAATTCACTGTTACATAGATTGGTGCATCTTGGAGTTTAATATATGTTGTCAGTATGAATTGTTAGTGTCAGTATAAATTCTTGCTCCTGACAACTGTGAATTGAACAAACCATACGTATACTTACTAGAGTGCCTGTGCTATTTTTTTCCAGGAGACAGCACTTAATGCATGCAAAGGTTCAGAAATATACACATTGCAGATGGGCATATGCAATTCAGAGGTGAGTACATGGCATGACAGTCTTACAAGAGTACTTCATTAGCTGCTTGTTTCTCCTGCCAGTCCTAACAATGTAGAATGCAAACACTGTGGAGCAAAATGTCCCTAACCAGGATAACTCCATCCAGTTAACCAACAAACATCACTGTTTTACCTTCTTCCAAGCAGCTGACTCTGATGCTGCTTTTACAAAAATAACCTGCTCCGCTTAAAAGTTGCTTTGAACCCCTCTGTCTTGAAGGGGTCCTAATGAAATTGCAGAAATCTAACCTTGCTTGTAGTGTGTTCAAAACAATGGCTAGAGAAAGTCCTAGGCTGAATTCCCAGCTTTTTCAACCAGTTTTCCTAAAGCAAGGCCAACTGCTTTGTGATGATTCCAAAATATAGTTAACTCCCATTTTCAAAGTTATTTTGGCACTTGTGGCAGGTCTGCCAATGCTACAAGATACAGAGGGAGAACTGAAGCTTACGTGCCCGGATCAGCGCTAGCTTTCAACAGCTCAGGTTCTAGTGACACCAAGGCTGCTGGCAGCACACGCTGCAAAAGCAGTCTAGGGCTGCAGTAAACCCTAGGACAGTCAGCCTTTGCATCTGTGCTGCCACAGTGACCCAAGCTAATTAGCTACAGTTGAATTAAGTATGTCTGTAGGCTCAACAGCTGCATACCCAGCCTGACTTACACTGTGATACTACAGCCTTACATTACAAGAGAAAACTACTTAGAAAATGGTTTTGAAATTTTACAAGAAGATAATTCTTCTCTATTTTGATCTTTTCCAGGTTATCTGTCCACAAAAACCCAACCACTTAATCAACAAGAAAAATCATTTTGTGGTGCCAAGCTTGTCAACTCTTCTATTTGATAGCAGTGCAAATAATGCAGGAAGAGAAAATATTCTTGAGATGGGTCTGTCAAATACTGCCCCACAGAACGCAACAACAAAGAAAGGTATCTACCTTGAAACATATTCAAGGATAAATATTATCAGTTCTTCCATATACAAAGGTTATTTTCCATGTAAAATTGTCGCTTCTCAGAGTACAGCTGTGCCCTCTACTGGTTCCATCTGAAGCATGAGTTCCCTGCAGAAAACCAGAGATGCCGCAGTATCTTTTCATTAAGTGTATAGCTCAAAAAGCCTTTCTTGCTAAATTATTTTTAGAACCTGGACATGTACAGCTGCCTTTCCCTCCCACATCAAACACTGCCTGTTGCTTCTGACAGAACAAGTCCCTCCTGGGAACTACACTGCCTTGTGCCACTAGGAATAACTCCTTTTTTGTAACTTGCTAATAAGAAAGAGATATGTTTTAAAAAGACTGTTTCCAGGAACATGTGAATGATTTTGGAGAATCACCATTCCTATATAAGTAACTTCCATTGCCTTTCCAATGTGGATTTGTCCTATTAAAGTGTTTAAATTTGTGTCAAGAAGCAATGCATTTCCGTAAGCTTCTTCTGTACTCCTCATGCCTTTGGATACAACAGTTGAGCCATAGGAAATCAATTCACTTATAGCAACATCTGCATCTCCAAGGCATTTTAGTTCTGATCAATAGCCATGAGACTTATGGAGAGAACAGAACGTTCCATAACATCAGAAACAAATTCCTACAGACAGTTTGAAAAAGTTGTATGTGTGGAGTGACATATGCTAAAATCTTCTTAGGAATAATGATGTATTAATAATGGCCCAAAGAACAGCTAGTAATAAGTAAGTCTCTGAAGTCAGTCTTCATGATTTCTGCAGTAGCTGACATGCATAATGTTCCGGTTTTGTTCAATTCAGGGGTCTCATCATTTTAAACTTTTTCTAGATCACCCAGGCTCTGACAGTAGAAAATCAAATTCCTTTTGCACAATTCCTTTATCTGGTTCAACTGCAGGCAAAGGAAGCAGTCAGCATAATGAGCCACCACTGGCTCTTAAGCACAGATCCCAGCCGATGCATCTTGAACAAGCAGTGACAGGTAAGACACCATTTCCAGTTTGAGGTGGCAATATTCTCCTTGGCCAGATCTTGGTGATTAAATTGTTTACGGTTTGGAGGACACAGATCTCTCTAAATTTCATACATGTTTTTAGGTATTTAGTGTAGTAACTCCTCCACACTTGATACAAATGTCTCATGAGTCTATTTGTGTACAGCTGCTCATATGTTCTGAGAAATTCAGGCACTGAGAACACTGGCTTGGCTCTCTTCCGCCGTCACGCTCAGGCTGAGAAATGTGAAATACATTAGTTAAGTCTGGGGAGGGTTTTTTTAATTTTGTTTTTTTACTATGTTTTTGTAATTTTAAGCCGTGTATTCTATACCTCTACAGAAGTGGCTACTGAATACAGAAATAGATGACTAGGAGGAGGGGGGTACCATTCATTTCCTTACATGGTCTCAGTTCTTCCTACTGACAGAGGCAGCAGAGGCCAGCTTCTGATCTGTGAAGCCTGCTTCTGCCTGTAGGAGAAGTTTTGTGAGCTAACTCCTTCCAAACTGGTCTGTGAGAGTTCTCACATCTAGCTGGCCATACCCTTCCCCTTCAATTCACTTCTGAGTGATGACGTAATTTCTGTTGATTTCTCCAGACTAATTAATGCAGGAAAAGTTCATCACAGAACTCTACCAGCAACAATCAGAAATCAGAATGACACAGGCATGTTCTCCAAAGCAGCAATGGCTTTCGGTTATTAATTTTCTCTTGGTGTATGCTATTTACAGTATAATGTCAGTACTTAAGCATTCTAACCAGTTTGTGAAAAGAGGCAGAACCCAAAGCTCCTGACCATTTTTGCCAAGGTATTGCTTTTGTTACTGGTTTGGCTTTGATGTATATTTAAGTTCCCAGTTTCATGCCACGTGTTTCAAATGGTCCTACTGCCCTGAACTACCTCTCATCTGTTGTTCCACTTTCTGCAAGACAGTTTTCTCACCTGTGTTGAGCCAAGCTGCTTTGCATAAAGTTTGATACAGATGCTAGATGAATAGTGTGAGACCTGAAAATCTCCTCCCCTCCCCTGAAACAAGCTGAGCACTTCATAATCTTTACAAACACGTATTTTCTGTAATCTGATCTTTGTGAATTTCAAACAAAAGATGAAAACACATTGGACTAGTCTTGAACACAGAATGCAAATAAAACTAACTCCTCCTGCTCCTTTCCTCTGCTGAGTTTATATTTCTGATGTTGATGCTATCACTTGCTAACAGCTTCTGAAAGAAAGAGCACTTGGTTTATCTCATTCTGTTTTCTTTTTGCTCAAGATCCTTGCTGCAAAGGAAACAGCTGTCAAATACTAGCCTGCCAGAGACAGACCATACTGAACTGCATGACAGAAGGACGCCTCAACCACATCCTTGACGTCCTTCGCTCACAACAAACGTTGTCCCGAATGGATTATGAAACAATTACCTCTTATCCCACAGTGACTGGGCGTGCTCGCGCATTGTTGGACACTTGCCTTTGCCTTGGAGAGAGGGCAGCACAGGTTGTAGTGACTGTACTTTCAGTGACTAAATGTAGTCCTCTGGGACAAGGCAGCCATGGACCAGACTGTCCTTCTAAGGTAAATAGGCTGTTGTTATGACTGACTTTTTTTTTGCAGTTTTTGACATGCATCAGAGCACTGGTAATTTGGAATGGCAACATTTCATGTTAATTCCTCATAACCCATTGACTGAAGTCAATCCTGCTTACAGCCCATGATTTTAGTCCTCTAGTGGAAAGAGCTAGCTGGATTAAAAGGTCAAGTCAACTGCTGCCTGCACAAATTACCAAGACTGTAATACAGATTCTAATTTGGACCTCAGAGATGGGAGGAGTGCAACATGTGCCAGAGCAAATATAGTTCAAATGAGATGACACCTTATTTCCTTGATTTTTGACATGGGAGGAAAATGGATCATGACTTTTTGGAGGTCACACTACAGAAGAACGTCTGTTACTAAATCCTTCCAAATAAGGATAGCAAACAGCAGGGTACTGGATGAGGAGAAAAAAAAATACTGCCTTCCACTGAGCTTGTATCTGAGTCAGCTGTTAGGGTGAAAGGCTTAAGAGAATCAAGAAATATTTCCTCAACAGGCTCTGAAGTAAGACTTGGAAATTTTGTATTATGCATATAAGTGATTTTATTTTCACTCACAAATGGACATATGCTCTGAAAATGGGGCACTAATAGCAGTACTTCAGAGAGGTGGGGCTTAAAGTATTTCTAAATGGAAAAATGTTAACACCTTATATCCATGTAGTTCTCTAAGTGTATCTGCAGTTCAAATGCAGAATTAAACCAGGAAGGGGTGACAAGCTGATAATTTTGAAACGGTGGTTCTGCTGAACTGTTGTCGCGGTTGTACATGGGTGAGAGACCACCTGGGAAAACTGGGTGCTGTAGGCCTTCTTGCTCCAGCGTGGACTCATCCACAGGTCACAATCCCTTCCACTTGAGTTCACATTAGAGTTCCAGCCCTTCCAGTACAGCAGCACAGAAACAGCCATCTGCCAGCCCAGGCGCATCACTATTGCTGTTATCAAAATGTTCCCAGGCACAGCAGAGTAAGATGATAAACAATTGTCCTGGTTTCAGCTGGGATAGAGTTAATTTTCTTCTTAGTAGCAGTGAGGTGCTGTGTTTTGGATTTGGTGTGAGGACAATGTTGTTAACACACTGAATGTTTTTAGTTGTTGCCTGGTAATGTTTATACTAAGTCAAGGACTTCCAGCTTCTCAGACCTTGCCAGTGGGAAGGCTGGAGGGGCTTGGGAAATTGGGAAGCGACACAACCGGGACAGCTAACCCGAACTGGCCAAAGGGCTATTCCATACCATAGAATGTCATGCTCAGTATATAAACCGGGGGGTGGGGGGTTGGCTAGGGTCTGCCAGTCACTGCTCGGGGGCTGGCTGGACGTCACTCATCGGATGGTGAACAATTGTATTGTGCATCCCTTGTTGGGGTTTTTTTGTTTGTTTTTTTCCCTCTTTCCCTTTGGATTTTATTCCTCTCCCCTTCTCCCTCCTTTTCATTGCAATTATTATTGGGTTTGTTTTATTTTATTTCAATTATTAAGTTGTTCTTATCTCAACCTTTGAATTTTGCCTTTTTCCTGATTGTCCTCCCTGTTCCTTGGCAGGGGGGAGGTGAGCAAGCAGCTGTGTGGTACTTAGTTGCTGGCTGGGGTTAAACCACGGCAGCAGTACAGCAAGCAGTGAAAGCAGAAAGCAGACACTAGCAAGCACTAGACTCTAACATACAGTAAGGCAAGCAAGCCCCATGGCAACCACAGAGCCCTGTCAATTAATAGCTGAACAGTAATAGCAGCTATAAATTCAATCTAGCACATTCCAATTAATTCTGTTGTTATCTTGAAACCGCTCCAAGCCCCACAGGTGCCAAAAAGGACTGTTAATAGTTTAACAGTCACGAAGCCACACATGCTCCCCCCTGGTGAGATGGCAGAGAAAATCAGAAGAATGAGAAAACTCACGGGCTGAGTTTTACTTTTTATAAAGTAAACTGAGTTTACTTTTAATAAGTAAAGCAAAAGCCATGCACACAGGCAAAACAAAACAAGGAATTCATTCACCACTTCTCATTCAGCCGTCTCCAGGAAAGCAAGGCTCCATCACATGCAAGGGTTACTTGGGCAGACAAACACCATCACTCCGATGTGTGTGTGTCCCCTTCCTTCTCCTTCCCCCAGCTTCTTATGCTGAGCATGACATCATGTGGTATGGAATATCCCTTTGTCAGCTGCCCCAGTGTGAGGGGCAGGAAAGGCCCTGACTCTGTGTAAGCACTGCTCAGCAGTAACGAAAACATCTCTGCATTATCAACACTGCTTCCAGCACAAATCCAAAACACAGCCCCACAACTAGCTACTATCAAGAAAATTCACTCTACTCCAGCCAAAACCAGTACAACTGTAAAGGAAAGCGGCAAGATTATTTTAATTATAATGAAAATACAGTTATATAAAATGCTGGTCTTTTGAAGGCATAGTTGGATTCCTTCAAGCTTCATGGCACTCATATTAACGTGAGAAATTGTTGTACAATCTACAGGTATTTCAAATGCAAAACCACGTTATTCTGTTTCCCTGTGTTGAATTTGTTGCCTCTGCAGTTTTAAACTGTTTATTAAACTCAGTAGTCTGGCAGGTTGCAATTTTAAATACAGTGATGATGTGGTTTCTAGGCACATTTAAGAGATAGAAATTTGTTACATCACATACTATAATGCTGCTGGAACCATAACCCTTTTCTTAAAAAAACATGTAAATTCGTTAAACTTTAAGACTGCCTTGAGATAAACTATTGTTACAATTAAATACAATGTCTATTGGAATGTGTTGACAATAGCTTTGCCTATTAAAGGAGCCAAATGTCTACTTCACTGTTGCATTTTTTTCCAATTTACACTTTAAATGGGAACTTTCAACAATCTCTGCTAAAAAAGGATGTCTTGCTTGTGAGGAGAAGGACTGCTGTTGTAGTCTCTTGCCTTTTTGGAAAGCATAATCAAAGTAAAACAGATAATCATTTGCTTGTGGGAAATACTTACAGACTTTTAAGACAGAAACCGGCAATATTGTTGAAACTTAATTATCAGCTTTCAAAAATTATTCCATTCAGTTGTTCTGCTGGACACTTTATAGTTCTGTGAAAGATGTGCCAGCTGGCAGGCTACGCTGATTTTTTGTCATGTTTTTGACATAGAAACAGTTTTGGCTTGTTTCTTGAAACAGCTGCCTGCTTGGGACGCAAGACCTAAGCCCAGTCTTAACTGTTAATTGCAGAACTGGCATCAAACCAATGGGAGCACAAGTTATCTGGTTTTCCAGTCAGATTTTTGTTCTCATATTTAGCTTTCCAATTTAAGTATTTGTAATAGGATGTTACCATAGAGTTTGATCTATTACTATCGTGCTTACCAATTTTATTTTTTTAAATATAAGGCAAATTTGTTACTTCATGTTCAAAAGAGCCTGAATAAAATCGTTTAAATATGTTATTAAATAATTAAGTCCATCCACAACCAGATTTTTGCCACCTTGCTGAGCTGAAAGCAATGCATGAGTTTGAGGCGTTTTGTATTGATACTTTGGACAAAAGCATTGTCATAACTAGCTGTGATACTGCCAAAGCCTTTGCTATAAAACATACTTAAGTTGACCTAGCCAACTGGTAACCCTCCCTTGTGTAAAACAAACATTTACATTTTTGGGTTTGTTGACAATTGCAGCTGTTGGGAATCTTTAAGTGTGGTGGTTTTTGTAGGGATACTACTAGTTTATTGAAATGAAACTGCTATTGATATAAAAAGTGTTGATACAAAACTAGAATACAGTGACCTGAAACTAGCATCATTTCATTTTGTCTCACCAAAAATACACACCCTTGTAAGGCCTATAATGTTTTGGCTATGTAACAAAGATATTAATGTAATGTGTTGATCACTGATATGAAACATCAAGCTGCTTAAAGCTTATGGTATTCTGCTTGTACCCAAGCTAGTTCATCAGCTAAGATTTCTGTTGTCATAGCTTCTGTGTTCTGCACTTCTCTTGATATCACAAAACAATAAAGAATAAATAACACTAAGCAAGAGTAAAGATAGAAGAATCAAACTGTTCTTTAGTATCTATGGAAAGAAACTTTGAATCTATGAAACTTTGAATCTATGAAAAGTTTGAATGTGAGCAATGTCTAGAGTCCCAGGAGGGAAATGTAAAACATGGGTAACTCTAGAAAACAGGAAAAGGGAATAATAAAAAGAAGTCACTTCAGGACTGACCATACAATGTGATTAGTAAAACTCTCTCTTGCAGTTAGTCAGGAAAGAAGAACCTAGCACTAACAGATGTTAAAAATTATAAACTGTATTCAAGTTTTATTAAGCTATTTAGATTTATTACAGGAACAGTAAGTGGAGTAGGCAGATGGTTATTTTTCTGACTTCATTGTAATGTTTTCCTTCTTGATGCTTGTTGCAGCTATCTTTTGCTGACTTGTAAAATGATTACTGTCCTTCGCCCTTTTTCCTATTAAAAAGATTACTGCTCCTCACCCTTTTTCCTATCTATACAACACTTTTATCTTAGCTGGGATACTTCCTGCAATGTAGGGATGTCTGCATTAGAATTTTATTGGAGGTTAGTTTGTGGAAAATTAATCCGAGGTACTGGAATGAAATGTCTAAGAGATTAGTTCTTCCAGTAGAGAGCATATAAATACCACTCAATGGTTGTCACCAGTGCCTGTTAAAAGAGTTCCAGAGAACAACAGAGGAAGACAAAAAGCGCATATCCATAAAAAACTAAATCTACAAAATTTTACAAAATGCATTTATGGACTGCTAACATGCACAAAAGAATTTTACACCAGGTAGGTAGTCTAAAATGTACAAAACCTAAAGCACTACTCAAAACCTACTAAACCTCAAGGACTCTTATTTTATTGTTTTAAGTCTGAATTCTACCTAACCTTGAAAACATTTTCATGCTTGCACAGGTTTAGTTACTTGAGCTATTCATGTGAAGATTTGTAAGGAAGGTTAAGTGCATATATAAATAATTGTGGCACTGGTATGTTAGGGAAGGACCCAAACATCATCAAGGCAGGCACAGAGAATGTAGGTTTCTTTACTGCTATTTATTGATTATAGTGCTATACGGCTATTAATTATGCTCTCCTCCAGTACTATATGTTGTCCCCAAGACTGCTGGCATTTTTTAAGCGTGAAGAAATCTTGCCTTGTGCTTTATTCCCTTTCATTCTTTTCTTGCCCCCTTTGCAAAATATGATACTGGAGCTCAAAGTGTCTTAGCATAGTTTTGATTTTTTTCTTATCAAAGGAAGTACTCCCTTGCCTGCCTTGCCCAGTACTGCATTCCCTTTACTGAGCTGAGGGCATGGTTGACTTGACAGCTAGTATGTCAGCCGAGTTAAACAAAACTACTGCATTTTGAAGGTAAGTCCACCATAAATTAAACTACTTGACAAGGTCTCAAAAGAACATACTGAATGAGTTATATTAAAGTTAGTGTACCTGCAAGAATACATTACTTGTACAGTTAAATTCAGTATGTGTTGAAGAAAGGCTGCTGGCAGTTGCAGCATTGCATTTTGATTAATCCCAACATGACAAAAATGGTAGACAAGAAGCTCAGATCTACTATTTCTAGCTCTTGTACTGATACGACAGAAATTTGTGATCAGGATTTTGTTATGTCCTGCCTTCATTTCTCTTTGCCAAGAATACATTCCAAGTAAGAGTTACCAACATCTATAGCCTCAAACTGCCATCTTCTCTGGGCTTTGAGGTTGACTTCTCTCCCACAGAAATAAGAGATGCATCAGCTGAAGAAACTGTGGACCCCTTCAACCAGGCTGAATTAAATTGGCAGCAACTTATAATAGAAACTTCTTCACCACTTGAAATGTGACAGCATTCCGAAGTATTTCAACACCTATTTCGAGCTGCTGATCTTGAACCTTCCATATAGGATTACAAGCAGGAAGTGCAGCTGAATTTCACCCTTTCAGAACTAACCTGTACTCCAAAAGTTCTATACATTTAGTCCTTAATTTAGTTTTCAAGGAAAAGCATTCATATTAGCTAACAGAATGACTACCAACATTATATTTGTTTGACTATAAAGGACTCAAAGCTTTTTTCAGCTCATTAAAATGTTACCTGGGGGAAAAAAAAAACCTGAGAGACATGACTAAGGGACACACCTGGAAAATAATAATAATAAAAAAATCCCACAAAACCAAACGTATGAAACTTTTGACCTTGGAATAGCTGCAAAATATGTTCCGAACAGAATTGTCTTTATGCTGCTCACATGTGCTGTGATAGCATCCTGTCACAAAAGAACAGGAAACTAGAAGGAAAACACTGTGAGGTGAGTGTCTGCCATGTTCACTTGTGTGTGTGCAAGGTGCCAAAGTAACCATTGTTTTCCATTCCACGCTGGCAACATTTTAGCTGGAAAACAGTACTCAGCTCTAAACATGGACTGAGGAGAGCTCAGAAGACAGAGGAAGGCTGATAAGCGATGAGGAAACCTGACGTGTAAGGACAAGTTGATAAAATTGTGTTTGTTTGGGCTAGCAAAGAGGAGACCAAGGGAACATGTAACAGTTTGGAGCAGACCTGGAGAACATGCAGTGATGAAACAGAGGACCTGGTACAGACTACCTGGCTGTTCTTATAGCTTTATGATTCTGGAGTGGCTTTCAAGCAGGTGCTCAAAAAGATTTAAAAAACATTTTAAAGACAGACTCCTTTCCCACACCCAGAGCAATTAGCAAGATTTTTACCTGAACAACAGCTCTTTAGTTGAAAAAAATTAATGTAAACAACAATTATTTGCTAAGCATTTTCCCCTAGCCTGTTCAGTTTGTTTATGCAAAATGCAAACATCTGAAGTGATTTAAAGGAGAAATTAATGTCTTTTTGCTGGGAGTTACGTGACACGAATATAACTGCCCTGTAGCTCAGGGCTGTTTCACTAAAATCTACCTGTGAAGTCATATGCCTTTTAGCAAGTGAGCTACCAGGAAGATGGCATATAGAAAATCTGAATTAAAGAGCCCTGGAGATAATTTCCACCCTCTACAGTGTTTCTGTGAATTTTAAAAAGAAAAGAAGGTGCTCCTACATCTTTAGTTCTCTACAGATCATGGTTGATCTTCTCTCAAATACAACAAAGATCTTTTCCATCTTTATTAAAAGGCAATCTTTATCAAGCAAGAGTTCTGTTGAGCCCTTAAATGTTTGCTGAGAGTGCCACTAAAACACATCATCTTTTTCACTTAGAAAAATTAATTAAACTATTTAATATTCTTTATTACTCTGAATCTTCTCTTGTCCCCTTTGTCTATTTTTACAATGGGATTTTCTTTTTGTTAATACATTTTCCTCCCTCTTTTTGCATGAAACCACAGGAACGTAAAGAAAAACTTAGAACATACAATGTTAAAATACAAACAAAATCATAGAAAAAATAGAAAGTTACTTGTGCTGAACTGGGATGACCTCACACAGAAATTTGATTGTTTTTCTGATAGACTGCATGTGTCAGACAAGTTTTACAAAACCGTGTATGAGACACAAAGATTTACAGCCAAAGAAATATTTCAACTCAGGGAAGCTTTCCGCAAAACAAGCCAATACTCCTGTCTCCTCCCTTCTGCTTCGATTCCTGCAGAGCTGGTTCAAATGCAGACAGGCATCTCTGGTTAAAACCTGTTCTCTCCAATGAAATCAATTGTATGCTGGTATTCAAAGCTGCTAATTTATTCGTTTTACAGAAAGCTCTCACGTAGGTATAGAATTAATGAAATATTCAAGATAAGAGCTATTTGGATGCTGATCTATATTATGTCTTTCAAAACATAATTGGACAGTCTGTGACTTCATGTTCTGTATGAGAAATATAACAGGGCTGTTGAATTTCATTTTATTTTAATGTGTTTAGTAGGAATGTTTTCTACTATACCATTACTAGTATATCTATACAGCAGTTTCATTCATTTTTTAGAATTATAGTATTGTTTAGATTGGAAAAGGCCTTTAAGGTCATCAAGTCCAATTGTAGACCTAGCACTGCCAAGTCCAGCATGTTCTTAGCTGGTCTGAGATTTTTTTTTTTTTTTTAAATCCAGTGGCAACGTCAGTTTCTTCACCCAAACTAGCCCCCAGCAGTGAAAGCTGTCATTTCTTGTTCAGTGTTCCTTATGTTCCTCTTCAGTAAGAGAAGGTGCATGCACTGCAGCCAGGCCTCTCCTACTTATAACAGTGCCAATTAACTGTACCAATTAATATGCGTAGTGGTAACTGTAGAGGTAAATGTTCACTACAGATTTGTTACTTGAAGGCATGCTTGGGTACATAGAGAGGATTATTCTTCTCTGTTTTTACAGCTGCCTATTTAATCACAGATTTTTTTTTTCTTGGACAAAGGAAGCTTTTTTAAGGAACAAAATATAATTATCAGGATTCCATAGCTGTAATTGTACTGTACAGTATATACTGGACTTAACACTAAGAGTGTGCAATACAGCTTCTGATTGTTTCAGCACAATCACCTAATGTAAATCTATGGGTTTTTATTGTTTTAATGACAAAACATTATGGGCAACCATAACATATGTTATTCCAGCACAGAGTAATCCAAAAGAACAATTTCTCCAGTAATAGAACACTTTAGTAATAGAATTTGTCCTTTGCAATAAGGACAAATGAAGAGTTGTTTGTGTAGTGTGACACTGAGCAACCTACATGATCAACCTAAGTGTGAGGTGAGGATGGTTACAAGACTCCAACCATAAAGTCTGTTGCATGAGATGACACTGATGACCCACCTTAACAATATAACCTAGCCAACTCCTACAGTTTCAAAATAAGCTGAGGTCTGTCTTCCAAGTGTTCCCATACTAGTGACACAGAGGTAAAAATATCTCCCTGATCTCCACAGGCAGTAATATGACACTCATGAGGTTTAGTTTCCTTCATCATACTGCCTGAGCTCTGACACAGAAGCCCAAGTGCTTGCTCTCACTTCACTTACTTGTCCAGATTCTTGTGAAAATAAAGACAACATCACCAATGTTGCGTAAGTGATCGTGCCTCATTAAATCAATGTTAGTGGTATTCAAAATGCTCCTATAGCTTGTGGGATTTAAACTAAGAAAAATGGTACTGAAAAAAAACAGCTGTAAACTTTAAAGCAACTACTTCCTTTCGGAACTAAAATATACCTGCAAGTATCTGCAGCATAGCTTTGAGTGTTTTGTCAAAAGTTTGATTTATGACACTTCACAGTATGTGACTGGGAAGCTGAAAAGGCTTTTCATAGTTGTGGGGATCTTGCATAACTCGGGAAACTCTTGGTAGTTTTTAATTAGTCCACTACGCTTTGCTCTGTGGGACACTATGCACCAAGTAATCAAGAGCCAAGCGTGGAACAAAGGAGCAAAGTGCAAAACACACACAAATAGACTGCTGAGAAATCATTTCTAAAATGTTAGCAAAGCCAACCATAATTTTAATTTTAGGGCTGAATACTTTCTAATATTAGCAAAGAATGGATTAGAAATTGGAACAACTGTGCTGGCAGACAAAAAACTAAATCCATTAATAGGGCTATCCTATTTACTGCAAAGGCAAATGGACGGGCAATAAATCTTCCCATGTTTCAATAAAATGTAATTTCCCTAATCTTCAAGAATCTCTTAACGTTAAAATATTTCACATCTCAATTTTTAAGGTCTACTTTTAAATATTTAGACATTCTGAAAATCTTAATCATGGAAGACTGACCAAGCCTTGGGCAAGTACTCAGCAAAAACTCCAAAGAGGTTCTGATCTATTTGTGAAACAATATGGTTTTGTTTGTTTTACAGACTGCCTATGCTGTATCAATTTAATAAATAAAACTTGTTTAATTGTCACTATTTCCATGTGTTTAAAGGAGTACACATTAATCTGTTCACTTTATAGGCAAAATGTATTCATTCAGGTCAACATGCATAGACATATTTGATTTGCATACATTGCACAGGAATCTGAACAGAAAGATCTTTGGGTTTATGTTTTAGAAAAATTTACTTTTAAATTAAGACAGCCTATATTTGGAGCAAATACAACTACAGAATCCTGCAGAGGTCTGAAAGTTTTGGGAATAAAGGCTGTCCTTATCATCCATTCACTCAAAGCCTGTTCCCACTACTGTAAAGTATTGTGCTTTTAGAAGTTCTCTAAATAAAACAGAACTCTTTAAAAAAAGATACAAATCTATTTGTACTGTACAAACATTTCAGGGTAATTCAGTAATTAGGAGAAAAGTAACAGGAGGGCACTAAATGCAACGCTGCATCAGTGGGGTCAGCACTGATGGGGTTGTACTGTAGTATGCTAAATTCAGAGTAACTGCTAAGGAACATCTGGTTGAATTTAAATCGCAAAGTTTGGACTCAGCATGATAATAAAAACAAAATGATGACATTGGCTTCAGCCTCTAGTAACTAGCTGCTTGTAAATAGGGTATCAGTGTAACCTCTGGCAAGTATTATCAGAATCTTCTCATCTCCCATACTGCTTTTAATCAGAGACACACACAGGTATCACAAGCGAAGAAAGTGTATCAAAAAAGGACTGACTGATATAGCAGAATATGTAAACAGAAAGGAACTTTGCTGTTTTCAAGAAAGTCTGAGCAGTTGTATTAGACGGCTGAAAGTTGCGTAACATAAAAAAACCCCAGATGTTTTCAAATTGTCTCATCCAAAGAATATTTATCTAAATACTGTGAAACTGGGTTATAAATGCAACCACCAAGGACTTAATAAACTATGCATACCCACATACTAAGCTGGGACCTGAAACAGGAAAAACAAATTATCCTTAAGAAGCTATTTTTTATAACTTTTTTTTTAATGCATAATCACTTTTATTAGCCTTCAAAACAGACACAGACAAAGAGCATTATCTTTAAAAATCCCTGCAGTTTTTTAAGTCTTGGTGAAACAATGGTTCTAACTCCTATGTTGTTTTCCAAGAAAATTAAGCCAATGATTCACCACTCTCATTAATAAATAGCCAGATCGTTATGAAGTTAATTCAACATAGATAAGACAATTTGTATTATCAAAGGATAGGGTCTCAGATTTAGTTGAATCTGAGCTGAATGATTTAGTTGTCTAAAAAATTAAGTCAAACTATTTTTTTAAAAATAAACATGACTATAAAGGATTATTTTTTCCAAATAACCCCCCAAAACTGACTGGGAAAAAAAGACATTCCACTTGTAATAGAGAAGATTACAGTAGCAAAAAAAAAAAAAGCAAAATGAAAATAGAAAGTTTGGGGCATTAATTAAAATCATGCTGAAAAAATACTGGAGTCCTTTGAAATTCATCTGAAGCTTTGGATATTTTTGCTGTTGTTTCTTTGCTCTCCTAGCAAACTTTTATTGATGACATTTGAAAACTTGCCCAGACTTTAGAAGATAATCTATTCCCACTTCTGCTTTGCAGCACTGCACAAAAAGAGCTTGTAATCATGTGCAACAAAGATAGGTATAAGTACATAATAAACTGTGATGCGAGTAGATAAGGCAGTGAAAAGAAAAAGGTACCCGAAAAGGAACAGAACCAGATAGGAAAAATAAAAGATAGGATGTTAAAGCTTATTTTACAGTTTGTTTTAAAAACCTGCAGTATAGAAAAAACAAGTTTTCCATAAAAGGCCTAATATTAATCTTCAGCGTATTTTAGAAAGAGTGCAGTTGGATGAGACAGAGCCATCCCACAGTTTCTGGTTGTTAAAGCAACATTTTCCACTACCTTCTCTTCCTTTTCTCTCTGCACCTGGCTTACTCCACAATTTTACTTTTGTGATTATTATAGTAAAAACCTAATCTCTGCAAAAGTCTTGTTTTCTGCCAGCTTAGTGAGCAGAATAGCTTCACAGAGGGGGTCAGGCAAGTGCCAGAGCCAGGCAAATGCTGAAAGCCAGTGGAGTAGGAGGAGACATCCAGCTTGGAGCAGGGGAAGATAAATTTAGAAGACTAAATTTAGACTTTTTTTTTTTAATTGCCTAGCATTGTGGTGCTTGTAGTCACTCTCATTTGTAAGTAATACTTACTCTGCTTAAACCACCTACAGCAGAAGTTTGTATGACGGGGAGAGGATGTAAAAAGAAGGGGCAAACGATCAGCTAATTTGTTTTTGTAAACAAATTCACTCAGCTTTAATCAAAGAAAAGAAACAGGCACTTACACTTATTTGTTAACTGTTTCTGTTGCTCTTGTAAAAGCCTACCAAGTACATGGTTGACACTGTTTGAGATGATGAAGGCTGAAAACTACTAAAAAGAATCTCTGCTTTTAAGAACTTCTAAAAATTGTCATTTGCTGGGATCTTCCTAAAGCCACAGATTTACTGTCCCAAATTATTTTATGATCCCTACAAATAACTCCCGTGTCCTCAGAACATACATTTCAAAAGAAGCATGAAAGTAGTCCTAATACTTACTTTTTATGGTAAAATCTCAGAAGAGGAACCAACGTCAACTCTCAAACACATGGCTAGAAGCAACATCTCTGTTAATAGCATAAATTCCATGCAGCAATGAGTACTACTCAGTATACAAAACAGAGTCACATTAAGAAGAGGGGTTTCCTCAAACCCTTTATATTTGATCAGCCTGCCAGATTCCCAAGAAAGATGAGACCCTTGTGTCTGACCAGCCAGTTTGCTACCCTTTATATTTGATCAGCCTGCCAGTTTCCCAAGAAAGATGAGACCCTTGTGTCTGACCAGCCTGTTTGCTACCTGTGTTTTGACAGCCCACCGTATGGGAGGGTGATTCCACTGACCTATACAGGGACCCCTGCTGACAGCATCACTGACTCAAATCCCTTACAACAACTACTCAGATCTCTGGAGATTTATACAAAATGAACTTCAGCTGAAGAACTTTATTATACAAAATGCAAGACTGTGACAGAATAAGGTTAAAGATTGCCGGTGACTGCAAACCAAGTTTAAAACAATACACCTAATAACAGCTAGCATGAATTAGTCATAGAAAAGTTCTTATCCAGTAGGCATCCATATGGGGGAGAAGACAGTTCAGCCTGTCAGCTGCTCCCAGAAGTTACAACAGAGTCTTCCCTGACTTTTCCCCTCCTTTGCTTACTTTTTATACTTCATAGTAAACTGCACATTCATCACCATACACAGGACCGGTTAGAAATTTCTTGCTTCTAATGTAAATAAGTACTCAGATAGCAGTACTGAAGTATTTACTAACTACACATACTCTCCAAGCGGGGTTTTGGCCTCTTTTGGGTGGGCTATTTGAGTTGGAGGTCCCAATCTCCCACTACCACAATTACCTTTGTCCTACTTTCACCTTATCAGCTTGGCCAGAACTTTCTCACTTGGAGGCTTCTTTCTGCCTAATTTAGATAATGGTGTTCTTTTCCCCACCTGCTCTTTGTTTCCCAAGGTTGACTCCCTTGATTAGAAGTCCTTCCAATCATAAATTTTGATGAGTTTAGAGGGTGGGTCAGCTCGACCTAAACTTTGTGCACAGAAATGTTTAACGTATAGTTAAACTCTAAAGCAGAGTTTGGCAATTCAAGAGTGTAGACAACAATTTCCCCCTTTTGGACTTATTTCAGTCCAAGACCATCCATTTTCTTTACATTTAGGTGGAGCTTCATTGACTTTAGTCATATATATTTTTGTTACTGATTGGTATCACATGCCCAATGAGGTGTGGCAGTACCTTGGAGGCAGGAAACTTTGGGATGGAGGTGTGCATTAGTATTACAATGAGATCACCTCATCCCAGGAAAGCAATTTCACCACAACTGTGGGCTCAGCAGCAAACAGCTCCTCAGCTGCACGAACATCTCCTCAGCTGCACTACACCATCAAGTTCACATCCCTGCAAGGAGTACGATGGAGCCTGGCCGCAGTGTCTCCACTCCACTCAACCCTCCATTACTCCTATCAGCATGTGCTAAAACGGCAGGGTGCATTGCTCAAGGAGCCGTGGTAAGGTAGATTTTGTGTATGTCAACCATCCTGAAAGTGGTAACTGTATTTTACCCTTAAAACTTTCTGTAATACTATGCTTCTATTAGGTCTCAGTTTTTCTAATTCCCCCCCCAAAGTAATTTTCCCACATACACTTTCAATGTTGACCTTTCAGACGCTCAGTACATGCTCATTCTTCCCTGGATTAAGTGCATAAGGAACACATTCTTCAGGGACTTATGCAGTTAAGTATATACTCAAACTCACCCTGCACACTAGAATGAACTTGCTAACAAGCACGATGACTGGGCTTCAGATTCACTTGGATTTAACTGCAATTTTTACCTTGGCTCTGTCATGTTCCAAAACCATTTAATGAATATCCTGTGGATTCTGTTTCCTTTAGTCTGATGCAAGTTCAATTTTGGTTTGTTTAAGGGTATTTAATCTGTTTAGTCGTCTAGTTTTTTGAGTCAAATTACATTCTCCAAGACGTACTTAAGTGGAAATATTAGGCAGATAAAAAAAAAAAAAAAGGCAGATGGAGCAAAACTCACAGACTTACCAAAACTCGGTTTGACTTTGTTATCACTAGCTAAAAGAGATGTGATCTTAACTTGATTAAATTAGTATCAGATAAAATCATAGTGGAAACAAAGTATTTTTTTTAGCTTTTCTCTGCTAGGCTTAGAGAATGTACACTCCTGTATAAACACAACTTACCAGTGGCCATTTATGGAGGATAAGGGATGAGGCATACAGTTTGTAGACGTCATCTGTAGCAAGAAGAGAAGAAATAAAATAAGGAGTTCAGACTTACCTTTGGCTTCTGTAGTAAAATAGAATAAGTAATTTATAAAATTATGAACCCTGCCAAAATGGACAAAAATATTTATTTGGATTATTATTCTGAAGTTTGCTTCTGGTCACTTGCAAACACTTTAGAAACATTGTCTAGTCTTATGATGATGTCCTAACTTGGGTCTCTTACCAACCTCTACAGTACTGTAAATGTTCAGAATTCAAAGGGTGAACTTTGGTTCTGAAAACCCCAAATGGATGTGTTCTCCAATAAATCTTTTTCAAGGTTCTAAAATAAAATGTCATCCTTTATACCTTCAGCACATGCCTAATAATTTGTTTCCTGTATCTTTTCAGCTCCCACCTATTTCTTGTTCCTAAAGGCAATTTTATAATTAGCTCACATTTTATGAGTCCATTTTTTGGAGGAATGACTGTTGTCTCCAGTAGTTTCAATTTATGAGAGAGCTTAAAAGGCAGTCTAGCAACAACTGAATTCAGCTGCATCTTTTACATTCACAGTCAATCCATTTTTTATTAATGTGCAACACAACTGTTGCAAAGTATCCATCTGCCTGAAAGATGCCGTGTTAGAGAAAAAAGAACACTACCAATATCTGTAACAATGAATAAACCTTATTACCATCTAATAACTGCTTTCTGGTTCATATCATTCTTATAATGGCAATCAATTAGTTTAATATTGTAGAAATTTGAGTCGTATCCCGGGGATGTCTTCTATATTTTTGTATCTTCTATCTGTTCTAAGTGGCTTAAAAATGAAGAAGTTGTGTGTCCGGGCTGTTACACTCCCAAAGGCAGACTGGTTTTGTTTGCTGCTTTGCAACTTGTCAGGAGTTTCAGGAGGTAACAGATTTAGTGTACTACCTCTACATGTACTTGCGTAAGACCTAAACCCGACAAAAGCCAAACAAAAGGTTGAAACAAAGATAATAGAAGAGCTGAGATGATCAGGCTCCTTCAGATTATGACCTGCAAATGCCAGTTCATTTTGCTATGGTGCTACGTAATTTGGAAATTAAGTCTAATGCAGTTCTCTCCCATAATGTGCACTTTAAAAGCCAACTGCTAACAAAAAATACTTTCTTCATTCATTGTTGTCCAAACACAATGTAATGAGTATCTGGAGATACAGAGGAAGGCAGCAGTTGCTTTGTATACTGATTGTCTCTGTGACAATGAAGAAAAAAACCCAACCTCCTGGATAAAACGTGCAAGCTTTGAAAGAGGAAGTGGTATGGAAAATAGAAATGTAAGCCTCGGGGCAATAGAGCTGGACTCCACCATTGCATTTATTACAGTGCATAGTTTGCCTTTCCCTGTTCTTTTACAACCTTATAATTCTTTTTTGCCCCTAAGGCTTTTACCCCAGGATATCCTATTGAAAAACTCCACCTCTGACTCATCTGTTTGAGACTGTAGATAATAATCATGCACCGGGGGAGGGATAATTAGATTGTTTTGAGCTAGACAAAGACTACCACGTCTCCTGAGCCCTGTTTGCCCCTCCAGACACTGACCTTCTCTTTGCCTAGCAGGGAACAGCAAAAAGGGCAGTAAAAGAACATTATAAGGGACCGCAGCCTGGAGTTCATTGGCTTAAGACATGCTAAACCTATTAACCTGGTAGAGGAAGGCAAACAAGAAAGCCTTCCTCATGCTACCGCAGATAAAAGTCTGATGAACAGCGAATTATTTTCAGACACCGCGGGGCACTTTTAATCACGATTTTGAGTGATCCACTAGATGTGTTTTATTGGAGCCAAGTTTTGGGTGTGGCTGTGCCCCTCTTGAGGGCTGGCACATACTAACAGTAGTACTTTAGCGGTTCCCATTGTATTTCCATACCCATTACGGCTGGCACTTAACACCTAGTAGCCATAACCCAAAATACCACCAGACTTAAGGGCTTCGACCCTCTTGGGCTCCTCATTTTCGAGCAAACCCATGTGGCTGTGAGGCGGTGCCGTGTCACCCCGCGGGGTTTCGCAGGGGCTCCGTGTGGCCTCCCCCTCAGGGCCCATGGCCCCTCCGCTGAGCCCGGGCTGGGAGAAGCCGCCGTTTTCGTACCGTCAGCGCTAAGCCTCTTCTCCATCTTGTGCCTGAGGAGAAGGGGGAGGATGGTTCCCGGGCCGGCAAGCCGCGATCGCCCATTCCGCGCGGGGGAAAGGGCTCGCCGCCCCCCTCACCCACAGGGCGCGGCGGGGCTGAGGTAAACCCGGCGGGGCTGGGCGGGAGGCCGGGCCCTGCGGCGTCTCCCTCAGGCAGACGAAGGCGGGAGACAGTGGCGATTTCCTGCCGGGGAGGGGAGACGGCGGCGGCGGGCCCGGGGCCGTGGGGCGGGGCGGAGGCGGCCGCCATCACGTGTCGTTTGGCAACGACCGAGCATCCCCGGGACACGCCGCGGCGCGGCCGGCAGGAGCGGAGGTAACGCGGGCGGCCGCGCCGCCACAGCCGGCGGGGAGGTGTCGCGGAGCCCCGGCAGCGCGGCGAGGCGCGGTCTCCTTCTCACCTTGCGGGGGGAGGCTGCCGGGGCGGCGGGCAGCCCGGCTGGGCGCAGCGTGCGCCCTACGCGGAGGTTTCCGGGCCGTCGCCTCCCTCGCAGCATCCGGGGCTGACGGCCTCGGCGATCCGGCTCGACTGCAGGTGTGCGGGGTGACAGCGCGACAAATGCTGGTTCTTACTTTTTTCTTTTAAAGGGTGCCTCAGCAGCAGCACCTGCGGGTGCCTCAGCCCTGACAGGGAAGGCGCTCAGCCCTGGGGTGGGGAGCTCAGCCCTGAGGCGTGGGGCAGCCGCTTCCCTCTCGGGGCTGTCCAGGAGGCGTGAAATATGCCTGAACCTGGGTTATTTTATACGGAGAACAGAGTTAACCGCCGTTTGGGGAGAGAGGAGCGGCCACCGAGGGGCGAAGTGACCCCCAGTCTCCCTCCTGCGGCGCGGCGCGGTCTCCTCACAGGAGTCAGGGCCGGTCTCCTCACGCCGTTCCCGCCGGCGACAGCCCGTCGTGTCCTGCACAGCGCGACTGGAGGGTGGTTTTGTGGAGCCACGTGTTTTATTTAATTTGGCAGCAAGCGGGTATGAGGGTTGGTACACAGGTCGGGTTATACCAGGATGTGATTTGATGGTGGGTGCATGTAATTATAACTCCTTTGTTAAGTAGCTACCGCAGGGAACTGAAGTGGGTTTAGCAATACTCTCAGGCAAGCGTGTCTTTGCTTACCGGTGTGTGGTGGCGATTTTGATTGTTTATGTGTTTTTTAAGTGCTAGATTAAATGCAGTCTGAGTAGGTGTTAAAAGTTACGGCTGCGGACTACACATGGGTATAGATCTGTAGGTAAGCATGTGCCTTTTGACATTACTTCTCCCCTTTTTGAGATATTTCCTCTTTTGTCCCCCAGCATTAAAAATAAGATTATTTTAACAAACTCTGTAATTGTCCCTTCTGCCTTTACCTGGGGCTTATTATATAAATTTCACCTCATATTCCCCTCATTGCAGCTGCTTGGTGCACTCCCAACCTCAGTCCTGTCTAAATCAAGACTGTCTACTGCAAAGTCCCTTGTTGTGAGCTTGCTTCTTTTTTTTTTCCCTTGGAAATATAAAAATAAATTATGTGTGAAAGATATAGTGCCATGTTATTTTCCACTTGTAGCTAGCACAGTTCCCTAACTTTGACGTGACTTGATTTAGAATCTAGCTTAATATTTCTGAGGTGTGTTTGTCTAGGATTGCTACTTTAGGAAATTTTGAAAAGTTTCTGAAGCGTTGTAACTTAATATCTGTTTGTGAGCTGATTATAGCTCTTTGCCTCATTTAATGTTCATAGTCTTATTCAGGATGTGTCTGAACATGTGAATAGTATTTGTAGAACATCTCTTGTACAGCTGTGTCACAGGTGTGTATAGTCAGAACTTACTGCAGTCACTGAGGTACTATCAAATGAATAATTGACAACTTCTTTTGCATGCCTTTTTATATGATAAACATACCTTGTCCTTTTTTTAAAAAAATGGATGTTACAACCAATTCTATTTGATTGAAGGTTTGTGTTGTGTTTTATAGTGCTAAAGTTGGTGCATTTGCCTATGCAAGCACAAAAAGACGGTTGAACAGATGAAATCTTTACATTGGGAATTCCTTTTGTTGCGAGGGCTTCCTGTCTAACTGTATGTATGGCAGGGAAGTGATTCTTCTCACCAGAAATGAGAAAACTGCATGCTAGACAAACTGTAAACTTTCCCATAAATGTTCAAACTGTGAGGTGCCTAAATATATACATTGCAAGGAATAGGCATTTCAGGGCCTTACAACCTTTGCTCTGTTAGTGCTTAACTCCCTGAAGACTGTTTTGCTGTTTGCCTGTGTACAGCAATCTTGATTCTTAGCAGAAGGGCCCATCATTGTGTTCAGAAATAGGAGTTTTACAGCTGGTATATGTGAACAGTCAAAATATATATGTAAAACTATGTCACAACTAGAGATGTTTTATGCAATCAAGACAACTGTGGAAGACAGAAGCAAGAACAAGAAATCTTTGCTAATGAGCAGATGTCGTATAAAAGTGTAGCAAAGCATAGTAAGCTTTTAGCAGTTTGGTATTTCACATTGGTCATTAACACACTTGCAGGTTCACCCCAAGTTGAACAAATGACAGGTCAGCTGCTGTCCTGCTCAGTGTGAGAGAGGGATCTTAGCACATGATTCCTCTTTCCCTTCCTTAAAGGAAAGCCACCCTGTAATGCAGTGTTAATACTTTGCCAGCTGCATATTAACCTTCATTAGTTCCTTTGGTGCATGGCCAAAGTGTGATAGGCCTTATCAGAATTATATATTTTTGGTGAGACAATGAAGTGATCCTAGTTTCAGGTCACTGTGTCCTGGTTTCATATCAAAGCTTTCTGTACCAACAGCAGTGTCATTTCAGTACAAAAATCTTATGCGTATCAGCAAAAAGATTCCTCACAGATGCAATGATCAGCAAAAATAGAGTTTAAGACACTGTATTGCACAAGGGTGAACGATGAGGAAATCCACGTTAACTTGTGCAAAGGCATAAGCCTGAATTAGCCGTAACAGTCCTGCGGCATGGCTTTGGCAGCATTAGAGATCATTCTAACACTGTTTTTAGCTGCAGTATTACAGTATTGTTGTATGTTAAAAAATATATACTATTCATCTCTTGTTGTTCTCTACCAAGCCCGTCTTCTGTTTTCACTGAAGTAATGGTCTTGTGATAGAATCATGGATTGTAATATCTGTGGTTTTTTTCTCTGTATTGCTAATCTTGACATAGCTTCAGTTCTGTCTAGCTTCTGCTCTCCTTTGTAGTTTGATTTTGAGGTGGTTTTTTTTGATTGGTCAAAGCTGCTGAGTTGAGTTTCAGTTACGATTAAGTGGAGTACTTGTAGGAAAAAAACTGCCTATGTTTCAGTCATAGAGGTGGTGTAATAAGACACAGGACTTGGGCAGATAAACAATTCCTGCCCTTATAAAGGCTTTAAGGATACAAACCAAACAAGGCTGGAGAAGAGAATGAAATGCCAAATCTTGAGTGAGCTGTTGCACATACCTTCACGCAAATCCTAGTTGTCAGCAGGTATCTGAAGCTAGGAATAACAAAGGCAGACTTGGAGAGGAAGACAGAGTATTGGGGGACAAAAGCTAGGCTGAGAGAGGCTGTGGTTGTTCTTTCCTGGGTAGAGTAGGGCAAGAAACTGTCAAGGTCATCGGTAACAAAATTGTATACAGTCACGTGCTGCTGTTTGAGGTGAAGGTATCTGAGCAATGACGGGGTTCGTAGTTACAGGTAATTAAATGTACCTCTGAACTTAAGACCAATGAGGTAAATCAGGGTGACTCTTACTGCAAAACTGCCTGTGTGTGAACACATCATATTTGATTTAAATGATTCCATTGATTTGAATCAAATCAAATCATCGAAATGCCTGAGTATTCGAGGTAATGTTTATGCTGCTGAACAAGTTGTACTTTGAGAAGTGTTCCAGGAGGAAACAGCAATGATGGTTAGGATATGTGGAGTAAGAAATTGTAAAGTGTGTGGTTATCACCAAAATGATGTTGTACATCCTTGAGGCAGTTCTTAACATGTTACTCAGCTTAATCCTTTAGCTGGAAGGGCTGAGAATGACCATGGCATAATTTCAAACTGAACGTCATAAGAATAGCTGTAGTATTCTTGGTTTTTTCCACTGACATTTGTTCAGAGTGATTTGCCTTCTGAAATATATTTGCAACTAGTGTCCTGTCAGAGTCAAAACAGAAATGGAAAGACTCAATTTGGAGTTGGAACATTATTTTTACGGGTCACAAATAGTTTTTTTAAATCCACTTCTTACGGATGAAGAGATAGATGCAAGATAGATGGAAGAGTAAATAACAAGGAGAACTGGTAACAACCAGTGAGGTGAATTTACTTTTGTTTTCCTTTGCAGTTTTGGGCATCTCATCTGTCGGAACTGCATGGATCCCTCTCTCCTAATGAGTTTAATTTTGTTGGAGATGCATCATTATAGCACTCAAGCTTTTAAGTTCTGAAATAACTGAGTTTAGTTTCTGGGAAGTTGAAAATTTTTAGGCTAATTGGAAGTGTGGAATTTGATGGTTTGTGATGTATGTATGACACTAGGTAAGATATCGACTCATGTATAAATGATAAAACATGTATTTAGTTAACATCTTTAAAGTGTTTCTTTGAATGTTGAGGGGAAAATAAATGAGAAGGCATCTGACTAAACAGATTGAGAATCTAATTTTGCATTATTTAAAATAACATAGTCTGTTTTAATGTGGAAAAAGCTAGAAGATTAATGAGTTGGAGATGCAATGATGTGATGTGTTTTAGTAAATGATTTGAACTCCATTTCAGTAGGAGTTACGTTTTTATTGATTGAAAATAATCTTTTATCATTTTCATATCTTTAAAACTATTATGGTTCAGGGATGTCAAGTCAGATTTTTCTGTACTGTAGTGTACAGGTAACAAAGTAAGAGTATGGTTATTAAGCTTTCCCTCCATAAAGGTATGCCTCTAACTGTATAAGCAAAATCTTGCATGTTCATATGTCACTAGATGCATAGACACATAATGTAGTTTGGGTGACTGCATATTTCAAATTCATACTCAGTTACCTGTTTTCTTAGGTGACAAGTTTACTGTTGGAATAACAAAATCTTTTGTAAAGTTAGTGTTACCCCAACAAGGTGCTGACCCTTTATTTTTTCCTCTGATAGGTCAGCTGCTGTATTTTAATTGACCCAGACTTTTTAATTTTTCTGTTCTATAGTAGATGGCTAAAGTATACACTGATGGTTTAATGAGGCTCAGGACAAATGAATGGTAGTGCATTCTGGTAATTATGTAGGGCGTATTCTTTATGCAGCTGATAACCTTGTAATCAAAGATACATTTGCAATTGAAGCTGGTTAATGTACAAGACTGTTCTTTGTCTTGTATATAATAGAAATAGAAATAGATTATTTCTTACTTGAACTTCTATAAAATGGGCCTTATTCAGAATTGCTGCTGATTATCGGTATATTCTTGTGCTAATAAATGTTATTAGTAGTAACTAGCTTTTGGAAGGCATGGGAGAATTTTATGGAGACTTGAGAAGAAGGTGGCTCTTTTCCAAATAGTCAATTCTGAAGCAGCAGCAGAAGTTTATTTCATTTCTGTGTTCTTAAGTACTGTAAAACACAATTACTAATGGAGGAATTTGGATTAGATAACTCCCAGAAATGAGGCAGTGAGAACCAGGAAAGGTTTCAGGGAGAGAGCAAACTGTAGGATCAGTTAAGTTGGATTGGGGGATTCTGGAGTATCTCTTCATATTGCCCTTAGCAAGAGCTCACATGGCATTAATAACATGTGCAACCCTGTTACTAGATCACTTGTAATTTACATGTACAATTACAATAATCGGATTAATTTTTTTAGTACTGCAGTAAATCTATGTTCAGGATTTGAACTTCCAGCTTGGTCTTACAGTGCTTGATTTTCTCTATGGCCTCACTTTGCTTCTATCTCTTCTTTCTTCCTTTTCAACATTGGAATCCTTTAATTCTGTCCTTTCTATGGTCATGATTGGTTTTTTGGGGTTTGTTTTTTTTTTTTACCTAAAAGTAGAAGTTTCTTTCTTAGCTTAAATTGTACTGGAATTTTTCTCTTGCTCTGTGTTCACTGTTTTTTCTGTTTATTTTAACAATGCATGAATTTACCTTTGTGTAAGAAAACATGTGAAACAACAAAAGGGAATTTCTTAGTTTACATTTGTAAATCATAAGGTAAAAAAGTGGAAAGAAGATTTGGGAAGAAAGTCCCTGAATAAAAGATTTTATAATGATTTCAGCTGTCTGTATTTTCTTTCAGATTGTAATTTGGAGTCGTGAAGAATTCGCAGGCTTTCCACAATGGGAGAAAGGACAGATTGTACGAAGTCACATAGTTCACTGGCTGAATACGACCCCATCAGTAAATCAGGCAGGACAGATCCAAATGACAGCTGTGAAATGCAGGATGCAAACCAAAATACAATGCAACTGAAGAAAGAAATATCTTTGATAAATGGGATAAGCCTTATAGTAGGCAACATGATCGGTTCAGGTATCTTTGTCTCTCCCAAAGGAGTTCTCATCTACAGTAAATCTTATGGATTGTCTCTAATAATTTGGGCAATTGGAGGGATTTTTTCAGTCTTTGGAGCCCTCTGCTATGCTGAACTTGGAACCACTATTACAAAGTCAGGAGCCAGCTATGCATACATTTTGGAGTCTTTTGGGAGCTTCATCGCTTTTATTCGTTTGTGGACCTCACTCCTAATTGTTGAGCCAACTAGTCAGGCAATTATTGCCATCACCTTTGCTAACTACATAGTTCAACCTTTCTTCCCTTCTTGCGATCCTCCATATTTGGCTTGCCGTCTCATAGCAGCTGCTTGTGAATGTAAGTATTTCTTGAAATTTACTATGGTAATTTTTTATCCAGGGTTTAGTTTTTAATAAAACAAATCCTACCAAGTCCCAGAGTTGTTGCATGTTGAATCTGTGGTGTTTTGAGTTACAGTGCGGAAAAGAACAGTTTTCAGCACATGAGTAACTTGCAGGAATTCAGTCAGTGAATTACCATTTTCTCATTCAGAAGCAGAACAAGGTATTTAACTCTTCAAAGTTTACTTATGTTGCAAAAATGGAGGAAAATGTTTGTTTTCCCTCAGAGAAGTATGCTAAATCAAACCTCAAGATAGGTGTGGTCTAAGAGTTGTTGCAGAGTAGCTCTTATGCTCTAAATTCTGGTGTAATTCATTTTACAATAGCTTCTCAATGTAGACATGCTTAAGTAATTACTCTGGTAGGGTTTCAAAAGATTGTTCATAGAGATTATTCTTTATGCTTGTATCACCAGTACAACTGTACCTGTTGAAAAGGTTTTGAAAAGCAGACATTTTGTGTGCCCATAAAACACTGAAACATTTGTAATTGGATAGCCAACTGTTAGTCAACACAGGGGAAGAACAGTCCACATGCTTCAAATCAGGACTGTTATGCTGTATCAGGAGAATGAAACTGTATGAATGTACTGTGTGTGTCTTATTTAATTTTAGGTATTTCCTATTAGAATTGTTGATAGACATATTTTATGATTCCAGCAAACAATGAAAAATGTATTTCAGAAAATCCGTATCACAATCCTTCCTCACATACTGATCAGTCACTGTGTGCTATGGAGCCTGCTGTCCCTATTGATGTGATGCTTTTATCATAAAAACTGATACAGAACATGGGCTTTTTTACTGCCAACAATATGCTACAGCGAGGAGATGTGCTGCTTCTTTTTTTGAGGCCACAGGGAGTCTGTTGAAACAGCTCTAATGTTTCTTATTGCAGTTGTCTATGTAGGACTGCAAGAGGGGAAAGACAGAGCAGTAGTGTGTGCTGCAAATACTTGACCTCTGTAACTAGCTGTGAACATCATAGTTTCCCCTTCCATTTTTTAAGTTAACTTCTTGCTGTTGGGAAAGCAGTAATGAGCTGGTCCAGGTAGTGGGAAGAATAATCACAAACTTCTTCCAAAACATGTGAGCTTACTCAGTTCTGTTCCCTCCATCTCCCTCCTCCTTTCCAAATGTGTGTCCATATTTTGTTGTGCCAATCTCGGGAAAGAATTGAAGGGCCTGTAATGTCATGTTCACATTCCTAAGAACAGATACTGTCCCATGGTATCCTGGCACAGGTTCAGGAGTGTGGGGGAATCTGCCCTTCTGTTTAAGGGATCTCATTTGAGGGGAGTTAGCCCTTATAAAAAGCAGTTTATCACAAAGCAAGAAATGAAGAGGAAGTGATTCAACTGAAATGATTATATAGTAGATGTAGAAAAACAATGTGATGTCCTCTACACCTGCTGCTAAGAGAGGGCATTTAGCACTTTTTTCTGTAGTGGAGACATGTGACAGCAATGTCACTGTCATGTAGGTGGAACAGCTTACTTCTATAGTCCATTTTTTGATTTAAATGCTTGTTCTGCCCTGCTCTAGGTGTCAGTCCTGAGGCGCTCTGCCTTGCTCTACTGCTCCTGTTAAAGCCTACACTTCTTCCTGGCCTGGCTGGGCTGATGTGTGTCACGTTCTTAGCTCTGGATATGATTAAAACTTTATTAATGAAGTTGCAGGGAGTGAAAGCCTGAACGTTGGTTAGGTACAGATTGTATGTGAGGATGGGTGGTTTGTTGTGGGGGTTCTTTTTGTTTTGTGTTTTTAACTGTAGTAATAACAGTATTATATCTAGTGTGAGATCAGTCTTAGTGTTACACAGCATTACTTTATCAATCATTTTGGCCATGGGGGTAGCATCTGGTGCTACAGAACGAAACTTGACAGTTCTCAGGCACTTTAAGTAGCTAAATGATAATTAAGTTGAAGAAAATGTGAGAGAATAATTTTAGTAAAAGAAAGAGGGAGGGGATGTGGCCTATTCAGATTCTTGATTATCTTTCTTTCAAGATATTGGAGACAGAGTATCATTTCCTCTGGAGACCGAGCCCTGACTCATTAAAAGAAGGAGTTAATAATATTTACTACCAATGAAAGTTGTTTAGAACAAAACAAAGAAAAAAAATGGCTGAAATAAACACTGTGAGGAAATAGATAATACAGATCACTAATACTGAAGAGCAGAGCAAGCAGAGTTGTTTTTTTCCTGAGGGCTGTTTGGAAGCTGCAGCAGTCATGACTTTTGAAATTTGATACAGCTGTTTTTTCCCCTCTTGTCAAGCTCAGTGGAATCTCTTTCAGCTATTCCACTTGGCCAGGCTGTCTAGTATGCTAGTGCCTTGTTTTTGAGATCATTACCTTTCTTTTGTTATCTTTTAAAAATTATTACTTTACTATTTGATAACGTGCTAAAGTACCAGAAAACTGGTGATAAAATGTACACTGGAATATAACCACTTTTTTACTAGCTCAAGAAAGCACTGAGATCTGGGGGAAATATTTAAATTTCTGGGTTGGAATCAATAATGTAATGATAATCTGGGTGAGAAAAATGTATACTGAATTAGTGTTTTGTTGAGTAAAGAATACTGAAGATAGTGACTCCTGTTCCATATTCAGCATTTGAGTTCAGGCGGTTGTCTGGCTTTCCACTTGAGGAAGAAGTAATAAATGCAAAAACAGAATGTTGAGAACCACGAGAACAGTGTATTTAAACAATAGCTTGAGAAGTGTTTGCTGGGAAAGTTGATCATATGAGTAAGTTTAGTCAGCTGCTGTTAGCAAAAGATTTGTGAAATCTGAAAGTCTCATTTCAAGTTCCATTACAATCTTGTGAAATAGGTCTGATACTAGTTTATTTTAGCATAGAGGAAGAAGTATACTCCAAACACTTAGTACTACCAGTTCTTAAAAATCCAGATTAATGTTACATTAGCTGTAAAGCAGGTGTTATTTGGTCAGATCTGCTCTAACCTCACTTCGTAATACAGTTTAATACAACTAGAAAAGAGTATTGAATTGCCTGTGACCATATTTAGTATTGCAAATAATCCATGGGTGTTGAACCCATCCTCAGCCTAACAAGGAAGGATAAAAAACTTTTCAAACACTATTTTAATAAATTTGCTTAAATGAATTTCTATATAATCTTTCATATATCAGAACGATATTGATACCTTGAAATGAATTATTTCATGTAACAGTTTCTTTAGCTTCAGGATAGATGCAGAGTGCAGCTGATGAGGGATAAAGTTTAGGAAAAAGGGCATGTAATCAGAGAAGGGGAGGGTCTTTCCGTCTTTTGAAGCAGTGTGTTTAGAACATCTCTTTCTATGGTTTTGTTTAAACCAGTGTATTTTGCTTAGTTTAACCTAAGTAATAGTATAACAAGTAAGTACATATTTTGATTATAATTCAAAATATTTGAAAAATGAATTAAACAATGTTGTTCAAATAGTCTTTTTTTCCTTTTTACTTCCCCCTCCCCCTGTCCCCCCCCTCCAGGTCTTCTAACGTTTATAAATTGTGCCTACGTTAAATGGGGAACACGGGTGCAGGATATATTTACTTATGCTAAAGTTACTGCTCTTATTGTCATCATCATAACCGGACTTGTCAAAATATGCCAGGGTAAGCTTATAAAATTAAAGCAAAGGTTTGTATTTATCAGTTATACTGAGTGAGTGGTCTAAAGACTGTAAAATACCTTTGTGTGTGTTATCAGATGCCTCAGTGTGAGCATAATACAGCCACTTTGAGAACACCAATAATACCACAGTCTTAGGAATTATTATGATATTGTATCATGAGAAGTTATGCTATCTCAGTTGACTTTGAACTGGGTAAAAGAAGGTAACTGATTGCTCGACATGTTGTGCAATTTACAGCCTGCAGTATGGAATAATAAAGGAAATGAAAACGGCAAACTACAGAGCTAGCAAAATGTGATGGGAGCAGAGAAATCTGTAAATTTCTGTAAGGAGCATACTGCTTTACAATGAGATCAACTGAGTATTTTTTTTACAAAATGAGTTTTGTGTAAGTCTAAGTAACTGAACTTGAAGCAAAAATAGCTTTGTAAAGACATAAGTAGATTTATGAAACTGCAGTCTTTTTGAGCAGATCCTGAGTTCTATTATAGCTGTTGAGAACTGGAAAGTTGCTGGGGTTTTGTTGTTTTTAATTTTTGTGTATGTTGGGGATTATGCTTTAAAGTTAGAGGAATTCTGAACTTAGTTGTGTTCTTAGCCTTTCCTTTAGGGAGAATTTATTGGTGTGTTAGCTTAAAAAAATTACCCTGCTTTCAAAGCTGCCATAAAGCTCTTTCCCTGGCAGTCTGGCAATTTGTGTCCTTTGCTCTAACCAGTTATTGATGAAAGTCCGTGAGCAAGTTAATTATTGTGAGTGGAACAAAAATATGCATATGAGAGCACCATGCTGGGGCATTTAATCCTTAGCACATCTGCCCATCCCTTGTTTTGTAGATACTGAGCTTGTTCACTACAAATATCCTTGACAGTCTCCCTTCTCTGTTTCTTAACTCAGCAGTTACTCTGCCTATGTTTGTGTCAAGAGAATAATGATGTCTGATTAGGATAAAAAGTCACAGTTTGTGTAGACATAGGGGAAGACATTTTTGAGGCCTCATATATTTGCCTGGCCAGTTCTGCTGAAGTCTATAAATGTTTCAGGATGCATAGTACAGGGCACATTCTGGAGTTACCATGTAACTCGCCTTTCTGTATTTGTTGGGTTTGTTTGTGTGTCTGTATATGTAAAATAGTCTGAATATGTAAAACTTCCATTGATGAGCTTGTCTTGACTTGCTTGTAGTCAACAGATGGCACAAGTTCTCACAAATACTGGTTCAAAAAGACACACACTTTTTCTCTTAGCTTGGGAAAATTTTATCTCAAGTAACAATAGTATTTTATGTTCTGTTAATTGTTCTCAGTTTTCTATTTTTAATAGCTAAAACTGAAACATCCATTTAGGGGGTTTGGGTTGTTTTCGGTTTTTTGGTCATAGTTACCTAAATCAACTTTAATCTTTGTTTTCGTATAGGCTGAACGATTGAAAATTTAAAAGGATATAGAAGGATAGAGTAATTATTTTATAAATATGTTATAAAAAATACCCTTAGCCTGAGTACTGTCATTGCCAGTTGTTTGTAGCTTAGACTGTAACTTAATGTTGCTGATTTTTTGTGCCATTGCAGACAGACTAGGTGTTTTAAGTATAGAACAGTGTCATCCACTGAGCATAATTTTTAGTGGTTTAAACATCATGCTTGTTCTCGTGGCTGAAGCACAGAGCAGAATTGGAAAAGGGGCTTCATAAGCAGCTTTGAGGGAATTAGGGTTTCTGAGGTTTTTTGTATTTGTGTACCAAATCGAAAAAAATCATTTGCTGTATTTTATTATCCTGTACTTCATTGTATTTCTTCCACACACAGGACATTCATCACACTTTGAGAACTCTTTTGAGGGATCCTCTTTTGATATTGGAGACATTTCCCTCGCGCTCTATTCTGCCTTGTTCTCTTACTCGGGTTGGGATACGCTCAATTTTGTAACAGAAGAGATCAAAAACCCAGAAAGGTAAATGGTTTGAGCTTTCTAAACCTGCATAGTTCCCAAGTTGCTCGTTTTGTGGCTGTCTTTCAATAACTCATTCTGAGTTTACATAGGAATGAGTAGAACTGCTCTGTAGTCTAGATGGTAAGGCTGTAAGCAGCCACTCGCAAAGATTTACTAGTTTTAAACTCTACTAAAAATGAAGAAAAAACCCCAGTGTTAGGAATAAATAAGTCTTGGTGATTGCTGTATTCTGTGGTTGATAAGCTTTCAGTTCAAGATGTTGCTACTGGTTTTACAACAGGTGTTAATATTGCAGCGAAACAGTGTAGTCGGTGCTGTGTTTATCTGTGCAGTGATTTGGATTTCGTATTTAACAGTTATCTTCTCCGTGAATTTATGCTATAAAAGTGTGAATGACTAATCTTGTTCAGTTGCAAGTCTGTAAGCAGGTGCTTTTATGTTAAAAATAGAATACCATTTGATCATTTTTGTGTCCTATTATAAGCAACAGCTCAGATTGCTACAGCTGAAAGATAAAGAATGGAAGAGATATTTTTTTTCCAATTCTCTCAATTGATTTTGACTTTTTCAGTTTGTTCTGTTACCCCTGAGTTCTATGCTGTGCATTTATTTAACCAGAAAAGTTATCTATTAAAAAGATAAAATAGCAGGTAAGTATTTTAACTCTAAAAATAGCTATTTTTAGTCAGACTGCATTTCAGGTTGGCCATGTTCCCTTAAATTGTCTTGCAAAGATTTGTTACACATATTCAGAAGAGTTGCACATTTTGTGTTTGCATCAGTTATTTGGTCCTTCAAATTTATTTTCTTTTTCTGTTGAAAGAGCTCTACTTCTCAGTGCTGTTTCAATGCCTTTTCATCTTTTTAAAGTTAGTGTATTGTGCTGTGTTATCACTTGGATAACTCTATTAGGTGTATTGCTTTGAAAAACAATTTTTCTCACAGGCTATTTAGCTGATGAAAATGTCATTAGATTAATTTGCTAGATGCATTTATAGGCGTCAATGCCTAATACAATTTCCTGTCTTGGTAACAACTGTAGCTGATAAAGTGAACTTCAAATTTCAGCTTTCTACAGTGACAATTCTTGGGAATAATGAGATGTTCCAGACTTCTATAAAATTGCTCCAAGAATTCCGTATTTTTCATGTTCACTTAATTCATGGTGCCCTCATGATTACCCAATCAAAAGTTGCAAGTTAAATTTGGGATAGTACATTGGCTTTAAACTTGGGTGATACAAAATCCTTAAAATGCCATTTCAGCTTTTTGTTGCATTACATAACATTTCTGAATATATTTATCATTGTTTTTCTAATTCAGTTTCTTCTCTGTGCTGAGGTTCACCAGTCTCTTACTGTGAGTGTGGAACCTGGAAGCAGAGTCAGAACTCCCAGTTACTAATTTACTGATTTATAGTGGAGTTGTGGTGTGTCTGTGTTTTTCTGCTTCCACAGCACCAGACAGAGCCAGCTGGAGTTCTGGACCTCAAGATATTTTTGAGGAAACTTCCAAAGTGCATTTCATTTTTCTGCTTTGTGGGGGTTTTGTTGTTTTTTTGTTGTTACTGAAAATTATGTTCATGGCAAATGCTCATCCATGTCACCATGCCGTGTTTGATTTCAAACTGGGCAAATTTGAGAGTAACGCTCTTAGATCTGCTCTTTTGAGACATTTGAATATCCCTGCAAGCTTTGGGGAAAGAATAAGGCTGAGAAAAACCAAAGCCTAAAATTGAAAGTTTGCTTCTCCTTCTGCTTTGTGGTTTCTCCCTGTGGAACTGCAGACTCAGGGCTTGAGTTCATCTCGGCTTTAAAATGAATCGTATCTCTTTACATCTAGAGGTTTGCAGTGTTTTCATGTTACTCTAGACTTCTTTAACACAACTTTTAGACATGCGTTTGCTGGTAAGATGCACTGCATCCTGAGATGAACAGCTGTGTAGCAATCTTGGATCAGCCCTCTGCATCTCTGTTTCTGCAGTTACGCAGCCTAGTTAGTTTTCTGCAGTAATGAGTGGAGGTGAGAAGATCAGAGGTTGGGTTTGGTTTAGTGGGTCACCCTGCATCATCAGTTCTAGAAGTAGGTGCTAGAATAGCAGCATTCCCCAGGAAGAATGAGTGCAGTAACTCAGAGCTCTGCCCCTTTGGGTTCCAGTTGTGGTAATTAACATGGCCAGTAGAAAATAATTTAAAGCTTGAAGACTTTGATTTGAAGGCTATTATTATGGATCTCAATCCCCTGAAGTTAGGGTACTTGAAGAGCGGTTGCATTGAATCCCTTTTTACACCTAATTTCAGGTTTCAAGTTACTGCAAAAAATTAGATTTTTTTCAAGTGTTCTATACTAGTATTGCTGGTTTTAAAAGAAATTAAACTTTTTTTAGAGAAACCTATTTTGAAATCTTTATTCTGTCTTCATACCTTTTATCTCTAAGGTAAAGGATGCAAATAAATAAGTTTATTCTGTTATTAATGGATATTTTTTTCCTGGGTTGTGGGTTTTGTTTTTTTTTTTTTTTTGTCTTACAGGAACTTGCCACTGGCAATTGCAGTGTCTATGCCAATTGTGACTGTTATCTATATTATGACCAATATAGCTTACTATACGGTGCTGGATGTCAAAGCTGTTCTTTCTAGTGATGCTGTGGCAGTGGTAAGTTGACAGTGTGGTATTTTGCTATATTTGACTTTCCACCTTTTAGGGCTGCATTTCATTTTAAGGACCAGAACAGGAAAAATCCCTTCTTTATTATAGTATTTCACTGGATACAGGAAGACAGAACAACTCATCATGAATAATTTAATCTTTAATAGAAAAACAGTTAATAAAATCACATATAAAAATAATATATTACCAGATTTATGAAAACAAGCACAGAGACATCTTGTTAATGTATTTTGCAAAGACGCTAATTAGACTTGTGTGCTTTGAGCTGATTGTAAATTAGACTCATTAGTATGTAATTGTCTTCTCTGTTCTTTCATGCTACAGTATGTAAAAAGCTGGAGCGTTGTGCAGAACAGTGTTGCACTGAGCTACGTTCTGTTGAGCTAATAATTGATGCAATGCATATCTGTAAATGGACGTGTTGCAGCTCAGCTATGACAAAGTCTAGCTTTGCATCTCCTTTTTAATGACTTAAATCACTGTCTTCCCAACATTGTATTAATTCCAACACCTTTCAGTATTTTAAAATTAATTTTTTTTGTGTATGGATGGAAGTTTGAATCCAATTAAAATATGTAAGCTTCTGAAAATAAAAGCTGGTCAAAACATGTTTTATACTTGAAATAGTCATTAAATGAAAGTGAATGGGGTTTTTTGCCCTGTAGCTAGTGACTTAATTGGATACTTCTGGTTACTATATCCTTTAGAATTGAGTCTTGGAAAATTTAATCTTCTTTCTGGTTATTTAAATTGGAGGAAAAGAGAGAGCTTTCCTCCATTTTAGATTCCCAGTTGGCTACTAAAATTTCAGTAGTTAGACAGTGGACAGGGTTTTAAATACATCAAAATGAAGTAAGTATTCACTCTGTTCCCACAGAGGATTACTATGGTTAAAAACTGGCTTAGCAAATCAGCAAACTTTTGTTGCAGATGTTTAGGCAGATGGTTCCACAAAAGCACTTACTTGACTTCCTTTCATGTTTGAAAAATATTTATATTTTATGTAAGCTTTCAAAGTAGTTTATGGTAAATGTGTGCTGTAACTTGTTATTTCAAATGTAAATTATGCAAATGTTTATTTCAAAATGTATTGAAAGTGAATAAACTTTGATTCTTTGCCTCTTTTTAGCTGAAATACAGAAATACAAATTTATCATAAAATATATTGTGAAATATATTGGTAAAACACATTAGAATGAAACAAGACAAGGACAGAAACTATTTTAATTTCAAAGAATCATATGCTAAGGGGTAAATAAAATCTCCAGGAATATTTATTTCTGTTGTAGGCTATACTATCCCATATAAAATACCTTCCAGTGACTGATAATGGAATTTTTAAGTCTTGTCTATAATGAATTCAGACAAAACTAAAATCCTATGCACAGCCCTTCTATAAAGCAACATGCTATTGTTTTTTTCTAACAAAGACTTGGAAAATATACTCCTTTGACAGCAGTGAAATTGTCAAATTCAGCCTATCCCCTAGAGTGCCTGCTCTACTGCTCCTGCCCTTTTGTCATCGCAGAGATTTATACAGCCATTTGGTGAATGGGATCAGAAAAATTGATCCACCCTGGGAGACTGGGGGAGTGGATCAGGAGTGGGCCTGTCCAATCTATGTTGCTGTACACAGTAAGTGGTAGCACTGCAGCAGCAATTGGTGACCAGATAAAGGAGGAATGGCAGATGCCTGGATTTTCACTGGATGTCAGGATTGGCAAATACTTGCACTTTAAAGCTTAACTAATGTTCTGTCTAGAGGCATTTTTGCTGAGACATCTCATCAGCTAGCAAACAATGGTCTTCTGATTGCCACTACTTACATCACTTTTAGAATGATAAGGTGAAAGTACAGCCGAAGTTTAATGCTTAACATGGCTCATTAATGATTCCTTTTCATTGCTGATATTAATTTAATCACCCAGTTTTATGAAACCAACTTTAAGCATCTGCTAATATATTAGCAAGGAGTGTGGAGCTCTGGAAGGATGTCGGTAGAGTGGAACAGTTGACACTGAGGACCTGAAGTGCACACTATACATAGTTCAGGAGTATTTTACTTGGGACTATCTCTAATGAGGTCCTGTGGACCGAATGATTATGTGTGGTTGGATTGCAGTAGAGGTATGCTGTTGAATTTAGTCTTTCAATTTAGTCTGTTCTAAAAGGGAACCTTCCTTTAGTGCCAATGCTAAACCGTGTGAACCAAAAAGCAGTAAGTGGCAGTAACCGGGAGAGTTGCTTCAGAAGTGCACATGCTGTCCAAATCAAAACATGCATAATGCATCCATAGTTTTCTAGTGAATAAGGGGGGAAAAAAGAGCTAATGACTATAATGGTCTGTGTTTGAAAAGCCTTGTATAATACAGAAATGTAAAAATTTTTGTGGTGAAATTTCTCTGGGTAGTAGAAGAATTTTATCCTCAGTAGAATCTTTAAGAAGACTTGAGGCATTGTGGTCAGTGGATAAATGAAGAAAGGAGATGAGAATTAAGATATTCAAAAAACTAATCTGATGAAAATGGGCCACTTTGATCTGCTCACATATTCTACATGTGATAAATGATAAAGATTGTTGTATTGCCGCTGTGTAGTTGTAGGGTGAAAATTACAGTAGTGATTTTTTAAAAGAAACATGGTAGTGATGTTTCTGGAAGGATAAAATTTTAGGAAGGAATGGATTAGCTTTCTCCTGTGCATTTTGGTGAAGAGGCTTTGAGCTGGAAAGGGAGGGAAAGTATTTCCAGTTTCTAAACAATGAGAGTGAGAGTTACAAGTAAAAGAAATATCATGAATAGTGTATTTTTGCATATCACATCGCATACTGTTTTTCTTGGTGGCTGGGAGGCGAGAAAAGTCTTACCAAGGGATGATACAGAACAAAATGATAAAAATGTCCTTCTTTTACTTCAGTGTTAGTTTCATTGTGGTGTAGTCCCAGTGTCGGGGCTAAGAAACTCATGTTTTTAAGCTCCTTTTTGTTCAAGTAATTTAAGTAATGCAGCAATAGCTAGCTTAGAAGTTCTGCAAATACTCTTCAGGCAGTTGCTGATCATGTAAAAATCACTTCCTTTTTCAAAGACTCCTGTCAGTTTCACAGTTGCTTTCTGTTTTACCTCCTTATGCAAACCATCACAACCCTTACTGTTAAGTTTTGTGCATATGAAGCTGTTACTCAGTAGTGCACACACACACTTAAAATAAATAAAAGCAGAAATTTTATCTCACCTTTCCCTGTCACTGAACAACTATATTTTTTTTGCATCTGAGAGCACCATTGTATTTCTTGTTTGTGAAGAGGGCAGCTGGCTCCACAAGCACTCTTTGGCCTGCTTCATTTTCTAACGGGAAAGAACATACTGGCTGCCAGTGTTTGGTCATGTCTGGGGTTTTTTTTTATTTGAGTTCATACAATAAGTGATACTTGGCAGCTTACTTCTTTTACTTGGAAAAGCTAAAAAAGATTCCTGGTTGAAGCAAATGGTTGTCCTCCATAGCTGGCTGTCATCTTTCTTGGAGCTGTACAGTTTTGCCAGTGAATTGGGGGTGAAGATGACGACTTCAGTTGCATCTTTGAACACCATCTTGTGAGTCCTGCACTGATCAATCCAATGTACCCTGGAGTATTCATATTACGGAGCAGACTTGCTTTGCTTTGATATGCCCTTTCCAGCAGTGAACCAGGAATGTGGGAGGGTGTGTGTTTTAGCTGTTTTACTCCTCTTTGGTGTATAATTTTACAAATGAGTCTCTTTCCCTCTAACTGAATCCATCCAGAAATTCTTAAGTTACTCTTAGACCTTTCAGGTATTACTTCTTTTCCTTCATTTAGTCAGTCACTTGCTGCTTTTCTGAAGAGGGAAGTCTGCTTGTCTTTGGCTGCCAGTTTCACGTCCCCCTTCTTTGCCTGCACTGGCACCTCTCAGCAAGGGTCCTTTGGATGAAATGCACATTCTGTACCTTATAATGGAAGAACTCTTCATTAGGGAGAGGCACTTGCTTTTAGAAGAGGGCTGTTCTGTAAGTCATTTGCCTTCTTTCTTGGAGCTAGCTGTAATTCACTACCAATGCAGCACTCCTGTTGCCAGTTACATAGAATTCCTCTGACTTTAAAGGCCAAGCTGAAAAGCTGAGCCAGAACTTGAAAGAGTGCTGCTTAATATTTTCAGTACAAGAAAGGTAAGAGACTTTGGAAAACATTCTTTGTTCTACAGCTAGCTATTAAAAATGCTAAGAAAAGAATGAACACCTGAGAAGATTTAAATTGAGTATCTTCAGCACCTCCATGAAGACACAAATGAAACTGCTTTCCTGTTGGAGCTGGCATCTGTAATCTTTATGTGGGCCATGTAGCTGAGGCATGTTGCATGCAGTAGACATGCAATATATTAATGCAGTAGAGTGGTGATGGTTTCTTTTACCATAAGATTGTATTGAGTGACCCAAAGATGAAGAGAGAATTTAATGCTGGACCTTGCACTGCACTGGTACCTTTTTCTCCGAGAAAAGTAATTGCCAGTAATACAAGGAGAGAATTATTTCTGAATAGATCAGTCAACAGAACAGTGGTTGAAACAAGAATTACAGGAAACCTGAACATTTAAATTGTTTTCTTTTGCACCTTTACAATTTTCTGACTCTGTTTTCAGTTGATGTGCACTCTCTTTCCTTTCTTTAATATATATGACATTAAATCTAATTTGATCAAACTGAATGGATGTCATACAGTATCTTGACAAATGTAATGTATGGCAGTGGAAGAAAATGTCCATCTACTCAGTGGCTTTTTTGCACATGCTGTTTCCTGATTGCCATAAATGAAGAGTTTCTTTGTTTCCTTTAGAGGGTAGCTTCTTAAAGGCCTGAGAAGCTAAAAATGGATAAAACAGGCTGTAGTTCTGACTGCCAGATCTTCCTGTTATGTGGAATGTGTTTATACTGTGTCTCAAGAGAAAAGTCAAAGCAGAATTAATTGTACTTCCAAGATACTAGTCAGATTGCTTATATGTATTAATCTCTTTACTGCTTTTATATGATTTTCAGGAAGAATGTTACAGAACTGAGCCTGGAAGAGCTTGCATGTATGACAGGATCTTGAAATGAGCTACGTAAAGAAGCTCTGTAGATGCCTTTTAAGCCTTCCTAATAGAAACACCTCATAATCTTTGGGTATAGTTTTGTATAAGCTTCTTACTCATGTTAGACCATATTCTCTTTGTGTTTATCCATCTGATCAATACTGTTTAGTGGTTTGCCAGCCCATCAATTGCTTGCAGCTACATAAGCTCTCAGTGTAGCCTGATGTTTTTTGTGTGCCTCTTAAATGCACATTTTGTGTGCAGCTAAGTGTGATGAAGCAGTTCTTAGTTTGTGATTCATAACATAAACGTGGGTCTTTCTAGTCTGTGTGTCTGAATTTCTGGGTGTGAGATAGTATCACGTGTATATTGTTGTGGCAGCTCTTTATGCAGGGCAATTCCTGCTGCTTTTAGTTCAACCTGTTTGTATAGAACTGTTGTTTGGACAGGACAGGATAAAATAGCATTCTTGCAAACCATTCACAAGTTAACAACTGATGATCATGAGATCAAACTAACTCAAGATAAAAATAAAATGTAGTTAAACCAGTCATTCATGTCTTGAAAACCAAGCTGTAATTCAGTTTTTGACCATTCTTCTGGGAGTAATGCAACATTTTAGTCATGACAAAATAAGGGCAGTTCAGCTGATACATGGCTGGAAGCTTCTTCCTTCATTATTATTCCCTATTGATGGTTTGGGGAAAAAAACCCAAACCCATAACTAAGGGGAACAATTCCAGGTGCATGTTTTTCTGCAGTGTGTGTGTATATATTTGTGTATCCTACATGTCCAATGGATGGGAGGGCATAAAAGGTCTTTATCTGTAATTGCAAGTGCTGTATCAGCCACTGAATTCTCTTACTGTTTCCTAGCTGTTAGAAGCAGTTACAGGTCAAGTCTGGACTACAGGACTTGTCAGACTATAGCAGAGATGACAATTTAATCTCTTAATCCTTCTTGCTCTTTAGACTTTCTCAGAAGAAACCTGAGAAGAAATCCATCCCCATAGTGGTGGCTTTCTCCTGTTATGGTGGACTAAATGCTTCTGCTATAGCTGCCTCCAGGTAGGCTCCTCTGTCATCCTCCGCATACCCTTGCGAATGCTCCATTCTTTCCCCTGTTACCAGCTCATTTGTTTTTATAAATGCACTTCACTACTCCCAGAAGTAGTGGTAGTTAAAGTGGATTTGGTCAGGTGTTCAGTTCAGAGTCCAGGTCTCTGGCTCATTTGTGGAGGATCCATGATTGTACAATTGTGGTTTTAGCAGAAAGCAGCCACTAACTGTTCTCCCTCCCCTCCCTTTTTTTTTTCTCTTGGTACAGTGCACGAGGTGTATGTGCTTGAAGACTTGATTGCTTTTTGTACTTTTCTCTGCCCTTCTTTCTTATGCAAAATTAACCCTCTGACATATGCACACAGTTGAATGCTTATTGTGGCCACTTTCACTTACACTTCAGTAACACTTTCTGTAGGAAACACTGTAGAGGTCTTTCGCTTTTGTCCTTGTTCACAAGAGAGGATAGCTCAGCTTTGGAGAAGATGTTTCTTGGCATCTGTTAAAATGGGAGTGTTGAGGGATTTATAAATGTGTACTCTGAAGTATAAAAGTGTGTTTATTTGTCTGAGTAGTAATTCACCAACTTGGCTGATTTTTATGTTAGAAATGAGGGTGAAACCCTGTCAGAAAACACCTGTATAAAGGCAGGTGAGTCTGTACTTGTCATGTTAAGCTAGTTAGTATCACTAGAAAGTTTAGTGAAACTTCAGGTACCTTTCAACTTTGTTTTGCTGAAAGATCGTTTTGCAGGCAGATCTACTTGGCAAACCAAGCTGAACTTTTTAGATCATTCTCATTTAAAATACTCTTTTGCATTATCTCACATAGGAAAAAGTTAAGCTCTTGAAGTTAATGCTCTACTCTTTGCTTTGTCAGGAATCCCAGTTACAACATTAGAAGGTATGTTGGAAATGACAGTGTTTGGTAAAGGCTGTTACTAGTTTTTTCTCTTTTTTGAAGAGTCTGATTCGTACAGATCTAGGGAAATTAATTCTTTAGCCTTTGAGATGGATCAACAGCTGTTAGACATCATAGACATGATCAAGACATAGCTTTCATCCAGAATACACTGAATCTATAATATTTTAATCTGTGTATGATTTGTGGCAGTGATACCATAGCTTTGCCTTAACTCTTTGTGGTTTTTACTGCTCATACGAGGTGATAGCTGTTTTCCAGGATATGTCAAACAGCATTAGCGTGTCTTAGAAAGATTGGCTATGCATTGTAGGAGGGAAATGACCTTTGAGTTAGTCTCACATCTGGCATTCCACACTGGCCTATTGCTAGATGTTTCAAAAGGAAATGGGAAATGCTTGCAAAGAACAAATGCCAGCCTGCCTTTTAGGAGAAAAAGTTTCTCCAAATGACATATTGGCTGAATTGCATCCCGCGGCATAAGATTACATTCATATATTTTCTCTATCTTCTTTAACTTTAGCTGTTAATATTACTTATCTAAATGCTTATCCTCTAGGCAGCCTTACTAAACATCTTAATTCTCTAACATCTTGTTGAGTGAGTTCTGTATCTTAGATTATTACATATATAAAAAAAAAAATCCTCTAGCAGTTTTAAGTTTGGTGTCTTAAGTAATTTCACCTGCTGTTTGGTTTCAGAGATCAGCAGTCCAGATTTAAAGCATCCTTTAAAATATTACAACAATTGCCTATTAGAATTTTCATCTTGTCCTCATTCTTACTTGTTCTGGAGAAGTTGTCTTAATTCATTCACTGAATCATTATGAATTACATTCTGCTTTGGGAGATCAGGTTTCGCAGAGTTGCATTTAGATCCAGTAAGGATCTGAGAGAAGCACTATGGGTTCTAGTAATTATTTATTCTTGAGCAGCAGAAATCTTTTATATGCAACCATGTAAGTTACTAGTCATTTGTTCAATCAACTGAAAATGGGTAATCCACGGTATACAGAACGTATTCTTATGACACGGACTTTTGCTAAATTGATGTTCTGATTTCAGCATGAAATAAATTCATACGTGGATTAGTTCTTTTATGCTTTTCTTGTATTAATTTTTATATTTGCTGTGTGCATTTTTCCACCCCTGTGTTGAAGCTCCATTTTGAGGGAACTTATGCTGATACATATAACCTAAAAGAGCTCAGGAAGAGACGTACTTTACTAAGAATCAGGGTGACCAATGCAGTTGAAGCACTGACTGAACTTTTTGGCAAGGTTCCTATTGAAGTGATTATATGCTTTTGTATTGTCACTTAGCAGCAGGAAATCCTATCTGCCTCTGCTGAGACTCAACTAAATTACAGAAAAGGATGGAATAAATTTTGCTTTTTAGTGTAGATGATTGTATACAGCTAAGTAGAGTTGGATTCTGAACCTTAACCTGGATAATGTGCTAGACAAAGCACTTTGTCAACCGAGACAAAGAACAGGAAATTTTAGCTGGCCAAGCTTTGTCTTATGTCATTAAATTTTTCTGCATTTTATGGTCTAAAAATTGACATTATATGCAGGGCTCTGCCTCATGGAAATCAATCACTTCTGTAACAAAATAAAAGAAAAATCTGTATTAAGTCATTTAGGCTTTTTTGACCTAGAAAAACATTCAGAAAACAGATCATAATTTGCTGCTCTTGGTGATCTTGTTCCTGGAATAACTAAATCAAAATTTGACTACTGTTAAATCCAGGTAACTTTTTACTCCACAAACAAAAGCCAGTTCTGAATGTTAATCCACTTTGACTGAACTCCTTGGCTTTTAAATGTTACTATGAAGACCAGTAGTTTAAAGGGAAGGTCAATGAGGAAGTGTTTCAAAATACTAAATTATTAAAAACTGAAGAAATTTTTTGTAATAGAAGAGACAAACTTGCAGAAAGCTGAGCATGGGTATGCTTTTTGTGTCTGAGGATCTTGAAATTGATAAAGCATGAGAGAGCTAAGAAAGTGGTTTAGAGAAGGGTTCATAAAAAGGCTTAGATTACTGCTACCTGCTGAGGTGTAAAATGTTCTAATACAGCATATTTGGGGTTTGTTTAAGTACCACTTATAAGTATGTACCTTTCTGTTTGTTCATACTGTATAATGTAGACATGATCTTTTGGTGACTATGACTGTTAGTTTGCTTCTGTAAAAGAAATCATGGAAGGCTTCATCAGATAGGAAGGCTTCCACCCGTGTCCTCTGAACACTGCTTGAGCAGATTTCTGCTTAACTGCAAACATGCTAATGTTCAGACACATACAATGTGCAGACCACAGTGGGATATAGAATAGCTGGTAGTCTTCATGTATTAAATTTCTTGATTTTTCAAACTTTTTGTCTGATACTCTACATTTCTCCCTTTTTTTCTTCATCCAGGAGCCTGAACAGAATTGACCAGGGCAGTATTTTGCAAATTACTACCCATTTTCATTATAGGTCAGAGATCATTGGCAACTGATGACTTACCACTTGCTGTGAAACTTTGACGCTTCTGGCTTTTTGGTTTTCAGGGGAAGTCACCACAGTTGGCCTGCAGTATGGTCTAGCAACATTAACAAATGACTGCTACTAAGTTATTTGCTCTGTCATTTGCCATGTTGTGAGAGTAGAGCCCAGAGGCCCTGCTGGTGGAGCCACAGGAAAAGAAGATACTGCTTAGGAAGCTGAACAAAGAAAATAAAATAGATTTCTAGAATAGTGTACATAAACAGTGAGTGTGATGGTGGCTATGTTTATCATCTGCAATATGGCAGTTCTCTTTTTGGATAATTAATATTTTTTTCCTTTATTTTCTAGTCACTGTGTTCCACTTGAGTTCTGTAGTTCAGTTAGATAATAAAATATATTAGGATTGGCAAGATAATTCTAAAAACATTTTGTTTTCCTTTGTGAGCAGAAAATGTGAGTTCAGGTGCTTGGTTAAAGAAGCTTGTGCTTATTTAGAAGCCATAAATAAAGAAAAAAGCTGTGTGGTTTTGTGCTGCATTATGGATTGTCCTTACTATATGACCATTTTTCCATACAAACTTAGTACAAAAGCTGTGATGTCATTGTTTTATGTATGCTTTGTTTTAGATATTTTCATGTTTCCTTTTTCTTCTCCCTTTCATCAGACATTTGCTGACCAGGTATTTGGTATCTTCAGCTGGACAATTCCCATTGCTGTAGCCTTTTCTTGTTTTGGTGGACTTAATGCTTCAATTCTAGCATCATCAAGGTAGCGCATTGCTTTCTGTTTGATAAATATCCATAAGTAATTTTACATACTACTGTTACACTCATTTATTATGAGAATGGCAAAAATACTTCCGTAACTGAACCTAGAATGAATAATCACAATAAAAACCTAAATAAACTCTGTGTGTGTGTACATGCACCCTGAACACTGCCTTACTTCCCCAAAGTGCTCCTAGCTGTATGCAGAGTACAATTACAGATCAAATGAATGTTGTGTGTATGGTGAGTCCTCAGGCCTTCTGATTATTTGGATTGAGCTATCTTCCATTTTACTTGATAAAATAGTTCTAGCAAGTTCTTGTTTTCAAATGCATGTACTTGAAACTTACTGACTTTTTAAAATCAGTATAATTAAGGTTTTTTCCAAGTAAAAAGTTTTACAAGTTGCTACTGCTATTAAGCTGCAGTCCAAAAGCTTAGGATAGTATAGAAGTATATACAGTACAGAAGCTTTCCTCTGAGCACTGATTAGGGATGTGAACAGTGAAAGTTTTAAATGGATTTACTCAGGCATTTGAAGATCTTTCCTATCCATTGAATGTATGTGCAGTGCCTCTGAGAACAGATATGGACATGGTCTGGTGAAGTAGTCTATATAGAACAAGTTGCAGCTGATAATAAAATGATGTGTCTGTGTGTTCTTTGAGTATGTGGTCCAGTGACCTTTTTAGACACCTGGTTGGCAACTCTTCCGGTTGGCATCGAAAACTATTCTGCTACGAGCTAGAATGTTTTCAGTGCTAGCTTTTAGAATATTTTGAAACAATAGAAATTTATTTCCATTACTGTAGATGTTTTCTATTATACCTGTAGGATTGTTTTTTTCAAAAATGGCCATTAACAGCATGTTCCTAAAAGCTTATATAGCTTTTAATGGTTGTTGTACAGTACATCTTTACAAGAAGGGTTGAATCCATGTTCCTGTTCAAAGGATGGAAATTGTGGTGTAAAATAAAGTGTGTTTAAAAAAACCCAAAAACCAAAAAGTGGTGTAAATACTTATTTTGACTGGCATTTTTCTTTGATTTTCTGTAATACATTCTGTCTCACCTATGGCCTCAACATCTGTTTTCTGACTTCCCCCCCCCCCCCCCCCCCAGGCTATTTTTTGTAGGATCTCGAGAAGGTCACCTTCCTGACCTGTTGTCTATGATCCATATAAGGAGGTTCACACCTGTGCCAGCACTGCTTTTCAATGTAAGTTATTACTGCTTTTCAGCTGTTCAGATGTGACTATATGTATTAAAAAATCACATGAGAGAACTTCCGATTTACCGTCATCGAGGTGGTTTCTGAGAGAGTTACTCTTTGAGGCATAAAATTATGCCAGACACCAAGGATATAAGGTGTAACTTTAAGGCAAAAAGCAGCAAACCCAGTAAGTTTCAAACTTCTGTTGTTCATCTCACTCTTCTTCTTTTCTGACAGTGTGCTATGACCCTTATTTACCTGGCTGTGGAAGATGTCTTCAAGCTTATTAATTATTTCAGTTTCAGTTACTGGTTTTTTGTTGGTCTGTCTATTGCTGGGCAATTATATCTACGTTGGAAGGAACCAGATCGACCCAGGCCCCTTAAGGTAATATTTACTTATTACAGAAGTGTTTAAAATCCTTGTCTTCCACATAATGTAAAAGTGCTGCCTAAAATCTGGACCATAAAGCTATGTCTGAAGATTACTAGTTGATAAGGACATAAAACATGGCTTCCATTTTATGTTGTACCATTAAATCTAGCTTGTCTGCTAGATAAGAGTAAGTGATTGCTGTAATAATACACTCTTTTATTGTACGTTAGCTCAATCAGTGTCTCTCCTCTCCATCAGCTGGAGAATGTCTCAATAAGCTACATAGTAGTTAGCCTTTTCTCTTGGATTAGAAATCTCTAGTTAGGAATGCTTAAGTTAATTAATTCTGTCAGTATGGATCACATTTAGCTCTGATGGTGTTTCAGTGCAGTATCTGATCGTTTTATCATGTTCTCATACTTTAAATAGATAACTCTACACAAAAAAACACATTGTTTCCTGAGTTATACTGGATTCATGCTACTGTACAGTTCTTTCAACGCAGCAGAGTTACCATACTTGATTACTTTTGTAGTTTTTAGCAGCCGTTCTATTCAAGAATTATTCTGCAATTTGTTTATGGTTCTAAATACTCAGATGTATAAGAGGAAGAGCAGGTAATTTCACAAAGTGGGCTTGAGTGGGCCAAGTCTGTAACTCACCAGAATGTTTGTAACTGTAGACAACAAATATTTCAATAACATTCTGTTCTGATTTTCTGTCTCCAGCTGAGTGTGGCTTTCCCAATAATATTCTGCATATGCACAGTATTTCTGGTGGTAGTGCCACTCTATAGTGACACTATAAATTCCTTGATTGGAATTGCCATTGCTTTATCTGGAATTCCAGTCTTTTTCTTGGGAGTCTATTTGCCTGCATCAAGGAGACCTCGGTTTATCAACAAAATTTTAGGTAAGTTTCTTTGTAGATGGAGATGCTGTTAGGAAAATTGAGTAAGTGAATCTCAGTTGATGAAAAGGGCTGTGGTCAGCCGTCCCCAGGCAGCAGTACAGTACCCACAGAGCCACTTGCACCCCCTAGCAGGATGAGGGAGAGAATAGGAAGAACAAAGGTGAGAAGAGTTGTTGGTCAAGATAAAGACAGTTTAATAAGTAAAGGAGAGAGGGGCGGAAAAACCTGCTGCTGCAAAGGCCATCAGTGACCACTTCCCACAAGCACACCACTGTGCAGCCAGTGTCTCCAAGCAACAGCCACCTTTGAAGACACGCTCCCACATGCATTTCTTCCTCTACCTGTTTTTATTATATGGCATGAAATACCCCTTTGCCTAGTTTGGGTCAGGTGTTCTGGCCATGCCCTGTCCAAACTTTCTGCCCATCCCCATCCTGCTGATTGCAGGGACCAGGGACAGCAGAGTGGGAGGTAAAAAAAAAAACCAAACAAAACCGCAACCCTGATACTGTGCAAACACTGTAGCCAAAACATCGGTGTGTTACCAACACTGTTTGAGCTGCAAACCCAGAACGCAGCACCAGATGGACTGCTGTGGAGATAACTGCATCCCAGCCAGACCCATTAAAGAGGTGTACTGGTTTTATATATGTGTTTACACCCAGATTTTTTTTACTGTGTATTTAAAAGACCATCCACTTCCTACAGGCTTTGTCTTGTAGTTCTTATACATTTTATACATTTTTATGTGTTTTTTCTCAATGAGGCATATGAAAAGTCTTTTTCATAAGCAAGGTTGATGACTGTAAAAGGACTGGACATTCTTGGTAATGCAAGCTAACTGTCTGTCGATTCAGTCATTTGAAGATACGTAGCTTTTATGTCAGTCACAGATGGAATTTTTCCTTCTGTTGAATTGCTGCAGTTAAATTATAAATTTTTCTCCAGCAGTTGTCATTGTTACTATGTAAGAAAACCACATAGTTTGTTTATAGCATAAAGTTTAAGGTTTATAGTGTAATCTTAGAATGCTACAGGATGTGGTACTGCAGTAGCTAGTGAATATGTAAATACTCAGTAACCTGTTCACTTTCCTGTGCGCTGTTTGTCTTAATTTTTTTTATTCTGCCAATTTTACACTCTTAATTATAGAGAAAAAATATTTTACTTCAGTTACTTGGCAGGGTGCCTAAGAAGAAAACCACCTTAGGCTATCAAAAGAACAGTTCTAAACATCTGTTTAAAAAAAAATGAGTGGAAGACACTTTTTGTATTAGCTTTTATTGTTTGCTTCCCCTTAAGAGAAGTTAGGCAACATTCTTGATAACTAACTTTCATTAGTGAGATACATGTTGTGTGATTAAGAGTTGAGATAAATGACTGTTCTTCTGATTTATCTTCCAATTTCCTATGCAGGTGCAGTCACACGAAACATGCAGCTGCTCTGTTACTGTGTTTTAACGGAGATGGACACAGATGAAGAAAAGAAGTTAGAAACCAAATCCAACTAAAATTTCAAAGCCATTACAAGAAACAGGAGGGAGGATAAAGCGATTACGACAACATAAGGGAAGAGATGGAACTGGAAAAAATGGGAAAACTCTTTCCAGTGGTCTTTCAGAAACACTGAAAATGTACTTACTTGCTGTTGGATTCCCACATAGATAGTGTCCTTGTGTCACCCTCCTAAACTGTGGCATATTTTCAGGGCATTTTCCTTGGATAATGATTACCTATTCATTTCAGGCCCCACGTGCTATGCGTCAATACTGTTCCTTCTTCAGAATTGGTATTAAAATGGTAAGAGCTAATGGATCAAACTAGATTTCTGCAGAACCAGGTGGTGAAGTAATGCATTTTTAAGTTAGACTGAAAACCACACTGACTCAAAAGACCAAAAGTCATTTCCAGCTTAATTCTGATGGATGTTTGCATGAAATGATTTGCTGTGCTATCAGAGGACAACTGGTCACAACAAACTACCTAATTTGTCATTATTAGCAGAAAAATTAATAAAGTTGTGCTACATTATTTAAAGACTGAGCCAACCTTTCTCCCTTGAAAGTATTTTATTCTATACACTGTGTGGAAATGGGGTATCTGACTGTGGCAAGGATTTAATCAAAGCAGCACCCTGGCACTAAAGATTTGGTTAATATATGATGATGATTCTTTCCTGTTAGCTTGTTAGTACTTGGTCAACTCCTGATAGGCTTTATGAAACTTCCAGAATTAAAATGTTCAGTTTGAAGCTTGTAGGCGTTTGTTTCTGAACTGTTTCAGGGAACACACATTAGCAGTGTTACCTCAGCAGTCAGAAAATTTCCTTTCTAGATTTCAGTGCTGTCCACTAGAAAATGACCATCCAAAACCTCACAGAACAAACCACCTTTTTTCTTCTATAGCAGAAGTTCTGTGGCAGCAACTATATCTTGAAAGCTAAGTAGCAGGGAGAGAAAATAGGAAAACAGCAATAGAAAGTATTGCAATCAAGACTGATGCTAATTAGCAGTAGCTGTAATTTCAAAGCTGTAAGCCTAACATCAGGACACTGATACTGAATCTTGGTGCGGCAAAAGGTAACATGAAGCCAGACCGTTTGGCTAACGAAGTGAGATACATTTCAAAAACATACCTCGAATTTTTATCTTCATTCAGGGTGTTTATCTCAGTTGACCTGAGTTTCTCCTTGTGTGCAGCAGATCTTGCAGTCACAAGGTGTCGGCTGAAGCAATGCGCGCTGCACCACACTTGCGTCAGCCACCTGAATAATATGGAGAATATTTGGATTCTTGCACCGACTCCCTGACCACGGTTATCTTAAAAAAAAAAAAAAAAAAAAAAGCTACAGAAAATGGCAAATGGTAGTCAATTGTGAAGACTAACAAAATGGAGTCTCGGGCTACCTTTATGAAGCAGCATGTGGATTTAAGATAGTTAAATTCTAGCTAGGGAATATTGCACATAGTTGGCAGGTAAACATGTAGGGTCTTTTCTGTATTTAATGAAAACTAGCATCTAGTTATTATAATACAGCTTTTTAATCTAGCATATGATCAGAAGGAATTCGGTGTCCAAGTTGAGACCTCTGTCCAGTGGGCAAGCATAGCTTTTAACGGGGTAGGGTTGTGGCATAGGTCAACGGCCCTATTAACCCTTCTGTGAAACAAAGGAAAAAAATATTTTGCCTCCAGTGCCTTGGCACCACCAGCCAGAACTGACTGACAAAGTCACTACTGCAACCTACAGCTCATGAAATATGCTCATCTAATACTCTATTAGTTTGTTTTTTGGTTGGTTTTTTTTTGATTTTTTTTTTTTTACAGACTCAAGTAGGAGTGTTGAAATACTTTGTGTGTCCAAACAGGTAAGATTAAGCTGTTTTAAAGATGCATGAATGCAAGTTAAAATGCTGCCATGGCTTCACCTGAACCAACTCCTATGATCTTTAAATGAGTAGAGAAAACTTAGTCAAAAATTCTTTATTTACAAGTTAAATGCACATACATTGTTCTACTCCAATAGTAAAATTATTGGGGAGAGATCCCACAATAAAATGGACAGGAACAAGGCATTTCATATGCTCAAACAATTCTAAAGAAAGTAACTTGAAACAAATTACTTGAAAGTAACTTAAGAACAAATACAGTAGAAAGCACTAGGACAGAGTCCCTTTTTCCATGACTTCCACCTGCCGTCACAGCAGACATGCTGATCTTCTTGTGGAACCTGACACGTAAGTCAGGACCAAAGGGCTGCTGCCAACAGTACCTCCATACAGAATAGTCCAGGTACAAGTGCTTGGGCATGCAGCACGGGGGGGGCGGGGGGGGGGGGGGCGGGGGGAAATCCTTCAGAACTTCAGCATCACAGAACAGGCAGAAAAATCTTTTAAAGCATGTATTATCTTTTGCTTAGAACAAAAAAAATTGTGTTGTCAAGTGGCCATATTAACACCCATCTGTTTAATACCTACCAGCTGAAGTTGGCAGCTCAGATAGTAAAAGCTTTTAGCATTTACTGGAATCCCAGTCTCGTATCTAATGCGCAAGCCCAGTCAGTAAGCATTATGGTGAACCATGCTAGTCACCAACTTAGAAAGCCAGACAGGCAAAAAATTTAGCTTAAAGCTCATCCATGTAAAGATTAGTTTCCTACTGTCCCAATGCGCATAGCTTTTACTGGAAAGTGGTTTTCCAGGATTGTTTTGTGGTTTGGTGGGTTTTGGTGTTTAGGGTTGGGGTTTTTTGTTCAACATGCTTAAGAACAGCCATCAGCAGCTGTCTGGATTTTCAGTTCTACTGCAACAGTAGAATTTCTTCTTTGTTATGCATTTCATCTTCAAGAAAAGGGCTGTTAGTCAGAATCCAGATCCTGGATGTCATCATATCCAAATTCCTGTAGAACCTCCTGTCGATATTTGTTCCATGTTCTTCTCCTGTAACATTGGTCCTCGTCACTGAAGCTCTCTTCAGACTCTGAAGAAAGAGCATCAACACTTGTAGATTATCTCTTCTTTTTAAACTATTAATCAGACTATTTTAAGATTCTTGAGTAACTAACAAGCACAAAGTCTGAACCATGTCTGTATTAGGTGAGGTTTGGAATTAAATACCTGGTTGGGGAGTTAAAAAAGCTGAGGCAGGGTTCCACAAGAATGTGGAACCAAGTCATCTATCGTTCTAAAAGCAAGCAATCCTTTGCAACTGCAGCAGCGTGGAGTTCTTAATTCTGACTTTGCAGAAACACTAAGATAGGTCCTTTGTAGTGCCAAGAAAGATGATCCTTCTCAAAACAAATTTAACCAGTTATACGAGCAGAATACTACCCCAGCAGTGCTCCGTTAGTTGCTTTTTTAGAGATAGTATGTAAAAAGGATGGGATTTATATGCACAGCATGAAAGCAAACAGTGTTTACGACAGGCATACCTTTTTCTCCATCACCATCTTCCTCAGGTAAGAATTCATCTTCATCAGGATAATCATTACGCCAGTTATTTTCATCATTTTCATCATCTTCATCTTCATACACTTCCCCTGGAACATGCTCATCGTCTACCTGCATGTCAACACACAACATACCATTCACTATAAATACAGACACGCGGCATTAACCAGTTTTTCATCCACCTATGCAATACTATACAGATCATAAAGAGCCCAGAGATACTTATCTACTGCACACATAAGTAATTCTGCAGTTGCAATGAAGCATGCTGCAGAAAAATTTGTCAGTATATTCGCCATAACATAGCAATCTGCTTTACATGAAAAATCAGTTAAGTCATGCATTGACATGTTCCACTTCACCATTTAAATGCTAAAGTTAATGTCTAAATTAATCCTACTCACTTCAGCAGTAATGTAATAGATCAACGAAAAGAAAAGAGTAGCTTCAGGTTCCCGATAGGCGAATCTATTGATCACAGTATCTATATGATAAAAGACTAAAGCTTACATTTAACATCTTAACTCCACAGTCACTGAAAGACAACTCTAATCTTAATAAGAGATATTTTTTTGTAATAAAGTCCTCAAACACTGGAAAAGTTGTCCCCTCCCCTTGTTTGTTTTTTCACTCAACCATATTTAAAACTACATTTTAATCGCTGCCTCCTAATCACAAATGAGACATGAATTACTTAAGTAATGAACATTTGCATTCAGAATTGATTTTGCAATTTGAAGCCAGACAAATTCTTTTGAGTACCTGAGCACTATCCCTTCACTTTTCATTGTTACACCATCATTTGCTTGAATCAACAGTAACCTGCAGGAACAGGTTCTGGCAGTTACAAAAAGCCCAACACAAAAGTCACTGACCGTATGTGTAGTGTCTCAAAGCATCTTTCTTGGCATGGCAACTTTTAATGATAGGACTTTAAGCATGTTCATTTGTGACCTTGCTATTTAAGGAAGGCCTGTTTTCCCACATCCTTACCAGTTCATAGTCTTCTCTATAGGGCTGTACAGAAAGAATATTTTGGATCCAACCAGGGGCTGATGTTTCCATGCAGTAGATGTCATAAACATACTCATCTTCTTTCTCGTGGTGTTCTTTTTTACGATCTTCAGAAAGATTTAAACGCTCACGGATCATCTCTACTGCATTGCAAAGAATCACATCTGGATCAGTCTTCTGAGAAAAAATTAAAAAAAATATGCATATTTCCACTGAAGCCGTGTACACAAAGTCTTATGTTACAGCCAACAGTTTTCTTTGTAAACAGTAGCCAACAGCTAGTTACGGATGACATTCTGAAATCTTAAACCAAAACACTTTCCTACTAGAATGCTGATATTTAGAACATTAGCAATCTAGAACAGAGACACCAAAGAATTTTCCAGTTACTGTAGTACTATTCATCCATACCTTGTTTCAGATAATAGGAGAAAACTTCTGGGACAAGTTCATTAGAAGGTACTGGAGGGGATATGACTAATCCCATAGAACTGTTCATCTGTTTCAGATGACATGTTGGTTGAAAAAACAAGTTTTTAGACAGCTAGTGCTTTGCAGAGCAGTACACTTGCAGCACTGCAGGAAAGATGTGCATACAGCAGCACAGATACTATGCAAGCAGACTGCAGTACACGAAGTGTGCAATGAAAATGGCGCAGATTAACAGGAAAAGGCTGACAGGCCTTACAAATAGGCTTTTCATATCCTCGCTTAAACATTAACACGGAAGAAATTTTTTCATAGTTTCTCCTTCCTAATAAATTACTTGCAATGTGACCTTTACTTGAAAGGTCTACACAGGCAGATTTTTGTTGCCAGTTTTTCTCTGCTAGTGCTTTTCAGACTTACCTTGTCCAATCCACAGTGGTGTCTCCTGAACTACTTAAGTAATTCTGAGGAACAGCTACAGACCAGCCTTTCATTCATGTCTAAATACGTATAGAATGAAAAAGAAAGCTTACTTCTTTCAACCCTTACTGTTAGCTCTAAAAAAGTTGAAAATTCTGATGCTACCTCAGTTTCATTTTTGGTTTTCTAATCAGCAGTGTGATAGACAACAATTAACTAACGGATCTCAAATGCCTGTTTGAACTACTTGCTTAATAGAAAGCAAGAGCTCGTACTAAAGTCTGATGGCAAAGCCCTGAAATAACCTGTAAGAAACGCTGAAGGATGACAGCAGGCTGGGCTCTTGCTCATCCAGGCATATTTTTTAACGCTAAGCAAGTTTTCCTCAGAGCTGTTATGGGCTGCGTAAGTAAAGCATTCACATGCACTTGCATGCACAGAAGGAACTACTAAAGAAAGTGTACACAGCCCTCTTACCTTCTTTTCCATATGGTTATGAGTTTCTAATACAAAATCTTCTTAACACTGTATACAGGGCAACCCTACACAGAAGGCAGAACTTCTGCATACTTAAAACCACGCTAGCTATCAGACAAATACTCCTCCAACTGAAAACATACCTAACTCATAATACCAATGAAAACAGGATATAGGGGCTTAAGCAACCTGTCAAACACCTAGAGTTCTGCTAAAAACAAAATATACAATGAAACCTTATATTGGAATTATAAGGAGGCTCAGAAGTCTTTCGCTTGAGTGAATCTTGCCTACAAGTGACATTCCGAGGCATCTGGGTACATGAGAAGACACTGAATTAAATTTTTTGTTTTCTAGGTAGCAAGAAGTTAATAAAAAAAAAAAATCTCAAGAGGTCCACCTGACAGATGAACATGAGAATTTATACATCAGAACAGGGTACAGGCGGGGGGGGCAGGGAAAGGTGGTACAAGCCCTTCCTGTAGCAGTCAGCTCCACACAGCTGTCTGTCTCAATGTTAGCACTTCAAGATCCCCATGAAAGTTACTCCCTATACAATATTCTGACTTGCAAATATTCAGTTAAAGCTCCTGTTAAACAGTGGAATACTTACAATGCAAAAAAACCTTCCACAGCAGTCAGTCTGCCCACATGTACCAGTCAACAGTGATACCAAAGCACTTCAAGCATACCTAAGTTCGTTTGCTGACCTGTGGGTTTGCAGCAGTTACACTGGACTCTCCTACCACCTCCTCCTCTTGTACAATATCAAACAACTGGAATTTTCCACAGCAGTCCGAACTCTTATGAACAGCACTGTTCTCCTCCTGCGAAGCATCTTCTGTCGCTTCAGAGTCTGATCTGTCACCATCAATTGATGTCTCGCCATTTATGACAGGTGCAACTGTTTCAGTACAGTTAGGTCGATTGCTGGCTATTACACGATAACGGTTTTCCTTCCTTTTTGCTTGCTTGGAAGAACGGAGGTCCTGAATGATTCGCTGAGTGCTTCCTAAAGAGGGTCGCAGACTTTGAGCTTTGTTTCGAGTGATTGCTTCTTGAATGTATTTCTGAACTGGTTCATTCTGGGTAGAGGAACGAAATTGAAGAAGAATATAATTATGTCATCAACACAGTAAGTCATACTACTTCCTTGAAGTGACTAATAACTACTACTATAGGTGTCTCCTATTTGAGGACTGCAGTACCAATGTTCCTAACATTAAAGTAATTTTTACTACTGCTTTAAGCAACACAACTATCAACATTCTCTCGATAAGGGGGGGGGGGGAGGGAAAGTGTAAGGTGTTTGTAAATTGTAAGACTTCCAGTTTGATTTTCAAAGAATATGCTTTGTGGTACAGAATAACCCTCCAAACACATACCTTTGGAAGACTGCAATAGTCCTAAATTTAAGGCATAATACCCCTTACAGTCTCTGTAAAGACCAGTTCCCAAGACACCTGTTTTATTTGATATAAAAGGCTGTACAGTGGAAGCCTTTTAGGGCTGAGATTTAGCACCTCAAACAGCAGAAATTCAGGCTTCATTTATCGACTGTTCTGCAGGCAGTAGGTGGAGAACAATCTGTACAGACAAGTCAGTGCTGGACACAGCTCGTCACGGTGGTCGCTCTGTGCTACCTTGCTCCAAGTGCCGGTGTGCTCCTGCAGCAGGGGAGGGAGTGCTGCTTGCCCCTGGCCACCAGAACAGGCCGGCTGCCAGATGCTGCTGTCCGGGCTACCAGCCAGAGCAGCGCAGCCACGAGGGATGCCGAAAAAAACGGCGTAGAGCTACACTGTCAACCCAGAGAGCGCGTGCTGCTTTCAAACGCCCCTTCAGCTGTATAAAGAACTGACCCGGCAGGATCCAACCGCCGCGGCCCGCCTGACCGACACCAGTCCCGGCCCGCAGCTGCCCGCCTGACCGGTTCCGCCCCGGCCCGCACCGGCCTACACCGGCCCCTGCCCGCAGCGGCCCAGCACCTTGGAGGACACGGTCGCCACCAGCTTGAAGAGGCTCCTCTCCACCGGCTGGGCACCGCCGCGCTCCGTGCGCAGCCGTTTGCAGGCGAGCAGCAGCGCCTCGGCCGGCTCCGTCCCGCCGCGCTTCCGCTTGACGCGCAGCACCGCCGACCGCTCCATGGCGCCGCGCGGAGCGGAGGGAAGGGGCGGGCGTGGCCCCGCCCCCCGCGCGGTGCATGCCGGGCAGGCGGCGGGGCGCGTGCTGCGAGGCGGCCGGAGGGGTAGGTGCCGGCGGCCATGTTGGGGGGAGCGGAGGTGCAGCCGCGCCGGCATGTGGCCCTGAGGGGGGATAGGGCCGCAGCGCTGGTTTCGGGCTAGAGATAGCGGGGAGCAGCTTCACCGGCTCCCGTCGCAGCTCCTTCCTGAGGCGGGGGAAGGTCTGGGCTGGCCCGAGGTGACGGTCCCCCCGGTTGTGCTGCTGCCTAGAGTCTGCAGGTCCCTTCTCTGACAGGGTGTGGGGACTGCCTAGAGAGGGTGACCGAACTCCCCCGGCCCGACCTGCATCGTCTCGGGCTGAGGTGTTTTTCTTTGAGAATTTGCTGGTGATTGGTGTTGGGGGGATGCTGAGTTCCTGAACAGGGCTGGGTGATAGATTTGAGCTTAAAACATCCTTAGAGGAAAAGTCTAAGGCAGTCACCAGTGCTTCTGGCCAAGGCAGGTGTAACAGGGAAAGTGAGAGAGTATGTGTGTGGGGGTGTGCCTGTCCCAGAGCTGAAGTGATGTCTGTAGTTTTCACTGGAAATTTTGTGGGGTTTTTCCCTTGGTTTTTTCCCCATAGCCAGTATTTTGCGTATTACACCACAGCCAAAGTAGCAAAACTGCATGTAACACGTAAATAACACAAACTGAGATTGATCATATTGATCATGAAGACCTTTTGTGGAAGAGCTAATCCAACCACTGGTGCTATGGAGTGGGTAGAAGAGGATGAGGACTACGACTACCATCAGGAAATTGCAAGGTATGCTGGAAAAAGTAGGGTGTTGTTCCACTAAAGCTACAAAAAACCAGCAAACTCAACTTGCTTTTATGGCTATTTTTGTGTTTATCTCTGTAGATGTTCCAAGGGCATGAGATGAACAGCCTGTAGGATAGTCTGAATGTTACATCGCCCTGTGTTGTACAGGGCTGAACTGAAAATGTTGAATTTTGTAAAGTATTGTCCAAGTGGTTTCCTTCTGCTTTTTTTTAAACATTTTCCGAGATGCTTCCCTTAATACTGACAGTAACAACGTTGTAGCAAAATGCATTGCCTAAATTTGTTTTAAATCCCCAATACAACAAATAATTGCCCATTGTCTGTTCCTGTAATAACTTTTGAAGAACTTAATGCAACAGGCATAGAAGCTAGGAAGATTAGATTTTGGTTTATTTTTAAGTAGTGACCCATGAAGAAATGGGGACCAAAGAAATTTAAACCTTGGTAACAATGAGAGATCTAAACTATAGCAGGCTGGCTTTCTTTGCTGTATGAAACTCCATCTGTCCAAGCTATTATTTCACAGCTGTTTGCCCACAGGTCTGCGTCTTGGGTCCATTGCTGAAAAGAGGATATATGCCAGCAGTTAATTAGGTCGTTTATATGCTGATCACTAGATCACTGAAATGACATTATTCCTTAGATCTGGGGGAAAGTTCAGATACTCAAAGAGAATATTGATTATCTCTGCATTTATGGGCTATGGGGACCAGTTGCCTTGGTAAGAGAAACCAGAGCTATGTAAGATCTAGTGGTTTTGTCATGCTTTGCGGCATGTAGTATTTGATTGGTTGTTTTTTTTAATTGTAGGTCACGGTATGCAGATATGCTTCATGATAAAGATAGAGTAAGTATAGAAGCAAAAAACTTTTGAATGGTAAGAAAATACCCATTTCCTTTCGCTTGAACAGCTATCACTGCATGATTATACAGGTTTCTCTGAAAACTGAAATAATAGAATTTGTACCTTTTATGATAGCAGAACTACTCTTAGATCAACAGATGCCTTCTTACACCTGACTCTAGTGTTCAGTTGTTCACTGCACAATGATATTTACATGCAGTAGCTGATTTTGCTGTTCTGTTTGACATTTTTGACAGAGTTCATTAGATTAAATTTCAAAAGCTGTAAATGGGAATCTAGACTTTTTATAGTTTTTATAGGGATGTAAGTAAAGTTTATCTTTATTCTTTTATGATATTTTTAGCTCTTATTTACTGCTTGCAATTGAGAAGAAAGTTGAGATGCTGTATCTACAGGAATGATGGAAGTCTGGAGTGAATGGTTTAAATGTTCTTTCTGCTCTAGCCTTTTAGTCGACCATTTCATCAATAACCTTTTTAAAGAATTTTATGGTGCCTATGCTACGAGTCTTGAATTCATACTGAATTGAAACATGCTAGCGGGATCAGGCATTTAATAAGCCATTTAGAGACAGCAAGTTGTGTCTTAAGTATAAAACAGCTCTACGGGAGTAATATATGAGAAGTGTTAACTGGAATTATTCAGAAAGGGATCCAGCAGACCTTCCAAATTTATAATGTCCAAAGGTAGTGTACTCTTTGGAGAGGCTTTATTGAATAATTTGCAAAGGAATGTCTTATAATAGGCTGTTATGGAGTAAATAGAAGCATATATTTCAATATGTATGCTGTAGCTGACAGATGACAGCATTTGGGTGGTTTCCTGTTGTTAATGTAGGTATGCTTGTAGCCCCACTCATGGCACATAACCAAAAGCCAGTGTTTATACATGTTTCTTCTCATGTATGAATGTTTTTTTCAGTAGATGTAGAGAGGAATCTGAATCCAAGATATTTTGGCTTTGGCTGTTGTGCTGTCATAGGCACTATATGACTGAGTGGTGCTGCAGGGGAAAAGTAATCAGAAAAACAGTAGTATCTCACATAGATATTATTTACTCTAGAAAATATATTGCATTTGTAAGTTATACATGTGCAATAAATAGCTGACTGGTCAATGATGATGTGAATATTGTGATAAAAATTGTTGTACTTTAAATGGATTGATCCCTCCAGTAACATTTGCTTTTTCTAAAAATGACTTTGATGTGACTGTATAGCATAAAGAGCGTCTGTAGGACTTTTTCTAATTATAAACTTATAGTTGGAGGATGCAAGATTTCTATACAAAAATTCAAAGTATGAACGGATAAAGGGTTGCTGATCCTTTTATCTTTTTGCTTCTTTTTCTTCTCTTTTGTCTCTTCTCCACAGAATGCGAAATATTTCCAAGGTATTCGCGCTGCAGTGAGCAGAGTAAAAGAAAAAGGTGAAAAAGCGATTGTTCTAGACATAGGGACTGGCACAGGACTTCTGTCTATGATGGCAGCTTCAGCAGGTGCCGATTTCTGCTATGCAATTGAGGTGAGCATTTGTTACGGGTTACACATACTTCTGCATGGATGTTCATAGTCTCTTCTTAGAGCTTCAGTGCAATTCTGTCTGTATGGTCAATGGAGTGGATGCATTTGCTGTTTTGTATTGTGGCTTCTGAAGTGCAAGCTTGATACTTGTATGTGTCAAAACCAGTTAGGTCTTACAAGAACGTAGTTGAAAAGGTGTAGTACCTTTTTGAGAATGGTTTCTTTAAATGTACGGGTTAAAATTACTAAATTAAGTTTTATAGTTTTCCGTCTTCAATTCTTATCAAAACTCAAGTGTAATATTGAAAACTTTAACCAAGTTTTTGAAAAATGTGACTATTCTCTAGCCATACAACTGATCTTTATACGTTTCAGTTCTTGGAGATGGGTTCTCAGACCACTTAATCATAGCATGGACCACATCATCATAAAGAGACTGTCCATAAACTGTTTTTTTCCATCTCTTCCTGATCAGATGGAGCATCTCCTTTTTTATTGGCATTTAAGAAACATCGTGATGGTCATTAGCAGCCATTACTGATACTAAGGAGAACAACAGGAACATCTTGGCCTGATTAGTTTTTTTTCAATGCATGTGAAGAAACAAAGGTTCACTTGTTCGTAGGTCATAGTTGAAGAAGTGCTTTGTGGTTTTTATCCAAGTAAAAACCTACATTTTTTTAAATCTAGGATTTTGTCCTATGATCGTTTTTCCGGGACAGTCCTCTTAACATGTAGACACAGGAAGCAATCAGAGAGGGTGGCGGTGGTTTCCAAAGTGGCCACAAATATCTTAAGTAGTCAGATTGTGTGGCTGAGTACAATATTTAAAGTTTTTGAGTTTAAAAACTGGGTATGGACATTAAGCCCTTTTAACACATTCTTCATCATTCTACTATTTTCAAGCTATGTACTCTCTCTGTGCTTTTCCTTCTGAAGGAAGCAAAAATTCTCTTCACAGTTACCTGTTAATAAAAGCAGATATTTGGCATATTTCAGTGCTGGTTGGTTGGGGTTCTTTTATGTCGAGTACATAAAAGTCTCTTGGGGCCTCTCGAGCCATGTATATCTTTAATTTTAAAAATAAGTTTTTTTAATGTAAATGCTGAAATATTCTTAGCATGTATTCTTGTCTTTCATAAGTTAAATTGGAGTAGCTTTTGGAGACAGCTGATGTTATGATTTGTAACAGTGACATTGGTGATCTGAACTTTTGAAGTGAGGCTTGCTGTCTTGTTTCATGGTAATGAACTTCAAACATACAAAAAGGTACAGATGATGTTAAATTTTTGCAGGGCTGAATATACTGCATTTTGCATTGGTGTACTTTCATTTTGGAAAGCTAATGTTAGCTTACCAGTTTGTAATATTCTTGCTATTTACAGGTTTTCAAGCCCATGGCTAATGCTGCTGTGAAGATAGTGGAGAAAAATGGTTTTCGTGACAAGATCAAGGTAATCAACAAGCACTCCACTGAAGTCACAGTTGGCCCAGGTGAGAAAAATAGGCTACGGTTAAAAAAAATGGCAAGTACCTCAAAACTATGAAGGAATATGTCTTATTCTTATTTTCCTTATATTTTTAATTAAAACAAGTAAATCCTTTACTCTCTAGAAAGTAACAATGGAAATTTACTTCAAAAGGAAGTGTAATAGTATTTCAGTAGCCATATGTATTTCATAGTAAAGTTCTAAAGGAAAATAATTTGCAGTCTTCAGTAGGTTCTCTAACAGGAATAATTTTTTTTTAATTACTTGTGTTTTCAGGATAGTATGTTCTTGAAAGACTTTATATAAAGTCTTAATATTACAGTATTAAATTGTGTCTTTTAGATGGAGATATGCAATGTCGTGCAAACATCCTGGTAACTGAATTATTTGATACAGAGCTGATAGGAGAAGGAGCTTTACCAACCTATGAACATGCACACAAATACCTTGTACAGGTAAAAGAATAGATATTGATACTGTGTCACGTTTATCCTTAGAGAAACTCTTCTGGTTTTTTTGGAGCAGGATGGAGAGTGTACTTGATTTAGGCTTCTTTATCCTGTAAATACACCATCTGTGCTAAGTTCTTATTCAGTGAATAATTTATTAGATTCATTCCTAGAACAAAGCTATTGGAGTTCATTTTGTAATTCACAGACTCTGAAATTACACTTACTTGCTTTATGTTAAAACCAATAACTTGCTGGTTAACAAAGAACTTTCAGAAAGGCACCCAGTTGTGATTTGGAGCTTTCCTTAGTAGTTTGTTCCAAGATATTTTAAAAAATGAAATTCTCCTAAATTTGATGGGCTTCACCTCCCAGGCATTTTTGTTGGGTTTCTGTTTTTTTCCCCGTAAGCTCTTTCTACTCCACATGCTTTTTGCCTGTGGAAATACTTTAAACTCTGTAATCAAATGAATAACCAAATTTTTTGACATATAATCTACAGGTATAATTTTAGGACTTTCTCTTTTACCCTGTCTATTTTTTTTCCTTTAATTAAAATGTGGATGGCAAAACTTTTTTTAGGTTTCGTTTCATCAGTTTACATACAAAGGCTATATCAGTCTTAACATTTTTCTGCTCTCAATATATAACTCTGAATTGTAATTAGTCTTTGGTGAAAGCATTGTTCTTGGTTAGCTCTTAGTTCACAGTGTTTTTATTAGAACAACTGTATGTCTTCTACTCTTTAAACATTGATACGAAGTCGTCATTGCATAAATATTTAAGCCACTATTTTTCTTACTCATTGCAATCACAAACTGTTTTAATGTTGATAGTTTAGTCATTTTCTGCATTGAGAAGCTCAAGATAGGCGTCTTATTTCAGAATGAGAATGGAAATGCAGGTTTAACTGAGGTTAGTAAACTGCTGATGTTGCATGGTTAATCAAGTACTTTGGCCTTTCTGAACCACACTGAACCGTATAGATACTTGTGTTTCACGGGTAGGCAAAGTGCTCTGATGTTAAAGAGGTCTCTGAAATAATTTGTGTTTAAGATTTCACGGCTCCCATTCCAACTTTTCTTTAAATTGGTTCACATTTCAATCGATTTAATTCTCACGAATATGTTAGTAAGTCAGATTGTTGAATTAATTTCCCCGTTGTTTTGAACACTCAGGAAGGATGTGAGGCAGTACCTCACAGGGCAACGGTGTATGCCCAATTAGTGGAATCCACAAGAATGTGGTCCTGGAACAAACTGTTTCCTGTTCATGTCGAAGCAGAGGATGGTGAAAAAATTATAGTCTCCCCTTCAGAAATGGAGAACTGTCCAGGTGTTCCTTCTGTTTGTGATATCCAGCTGAACCAGATGCCTTTAAGTGACTTCACTATCCTTAGTGATGTGGTGACGATGTTCAGGTAAGGTGGGCATTGTTTTGTTCATAACAAAATGTTCCTGTTGTGCCTTTTCTGTATTCAGTTTAGGAGGCTAGTGAGAATTTATAAAGAATGCTGAACTATTTCTTTTTACAATTTTCATGCTTCTCTGCAGTGTGGATTTCAGTAAGCCAGTAAGGAGTGCTTCTACCTACTACAGAGTGCAGCTGGAGCCTGTAAAATCTGGCAAGGCACAAATTGTACTTTCCTGGTGGGATATCGACATGGACCCCTCTGGGACGATAAATTGCACAATGGCTCCATACTGGGTAAAATCCACTTCTGCTTTCCAGGTAACATACTGAGCCTTTAGGTACTATCATCAAATGGCACTCGGTAATTATTTTCAGTCAAGGCTGTACTGGGTGTCTTAAGCAGCTGTCCCTTAAACCGTATAGGAATTTTGCTAACGTTTTATGTATTGGAAGATGCTAAACAGGCAAATCCTAGAAATCTTAACTATAGTATATACCCATTTTAGGTTTTCTTTAATGTAAAACTTAAATGTAAGCTTTAACGTAAAGCTTAAAAACTGAAGCTGTCATCTAGATATTTGTATTTTATTTCTTTTATTTCTTCTACTTTCAAGAAATAAAGTTTTCCACATCTTTTTCCTTAACTAGTCTCTATCCCTGTTCAAAATACTGGTCTGTGGTTTGCTTCCATGTAGTACTTCTGTGAAAATTCCAAATAAGTGTTAAGTTTACGGGAGTATATTTATACTCCTATAAAAAAGGCTGGTGTGGCAAAATGTTGGGTTGGTACTGGATAATTAGAGGAATGGGTGATCACTATTAAATCAGATTCCTGTGTCTTTGTGTGAATGTATTTACTAGTAAGATGAACTTAGTCAAAAGGAAGCTACAAAATGATTGGTTGTACTTACCGTGTTTGAGAATAAGATTTGAAACTATCAAGCAGAAAAACTACAGGAATATTTGCAATGCAGAAACTAGCTTTCTGAAACTCAAAATAATTATGCTGTCATATCAGAGTGACACTATGTGATGTTATTTAATGCAGGAGGCTTCAACCATTGGTCACTGTCAGCGATTTAATACAGGTTTCTAACATAAGTCAACTATAGAGATGAAAGAGTATTAATAAATACAAAGTGTATTTTGGATTTTTCATTTGATTAAAATACAGGCTTAGCTAGTCAGCAAGCCAATGGTCTCAGGCATATTCTGTTGCAAGAAATCTATCTAAAGTATGTTTACTCAGTATACAATACTAGTGTTTATTCAGCCTTGCTAACGTGAACAAGATTCGTACATCAGTGCTTCAAAGTTACACCCATTCTTACTAACTGATTTCCTGCTATTTGTTTGCTTTCCATTTACTATTTATGAGTTACTTCCTATGGTTTTCTTTATCAACCCTTTTCAGTGGAGAGATCACTGGATGCAGTGTGTATATTTTCTTCCTAATGAGGAGCCAGTTCTCCAGGGTGAGAAGGTGTATCTGACTGCCTCTCGTGATGAGTACTCTGTGTGGTATATGCTGCAGAAAGCCAGGTAACAATACATGTGTGTGAAAAAGGGTGCTATTTTACTCCAAGCTTGAGTATTTGCTGCTCTTAGAGCAGCCATTTTGTAGAAGAGCAAGATAAGATGGTAAAGACTAGAAAATCATTAAAAGCTGCTTCATGGGCAATGCACAGAGTGAAGAAACCATTTAATGCATAAAGCCACAGTTGAGGTTGGGACTACAGGCTCCTGCCTTACAGCTGGTGACATTCTGTGACAGAGAAGCAAAAAACACTCATGGGTGGTTCCTGGAAATCCTAAAATATAGCTCAGCTGAGCTGGTGTATAAGTAAAGGACTGAAATAATTGCCATTCTGTCTCCATTTTCTATTTTCCTAGTCAGCACTATCTTTTTGAGGCCTTTTGCTCAAAGTTAAAAAGAGCCTAGTCATGTTTGTTGTGATGACAGTAGCAGCTGACATTTGTAAAAATCAGTGCCAGCTTTAAAAGTTAATGTCTGGATTTTATGTGCCTTTCTTACTTAGGAATGCAAACTAATAACTTTTTTCTAAAAGTTTAAAGCCTAAAATACGTAACCATTACAGTTAGCGGGAAAGTTTGGGGGGTACTTGGTTTCCCCTTTTGAAAAAGGTGAAAATTGGTCCTTTCTGTTCTTTTCATTTGGAAATGCAAAGCTACAAAAATGGTAAATTTGAGCAAGTTACAATGAAGTCCATATGCTTTAATGTGTTTACTAGGTAAAATGCATAAACGTAGCTGTTTGCGAAAACATATTACTGATGCTGTAGGTAATACTTTATTGATGTACTTTATTTTTTTTCCAGAGGAGAAGAAGATAATAAAGCAGATGATCGTGTTGAAAGTCCTGTTTGTAGATGTCAGGCTCATCTTCTTTGGAATAGACCACGCTTTGGGGAATTAAATGATCAGAACCGAACGCGCCAATACATCAAGTCTTTGATGAAAGTGAGTGCATGTTGCCTGTAGGTTTTTGACTTCTATGATAGATGCATGTATCGTTTTATTTGCAGCAATTATTTATGGAATTTGTTTCTCCCTTGCTAAAGACTTTGCTCACCAAGTACGTTTTGTTTATATCTGCAGATGTGAGTTATATTTTGTCATGATAACTTTGGTATTAGTTTTTTAAATTGTAAGCAGCCATTTTTGCATAGGAATTTGTAGCAGTTTGGTGTATTTGTTAGAAGGAGTATCGGTAGTTGAATAAAGACATGCAATATATTTTTGTGCAAACTTTTTCTGACCTAAACCAAGGGGATTATGTGAATATTTCTTACACTGTTCTGTTGTGCTTGAAGTGGTATCTCCCAGCCCTTATTTGATACAGAAGCGTATAAAGTGGAGAAAAAAGGCCAACAAAATGTCTAGAGTTTGAAACCTTTTCCATCAGGAATAGGAATAACAATGACTATTTATTTTCTGTAGGTGCTGAAAAGTGATAGTGTTTGCCTTTGTGTCAGTGATGGCAGTCTGCTGCCTATGCTGGCTCACTATCTTGGAGCAAAGCAGGTACAGTACTTCTGTTTTTCTGATCTTTGTGTTTTAGCTTGGTATTTTTAGTTCTCTTGTATAGTTCAGCATTTTCAACCATTATTTAATTATTTCCAGTGTCTTTAAAGTGACGAGTGAGAGGTTTCCATTGTGTTGGAATGATGGTTAAGTTCACCTCTGATCACTTTGAAGTTTAGGGAGATAATAATTACCAGTTTTGATGTTTACTAGTGTGTAGCTTTGAATGAAAGTGGCGTTCCTCATTCCCTACTGATTATTCTTTGCCATCTCGTATCTTGTGCTTTTGGAAATACTCTATCGACCTAAATATCTGGCAGATTTTTTTTCTTCTTTTATGTTTGCAATTCCATAATTACATTTATTATCTAGTCAGAAGTGGAAGGTCTGTAACAGCAAGATAGGGAGCAGTAAGAATACTGAGTCTGTGTAAATGAGCTGCCTGGCTGTCTCATTGTGTATATACCTTACTTGTGTTCTCTCATGGAGCTCTTCAAACGAAAATCTGTCATAGTCAGACTGAATATCTGGGAATGTATAATGCAATATCATCCTGGGGAAGGTGCTAGGCAATTCATACACATAAATAAACATGCAGAGTTGAACCAGTCTTTAGTAGTGGCTAGTCACAGATAGTTACAGAGGAGAGAAAAAATGAACAGGGCAGACAAGATTTCCATAATATTTTCCTAGCCCTGTAGCAGCATATTGCCTAACTGTTCACCAAGTTTAAATAAAACTTAATTTTCTTCTTACTTGAAGAGCCTGGTGTGCTGCATTGCACATCTGAGCTCTTTCCAGCTGATACATTCAGATTGTGTTAAACAGTGCTCACAAGGAGTAAGCACTACTGGAGGTTGATTCAGCACACTGCCAATATGCTTGCGTTTGTTCAGGAGTAAATATATGCCTAGAGCAAATGTTATTACGCTATGTGCATCTTAAAAACAGAAAATAAGTATTTGCATTCTGATGTTTTTTTTCTTGTATGGCTGTGAAAACAGCAGTATTTATTTAGCCTGCAGTTACGGGAGGTGGTTTTGTTGTGGTAAAAAAGGTGCATGACAGTGGGCTGTGGAGTAGATGCATGTTTCTTATGAGTTATCTTCATTAGGGCATCAAAATAATTCCTTTGATGTTCATTTACATATTCATTTAATTAAAATCTATAAAGCTAGTTTGACTAACTGTTGTGTGTTTTCTTTAGGTGTTTACGTTGGAAAACTCTGCTGTGTCCTGTTCTGTCATGGAAAAAGTGGGTATTCAGTTTTCTGTTAAAGCAGTAAATGAATTCATGGCATTTCTGAGGCCAGAGCTTGATGATACCTTTGACTGTCCTTGCATCAATTGCTTGGAGGTTAAATCAGTTTAGTGAATGTATTTGATCATACAGTTTGACAAGACTGTGGGAGGTGGGATATGTTGGCAGGGGAGGTGTTCTTATTTTTTCTTGGTATGGGTACGAAGCTTTGTGCATATTCTTGGAGGAGTACATCCCGTTGGAGACACATCCAGTCTCATCACTTTAGCCACAAGCTAGATAGGCCACTGGGGTAGTTGAGCTGAGCAGAGGGAATTGTGGTTGCGTGATCTCTCCTTGCAGATGCCTGGTGGCTTGTCTGCTTGAGCTGCTGCTCTGCTGCCCTCATTACGTTGGTGATAAAAGCCAAGCTGCTTGTTTGTGATGATCAGTGGAATGTGAGGGCATCCCATAGCTTACACCAGTCTTACTGGGAAAGTAGCACCCAGAAGTTCTTGTCTTCCAGCTGAGACAAACTGGGAATGCCTGCTCTGCTGTTTGGCTCTTAGGAGACAGTAGGCAGTGGGTGTTAGTTAACTGCAGGCGGTGTTTCAGCTGCATCCGTGGGGTGGAGTGCAGGCTGCTCAGGAAAGGCAGCTAATGTCTGAGTGACTGGAAGCGGCTTCCTCAAGTCATTGTTCAGCTGTAGCTGTTTCAGTTGCACTGTGTATTTTGAGAGAGGTCTGTCTCACCCTGCGGCTTAGAAATGCAAAACCGTGAATGGTAGGTAAATTAGGACACAAACCTGGCCTCAAACAGAAGCCAAATACGCAGTGTATAATCATTGTTGAAGTAACTTTTATATTTCTTGACTGTCCTTCCCATATGTTTCAGAGCACAAATGAATGAAGGTGAGGCAACTTTTGTGTTGCTTGCCTTTCCAGATACCTAACTGATGGAATATGTAGGGCATGTGCTTTAGTTCACTGGGTGTGATATGTTGGCTGTAAGTGCATGCACCCTTCAAGAATAGACTTGTATCATCCTGATGAGTTATGGCAGGCAGATTTTGTTAAAATTTCTTTTGGCTATTGGTTTCTTTTTTGTTTATTTTTAATAAAATTATTATTTTGGTATGGGTTTGAGTCTCAACTGTAGCTTTAAGACAGTACACTACTTTTTCTTTTTTAGTTTTTTAAAGCAAATCATCTTGAAGATAAAATTAAAATAATAGAGGCACGTCCTGAGTTGCTGACGTCTGCTCATTTGGAAGATAAAAAGGTATGTTACCGTTGTCCAATACTGAATTTCAGCGGGGTGGTGGGGAGCAGAAAGTGAAAGTGAATCTTGCTTTCCTACTGTGCTCCTGTAACCACAATGAATTCCATTATATCCCAGTTAATATAAAATGTAACGAGTAGATGGTTCAGACCTTGTTCCACTAAAACTGAATGAGACTAAAGACTTGGGGGGAGAGGTGGTTCATTTTGTTTTTGAAAAGGTATGACTTTCCCTTGCTGCATAATCTACACCAGTTGTTAAGGCACTTAAACTGTTTTAACTGCATATGTGCTACAAGGCTGTAACTCTTTCTCAAGCCACTCAGAAGATTGTACTCTATTGGAAGTACTAACCTCCTTAAATTAAAACCTTCCAAATTCTGTGGCTCTCATTACAAAACCTTCCAACCAAAACCTGCAGTATTTTCTCTCAAAATTCGTTGCAGGAAAATTTATTTTAAAATTTTAAAATTTGCTGACTAAAACCACAAAAATATGTCTAGTGTGTAGTGTATGCAGTAATTAAATCCTTATGGAGCAGTAGAAGTTTTTGTCTAGATTACTTCAGTTGCTATATTACATTGTCAGCTACCGAAGATACAAACCAGCCTGTGTTACCAAGTTGTTGTTCTTTATTACAATGCTTTTTATCTTTTCCTTTCTTTGTCAAGATTTCTGTTCTTGTGGGAGAGCCGTTTTTTACTACAAGTTTGTTGCCGTGGCATAATCTGTATTTCTGGTATGCTAGGACTGCTGTGACCAGTCACCTTACAAGTAATGTCACTGTCCTACCTCAGTCTGCTTCTTTGCACATGGTAATTGTGGAGTTTCAGGTGAGATTGTTTAGAATTATCCATTTGATATTTACACAAATCCACTTAATTTTAAGTACAGTTCCAGGATACTTCCAGGATAACGACATGTTTACCTCATATTAATACTGTCCACTTCAATATGTTTTGCATTTACCACCAGAGAGAAGAGTATTTGAAGTCTTGAAAATCAGTTTTGCTATTTCAGCCATCTCTTGTCAGAAAATTGAGTGATTTTACCATGTCAAATGAAAGGACAGAATGTTTCAAAATACTTCTTTAGATTAGAGAGATACTGCTGTAGCATGTGAGAGTTGTGGTTATTTATAAAATGAGATATTCTGCACAATACCATTTTTTAAAATGCTGCTTTTTGAGTATAAGACTGTAGGCAGGATTCATAATTGCATGCTCTTTTTTTTTTTAACCTCTTGAGGCTGTGCACGGTTCTAAATTTGAGCACATCTTAAAAATACTTCGAAAGCTTATCTTTTAGAAGTTGTACAAAGGTATAAAAGTTTATACTGTTATTAAGGACTTGGTCAGTGAAGATTGTGAAGAGTTTACCTACAATGACAATGGAAATTAAATAAATACTTTTGTAATTAATATGCAAAATTCTTGTCCGGTAGTGTAAGTGATAGAACCCTTTAGTCTGAAATTGTGTAACTAAAATAAATATATCTTTAAATTTTAAAAAATGCCTATAATCTAATGAATTTTCACATAAACATAATCTTCGGTTTATCTATTAAAAATGGGAGGTTTTTTCTCTGTCTTTTCTTCCCTCTGTCTGGTCCACCTGACAGTTTAGTTTTTTTATCTGGGCCTTCTCTCCCTTAACAGTTTCCTTATTTGAACACTCTTTAACCTTGTGGTCTTCCGCCTTTGATTTGTGCTTGTGAAAATACATGTGTTCGCTCTCTGTCTGGGACTAATCAGCTACGCTGCATGTTTTTACATACCTTTCTGTTTTCTGCAAAATTGTAGAGAATTTCAATATATACTGAGTAAATAATGTAAATCTGAATCTTGTAATAGGAAGCAGATGTTAAGACTTAATCAATAGTAATCAGATTGGAATAAGCAGTTAGTTTTAATTCCATGTTCTCTTACCTAAAGGATTTACTTCCCTAGAACTCAAAGCATTTTTGTAAGGAAGTAGACATTCTCTTCATGTTCTGGATGAGAAAACTGAAGCATGCAGACTGATGACTTAAGATTATTCAACATCTAGTAGCAGAATGTAGAGTAACATTCATGTCACCCAAACCTCAGTTTTACACTTTTATGTACAGGGTTCTGTTTGGGCATGATTCCACGTAGCTATTTTGGTAGAACATTTAACTTGTGTTCTATTACACTATTCCAAAAGCTGTTGCTTTGATTTTACATTTTCTTCTTTGTTCAGTGGTGAACATAGACTCAAATACTAGAATCTGTAGGGTTTTTTAAATAACCTCTGCATTTATCCATTCTTGATTAGACAGGAGCAGATGTAGTGTTGTAAGGTATTCTGTAGAACCGGTTCTGCAGGCTGTGCTATGTCGTTACAGTTAAGCAGTTAGCAGAAGTTGGATCCAAGAGAAAGAATTTGATTAAATTCTTCAGTTACAGACTTTTTAGCCAGTAAGTGCATTTAGGGAGCAGAATGCTACTTAACTGATTTGATAGTTCTATCTATTCAGAGATTCTTTATAGTCACACTAGTTCATGCCGTATTCAGGCATAAATTACAACAGCATTTAGTTAAATTTGTAGTAGTCCTGCTGCTGTCTTGTAAATTTGAGGTTGCCAAGTGCAGCAATGAACAGATAATAAAATGGTCTGTCCACAGCTAGTGAACGTTCCTGTTCTGTTAAGAGACTATTAATGCAGTCTAAGAAAAGGCAAAAGTTGAACTAAATTGTTGTCAGTGGATTGCTAAGGTCAATGAGAGGCATAATATGAAGTATCTAAAACCATTTTACTAATCTCTGGAGTGCTGTAGGGGAGTATGGTAGTCCAGTAGGCTGTAAGATACTTGATGCAGCTGGGAGCACTTCACCTGTGTTGGGTAGTGGAAATAGCGGGGCTGTAAGGGTTTAATCTTGGCAAATCCATGCCTACTTTAAAGTAAACTTTGCATAGAAATAGTAGGAAATGTGGCAGATTCTTTAGAGGAGTTGAAAACAGTGGCTGAACAATTAACTGCCTTGCAAAATATTTTCCCAGAATTATACCATGTTCTGATTGTTGCGCTAGTTATAATGGTTTGGAAATGTGTAGAGTGTAAAGAGTCCTTATTGTTATCAAATGTCCAATCTACAGCTAAATTATTTTAATATTCCCTTTAATAAAGCTAAGCAAAATCCTGTTTTCCTTTTTAGGACTTATGGAGAATCCGGAGTCCATGTGGCACCTGTGAAGGTTTTGACGTCCAGACTATGGATGATATGATTAATGTAAGAATACTGAAAGCAGTTTCAGCACAAGTCTCAGCAAAACAGAATAGAACTCCCCTTAGCTTAAAAAAGTATTCAGTGACTGTTGAAAAACACCATTGGTTTAGTTTTTCATCAGTGTGATGGCTCTTCAGTTCTTGCAAAACAGTAACTGCTGTGGCATCGGCTTGGGGGTTGGTGGTTCTTTTCATTTGTCAAGCTCTTCAGTACTTTGCACTGTTTTGAAAATACTTCATGCAAAAAGACAAATACTCTTAAAATTTTTTTCTGAGCTTGAAATCAGATCATCTGGGAGTTGTTCACAGGTGAATCCTGCTGCCCTTACTTGCCCTTGCGGGTACTTTTGAAAGAGAAAAAGACTTTTTGACATCCAAGAGATTGATATGAAGGGTGAGATTTATTTGTATCAATTTCTAGAGCTGTATTGTCGATATCTGTATTTGAGTTAGCCATTTAAATTGCCTTTATAGTCACTGTGGAGGAGTACAGGCAGTTCTAGAGTAGAATTAGTCTCAAGGGAGGAAGAAAAGTTGAATGCATTGTATTTCAAAAGTGCCTGTTTCTGTTTCACTGCTGAGGACCATATAGCAGTACCCATTAGTCCATGCATGTAGTACATGTTGTGCAATCCTGTCCTCTTGCGTCGTTGTTGCTTAAATACTTTGGGTTCAGGACACATAATTAACTTGAAAACAAGGACTGTTTGCCTTTGGATTGTTTTCAGATAGTTTTATTACTTTCTTTCTTCAGAATTCTCTGAATTTTAGGGAATCCAAGGAAGCAGAACCTCACCCTCTGTGGGAGTATCCTTGCAAGTCACTTTCTGACCCCCAGGAAGTTTTGATATTTGACTTCAGAAAGCCTGTACCACAAGACTGTCTCAGCACAGAGGGTTCTGTAAATCTTTTACGGTGAGTTTTCGTGTTGCAATATTCTCATCATTATCCATTTTTTTACTTCATATTCAAGCTCTTTGTGTATTACAGTTCACTAGTGGGAACATACTTGACAGTTCTTAATAATGTGACCTAAAGTAATGGAAGTTGCTCTGACACAGATTTCCTGTGGCTATTCACAATAGGCTGTAACAATAAGGGTAATTTCTCACATAATATGCCTGTATTTCAAAAATAACATTTTTCTAGAAGTCGGTATTATTTAGAACTTAAATAGTTTATAGTTTGGAGAAAATAAGCCATTGTCTGGATGTTTTCAATCCTTCTGTTTGTTCTCTGTTGCTGAATTCTTGCAGGAAAGTCTCCTATTTAGCTTTCCAAGCGATTCTGTTTAATAGCTTTAAAGTGTATGCTATTCCTCCTTTTAATTGGGACTCTTGACAGTCATCTTGCTATTTGTCACATGTCTTCTGAGGTATTTTCCACCATGATTAAAGATTGTACTTAATTCTGTTCAAACTGGAAATGCTGTTAAGAAAAAACAGGGGAAAGTTATTTTTAACTATCTAGAGCTTATGTAACTCAGAAACTGCTGTAATTTTATGTTTTCTCTTTGTGAAACAAAATTCAAGGTTTCACAAAATCCAGAAACATCTGCATGAGGCCTCTGTGCCTTACAGGTTGTTGTATTCATAGGCAATGCTAGCATGACCTCTGCTCCTTGTGGAGCAGACACAGTGAGATGGTATATGTGGTAAATATTTCCTCAGAATTCAGAAACTACAGAAGCCAGGGTCTCCTGAAGGAAGTACTCTCCAAATATGACATATAATCTGTGCCATGTTATCAAGTGCCTGTTAATTGACTGTGGTTTTGAGCAGATTTAGTTATGACATAGTCTCCTTTTCCTTGTCTCTTTCAGATTTTGTATCTGCAGATACTTTAAAAGTTGCTACCTATTTACCAAATAATTCAGCTGTTCAGTTTTTTTTTCAAAGAAACAAGTTATTCATGCTTTTACAGCTCTCACCCAACTTACATGAGGAATGAGGGCAGCATTTAAGCTGTCAGTATTGTGTAAAGTAACAGGTTTTGATCCTCCACCTCCCCAGGAAAGGAAAGAGCCATGGAGCAGTTCTGTGGATGGAATATCATCTTGCTGCTGATATCTCTGTTAGTACAGGACTGATGCAGATTTCAAATGAAAAGGTATTTCTTCAATGTAATTTGTTATGTCAAAGTCTATAGGATTGTAGTGCTGAAAAAATGGTTTCTGTTGGCTGTGCTTGGTTTGCATAGTGCTTTTTGTTACACTGTGTGAATAACGTGTAGACAGAACTAGCAGAACTATCTGTTCATATTTTTGGGGAGAACAGGACATGTGCCTTAAAATGGGAGTCTGAATTGGATCCAGATGCTCCCATAGTTCCCATAGTTCCCATAGAACTACATATCAGAACTTAAATATGATGCTAGCTCAAAGTAGAATTTATTCTTACAAATCGTTTTCTCAGCTTAACAGAAACAAAAGTTTTGAGGGAAGGAGTAAGTATTTTTGGTATTGTAAATACTCTTTGACCAAATCTTGGTTTTTTCCTCTATGACTGCACCTGTGCAGTGTAGCATATGATATCTCAAGTTCTGTATTCCTTTAATGGAATGGGTGGCAATGGAAGCAATAACTATCTGGTCATTGTATACTGAACTGAGAACAAGAACTCTTACTGCATTATTACTGTCCAGTAATAGGATTGTAGTTTTGACTGCTTTCACTTTTAACTCTCTCCTGTAGGGAAACTGTGAATGGAATCCCCACTGCAAGCAAGCTGTCTATTTCTTCAGTTCTGTTACTGAACCAGAAACTCTATCAGACCTTCCTAGTGCCATCACATACACTATAAATTTCAACACAAAGACAGGAGAGATTGCCATGGATTTTAAGCTACTGTAAAATACTTTCCCTTGTGTTCCTAAATTATAATAAACTTATATAGTATTTTTTGTATGGCAGAGGGATTTTTTTGTTGTTGTTGTGCTCAAAGAGCACACTGACTGTTTTGAAAGATACTTTAAACTTTTTTTGGTTTTGTTTTCAAAATATATAGTTGGGGGTGTAGAGAGGAACCTTTTCTTAAGGACAGGTATTCCTAACAGGGTTTATATACATATACACACATACTTGTTACCATCTGTTTCAGTGTGAAAGTCTGGTATTTTGGGGGTTTGAATAATGTTATGGAGCTGGAAAACAGTTGACTTTACTGGTTATTGCTTGGCATATCAATGAAGACACTAAACCTTATGCTAACATTAGATAAAAGTGAATTAAACGCATATATTTCTAGGCTTTGCTTTTGTCACTGTAAGATGAATGGAAAGTAATCTTCAGAGTGCACAAAAAGAAATCCCATGTCAGGCTACATATGTGTATTAGTGCACTTAATAGTGAGAAGGAAGCCGTTTAGCTGCTCACAGACTTGTGTAAGTTTTTGCTAGTATTAAACTGAAATGATGCACTGATGTTCAGATGGAGTCTGAGACGCTGCATTTTTCTGAAGAGACCTTGGCCAAACAGGGACCAAAGTCAGGGAAAGCGTAACTGGAGATTCGAAAATGTACATAATCAGGGTAATTGGAAGTGACAAACTGATGGTAGTCTGACTAGAAATGAAAGCAAGAGCTGTAGTCTAAAAAAAATTGCAAATCTTTAAAAGATATGTAATATGCATTATATGATCAAAAATGTGGCCTTATTGCATCAGAGGTCTAAGTAATATCTGCCAGTTTAGCTAAGTTGTATGTTGTTCTGTAATAGCTTATGTCCACAACTGAAGATTTCTTAGTTGCATTCCAAATCATGTTGGCAGAAATTGTAGTGTGTGACCATACGTGTGCAATGAATTCTGCTTTAGATGAACAATCAATTGGTGTATCCGTTTTGTATGTGTGACCCTATTAAGGGAAATAGAAAATCAATGTACTGCCTGTCCTAAATTCTGTCAGCCAGCCACAGCGGTAACTGCTTACCAAAGCTACTCCGATTTCCTCTGAGCAGCAACTTCAGCGTAGTGAAAGGAATGCCATGAAGAAGCCATGAGGGAGAAGGAGACTACTCTGCTTTGCTTTCCTGGTCACCATGATGCGTAACTCTGGTGAGTAGGAATTTCTCCTCTTTCTCTTCCTAAGAGTGTGATACTTACAGACCTGGAAGCCATCTGAAATATTCCTAAATTTTTCAGAGCTGTTTTCCTGATGAAGGTCTTAATAGGTGTAAGGAAGCAATGAAATACATGACTGATGGTTTTCACTAGAACAGAAATCCTGCAGCTCCTGCTGACATCTGTGGACTGCACTTTGCAAAACTTTACTTTCAAGATGCCTAACTTCAGACTCTTGTTTCTTATTAACATGGCTGGAATATGGAGGTTACTGTTCATTAAACAGTTGTTCCTAATTTTGCTACACTGTGCCTAGCCCACAGGAAGTATGGTGGCACAAATCTGTTTGTTACATGTTGGGAACATAAGCTGTATGATTTTAAAGGGAACAATAATATGGCCAGGCCTTTTAAATGGTAAAGGCCCTTTGTTTTTTGTTTTTTTTTTTAAAAAAAGTTGGGGGGGGGGCAGGCACACAGAGGGCACAGAGACAATTGTGTGTGTGTCTACCCTGGCTTCTGTGAATTCTTCACGTTGGACTTAAAAAACTTTGTGTGATCTGTAAATCGCGTGGGAAAGAGCTGCTTGTAAGGGTTATAGTGGCTGTTCCTTATACATGTGTGCAAAACCAAAAAAAGTACTTCTGCCTCTGTCCTCTTCCACGGGGCGTTTGACTGCAAGCACACACGTGGGGGAGGAAAGCCACTTTATCAGGAAAAAAACCCCATCTACTCAGTAGCAGCATTCAGACTCCTATTTGTTCTCAGGCCTGACAGAAGCATTGCGATGATTTGCTGAGTTGGCAGGGCTGCTGGCTACCGGTATCTTAGTAAGCAGAGCAAGACTCCTATTTTTTCTTGCAAGGAACTTACTCTGTGTAACCACCACAGGCAGGTTTTTTTCTAAATGGCAACAGGTTTGATCCTGACTAGGCCTGCAGGCGTAGATGCATGTTTTAATAAAAACAGGATCCCCTGCCACTACTGACCTAATAGTGTTACAGTTCATATATTGCATGACAGCCAGTGTATAACTGGCAGATTTTTTTTAATGTGGCACAAGAGATGCTTGTGCTAAAGATGCAGGTTTTATTCGGGTATTAAAAATAATCATAAATAACCAAGTTTTGCTGTTCACATTTAACTTTCCTATTGTAGTTTTGCTGCAGAAGTAATAACTTTTCTGTAGCTCTGAACTGTAATGAACGTTTTACTAGTCCTTGGTGGTTATCATACCACAAATCCACGAGAGGGTGCTGAGAATCCACTTTTAATTTCTAGTGCGTTTTCAAATTGTGTTTACTTCAAATAAGGAAAAGTGTGCAGGTTTACAATGCAGCTGTCTTGTGCAAATAAAACGCTCATTTTGTTAGGAGATACACTGTGCATACATGCACGAAAGTGGAAAACCAGTACAAAAAGTGACAACTGCTAGTAAAACTAATTTGGACTTGCCCGTACCATAAAAACCAGGCAGGCAACAGTGTCTCATGCTGAATACCAAGAATTAATAATAATCTTAGGACAGTGAAATTGTCATGGTCCTAATGAAGGACAAGTCTTGCATTTTAAAGGGTGTTTTCTAAGTCATGGCAGCTGCAAGATTTGTTCCTTTATTTGCAGAACTGGTACCTTTTGTCTGAAGGCTAGGCAGTTCAAGGGCTAAGATCCTCGAGCTTGCTTTTCTCCTTCATTAGTCCCTTTGAAACTGCTCTGCGTAGGCTTCCTGCATTTAACAAGATAGAGGATGCAGTTCAGGACTAATTAATTTAGTCACTCATCTTTTGTATTCTATTTGTAGTTACAGCGGGTTGTTAGGCGAGGAAGAGACAGCTTCCTAGTATTAGATCTTTCTGGTGTCGACTGTGAGCTGAATACAGTGGGTGCTTGCATTGTCATTCTACCTTATTGACTCCACTGTCATTGCAAAATACTAATTTGGTTTGGTACTTAATCATTTTAAATCTTCACATTTCCAAGCATTTAATGCAGATTAACGATTAAGATGCTTCTCAGGGAGAGGTATGTTGTGTCATCCCTGGGTTTTTAGATGAGAAAAAACTGTGTGCTTTGTGTGGGTGTTCAAGTATTTCATCTGCCCCAGGCTCGCTATAAGATTAGGGCCTCAGAGCTAAAAATGACTTGCTCAAGGCCACGCAGAATAAACTAATCCCCTGACTCCCTTGCTCTGCTTTAATCATTTGTTTTCTTAGCACAGCGTGATTTCAAATGGAGCCTTACGAGGTTTGACCGAGATAGAGCAGATAAAGGCTGAGAGGCAGCAGATCCTTGGATATCTCAGTAATTAAAACAATGGGCTTTTTAACATTTTTGAAAAAAAATATATAAATATATATTACATACAAATTATATTTTTAATCGATAATATAGATGTATTTACAAGGCTGTATAGGGCTTTGGTTTTGTCTTGAAAGGCTGTCATGAAGATGACCCACTTTTTTTTCCACTTTTTTTTTTTCCCCCCAGCAGGATTCAGTCTAGGATTTGAGAGCCCTGAAGATGCTTCTTTTGTGGACAAGGGCACTAATGAAAGAATAAGAGCTGATTATCTTCCTGCATGCAAAGGGAAGGCCCTGCAATTGCAGCTCTGATGGTGCTCTTCGCAGTGGCGTGGGCACAGTCCCAGGGTATCTTAGCTCTGAAGTCAGGCACGAGAGCGGCCGCGTAACCTCCTGTTCTGCGGGGGTTTGCTGGAGCGCAGCTGTGTAAGTGTTTGCTCGGGTTTTTGTCTTTCGCTCCTGATCTTTTTCTGCGGCCTCTGGTCTTTCTTGCCTTGCGCATCCCTCTAGATGAAGCATCGCACTCGTGCTTTGGAAGGAGTGGGTGCTGCCGTTTGCGGAGCGGATCCTGCTGGATCTCTACGCCCATAAAGTGACTGAGAGAGTATTGGAGAAACCCATTATTCACAACGCGGAGACTCGGCAAATAAATCAAGCTGCAGCGGCGAACAGGGTGGGAGGGACGGGCCAGCAGCCTTCACCGCAGCGCTCGGAAGTGCCGTGTTTCTTCTCAGGTGCGGTGGTTCTGGGCGCGCTGAGGCGGTGGCCCGGCGGCCTGCGGGCGCGCTCCGACGGGCAGCCGCAGAGCCGCTGGTAGCGGAGCGCTGACGGCGGGAAGGGCGCTGAGCGCAGCCAGGTTAATTAGTAATAAACCGACTCGCCCGTCGCCTCCCCGGGCGGCCGTTTGGCCGGGGATGCCGAAGGACTCTCGGGGACCGGACCGGGCGCGCCCCCGGCGCCCCCTTCTCTCCCGGGAGCGCGCCTGCCCATGCCCGCCCGGGGCGCGCGCCCCGCTCCTGATTGGCCGAGCCCCCTCCTCAGGCGCTGGCAGCCATTTTGGCCTCCCGCCGCCTCGGGGGGGGGCAGACATGTTCTTCCCCGTACCCCCCCACGCCGCCGCCCGCCGCCGCGCCGAGGGAGCAGCCGGTGTGGGTAGCGGCGGGCGTCTGCGCCGCGGGAAGGCCGCTGTAAGCCGGGCCGGGGAGGCGTTGCGCTGCGGGGACGGCGGGGCTGGGCTGGCCGAGCCGCGGCGGGCGGCCCCGGGCGTCGAGCGGTTTGCGGGCAGGGCCGGGGGGGCCCGCACCCGGGCTGGGGCTGGCCGGGCGTCAGCCCTGGCGGGTCTGCGCCTCCCAGCGAGCCCGGTCGTTTCCTACATTAAATAAGTTGTGTCAGCACCTGCTTCCAAAGTCCACGGGTTTGCACAAGGGAGCCAAAAAGAAAAAAACCCAACCCCAAATAACTTCAAGCTGAGAGGCCTGCTTTGTTACATAACTAGCAGTGGGACTTGAGTAACAGAAGTTCGTGTGTTGAGTGTGTCTGACTTTCGACTGAGGAAACCAAGTGTGTGTATGGGTAGGGAGCTGGTATGAAAAGAATATTCATACCATATAATTTTGCTTGGTATTTTGCCACGTGTACATCCTGGCATGCTGGGACGTTGTACTGAGCGAGCAGTGAGGACCAAGGCAGTGGCTTTAGTACTGAATGTTCATGACCCTGCTGGTAATGTTTAGGGTCTCTTATCTCCTCATCTGATGTTTAAGAGCTCTCCATAATACTTCTCACAGCCTGTTTCCTGTGAGTGGAGCCTCTGTCCTATGGCCTTTTAGTGGAAAACTTAAGCTTGTGAAGAGGAAAAAACGTTTTGAACACACTTAGCCTTTTTCTTTAGAGGTATAAAACATAAGACTTAATTTGTTTGTTTGTTTCTGAGCTTAGTTGCTTTTAGGTCTAATTTGCTGCAAAGTTTATTTTTTTCTTCTGGAAATGTCTTTACAAATAATAAAATAGGTCTAAACAGCTGTTTTCCAAACAACGCTGACCAACAAAAAGGCCGACAGTGTGTAAGAATTTTTTGTGGGTTCTGCCCCCTTTTAAGATACTTTTCTGTTACGGCTACCGTTTATATCATAGCTTTCTTTGCCCTAGTGGGAAGAAGGGGAAGTGGGGGATAAAAAAAAATAGTTGCAGAGCCCAGTTTTGGGTTAAATTTAGTGTTAAGTTTGTTGTAAACTATAGACGCAAGGCTGAAAACTCAGGGGAAGGGTTCTTTATGTTAAAGTCTAATTGTCCCTAGCTTGTTTTAAAGCATTTTTTTCCCCCGTTTTAAAAACAAATGATCATAGCAGCTTTGTCAAACCTCTGTTAAGTGACACGGATCAGCTGCAGCTGCCTACATCTACAGCTGCCTCCGTTACTATGTGTCTCTGGTAGCATCTTCTTAGAGTAATTAAAATGATCTTTGGACTCCAGATCTAAGAGTTTCATTCTGTTAAGAGAGTTTAAGTGATAGTCCCTTAAGTGACCCTGTTGGCATTGCTCCTCACTAAGCCTCAGCCTTGTTTAAAAATCAGCGGCCGTCTCTTTCATTCTTCCAGCCTCCCTTACGCCCTGTTGACCAGGCAGTCAGTCCTGAGAGCAAAGCAGAGTTTGCAGAGACTAACAGGAAAGCAAGCCAGGAAGTCTCACAGTTGGGCAGGGATTTGTACTTGTCTGAAGGCACTGATGAGGCATGGGGGAAAGTGCGGTAAGATTGTATCGCAGTTACCTTGTGCAGCGTGTGTATGGTTAGAGAGCACTAATCCTCTGTCTCTAGGCGTAGCGTGCCAGAGGATGAAGATCTTGGTGGAAGTATATGTTAATACATTGTGGTCTCATGTTGAAAACTACTGGTATATTGCATTATGATGGCTTAGTATGTGTTTCTGTCTTGTATGAAACCATTAGGGAAGTTGTATCTCTTCTCCTTTATGCATTAAATAAATAAATAATATATTTTTTTTAGATTTCTCCCCCTGCCCTTCACTTTTCGCATAATACTGGCTAGTGCTCAACAAAAACTAGCACTTCCTTCTGTGTTGCACAGCAGAATAAATGAACCATAAGGTCAACTTCTACATTAAATGTTACTTTTTCACCTTTTCTTGCATTATCTTGGTGTGTACTGTGCAATATACATTAAAAAAGCTCCAAAAAGGGAAGAAGGCAGACAGCGATCTAGGAAAGATCATGTGGTTGTGTTCCAATACAAAATAGGCTTGCTCCGCAGGTTTCATGGGTATAAACTCACAAAACATCTGATTTTTGAGTGTTTTGTTTTGTGCTTGCCATGGACAGGAAGCTCTTCAAGGCCAGTCTCTTACTGGATTTGTATGCAATGCCTGCACTGCCAGGCTATGGGTTTTATTTGATGTTTATAGACTATATGAATGAAACAGCCTGGCAGAGGTGTAAGTACCATTTCCCCTCCAAAAGGGGCACCAGCACCTTGGATCTTCTAAGCAGTTCTTCCTAAACCAGGTTAGTGTCAGGGCTGCATTATGGAGAGTTGAACTTCTCTTATTATTTGTTGCAGATATGTTGACATGCAGATGTGGTTGGCAGCATGTGCCGTGTTCCATAGTGCGGTAAGGATGTGGTGAAGTCTTTTTGGGTGCTCTTTAGCCCATTCTCTTTCTTTGAAGCCTCCCATGATGACAGAACGTGTTCCTGTTCAGGATGCTGCCATTTTTGTATTTGTCAGTGTGCCAGTCAGCTAGGCTGTGTAGTCTGCCTGAATAAATAAAGGTATTTTCTCACAGGAGATCATCTGTTCAAATCGATGCGCTGCCTTATATCCACTGCCAGCTTCCTGCTGCTTTCTTGGATGCTGCTGCCTGTATCCCTTTGCTTATGGGGAGAATATTCCACTTGTGTCTCTGCTTCCTAGCTGGGAACTAGATACACTGCTCCATTGTTTACCTCCCCTTAAAAGCTGAGAGCTTTGACTCTCTTTTTGAGACAGTCTATATTTGCATTCCCTGGGTTGGCTGGGCAACAGCTAATCAAATAATTATGTTTAAAACAAGATTTAATAAAAAAGCATCTCTAAAACCAAAAGCCAGGTGTAGTCATGCTTTTCACCAACAAAACTAGTCAGCAATGTAAATACTGTGGAATGTTTCCCAAATAACTTAAGGGCCATTTAATCTTTCTTAATGTTCTTCACTTTTTTGTTGCTGCGCTGTTGTTTTCTTTCCTTTTTAGATGCTCTCATATCTTTGTAGTGTGTCTGCAGTTTGAGTGTCTCCTCTTTCCATTCCGTTTTCTTTTTCCATTCCCCCCTGCCCCCCCCCCCCCTTCCCCCCCACTTTAAGTACAGTCTTCTGACCTAGAGCCTTGACAGGAAGCTATTCATACTTGAAGAGTTTCTGCTAGTAGAACCAGTTCTGACCATATTTAAGATGTGTATAAAAGTATCAGGGTTTTTTTTAAAAAGAATAAACTGAAGGTCCAGACAGATAATTATGCTTGGGCTTGTAAATAATCATAACCCAGAAGCAGAAAAAATTCTGTACTTTTCCCCTGTCCTCAAATCAAACACAGGACTGAGTGGGACCTTCTGGATTGCCCTGTATAGTCCCTTTATGTAGTAGGGCTTGTGCATAAAATCTCTCTTTAAAAATACATCAAACTCTTATTTTAAAAGCACTGGGGTTTCAGAGAGGAATTTTTGTTTGTTTTGCATTCCATTGTGGTCATTTGGAAGCTGGTTTTGAACTTAACTGGTCTCGTGGTCAGAAACCACCTTCTAATTGTCAGTCCCTGGGAACCCAGGCCTGGACAAGGACCTTACACTGGGTGTGGAGCCCACTGCCCAGCACTTAACCAGACTCAGCGTTTCTTTCTGTCACTGTATAATAAGTGCTACATTTACAGCTTCTAATTTGCTCTAACATTGGAACACACAGCTGCAGAACGGTGAGGCCGAGGTTTTTGCAGTGAGGTGGAAGGACACTCAAGGTCAGCTGTGGGCAAGAGGGGTCTCACTGCGGTAAGCACTGTTAGTTCAATAAAGCTGCAAAGTTCCAAGAACACCAGTCTGATAATTAATGAAGTAGCTGCAGCATGAACTCCTTCTTTTGTGCTTATTGTGGGGTACAAGACACGTTTTGTTAAAAGTCTGAGTTTGCTGTGGTTATAAATAACTTTCTCGGCAAATGTGGAAAAGAGAAATTATATGTAACCAAGGAGTAACAGAAAATAGAGTTTAAATACCTGTTTCATAACCGTCTTATTTTTTGGCTGAGATAATGGACCGGGCTGCATACTGAGAATTAGTTTATCTTATGTGATATACCTTTCATTAGAAATATATTTAGCGTAGTGCTTGGCACCATGCTAGGTTTAGGATTTTTTTTCAGTTGGTGCCTTGCAGACCTTGCAGCTGCCTTTTGTTCCTTGATATCCTGAAGGTCCTTACTCTAAGCAATGTAAAGCACCCTCTGTTGGCTTTGCTGAAGCTGGTGACGGTGTGGCCGGTGACTTCAGCAGAAGTTTTTAATTGTAGAGAAAGGTCCAGCTGGATTTTGCTGGATATTCAAAATTCTGGAGTGGCATTTGAGAGGTATTCAAGAATCTGTTGCAGCAAAACACAAAGGAGGTAACAATTATACCTAGTTAGATCTGAAAAGTTAGTGAGGTTTTTACCCAAATTGTAGTAGGGCTGAGGTGTTCAAAGTCGTCTGCTGATTTAGAAGTTCATGAACATCTTTAATGAGAACAATGGTACCAAATTACATGTCGTCTTCCCCTCATTGTGCGTGTCTCTTTCTGTTCATTGCAGTGGGATCTGTTCAAAATATACTGCCCTTGGGTGATTCCAGGTTCTGAACTCCCACATCGCTGCTTTTCAAATGCCACAGTGCTCGGCGGGTGCCCATGCAGGCGCTGTAGCATGCAATGCTGTGGTAGTGTTGGAAACCCAGCAGTTGTTTTTACTACATCATCTAAAATCTTAACATTACAGAAGTATTGTTGTGGAACAGAGCAGTTTTTACTGTAGTTGCATCCTGAACTCTGTAAGAGTCATTCTGTTAGGCATTTGTGGAATCACAGCTCACAGGTTGAATGTGATTGGGGCGGGGAGGTGTCCGTGTCCCCCCCCCTTCACAAACATGTTGTTATCCTTCCTGCAGGCAGCTCTGTTTCTCTGGTGCAGCACTGCAATGTCTTAGCCATCATCTTCCATTTTATGTTGTTAGAGCAGAAGGATTTATACCAGTTACCAGCTAATACAGTGTTTAATGTGTGTATCTGTGAGGCAGATTCCATTTTAGTGGGTGGAAAGCGGTCAGAGATATCAATATTCAGTATACTAATGACAGTGCGGCATTCAGGATTACATTAAGGTCGCTATTGAGCTCATCAGACTGATGCATCTTGCTGGGATTTGGAAAAGTCAAAACATTTGCGAATAGGAATGGGACTTCAAGGCTTCTGGTTGCTTTAGACATGCTGCCATGACTTGAAGAGCTTTAGCAGAGCTTTGCAAAAACACTGTTGTAACAGATGTAGTGTAACAGGGAAACTGCTGTGAAGCTTGAGGCTTTTGTTGCAGTGTTTATACAGGTAAAGGATCTTGTGATGCAGCTAGCTTACCAGCTGTGCTGTAGCACTTGAAGCAGTTTGGAGTTGTTCTGCTGGGTTTGACTTTGGAGAAGTCAAAGGTTTACTTAAAAAAGGTAAAGAGAGGGGGGCTTGGCAGTGGTGGAAATTTCACGTGTGTGTTGGCGAGTATGAGATGCCCATGTGGGGAGTGAGGGAAGGTGAAGCATCAGCTTATGGACTTTCCAGAGGAACAGAGTAAGCAGGTGCTCTTTTCTAGGAATGATGCAGTTTACAGACAGGAAAGCCATCTGAAAGCTAGTATGTTAATAGGAACATGTCCTTTTATTTTATGTGTTTATATTCAGTTATCTTATCCTTTAAAGCACACAGGAAGGCTGTAGCATTTTTATACTACAGTTAGTCTCCTCTTTTGTTTAGTTTAGTGTTTAGATGTTTCTTGGTGCCTAGGGACCATTTTCCTTGGCTGTGTAGTGCTGGGTGCTGTATAAAAGACAGGGCAGTGACACGGTCATGTGCCCCAAAGAGCCTGTGTGTCAGGCGGGAGGAGGGTGAGGGGACAGAACATGGTGCAGGCAGACAGGTCGGGCTCATGGGTTGAGAGGCAGGTGGTTCCAGCATGGGCACCGTGGCAGGCGTAGGGCTGAGCACAGCCTCAGCAGCACATATGATTTGCAGTACAAAATGTTCGTCAGACCTTTAAAGGGGTTTGGGCACATCTGGGAGGAGGAAAAGGGAATGAATTATACGGCCCAGATCAAATGTTGACAGAGATTAATCTTCTTTAGGTCTGTGTACAATGTGTAACTATCCTCAGATACCTTTTTCTTCTCCCTTTTTCTTCTAATCTTACCTGTCATTAATGCCTGTTTCTTCCTGTCCACATTTAATGGTTTTAAAGGAGCAGTTGTTAAATCTGCCATTATGTAAAAGATGAGAAAGGGGATTCTTGTTTTCCTGCCAGTCTTCCTAGCAAGTCCTGCTCACCAATTCACAAATGGCTGCTTGGAGCCTACCCTAAATGTCAGGGAAGGTATGGAAGCAAATGGGCGTACAGCTTCAGGAGCAGTAGATGGGAAATCTGGAGTAGTCAAAAACAACAGTAGAGAGTAAGAGCACGTCTTTTGAAAGGCCAGGAATACGCAGACAAGCAACTTGAAAATGCAGCAGCAAGGAGAACTGGTACATCAAAGTATTAAATAGGCCTATTAAAAGAAGAGGGCTAGAAGATGAGCAGTTTCAGCAGCATTCTGAACAGGAACTTCAGTTGGATAGGGAAGTCTGTGTTTTAATAGGTGCTTTGCCAAGCGAATCTGTAAAACAGCCAACGAGGCAGATGGCATCGCAGTTACAGTGCTGACCGGCAGGCAGCTGTGGGCATCAGTTCATAATAAACAACACTACAGCTCCCGGGGCAGAGGGAGCAGGAAGGAGTTACAATGTTCTGTACTTTCTCCTCTTGGTTAAATGCCTGGAAGATACAAACTGTCCGAGAAATGATTGTTTTACGTCTTGTGGTCCTGTGGCGCTTCATGGAGCGGAACCCGCTGGTGAGCCACTCAAATAATAATGTAAAAGGCAACAACAGAAGAACAGATGAGGTACTGCAGGAGAGGCACATGCTGGCCTCCCACCGCTGGACAATGAGGTCTGCCAACGTGCAACGCAACGGTAGTGTCAGCACGCAGACAAACCCCACCTGTACAGCAATGGAGGAAGCCACAGAGCTCCACCTCTAACATCCTGTCTCACAAGATGGAGCGGTTCCTTCCTGAGCTAATGACAAGAAGCTTGTGTGCTGTGCTCTTCCCTAATCACTTGCATTCCACCGATTTCCTCCTCTCTGCTTGTGGGAAACATAAATTCTTCCAGGTGGAGGCTGCTGTAAAGGGCTCTGAGGACTGTTCAGAAAGACTGAATTAGTACAATGGATTCTTTTCCCTTGACATGGTTTTGTTAAATCACTGGATTTCTTAAGGACAGATGTATGGGAAGGGAGTGAGGGGTTTTTTCTTTTTTAATTATCTTTGATTGGGCAGTATAAAGATAAAAACCTGCTGTTCGTTCAGAGACTGGATAACCGTTGAGATGGTAAGAGCACAGCTGCATAGTAAGAAACTGTTCTTGTGGCCTTGGGTCAAATGCTAGCAGGATGCAGTGCAGGGCGGATCTCCTCATACCCAGAGTGCGGACTGGCGTGAGATGCGGGGTTCAGGCATGCGGTGGGCACCGCCAGGGCTTGGGTGAGGGCTGCAGGCCTTGCAAACCGAGCGGGGTGCATCAGTGCAGGGGGATGTCCACTGCAGAGGCCACAGTGGAGGGCGGGCGGACGAAAAGCACTGGTTTCTTTCACCCTTTATTTCCTGCAGATTGACCAGAATAGGCATAGCGCAGTGAGACCGTACTTGACCCACCCACTAGACTGCATCTTAAGAGTCAGATTTCTTGTTAGTGACGTCAGACTCCACATCACAAAACCAGAAAAAGTGGACTGGACAGAATCATTTGAGCCTTAAAATTTTATTATCTTGTTTGCATCAACCAGTTATTCCTTTCAGCACCAATAAAAGACAAAAACCCCTCCCTGTTGTTCAAAATACCTTGTTTCTATCAGGTCTGAGATTGTGGTTTTCTTGCAGGTAAAGAAACCAATGAAAATATTTAAATTTTTCTTTTTTTTTAATACATTTATAACAAAATGTCAGAAGGTGTGTGCTTACCATATAAAAACATTAGGTTCCATAAGGATACAATACCGAAAAAATCATTGAAATAAAAAAGGTTATTCTTATAGGATTTCTAAACCTCAGCAATAATACAAGTCTTTAAAAGCATCAAGATTATATTTAAAACAAGATGGCATGGAAAAATGAGACCTTCAGTAACAATTTGACCCTTACTGGAATGGATGATAAAATTGGGAGTTTTTCAAAGTGCTTGAATTGTATTTCTGTTCTCATCCTGTAGTGCCAGGAGGAGGTAAAAACGCTTCGTTTCTGAGCTGATGATATGTGCTGACACTGCTGTGCTGCCGTGTGATCCCAGGGCAGCTCAGAGACCAAACCAGGGACAGTCAGATCGGCTTAATCTGGACCACCAAACAAAGGCCGTTTAAAAAGAAAATAATTCTTTATTGGAATTGCAAGTTCCTTACATCTTACTGTCTTACCCAGTCAGTAGGACTGAGGGTGTAGCCAGGCCAGCTGAGAGTGCTTCAGGGGCAAAACCTTGTAGCACTAGCAGGAGAGAGGTGAACTCGTTCCCTGGACAGCAGGCCGCAGGCTTCTCCTTGGAGCCCATCAGGTTACGTTTGCATGCTTTAGACAGCGTCAGTTAAGCATCCAGTTTGTGATGGAATGAAACTAGTTGGCCACCACGTGAACTAGTTCTAGTAAACGCTTTTTCAAATAGCACTGAGCTGCACACTAGGCATTACTGCCCTGGTATTCAGGGACTGAGCTGTGGTGCAAAGCAGGTGGATCATGTGTCCTTCAAACAGTGCACGGACTAACTGGATGTGAACGTGCCCGAGGGGCTGTGTTCTGTAGGTCCTGTTTTTGAAGTGATCTAAAGGTACCAGCTTGGTAAGGACCTGATGTCCTTGAAACTTCTGGAAGTTCTTAGTTTTTGGCTGTCCTCATTTGTGTCTTTTGTTCATTTGTTCTAGAAGTGCTGTTGTAAAATGCAAATTGAACATGAGAAACAGAAGATGTTACCGAGCTTTTATAAAAACAGATGACGCTTCATCTACAGTATCCCTGTTGAGCAGCAGCTATTAAACCAAGAATAGCGTTACCACCCACTTCTTGAAGATACCTGAAATTGCTGTACAGAGTGGGGTAAGCATAGTAGAGTAAGCTTAACTCATGTTTCTTATAAATAACATCCTACTGATAAACGGGGTCATGCTGTCCTTAAGTGAAGTGGGATTGACATCTGAAAAGGCTATCCAGGCTTCGGTTGCCTGGGCATGTTGTCACTCCCCCACCCCACCCCCCTTTTATTTAAATGCAAAGACTCTATTACGTAGTATCTGTCTAAGGCTTGCAATGATTGATATCCTGCGGTACAGGCGTTGCTTGAATGATTCGCTGTGAGACAGTCTGTGGAGCTGTGGTGGTAGTGTAGACAAACCTTGTTTTTCTCCAGGAGGTTACTCCCCTGGGAAGGGAAGCCTGTTGGTTACAGTTCACCGGTACAGCCGCTCTCTGACTCCTGCAAGCATACCAAGGCATCGGAAGGCACAGGATCAATGCAAAAAAGCAAGGAACATCTGTACAATGGTGCTGCAATGCTGTACCTCCCAGCATCACTCTCTTGCAAAGTTAGATCCTTAAGACAGTAAATTAGTAAGAACTACCTCAACTGATTAAATGTATGTGTATGGTTTAGAGAGAACACTTTACGACTGTTTCTTGATCACTGAGAATCTTAAGAACATCACAATCTAAAACGGTCTACTTCAGATTTGAAAAAATGTTTCTCAAAAAGTTGACAAAAGTGCCTGGTTTTTAGTCAGCACAAAGCCACAGAACTGATTTAAAAGTAATTCAGACCTTATTAGTTTTACTGTAAATAATGTAACATTGTTTGGCAGTAGGTTTACGATTAGATCCCACACAGTGTCAAATTCAGCTCCTGCAACTGATACTTGGTGAAGTTGATATCAAATTGTAAATTACATTGTTAGGAAAGCTATTAAAAATACTGTACCTTATATTTAATCTTACTAGTGAGAAATAGCTGCTGGGCAGCACACAAATTGCTACTGATACTGTTTGGTTTTTTTAAAAAGGTTAATAAAATACAAGCAAGGTAGAAAATAGGATTAAAAGCACTGTTTCAGGTACAAGTTTTTCTGAACTGGGTGAGAGATAAGAAACCAGAAAGACACACTGCACATATGTGCACCCTCTGTATAAAGAGAAACGTACAAAGTGGGAAACTGGTGGTGCACTGGGATAGTACACTGAAGTCTCTGATGCTGTAAACTTGAATTCCGAATTTTATCAAAAAGGGGAATTGAGTCTGGTTCCATTTTTGAGTCCCCGTGGGTTACACTTGCAGACTACCCCGTGGTTTGGCACAGTACACTTGGAAGAGGCAGTCTCTGCTGAAGGGACGCTAGGACTGGAAGAGGAGGCGTAAAACATGTCAAGACCGGGTGCAGTGGGAGAGCGTGAGCAGTGGTCTACTACCTACTGGGAATTAGCCAGCGCTGTTGGCCTGGTACTTTCAATACTGGTAAGAGTTTTCACTACTTGGAAAAATCAGGCTGATGTAAGTAAAAGTTCCATTGTTTACCATAGCTACTTAAGCCTGTACCAGAGGCTGTGCAGACTGGGATTCCTAATTTAAATCTATTCTGATTTAGCGCAGGCTGATTCCTAGTAGGTGTAAACTAAACCACAACAAGAGCATCTCAAGGAGTTTGTGGCCAGCGTAACTAAAACAGTTGACTTAATGGAGTAAGTATTTAGTATTAGATTAACTCTTCTCTTTTTTAATACAGGGAATTTGTCATGTAAGAGGTAATAACCCTAAAATGGAACAGGAAGTAGGCAGAAGAAACGAAGTATCGGTTAAAATGCAAGGGGTTACATTGTTACATCTGCAACACAAACTGGTCTGATTTTAAATCCCTAAAAAAAGGCCAGGTCTTGCTATGGACCCGAGTCTCAGCTTTTCCTCAGTTTTGTTAAGGTTACAGAGGCTGGTAGGTCAGGTCACAGGAGTAAGATGGCAGAAGGGAGCCCCACGTTTGAAGAGCTGCAGTGGAAAGAACATTATGAATTAGATGGCAGGACCCCTGTTAAAGTCTGTGAGTGCGTAACAAACGGAGAATTGTGTCTCACAGACATTAAACAAACCCTCTGCTCCAAGGAAGTAGCCACTGAAGGCCGAGAGTCACAGTTCTAGTCTCTACTCTTAACTAGCCATGCTACACTTCCCCTTTAAGTGTACCGATTCCTTTAGGAAATTGTTAGGTTATCCTGCCTTATCCATCATACACTGTTCTACACTTTTTTTGCCCCCAAATGTCACTTATGTTTATTTTAACTCTAATATCTAGCATGCATTTTACAAGCTATTTCCCACTTACTCTTTCTAGCTAAGGCAGAATGTTGGCTCTGGTGTTACCAATGGTACTACAGGAATCTATTCACTCTACTGTAACATACATATCATCCCATACCATAATTCAGAACTGCCCCACATATGGGAAAGAAAGAAAAGACATTACAGGGGAACTCTATTTCTTCTTAAGGGAACAAGTTGCGCTTAGAAAGCTAAAGGCCTGATTCTGGAGTCATTATTCAGACAAAACACTTCATAGTTTCAGTGGGAACACAGCTGGAATAAGGGTAGAACTGCATTCGTAAAGTCTTAATTCCAAATCTTTTAAGTATCCTTAAATTGGACAGGAAGATACTGGTCTGCAAATTGAATAGAGTGTGTGTGTGTTTGTTTTAAGATCTATCTGTAATGACAGAAGGGTTTGCCAGTCCCAGAATGCCTCGCTTTGGCTGGTATCTGATTTTTTGAACTCACTTCCATTCTGATATTCCCCATGGTATCTTACTATTTTATCTCAGAGTGGCATGCAGTGCGGGCGCATGCTACTGATGCAAGCACGCTACTACAACTTTTAACAGGCTAAAAAAAGAAAAAAAGCTTTAGCTTCTTAGTTATACAAAGAAATTATGCAAAAAACCATTGAGCAGCACTAACTCACAGACTAATTACAAACTAAATTGTGCTATATATTAGTATAAAAACATGTTTTAGTAAGAATGGCACTGGTTCAGAAGGAATTAGGATTTCCATCTTGGTTCCGTTCGGTCCACAGTGAAAGCATTGGAGTACAGGCCTGCCCTGTTGCCTGAGCAACTTGTGACAGTGGCTTTTGGCCACAACCCCTTCGTTTCTCCCCTTCTTATATCCGCCACTGTTGGTACGTTCTGGGAGTAGCCCGGGTCAGGTCTGGTCATCTTTCCTAATGTGGCACCAGAATAGTTCGTTCTTATCCTCTGATATTTTCTTAATATCGTTAAACGTTTCCCTCTTCTAAGCTCTCAAAGCTGGTCCGTTTTAAGGGTCGTCTTCTCCTGTAGACACCATGAGGCGCATTGCTACTGGTAGGTGGTCTGTCAAGCCTGCTAACTGGGTAATAAAGCTGAACTCTTCCACTTCCTGCAGAAGGAAAACAAAAGTAAGGAGGAGGGAACTGGAAGACTGGTCTGTGATACCACACACCAGGACTCAGCTTTTATACCTCTTTTTGGTTTACTTTGAACTGTTTCAACTGTATTAGTAGATGTACGGGCCTGGTCCAGCTTGGCTGGGCTGACGGTGAGCTGTCTGCCCCACGGAGCATGTCAGTGTGTTGCGGCGGATGGGCTGAACCGTCCCTGTGACACACGGCTGAGCTACCCTGGATGAAATCTGTGGCACCTTTGCTTCCCACGTACACTAACAGCTGTGTCGTTCCAGGCAGACCGATCTGTAGTGCTGCAGTAGGTACCTGTGTGTGAGGGAGGAGGCACTCCCCTGGGAGGAGGCGCTGGCCACACCGTGCCATTCAGCACGCAGCTGAAAGGGAAGCCTGTCCTCACTAGATTGAGGTGTTCAAATTGGTGGGAACTCCAGGTGATTGGGACCCTGCTCCTGGTGTCTCTGAGTGCCAGCTTTAATTCTGGCAACACTTTGTAGGCCAAGTTAAAGTTCTATAGGAAATACCGCGTGCTTCCCAGCCTCGGAAAGCTGGATGGAGGAACCCTGACGCTCACCTCTGCAATGTAGTTGTTCCCTCCTACAGCAGGTGCTTACTTTGCCGGTCCTCTGGGAAGTGCTTCCATGAAGCACAGATATTTTAGTTCTCTTTATGCTGCCAGCATGAGCCTTATCAACGACCTAATCTGGGTCAGAACCATTCAAGTATTGGTTTTGCTGCTGTTTGTGCAAACCTAAGATGGGTTTACCATGTAGATGCACCCTGAGCAATTGTGCATCTGAGACGGGAAGCCTCAGAAGAATTTATCTGCTAAGCTGCTGCGTCCACAGAGTGCATGCAGACAGTACAGACTGCGGTATCATGCCCTGAGCTATGCTGAACTGCTCTGTTGCCGCAGCTGCGACAGGGTACGGTAAGTGTGAACTAGTTTCTCATTTTCCTCATGGAATTCTGTATAAGGCATGGCCCTACACCAGGGAGCAGACAGTGCGCTACAAGTTCTCATTCTGGTTGGCCCATGTAAAAATCTGCCTGTGTATCGCAGGCTTGTAACTGAGCTTGGTTTTCATAGGCACAGTAAGAGCGTCCAGACACTTGAAAAGATAAAAAAATATTCAGACTGCTGGCATGGAAAACATTAGCCAAAACACTTGGTCTGGCAAAAGTTTAAGGAATGAAAACAGGGATTTTTCTTTGGTTTTGAAGAGCGCTGCATCTACCAGTGTTGCTACCAGAATCCCTGTACTCATCTTAATTTTGTTTATGCACTAGGTTTACAAACTCAATACTTACATGCAGAAGCAGAAAATAGCAAAGCAGCAAGCTCTCCTTGGAGTATGAATTTGATCCCAGGCAGGGCAGGCTGCAGTGCCATCCAGACAAGTTTGTTGTGTGAGTTACGGCTCTGTTTTTGCCAACTCTGAAACTCACCACTTTCCACTCCAGGTAGAGACCTTCCTCTGTATAGAGCATATAGTCGATCCTCCTCCCATTTCCTTTCAGTGATGCCTTCCTCCCCTTTTGACTGGAGCTGTGGTTCTTGCTGGTGGGATAGACTAAGTATCCTTTCCTTCCTTCTTCACTTTCCAGTACTCTGTTTCATCAAAAAACAAAACAAGTGCTTTAAATGTTTGCTCCTTCCATCCCTTTGTGCGTTACGCTAGCTTGTCTCGAAATCCCTGGTAAAGGTAATGCCTGTCCAGAAGGACTGTGAAGCTCATAAAGCACATCTTCTTCCAAACGTGTTTTGCAGTATGAGGCTGTACTAACTGCTGACAGTGCTCTTAAAGCCTCATGGCGGGTCTGGCATCGCTGGTGCTGTACTGGTGGACCTACCCTTGTAGCCTGGAGGACACCTGAGGCGAGGCCCTTGCCTGCCCGCTAGCTGCAGTATATTGCAGCCCACAGCCCCTGCGCTGGTTTCCGCTGTTGCTGCATCTAGCAGACTGTTCCATGGGTTACTGCAGAACAACCCTGAGTGCTCTGATACAAACCTCTCCGTTCTGATCAGAGCAGCTCCTTCGGAAATGCAGACAACCAGGTTCACAGACAGGGTACGGATGAGGAATGGTTTTCAGGAGCAGACATTTGGGCGTGTGGTAGTTGGTTTTGTGCAAGCCTCAGCATCAGATTACTGTGGTTTGGACCCTGAGCTCTTGCTTCACTAATAATGACAGCGCAATTTGTTTGATTCCCGTGTGTGACACCCACTAAACACCTTTACAGAGCTGCACTTACTGGGTGGGTGTGGTAGCGCTGCCTCCATTTTGCAAAGAGAATATGCAGCCCCAGACCATATACAGAAGCAGTCAGAATGAAGAACCAGTTTTCTAGGTACCAGTCTTGTGTTCAGGCAAACAGTAAGCTGCAGCTCTCCCACCAAGATGTTTAGTTTGGGTGTTTACACCTTAACAGTAGGTTTTATGCTGGAGACTATTAAGGCCCTGAGGAACTCGTTAGCCCTGCTTTGAACATGACTTTGGACCAGATAACCCACAAAGGTCCCTGTCACTCTATTTTTACGATAATTCGATGTTGCTGTGCTGTTCTGTATTGTTTTGCTGTTGTGCTGCTTTAAAAGGAAATTCTGTTTACCTCCTCGTATTCTATTTAAACGACGTACCAAAAGAACGCTACAGGCAGCAGGCACCACTGCGCATGCAAAAGCGGGAACTGCCCCTGTAGGGCGTTACGCAGACAGGTAACTATCTAGTACAACCACAGCTGGTTTGCTGTGCGCAGAGAGGGACAGCTTAGGCTGTGGTTTTGCTGTCTGGCTTGAAGCATGAACAAAGTGCTTTCAAAACCACCTCCCTGAAAATTATTCTCCTTCACTTTCACTTACCGGCCAAAACCTGAGCTCAAGGTTCTGTGGTTTCCCTTGTAAGAGTTGATTACGCCATTAAGCTGCTACATCAACTGTCGCAGGAGAAACACTGAGCCATGAACTTGGGTCCTAGCAGATACAAAGCCTTTAATTTCACCTTGGAAAAAAAGTAAGATATTTTTGATCACCCAGTTCTTAAGACTCGACTCTGGATGAGTTTTATGGGGTTGGGTTTAGGAATTTTTTAATGCATGCATGTGAGCACACAGAACGAAGGAAAAACAAGAGACAAAACACCAGACTCTTGTGATGTGTTTTAATGTTTGAGATTCAAATGGATCCTTCATCAAATTTTGTCTCTTGGGAATGATCTGAATGGTGGCAGAGAGGACGCAGCACATGCTACAGTCGTGTTACGATCTGTAAGTTTGGGTCAGTTGATATATACTTCATGGGTCTTCAGAAGGTGACAGTGACAAAATTCTGGTCACGTGGGTATTTATCAGAACTTTTGTTAACCCGCTTTGGACTTGGTGAGGTCTTGAAGGTTCTCAGAGTTTACTGTAACCAGTTGATGACAGTAAGTTTCCTTTTATGTATTACTCAGTTTTAGACTGTCATCTAATAACTCACGCTAAATTAGGTTACGATCTGCACCCCGTTTGCAAGCTACAGAGAGCTACTGCAGATGATTCGCTTTTTTTTTCTAGATTCAAGAAAGCAAGCTCTTTGATGGGACTGACCTCCTTCAAAAACTGTATTTATATTTGGCAAAGCTAATTAAGTAACAAAGTAGAAGAAACTGCTGATTAGCACTGCAGTACTACTGCAAAAAAATCTGATCTGCATTAATTTAAAAGATGGATTTGTTTTAGCTTCAATTATGTCCTTTTAAAAGTCTGTGAACGCTGGGCATTCACTTAACTTGCACAACTGCTCATGGAACAGAAACGTTGATTTCAAATACACGAGGAAAACAACTTCTAAATGTGTGCGCATCTACTCCTGACTCAAACTTGGAGCACCTTACATGCAGTGGTTTGTTGTTTGTCTACAGAACTAGGCACAAGTACTGGACATATGGCTATGCTATGCTAACAGTTAAATGCTAACAATTTAAGTGAACATAACTGTGACTGAGTTGCACAAGTAAACGTGAGTTTTGGCAGTGTAATTCTGTTGATTCATAGGACACAAAAAAAGGGAGGATAAAGCGTAGTTGGAACTTTCTTTTTTCCTTGAAAGGTTTTCAGTCCCAAGTAACTCTGAAGTTTAGACGTATGACAATTCTGTCACACGGCTCTGTGGCCAGCAGCTGGTTTGTAGTGCTGACCACAGCTGCCACGAGCAAAGGAGCACGAAGGGCAGCATGTGTAAGGGAGCCATGAAGCTCAAGGGACCAGCTCTCACTTAGGTGAGAAGCACCTGAGCTAAGGAAGACTTCTCTTCCTGCCGTTGCGGCCTGGTGCCCAGAACTGTGAGCCACTGCCCAGCAGTGGAGACTGGAAAAATGTTGCATTTCCAGCTTGTTTCTTAGCTGTGCTGTAACGAGCTCTCCCGTGCCAGGCTCTGTCCAGGGTTCAGGGATGAAAACAGGCTTATTCCAGTGCTTTGCGTGACGGTGATGATGGTCTTTGTGAGATGAGATTATTTGTGTGCGTTTCATGAAGCCTTTCTGAACAGAAGCTTGTGTGGCTTCCAGCACTGTGGCAGGGCCCAGATTGTTACATCTAGCTTATTAATTGTTCTATAATTATGACTTGCTCATTATTTGTACCGAGTATGTTGTTCTAGTCTGATGTTTTACGTACACTGTACTTAACATGAAAGAGATATTTAAGTACTAGTTGTTCTGCTGCTTTTATGGCCTAATTAGTTTAGTAATGTGAACTACTTAATTTTATTTATAAACTAGAGAAGAGTGCTGATGAAGAAATAATTCTCTGGATAGCTTACGTTGCTGATTTAAATATCTGTTTCAAACGTCTGTAACATTTTTTCAAGATTTATTGAAAAATTTGAGAACAGATCAGTTTTAGGCTGAACCCTGTTCTGCTGTGTATATGTATGATACCAGTTAGCTAGACAGTGCTCCACAGCTTCTGTGCTATTGAAGATTTTAATGTCTTTAAAGCCCACAATCCATGAATGGCTTTAAACTTTACTGAACTTACTGGTAATTTTGATGTTTACCAGTTCCTTGGAGAGATGGGAGGCCAGGCTCTCTTGGCCGCAATGGTTTCTTTAATATATAAGCACCTCTACGTAACGTACAGATGCAGGTCCCTGTTGCCCTGCAGAGCTGCGTACAAAGCTAGTGGGATTTCTGGTCCAATAGAGTGTTTTTTCATCCGTCTGAGGCAATTACAACGTATTGCAGAAAACCGAAAGCCACATTTGGTAGGCCAGAAGTCTTACGTGTATTGGGTTACCAACACTCAAGAGTGTTTCCCAGTTGTCTCATACTGAGGTGCTGTACGTACACATAGGTAGTAGGAGTGATACTCTATTGATCATTTGATGGCTTTTTATCCATCAGTCATGTATTTGCAGTGGAACTTAATTACTGAACACAAGTAGCTCTGCAGGGAATAAAACAAAATACCCCAAAAGTAATTTGGTGACAGATTGTCTTAAAAGGTGGTTTGAAAACGCAGGGGCTTGGGTTTGTTTTGGCGTTTTTTTCAAGTTATTTTTTTAAAGAGCTCCAAGCCTGCTCTTGGAACTATAAAATAGAATGTTACACCCACATACAGATTTGCATTTGCAAACTTGATTGTAGGGCCAAATTACCTTACTTTTGCTTTCCAGAAATCCCTTTCACATGTACCAAATTCACGTTTTCAACATGTGAATAGAAATGCCTGAAAGTTTTGCAGGCTCTCGAACGTGCAAAGCGTGACTTGCTGTAACAGATCCTTATTTTGAATATAAACTAAGCCAAACCTTATGTCTACAGTTCAGTTTCTTTGTTCAAAACGGATACAAAGATGACTTCAAGGGGTAGCCTCAGCTAATATATTCAACTAAGTGTCTGTGCAGTGTACCGAGTGAGTAAATATGCCAACATAAACTGTGCCTCTATAATGTACCATTTCCATTATGTGTGTTAACTGAAGCATCTGCACAGCCTCATTAACTTTATTAACTCAAATAACTTTACCTCTTTAGTATATTTTGGTAACGAACAGCTAGAGCATCTTTTATAGTTAGTCACGCTAACAACATACTTAGTCCATTAAACTAGCCTTCAAGGTCGAGAAGGTGCAAAAGGATTACTACGTTAATTAAATAATTAAATGCTGCTCTCGAATATACAAAGCTTATTGATTTCTCTCCACTGGCATATTATTTAACAAACAGTACAGGTATTCAAGAAATTTATCTTAAGACTTCTGCAAATTAAGTTGTTTTCTTATTTCTCTGAAGTCCACTAGCTGAAACCAAAGATACCTGTCTCTCAATGTCAAACACTCCTCAGAAGTAATGCTGGTCAAGTATCACTAACAGAAATTAAGCTATAGTCCTAGTTACATCTGAAGTGCTATTTAATTCCTCTCTGAATTTGTGAGCTTGCGTTTTTAGGTCTATCACATTCTGCAAGCATTCTAGAAATGGGTAGTTAGTTTTTGAGTTGGGGGTGGTGTTTTACACTTTCGGGGTTTTTTTTTTATTTGAGGAATACTACCTTTCCTTTTGTTGCTGTTCGTTACAGGGCGGTGACCAGCGAGCTGGCTGCCTGCAGAAAGACTGAGACAAGCTGTCCACGTACCCTTTTCAGTAGCGCTTGGAGTTTCCTGTCCTATGGGCCTGTCCAGGTAGGACCAACTCTAAAGACAAAACCACTGCCTGCAGTTGCTCTCCTCTTTTTACCCATTGAAGCCAGTTCTGTTAGACTGAGAAAAGCAAACACTTCTCCTTCCCTTTTTTTCCTCTTCCCCAAGTACCCCTGAGTAAAAAAAAATGTTTGGTGGTTTGTAGGTTATTTTTAACAGTCTTTTTTTAAGGAATTTTCTAAAGCATGTAAGAGTTTTAGGAATCGCGTACTTCTGTAGGTTATCTGGAGTGCACACTTCTTCATCATATAATCCTTCGGGATCCAACAAGGTACCTGTAAACAGAAAGGGAGATGTAACTGTCCCAGCGTATGTGACCTGCCTCTCCAGAAGCTTCTGGGGGTGGGGAGCTGTGACGGCAGCATCTGTGCGGGCAGAGGGGACTGCTCGGAGAGCTCTTTGTGTTCCCTTCCCCTCTATCCTGACCTCCCTGCTGCCTGCCACCTTTCAAACCGTGGCCTCTGCCCTTCCGGTTTCTCAGCCCCAATACCTGATTATTTTTTTTTTTGTTTCTCTGCTACAGCAGAGTAAAGCCACGTTATTAAACAGTTCTGCATTCTTGCCTTTACTATCTCAGTTATAATTACTCCACTAGAGGAAGTCTAATTCCCAAGTTAAGATTTCACCAAGTTCAGCTGAGTTTCACCAACTATGAATATCTTGGAGTTGCATGAAATCTTTTACAAGATGAACCCTACAGGTTCGTAGCGTTGAATTGCTTTGTTACATCCTCAGTTACAGTATTTATAGAACACCACATGGAACATTCTGATCAAAAGCTGCAGAAAGTACAGAAACAATGATTTGGCCTCCCCCCCGCCGCCAAAGTAATCTAGAGATTATTGTTAAAAAAGCAGAACAGGTGTAGGAAGGCATTCAGGCAGCTTGATATGCAAGTTCTAGAATGTGGACTGAAGTTTGAGATCTCTGTTTGGCTCTTAATTAAAACTCAGCGAGACACGGTTAAGCTTTATAAAATGTATGTTGCAGAAATAGCCCTTGTAAATATTTGGTGTCCACCAAATTCTTACTGCCAGTTAGCTGAGCTACCTGCTGCTTCCAGAGGTCGCCTGAGCGACACGACAAGTAAATGTTCACACACCGATAGCTCGAGAAGGTCTTACCGATTGCCCATGGTTTATCCTCCCCAGGACCAATTCGACATGGGTCTTTGTAGTGTGTAAACAGAGAATGCTGTTGCTCCAGCTTGTCCTCTGCAGGGAAAGAAGGAGCCCAAGAAAAGGCGCATCAGCTACATGTTGTGAACCTGTGGATAACTGCGTGTTCTGCCCCAGCAGAAAAGGCAAGTCCTCCTTCCTACTCACTGTACGTATATAGTATAGGTTGCATTTGAACTGGTTCAGTAGTACCTTTACTGCATAGCAGTATCTCGTCTTGATCAGAAATTTCAAGAAATGACTGCTAATGACAGTGCTTCCTCCAAAGCCTTTCTATGACAGGCATTTTTTAATAGTTTCTAGCTGTGAACTGAAGTGACGGTTCTGCAACGTTTCCTCACCCTGCCACTGACGTCGCATTGCTTACGCCCAGACAACGCTTTGGTCCAGCTAGCTGACACTACGGCAATGGAAATGGCTGTTTGTGGCTCGGTAAGTTTGAAGATAAAAGCTTGTGCTTTACTTACTTCAGAAGAATTCCCTGACTCAACGTTTTCCAAGCTGTAATAGATAAGAGAAAGGCCATGCAACTGCTAATTTGCTTGGGATATTGTCTACAGCATTAAAGCCATTCTAAACATCATCAGCATGACCTATCAACTTTAAATTAATTTCTTCCTAGATGCTGCTGTGAGCCTTGCATTAGATACAGTGCATCAAGCTCCTAGGATTATTTAGTAAGCTAACCTACAAAAATGTATACATCAGAATTTCAGATGCTGCACAAAGAAGTTAGTCAGGCTCTAGTTCTGCATGTGCTGTTTGATGCAGCAATCAGTATGCCTGGGAAGCAAGTGCCACCAGAACCTGCAAATACCACCTGCTACAATTCCATTTTTGTTACATGGTAAGAAACTGGCAACAGCTCCTGCTACCTTTCTTTCCTGCAGCACTTACACCTTTTACAAGGTTGAAACTTGTTAGCAACGCTTGAAGACTCTCCAGGGATGAGCAGAATATTCACCTGTTTGTCACGGCCTATTGCCAAGACAACAGACTAGGTAAGTACGCATGCAAACAGGTCCTCTGAAGGCAGAACTGTCACTGTTGTATCTGAGACATTGCATCTCCTTGTGTAAAACACTGCTCTGGCCAAGTGAAGCAGCTGTTGACCTCTCCCTACTAAGAAGGAAGCGGAACACAGACATGGAGCACAGCAGTGCTCTGTTCAGAGCTGGAGGCACTGTTATTGTCAGTAATACAGCTGGCTGTCCTTCAGCTGCTGCATCCACACCAGCTGATCTGGCTCATGACATCTTTCTAGTTTCCCCCACCTCCCCACCAGCCTTGTCATTGCAGGGAGACTGAAAACTCCATTTGCCAGGGTATCCTGGAGTGGGGGCAGAGGCTCGGCGGCCTGACCCTCCCTAGGATGTGCCACGTGTGCAATGCAGAGAACTGCTCTGTCTGTCTGAAAAGCTGTGCAATTGCTCGTTTCTCCAAGTTTTCCCTTGTTATGTCATACATCTACAAAATTTCCCTCAAAACCAAGACAGATTAAAGTTTTGTCACAAGGTTAATTTGTGACTCTGGCACTGACAGTGACAAGTCAGAGCTGATGAGACAAACTTAACCCATCTGACTGGAAGGCTTTTCATCCTGCACTAAAAGTCAGTCCAAAGCAACCTGACAGTAACTTTCTAATGATGTTCCCACTCATTGTGAATTCACTGTACGAATGTTGTCACAATGTTCTGTAAAGCTGGAGGGGAAAACAGAGTTGCAGAAAATTTCTCATAAGCATAAGGTCACTCGTGGACCTGGAGATCTTTGAAAACTGTACTGGCAGTGCATCTAAGAATAGAAGCTTGATATTCACCGAAACATTAATTACTTGCTGTATCAGTCTGTGGAGTGGGAAAGAATACAGAAAATCATATATAGATTACAGGAAGCTGATCACTGCTGAAGAAAAACTTAAGATGTTCAGTTCCCTATAATGCTAACAAATGTCCCTAAAACAATGAGTAATGTAAAAACGGAGGAGAAAGCTTTAAAACACTGCATTAATCTTGCTCAGTGCATAAGGAAAGAAAGTAAGTAATGTAAAAACAACAAAAAATGAAATAGCCAGCTTAATTTCAGCTTCCAGGCTGAGTGAAGTTTAAAGGAGAGGGGGACATAAAGAAGCAGCAGAGATAGAAAAATTAAAATGGATTTCTATAACCTATTTTCCAGTTCTCTCTAGTAGTCGTAGATTTACAACTGTTATTTACCAAAGCAAGTAGTTGGTTTTAATTTTTCTTTAAGAAGGCAAATCACAACAGCACTAATTATATACTCTGTGCTTCTCATGCAAGATCTTGGTTAGGGTGCCAGAACTCCTTAGGTGGAGGATACTGACCGTATGTTCTGCCTCACCGCTCCACTCCCCCCTCTCCCTCTGCGTGCTGCATAGCCCCATTCACTTTTCAATTTGCGATCTGGCCAGGCACTCTCCCCTTCGGTCTGCAGCAGATTGTTTATTTCCTTGGTGGCCACCTTTGCCTCCAGGCCACTCCGACCATACAACAGTAGTGCAAGTGAGACAGTCAAATCGCAGCAGATGTGTCGCCTCCCTTCCCTCCTCGGCCTGTCTGGGCAGCAGCTTGGCTAGCTGAAGACCTGTTATTCACCACATTTCTTCCTCTCACTGCTGCTGTTGTATTTTTTCCTAATGCATGTTTAACTACACTATTCTGTAGCCATTACCACTTACTGTTCACCTCCATAGTGCCTAATTGATTCTTCTACCAGTTGGCGGCAGTTGCCAGCACCTGCTCAGACCATTTTGCAGTTACTTTGGATCATAGAGTTGTGACAGATTCATTTGTTTGTACATATGAGCTAGAAGTGAACAACAGAAGGGCTGTGTTTTGGGTTGATGGGCTTTTCTACCCAATTATATGTTTTTCAACTTTGAGAAAATCTTCCATTGTAAGTATCTGATACAAGTCATGAGATTAGAGAATACTAATGAGATCAGATGATGCTTGCTTTTTGTTTCTTAAAATTATTTTTGGTACCGTTGTTGCTCTCAGTCTCAGTTACCTGGGCTTCTTACGAAGTCTACAGAATTCACGCTGGATGCTGTTCACAAATCCACTCGTTTATCCACAAACTCCGGTCTGAATTGCTTGATGCCACTTCAACCGCGGCAGCCTGAGCACACCTGTGCACTGCCCCTCTCCCCGGTGACGCAGCACAGCCAGAATCCCTCTGACGACCCCCCCTCGCTGCGCCAGCCTTGTGCTCTTTGTGCCTCAGTCCTTCCAGTGTGGCCCAGTCATGCCAAAGGCCTTTCAGCCACCAGCCTTGCGGGAGGCTGGCCGCTGGCCACCACTGATCCATGGGCCAGCTCCAAACCGGCAGAGTCAACTGCCAGGGTACAAAGCCAGCAAGGACTCTGCTGGATGAGCCGCACCGAGCAGGAGGGCTGAGAGGATGCACAAACACAATGCTCTGCGCTGGCAACTGAACTGTTAACAGAGCTTAGTGCTTACGTTTGGAAAAGGCTCCCATCTCTGTGAACTCACCACCCGTTAATTAGGGTTTGGTGGAGTTGTTTTTCTAGTACCCTCAGCATACAAATCTAGAAAAGTAAATATTAAAAATTTATTAAAATAAAAAAAACCCAGAAGTACCCAACATCAGTTATTTTTTTCCCAGACTGATTCAGCAATCTTTAGTTCTCCCTGCAGCGGTGATCTCCTATGTCTGTGTATATGCACCATCAAATTATTTTTAAACAGCATGAATTTACTACTTTTTCTCCACAAAAACCCCTTAACATCACGGGTATTTCATTAGTAACTAAAATTCTAGGACAGCAGGTGTCTACCTAATTGAAGTACAGCTAAACCACTGGATTTGTCCTCATTATTGCTACCATCAGTCACAAATTATCACCCTTTGTGCCTTAAAAACTGTCATGCTTCATAACTCAGCAGAGTGCCGAAGTGTGAGCTTCTCTCCTCGGCTCAGCTCAAGGCTGGTACCTATTTCAGAAGCAGCTGTAGCAATTAGGTCTTCCCTTGCAAAAGCCAGTCACTCTCTAGTATATTTCTGTAGTCCACAGGAATCTAGAGCCTTCCTGTTTCTTTTTGGAATAGGTAGACACCAGGAAGAGGAAAACCTTGTCTTACCAGAGGAGCAGTTATCGAAGTTGAGATCTCCGCAGATTACATCAAAAGCCACCAGCTCCTCTGGATTGGCTGTACTGGAGGAGGAGGTAGATTTTCTGAATTCAGACAGCCAATCTTGAAGCATATCCAGCTGCTCGCATCGAACAGTAGTATCTCCTGTAGCAAATAACGAAAACAAGAAATAAGACCTCCTTCTAAGCCACATGTGGATTAGTTGCTAAGCTACTGCTAGACACCTTGAGAAAAAGGGTGCAAGATAAAAAATGTGTGGCGAATAGTATCCTCGGTACCTAGTGCTTAGCCCATTATGCGGTTCATTAGGAACCACACTTTCTGATGACCTGCGTATCTCCTGGAATCGATCGCACTGGGCACATCGGAAGAAATGAGCAGACAGGGCACGTGCTGCAGCCGGCCAGCCAAGGTGATGACGTTTCGATGATGCGCTACACGTAATCTGGTGTTCAGAGTTAGGATCCTACTTCAGACAAAACCGGACAGCCTGTTCTGGGGTAAACCACCTGATCTTTCTTTCCTTTGCTTTCTCATTTTTAAAAATGAAAAAATTTAAGTTTCAAGTGTTTCTAGTAAATACACATCAATAGTATATTTACTACTATTGCTCAACACTGCAGTAGTCCCTCCGAGGAAGGGTTCTATTTATGTTCAACTAAGAGTGCCTAAACTGGAAGTATTTTTTCATATTTTTACAGGTATGTGTAAGTACAGGTTTTGGTGGGCAGGACTTCAGCAAGAACGAACCAGATCCTGTTCACCAGTTGCAAGGAAGTTACACCAGGCTACGTGTGCTGTGGATGTGCCCCCGTTCATGGAAGTGACGGGAGAGGGTTGAGATTGACTGGTTGCCAAGTATTTTTCGTTTGTGAAGCCATGTGGCACACAAAACAGCTCTTTAATTACAGCAGCTAACCACACTTAATTTCAAGCACATTAGGTGACATGAAGTCTAAAAAAAAAATTAATTACTGGCTCTCTTAAAATGATTACAGCAAAAGCTTGATGTGGGGAAAGGAGCATGAAGAACATATTCTAGAAATAATTGTTTACCGTCTTGTCTTCCCTTTCCTTTTGTTCTCACTGTACTTACAGTTGACAGTTTTGCTTGTTTCAGATTTGATATCTCAAGTCAGAACAACATTACTTTTCTTCATAATCAAAGGTTTGTTTTCAAATGCCACAATCGGGAGAGCAGCAGACCCAGATGACTTATTCTGACTACAGTTTTATTTTAACCTGATTTACTGCTTTGTGCTAGCTATTACAAGGGCGTAAAACGCAATTAAAAACATTAGTTCTGTATGTCCAAAGCTGCTTTCAGTGGCCACTATGGAGATGGCGAACATTTAAGTCTGTATGCTCCACAGCTTGTTAATCACTAGTCTCAACCGCTTAAATGTGAGCTCCGCAGCACGCTGTAACTGTGTTAGTGGACAGACAAACTTCAGAGTTTAGGACTTCACCTTCCTACCACTATTAAACGGTGAAGGGTGGGATTTTCTAGGGAGTAGAGGGGTAAAACAACAGTTAAATACAAACTGAATCAGAAATGTTCAACCAAGCATGATTTGATACAATTCTAAATGAAAGAAATATCAAAAAGAACACGACTAGGGACAGAGCGAGCTCTAAGCAGGTTCTGACACCAACTTACCTCTTCAGGCTGGTAACTCCCAACAGCAAAGAATCTTGGTGGTTTTTTTTTTTCTTTCACTCGTGTTATTCCCAACAAATCTTTATCAGTTGGGCTGTAATATAAAAGCAGCTACAAGTGCTTCCTGGATCTATTCCCCAACCTACAGTTTCTAGCTCCTTGTACCTCCAGTTCATGCAGTACCCCAATCGCACAAATCCAGACCGGTGTATTCTGGGGAAAACCCCTTGCTACAACAGCACAAGAAAGCCCTACCGTGAAGATGTAGCTAGACAAAAGCACAAAAAATAGGTCATGTGGAATAATACAGCCCGGAGCAGGTGACACCAACCACAAAAGGTGTGCGTGACTAACATATACGTTCTGCTTAACTCAAGCTACAGATAAAACTACAGGTTCACAGAAAGCATGAGCTTGAAAGGGAGCGCTGGAGATCGGCTAGGCTGACCCCTCTGCTCAAGTGGGGGCACCTGCAGCAGGCTGCTCAGGACCGTGCCCAGTCAGGCTTCGAGTATCTCCTATGGCCAGAGGCACCATAACCTCTGGGTAACCTGTGCCAGTGCTTAGTCACCCTTGCAGTAACAAACATTTTCCTTTGTTTAAATGACATTTCTTGCATTTCAGTTTGTGCCCATTGCCTCTTGTCCTGTCACTGGGCCCCACTGGAGAGGCTACCTCCATCTTCTGTACACCCTCCCATCAGGTATTTACACACTTTGACAAGCTCCTTCCTGAGCCGCCTCCTGAAACTGAGCAGTCCCAGCTTTCTGGTGAGGCCTATTTACAGTCGTGGACTACCCTCCTTTGGCAGCACCTGAATCTTTCTATCCTACCTCATGTCCCTAGGCCAGTACTTTCATCCGGCCTGCCTTTTTTTTCCTCATAACAGAACTTTTAAGCATGGCGCATCTACTGCGTACAATGCAGTAGCATCTTCCTCCCCCCACAAAGTCCTGAATATATGAATTGCTTAACTCTCCGAGACTGACTTTTACATCCCTGAACTGTCAAGGTTTTTTTCATTTTCGGTGAATTATCCATCTAGCATGGCTTCACTAGGATGAATGATAAAATAATGCAGCTGTTACCATATGGGCATAAAACTCAGGCAGCAACCTGTCACAGATCAGTGTGAAGAATGTAGCAAACCCACTGAACTGAAACACAAAGGTAAAATTCTCTAAAACAGAAAACTTGAGAAAAACAAAAGACGGACAGGCAAAAACATTTTAGGAGGATATTGTGAAAGGTGTCTGGTAACATGCATTGCTGTTACTGAAAAAGCATGAACTTTAGCGACATACATGCCCCTCGGTAAGAATGCTGAGCCCTTGCAGCAGCAGCGTACACCAGATAACCTCAGGGCTCTACAGAAAAATCGCAGCCTTGGAACTCCAGAAGCCCATGACACTTACTTTCATGTCTTTGGAGAAAAAGTGCAGACCTTTTGATGGTCTGGCATATCTGATTATCCCCACTAGAGGTCATAGAAGTAATTGCACTTCAGTACACTGCGGGGAGCGTGTGCAACGCAGTGAGCTGCATTTCCATGACAAACGGTGGGATCCTCTACTGCGACTCGAATATAACTGTTCTCTGAGATTAATATTAAACTACCGCTACCCAGATCACTGCAGCTACACAGCAGGTACTGCATCTATCTGTATGCAAAAGTTACTCGTGAGACTCAGCATCTTACCAACTCCCAATGATCAGTAGCTTTGGAGATGAAGATAACTGAACTAATCAGGCACCTAAGTAGAAGAGAAGCCAAACCTGAATGCAGAACAGTCAGGGGAGCGGACATTTCAGAAACTGCTGCTGAAATGAAATAGCATCAGTATATATTAACAGAAGAAATCTAGGTACTAGCTCCCAACACTAACATTCAACTTCTCTTTCCAGCCTTCAGCTCTAATTAAACATTCAGATAGAATCACCAATCTGACTGATTGCCACCAGTGATTAACCAGAGAATAGAGATTTGTGCTAATTGCTCTACACTCTTTTCGTCAGTAACTGGCCTGGAAAAATGCAAATAATTGTGTTGTGACTGGTTCCTGCAGTCAGTATTTCTGAATTCTTTGCAACTTCCCTTCAGCTTCAGATTTTGTGGAAGGATGAAAGGGTAGTGTCGGAAACCCCAGCCAACATAAATACCTACTTTACCTTTGTTCATTATAGGATAATCTTGCTTGCCCTTTCCATTCACTTCAGAAATAAGTGGAATCCTGGCTTTAAGTTAGAACTGCAGGTAGGTGCTACACACCGAGGAACTGTTCTGTCCTGCTCTGAAAGACATTAGAAGCAGCACTGTGGTGGCTGAGCAAAGCAGCTGACAGGCCTCATCAGAGGAAATTAAAAGATCCAGTGGAGGTTTTTAAAACCAGAATTCTCAGCACTGATAAGCACTACAGGATATACTGGCAGGGAACCAGGGGAAGATGAGCAAAAAAAAGCTTGTAAAATGCAGGGTGTAAAGCCTAGTCACAAGGAAAAATTGTTCGCAAGACGCAGCCAAAGGCTTTGGTTTAGCCGTGAGACGGGCTGTGCCACACCTGACTGTGACAGATGAAGCAGATCCCTACACCTCCAACATACTTAACCCGGGCTAGGCTGGGAAAGCAAAACAACGTAAAAACAAACCACCCAAAAAGCTGAAGCAACAAACCCCCTTCTGTTCTGCCGGGTTACCTTTCAGCCTGGTCAAGTCCCCCCGTCCAGTGCAACACAGCCCACAGCCGCTGTGTTAGCACAACCGAGGGCAGGGGGCAAGGCCAGGCTGCCGCGCCACGGGTACGGCAGCTTTGCCCACCTCAGAAATGTTCGCGGAATCGCTGCCTAAGGACGCTGAGCGCTCACGTTCCTCCTGATGGCACCATCAGAATTTCAGACACTGAGGGATCTCTCTCATTCCTGAGCTGAGTTCTGCTTAAGCTGCATGCAGGCTTGTGGAACCTGAAGCTGGTGCTAGAGAAGCCTGCACGGCCAGTGCCTGTACTGCTAATGACTAGACTGCCACTGAACGCAGAGCAGGGAGGTGAACGAGGTTATCAGATAGCATCCAGCATGCTACGTCATCCGGACCTGGGCTGGAATAGCTTGAGGCTTACTCTGTTCTGATGGCTTGGTGGGCTGCCTGGAAGCCATGACTCAAAGGGACTTGGGAGCTGGATGGAGCCTAGGCAGCAAAACCTGTCCAGAACATTAATCACTGACTTAATTGAAAGACATAAAAGAACCATGTAAACTTAACAGCCCCTTGAAAATAATTACATTCAAGTCTCATTAAAGATCCCTTCATTTGTCACTGAAACGCAGCTATTTCCACAGTGGAAATGAAGAGCTGCTTCATAGCACCATTCAGTAATAGGCAGAGATTGAGAGGATGAGCTGCATCCAATTCTGAAGTTTTATTGGAAAAGGAGAGTGTCAGGTCTGAAAAAACAGTAATTGCTCAGAACAGAGTTGGGCCAGCGCACCTCTTGAGAAGAAGCATTAGTAGTTGGTCCCCGACCGTAAGCAGTTGGATCCCTTCACTTCATACTCATGCAAGTATCAGACCTGTCAAGTGTAAGTTTATGTATCCTAGAAGGGAAGCCAAATTCCACTCAGCCACATATGACAAGATGATTTAAACGGCTAACCTTTTAAACAGTACTTGTTTTTATAGATACCACATCTTTACATCGCTGAACTGGTTCTTGAGTAATTTTTTAAATGTGTGAAATGTTATGAATCAGATGATACAAATCAGAAAGCACAGCTCTGCCAAAGTTATGAACTTTAGTTTTCCATTTCATTACATAAACTAATATGATATATCAAAGGACGGTTAGACTCTTAAATCATTGTCTGCTCTATTTGAATGTAGTTTGAACCAGATAAGCCTAAAAATATAGAGCAAGAACATAAGTAGGAAAATGAAAGGTTGCATTTTACCCTTGACTGACTTTGAAAATAGAATATTACTTCCCCGTTCTTCTTCTCTCCCCCCTCTTCCTCTTTAATATTTTAGGGATTTCACAAGGTGGTTATCAAAGACTAACTAAGAATACATGACTAGGTAGTAAAAAGGAACAGAACTAAAAATGGAGGTTTATAACCTAAACTAGAACAGCAACAAAATCTCTGCTCCGCAGCAGCAATCTCACAGTACGTAACCATAATTTCAGAGTTAAAAATAGAAAACCAGAGAAGGACGTTACATTGTTAAAATGTAGCTGAAAAATTCATGAACCTTCTTTAGAACTAGCCAGTCTCTCTAATGTACTTCAGGGACTGGCAGTTTTGTTCCCAAGTCTGTCTGTCTACAACTGAAGCACTGACAAAGTGGAATGAATGCGAGCTGCCTGACTGGGTTAACCCGGACATGCTGCAGCGCGTCGGCTCGGAGTTCTATCATTTATAATACATTACTGTCTTTCCTCAGTCTGCAGCACACATGCTGTCTTCGTGCGCTCTAGGAGGGCTGTGTCATGCTCCCCAGCATGCAGGAGCACAGCACTCGTGGTTGCATCAAGTAAAACTATGGCTATCCATCCCTCTGGCTAAGAAAGTCTGATCTCGCACAAAGGAAAGGTTTGTAGATGTAGCTTTTACTACTACAACTGCTCTTAAGTACAGAACTGATAGTGTTGATGGAAAAGGTAGGAAAGCCCCATCCCTGGAAGAGTTCAGGGCCAGGCTGGATGGGGCTTGGAGCAACCTGGTCTAGTGGCAGGGGTCCCTGCCCACGGCAGGGGGGTTGGAACTAGATGACCCTTCACATCCCTTCCAGCACAAACCCTCCTATGATTCTGATTTTTTTCCATAAACATCCCAAGAATTCCAAGAATCGGTCAACTTTAATTAATGAATGTTCAGGTAAACAGCTAAAATGGAGAAGCATCTTGATTTCAAAATGGAATAAACAAACTGACCCTAGTATCTATAAAAGTTACTAACTTTTTTCCCCCGTTGCTTTCTGGACTTGGGTTGTAAAATGGAGGTAAGGCCACCCATCTACTGCAATCTTGCTCTGAGTATTAACATTAAAAGAAGAGCTGGGTGCTGAGCCACTATCATTAAAAAAGGTCATAAGATGGTTGAGGAGGCTGAGGTGGATGGATGTGGCTCTACCGCAACCTGACAGAGCTATGTGAAACTCCAGTCTGGTTATGGGAAGCAGTGGAGTCCACGTATCTCACAGAACCAGAAATCTGCTATTGAAGAACATCTCATTGTTTTCTAAGATTAAAGTTGAAGTGGAAATAAAAAAAATAATTTAAAAAAAAAGCCTTCCACAGCCTGCTAAGACATTTTGCACTTTATATATCTTCAATGGCCTTAGAAAACAGTTTCATGAAACACAGGATACACAGCGTACTGCGTCCTGCTGTAGTAAACATAATAGTGGAACTGCTTTTAAACACGACCAAGAGAATTTTTCAATGAGTTCATTAACTTGCAAGCCATTTATGTATGAAGTTTACAGGTCAAAAACCCAGGGAATTCGGGCTGCTGATTTCTGGTGGAAAAACTGTCCCAACTTGCATCTTCTGATAATCCCCAGTTATGTACAAAGAAATCATAGTTTAACTGCCAATACAGTATGGGTTGCTGAATGCGTTGAGTGATGATGATAGTAATGTATTCGCTAAAATAACAGTATTTGGTTAAGAGGAAGCAAAGAGAAGAAAAGCTCTCAAGGGGTATTTTTTGTGTACCAAAACCATGAAGGGTTAGGGATGTACTTGTCTGCCTTTCACTGGTATTTGCAACACACACTGCACTTTGTCAGAAACACTGGAGGAGCAGTGCTTCTACTTTTGCAGAAGAGTATCACCACAGGCCTAGGAACAGTGAAACACTAAGGTAGGGAAATTAGGACAGTACCTGCAATAGCTTGCAAGTGAGTGCAGGAAATGTATCCCACGATTCTTTGGTCCTGAGGTGTACTTCCCACTTGCACCTGGAACGGAAGGAAGAAATGAAAAGGCGGTTAATGGAAGACCTTGTACAACTCCACTTCCAACCCCGGCTGCGCAGCCTCTGTGCGCAGTACTGGCCTTGTTCACCGCTCTTGCCTTCTAGCTCCATTTCGAACCCACGGACACACAGAACCACCAGAGACACGCGCTGGGGCTCACTGGGGCCCCACCTGCTGCTAGCACAGCGATTCCTTCCTGGCCACCACCACTGCACGTTCTGATTCTGATCTGCAGCACGTGCACAAACGTGACTTTCTCCTGCTCTTGGCAGTCCCAGTGGTTCTCTGGCCCAGTTGCGTTGCCACCCTTGCGCGTCACAGCTCTTGTTCATATGCAAGATTCAGGCCCGCCGAGTGCCGTGTAATACTTATTTTATATGATTATATATATATAATACTGATAAATATTATCAGCGGTCTAATTCTTGGTGTCTGTGTAAGACTAGAATGCAGAAGCAAAAAATGCCAAGGGAGTCTGGGGAAAAGGATGAAACAGGAAATAAATACTGTGTTTGGCCATGTTTTCTCTACTCCACAGCAAGTTTTGGATTTTGATGGATTTTTTACATTCTTCTTACAAAGTCACTGGGGATTTTTCCTATGTCTCAGCAAAGTGTTTATATTCTTCAGCCCACAGCAGCAGCCCCCATGTCTGTCAGCCAGATGAAAACACAACATGCACCCCTGCCCTTACACATGGAAGAAGCAGGGCTTCCAGGGAAGTTGGAATGGAGCATAATTCCTCATCTACTGCATATATTATGATCTTTTACAAATATATTTGCTGGTGGACACACAGGCAAATTGGAATCAAGTTCTGATTTAGGTTTTCAACTCTGTTGAAGGTTTTGGCAGTTCAGGACTTGTGCAGCTGCAGACCAAAATTCCTAATGATTTGAGGATCAAGATTTGGAATGAGGCAAGAAACCAATCTGAGCATATGTTTTCCCTGTTGACAATTGATGTGGCAACATTGCATCGACTACTTAAGAAAATGCCCACAGAGGAAAGCTGTACCCAGGGCTCTGAAAGGAAAACCACAGATGACTCCCTGGCACAAGGCTAGGCTCAGATTTCATCTGACACCTCTACATAACTCGCAGAGCTCCATTTCATACAGACAGAGTTTTGTCAGCTTGGTTGGTTTTCTCATTCTTCAGCTATCCAAGAACCATCTGATTCACTTTATAACTGGAAAGTCAGCTTTGCAGTAAGTGAATTTAGAAGTCGTTTGTACTCAACAATGCCTTGTTAACTTTCCATTTTTGTTCCAGCTAGAAGAGTATGTAATAAACAACTTACATTATTCTGTCCTCAGTCTGTTCAGTCCTCTTTTAGACAGTTTTCCAAATGGCTATTGATGGTGTTCTTTATTGCTGTTCCCATACAGTTAACCTGCTTCAGGGAGGGTGAAGGCAGAGGAAGACAAGGAAAATACACGCAGTCACTGGTGGATCTACCCCTAAGCCAGAGGACTGTAGCAGAGTCTCAAAGGACGTGCCCATCTGCTGCGCGGCAGATTTCCTGGCCCCCTGGCCCTTCAGGACTGCCTCCCAAGGGACTCTGCCCACCAGGCTTTTAACCAGGCCAAAGTCGGCCCTTTGGGAGTCCAAGGTAGTGGTTCTGCTGAGCCCCCTTCCTTACTTCTGCAAGAATTGAAAACTTCATCACCTCATGATCGCTATGTCCAAGATGTCCTCCGACCACCACATCACCCAGCAGTCCTTCCCTGCTGTACATCTTTCAATGCCATCTACTGTAACCACGCTGAAAACACTGCACGTAATTTTTTCTGTCTTTATAACAAGAATGTACTGCTTATAATCCTCTTATTGACTAAAGCAGATGGAATCATTTTCAGTGTCTCTATCCAAAAAGCATAAAAGATTTAAGTCTAAAAGCTGAACATCCAAACATAAATTATTGTCAGTTGAGAAAAAGAAGTCAACTCAAATTGGCTTTAGAATTTCCTATGCAGCCTTAATGGAGTGCCTGACAAGGCCTCGTACCCATCAGCCAATTTATGCATGGGATCGCACTCATTTCCATTAGTCATAAATAAATACGTATCTTACAGTGTCCCTGTGTGCACAGATCTATACTGAAACGGACTCAGCATCTTCCCCCTCAAAAGAATGACAAGAAATGGCCTGGAAGAATGACTGACGGCCACTATACACACGTGGGTGAGTGCAACATACGCCCCTCGGGATTGCCACCATAGGGGAACAGTGCCCCTGGGCTGCTGAGCACTTGCTAGGAACAACGGCTGCTTTACACACCTCCCCCCAGAGGAAAAGGGAAGGGGCCTTCATAAGCACTTTGCTAATTAAAAAGAGAAATAAATATAAAAAAAAAAAAGCTCCAAAGCAAGAGCTGAAGACATTAACATAATTAGAATTTCCTTGGAAAGTGCCAGCATGGAAGTACATCCAAAGCAGCTTGTCTCCCAGATTTCACAATTTGTCCAACTTTTTTGTCTTGTGGGATTGAGGTGTTGGGGTTTTTTGGAGTGGCAGTATTGATGTAAACCGCCAAGCAGAGTCATTTTGAGTATAATAATCATCATAATGGAGGCAAATATTTGTGACAACTACTAAGAGAGAAGATAAATATCCTTGCAGCCTCCTAGTGAGTTCTCAGCTACAGTAGAAGCACTAGTGTATTAAATATGGTCTGAAATAAAATAGAAAGGTCTGATTATTCAGTCTAATTTGGTATTTCACAGATGAACAAGGTCTATGGGATGTGCAGACAGGAAAACTACTTGACCTCTGGAATATTACAAGCCCTGTAATTCTGCATAAAAACATTCCTTTGTGTGGCCAAATACTGTAGCTACTTTTAGACTGTTCCATTTTCAAGGGTATATTACATTGTGGTGACTCGGCCTGAGCAGCTACGTGGCAGCCCTGCAGGAAAGCAACACTTGAGCGTTCTTTTCAGCCTGCAACGTGGATCTTGGCAGACAAGTTCCACTTCCGCCAAACCAAGTCAGCACTTCACACTAAATACAGAAGAAATTTCTAAATTCACATTTACGAAGAAAATAAAAGTCAGCAAATAAGCCAGAGTGGCTCCTTCCCCAGGAGCCTGACTTAAGTTCACCTCACCTGTTCTACTTTGTAGCTTTGTGTCAATTCACAGGGTAATTCACTGAATTACCCTTCTGTAGGGAACTACTTCCGATACTGCTTTCTAAAAATCATTGTATAGTGTTAGTTGTGTCACGGACCACTCTTCTATGTCTGAAAATTTATATGAAGGCAGTATCTAAATATATTTATAAGTTCCCAATGTTTTAAAACAGGGTAATTATTATAGGAGGAAAAAGTTGTATGTGATACCCTGTTAAACTCTGATGTTACCTAGAGGTAAAGTTAAAACTGAGAGAACATACCTGTGGTTCTTAAAATTATATAATTTTATATATAACTTAATAACTTTTATAACTTAAAGTGTCTTAATTATATAATTTTTGACAAACAAATCAACGTTTTTCAATATTATGCTGACATATGCAAAATATATTCCAATTCTCAGTACATCTGCAGAGGTTAAGTCATCAAACCAGTCAAACCTTCGGAGGCTAGGAGTGGATCCTGATCACAGTTTGTTACACCTCTAACATTTTGTTAGCTCTTGGGGTGCGAGGGTATAAAAAGCTCATTACAGATGAGCAAGAGGCTTTCCTTTGCAAAGAGGAAAGCCTGTTAGGGTTCCGTTTGAAATTCAGAATGCCAGTTTCTACTGCAACGTATTTACATTTGTCCCCTACCTGTAAATTAAATAAGTGCAAAACTGACAGTTCTGAATTTTTATTTTCAGTTAAGAGCACTGACTGTGTGAAGTACACAAAAGCGCTTGACATCAAGTACTTCTAATAAAGATTTCACTTCTATGCCATAGCATATTAGTACAGTCTGTTGAAAAGACCATGCTGATACTGTGCAAAATTGTCTGTGTTCCTGGAATTGTGTATCAAAAACTTGTCCTGTCTGGACTAAAGAGTGGTATGTCCTCCAGTTAGACTGGTATCAGGGAATAAACGGTGCTCGTGAAAGAAATCAGATTAACAAGGCTACGGCAGAAAGATTCTTGTTGGCAAGAAAAAAAAAAAATTAATGAGAAGCAACAGTTGAAATTTTAGAGCTAGAGTGAAGGCAATAGGTTTGAATTCAATCGCATTACTTGCTATCATGGGAATTGTCTGAGCTAACTGGAAAATCTTGCACATCTCATGTTTACCATACTCTGGTATAGTAAGCATACAAAGCTGCAAACATGACAAATGTCTTTAACAGTTTATATTTACACCGTTTCTATTACATCTGGATGTCAAGAAAAGCATCAACAGATACTTAAAAACACACACATACACACACACACACACACACACAAAAAAAAGAAATGCTACCTAAATAGCAGGGGTATTTCAATACCAGCTTAAAAACCAGCTTCAAGAATGTCGCTGCTGTGTTAATAAATCATCAGCTACTTGGAAGAAAATGTTCCTCAGTGCTGAAAAATTTGGGCCATGCCATAACATGAGAAACCTCACTCAGTTAAAGAAAATAGATTCTCAAAGCTGACCAATAATGTGTAGACAAAACCAGAAGGTTTGCTACAAAGGTTAACTTAACCTTTTAGTGACATTTTCTAGAAGCTTCACATTGCCAGGAGGTAGCCATTCCAAACAATCCTGAATAGACAGTTTCTTAAACATGCACCCTCCGATCTAGGTACTACAGTCTAGTATATATACATGTCCAAGCACATGCCACTGCCACTTTCTTCATGGGAAGCAAATCCAGGTGTGCAAACCAGAAGAGAGCTAAAATTTTGGCATACTCCTGGAAAAAGATCTCCAGAGTTTATCACCCCACAATCTACATGCGGTCAATAAACCCAAAGTTGGGAAAGCTAAATAATCTGAAAGCCATGTTAAGAATCCTTCAGGGAGATGGGATGCTATGCAGAATCGCTCTAGCTTTGGCCATTATAGTTTAATCACCTCTCAGACTGTAAATGAGCAAAACCATTCATTTCATCAGCTTAGTTGTCCATGAAGGTGTCAATTTCGCCATTGGAATAAATGTGCACTGTAGGACCAACTCCTGCATTATTCTTTTGAAGACAGTATGTCTCCAAAGTATCCAGCTCTATGGCAAGCAAATTTATGGTGATGACAACAACAAAGCTGATGATGTCCATGTTTTGAAAAAGAAACGAGCCAGGCTGAAAAGCACACCTGCACGCTCTGTGGGGAAAAAAACCTCTCCTTAAAAACAAAAGCATGAGCACTGCATTTTGGAAGAACATCATCTAAGCAGGGGCCTTGAGTTCCTGTTTGTCTTAGAAATAAACTGCCACAGACAGACATTAAGAGCAGGGCACAGAAACAGACTTTACAGTAGATGTGACAGTGACTTACTCCCACAGAAATGTTTATCCTACCATATGTAGCCAATATTGTTTAAGTTCAAGGGAAGCTCCATTAAAAATATAGCAGCCTAAGATTGAACCGCATTACTGCAAATGAAGCAACTGTACGTGCAGAAGCAGTGGTAGCTGCAGACACTTGTCGCTCAGACCTGCTGGCTTTGATGCTGAGACATGCCTGTAACAGCACGCTGTTTACACCTCTCTATTTTGACCACTGTGGGAATATCATTATACACATCCTGTGTAATTATGACGAGCAAATGATAGAGTAAGGAAGATAAAAGAAAGCAACGGAAAATACAGTTTGTCTTTCCAGTACAGCTTTTCCATCATCTCCCAAACTGTATCCACCCTTCCTTGACATTTTTTTCCCATTTCAGCCATTTCCCAAGACAAACAGGAGTCAGCACCAAGAAACTAGCTGGAATAGCCGGTCAAACCGTGTGCCCAAGTCCTCCTTCCTGTTACTCTTAAGAGAAGATGCCAAGGAAAACCTGCAACTACTTACATTCACAATTCAAACGTTCCTGTCGCATGAGGATGACTTAGATTAGCAGTAACTTCCAAGAAAGATGTGTTTTATTCCTGTACTTTATGTTCTTTGTAGTGGTTTTTTGGTTAGCTTAGACGTAGTGGAAAAAGATTGATCTTACTTTCAGTACTTTGACAGCTCTGCCTTTTGCCTTCAGGCATATGTAGCAGCTTCTAAAGAAGACACATTAGTTAAATTATAAATATGTTATTTAAGCATATTAAGTAAAGTAGTTTGAAATGTTATAGAGGTCAGCTCAAAATTCTGTTTGGTGCTCTGCAATTCTTTCCAGCCACATCTGCACTTGATGATTTTAGAATTCTGTTTTTCCCTTCCTACCACATGACAACAGTTACTGTTCCATGAACTCAGAGAATTAGTTATTTGGCAAAGCTCCATTAAACTTACACGTGAGGGGAAGCAGCTGTAAATTGGTGCTGTGAACGAGGGGCTCATCCTCTTCTGAAGAGGAGCAAGCCCACAACTCACATTCTCTCAAATCTGTATTTGATTCTGCACAACAGTTTTAATTTGTCCCCATTATGAAGGAGAAAAAGACCATGATTAATGACGAAAAAAGACCGTGATTAATAACATTAATTATATCAAGGTGAAGGAACATGGTACAGTGCCATGGTAGGGTCTTTTTTTTTTCTTTTTTAAAAAAACATCTCGGGCAGGTTCTTGGACTCTATCCAATTCCTGCATTAACATTTTATAGCAGAAACTGAACTTGTGGAAAATGTTTAGGTTACCCTCCTGACTTAAATGGCACAGCTTTAGAGTTACCTAAACAAATCCATGAACAGCACTAGACATTTTTTAATACATCTTGGGATGACTGTAGATACTGGAAAACTCATCAAGGACAAGAAAATCTAATGACTGAAATCTCTAGATGATCTTTTCATGGGGTCAGAAAACAGCCATTCCCCTTTTCTGTGGAATCCTCGGACAAAAAAAGCCTCCCCTCGGTATACTGTGCCACTGTACAGCAGAAGTTGCCCCTTCACTCTCAGCCACAACACACTGAGTTGGCACGGGACAGCGAGGACAGCTTACGCGACCCAAGCCAAATGTATCTGCATCAGTAACAGCAATAAGGAGAACCACAGCGGTTAATTCGGGGAACCCTCATTTTGTCGTACAAAGCAGGCACCTCGAGAGTAGCAAATAGTAAAAACTGTGCTTCATAGCAGTTCTGCAATTAGAGCTACGGCTCCTTCTGCCATCTGTTACCACCGTATCAGCTCTTTTGGAAGCAAGTGTAGCTTTGCACATAAAGCAAAGGTTGCTAGGTTTCCTTTAAGCGATGAATAATATGTTCTCTACACAATTACTGTACTCCCTGGGAACAGCATTAATTTTCAGAGAATTTGAAAAGTAAATCTGTTAATAACCTTAGGAATTACTATTAATTAAACACAAGTCCTTTCAGAAATTTAGCAAAACCCACAAGACATATTTTCTCCTTCTGATTCCTTTTGATTTTGTTAGAATACTATTAGCTGTTCAGACTTCCCACATCAGACTGCAGTTTAGCTTTTGCTCTATGTTCACATACTGTGTTTTAAGCAAGAATTCTTATTTTTGCTGAACTTATCTCTCTGGGCAGATGCCAAACCCGAGAATTAATTTCCTCCTAAGAACGGTAGGAAGAACTGCCTTCTATACAACATACTTCCATATCTCCCGGTCTCAGCAGGAGGAAAACCACTCCAAAACCTCTCCTCAGTTAAGAACCATTTTGAGAATGATACCTCTTTTGTTCCCTTCCCTACCCCCAAGTATGCATTTACTTGTCTTCTGTGGTTTAGATCTACATTGCAGTTACAGCTATTACAATGTAAGGGTAAGAGAGAGGCAAACTTCTGTCAACAGAATTGACAGTTTTTATTAGATTGATACGTCTGGGAAAATACGGACAAGCTCTCTAACTCAGTAACTCATCAGGGCAAGGTAAGGATGTTTCCCGCTTTCATTGCACTACTGTCCAAAACTTACACAAACATCCCCGAAAGACAGTGTAACTAAGGCTACACACTAATCCCTCTATCTAAAAATGAACGTTGATGTTTTGAAACCTCCTAGTAAATTACAAACAGGTGATGCATTACACAATTTCTGCTCAGCACTCATGGATACCTTTTAAAATTGATTTGACTGCAAAATCATCATCCAGTTTCTGAAAGGGACATTTATTTTACAACTCCCCTTTAAATCCATCAGAACCACTGTGCATTAAAATTATGTATGTGTCAAACCAACAGCTGCAGAGTAACCGAGGCCACTGCGATCTGCATCACGTTATATACAGATACATACAAGCTAGCTTTTTTAGTTTGAATCCCCAGCACAGGCTAGCATCTGTGTCAGTCTCGCTTCCCTCCTCTATCTGCAGCACAGCACCAGCAAGAGACAATTGAAGTGATAAAACCTGCAAAGCAGACTCAAGGGTTTTCTTAGGCGTTTTAAATTAATGTGAAATGCAATGCTAGAACAGAGAGTCACGGCAGAGTGTCCCAAGGGCCCAGACTGTCAAAGTATGAAAATGGATTGGCTGATTTATATATTTGCTAACTTCTCCTCTGAGTCTTTAGCGGCAACTAGGAAGAGTGGTTTAACACTTCAGACCTGTCACTTGCATCTAAGTGACGGTTTCATTTCCCCCCCTTCTTAAATGCTATTTTTTCTGTGCCTGTGTCCCTCTTATGTCCCAATGAGACCCTCAGATTGGAGACAGATACATTGCTAGAGTCTGAAGAGATCAAAGTGCTGAATGAAAATCAGTTCTCCTGTAACACAGAAAACAGGCTTTATACAAGGGCTACTCACAACTATGTCATCCTCATGCCTCCCGCCTGATCTGGAAAGCATCAGCCCATACAGATGGAAAAAACGGTCTCTGATCTCTGTCAGGAAAATGGCAGCAGTGGCAACTTTCGTGGCAGACATTTTTAGGAAGAGAACAGATGAAGGCTAGCAAAATTCCTTTGAACAGCTCTCCAGTTAGCACTTGGCTAGCATGAAATCAGTAGCATGAAACAGTCTTAAAAGCCTTTGTAATTTACTTCCAACTTTCCCTTGGCTGTGACACCCCAGGTGTTAAGCCACAATCAAATCACTTGACCTTCCTGTGCTTTAGTTTCTCCTTCTATTAAGCAGATATTGACCTCTCTTTACTATGCACTCTGCGACATATGAATGAAAAGTAGTATGTAAGAGTTGATTGTTATTATAGCTACTAATAATAACCGCTGAGCTCTCTAAGTCTCTCAGGTAAAATAGTTCCGTATGACTAAGCAAATCTCTCAAATCCTTCCAAATCTCCACTTGAACTTCACAATCTAGATGGCGAAGGCAGGCCAGGAAAGGGGAGGGGGGGAATATGGAAATGGAAAATAATTTCCACTTCTGGAAACAGAACCTATTCCAACAGGAAAAAAAATGTGTGAAATACCTGTACCCTGGCAGTAGGGATCTGGTTTGTAAGCAAACTCCCCCAAAACAGTTTTGCCTTTTTGTTCAAAATAATTAAATTTTCATTGAATTTTTAGTTCTGAGATCTTTAATTTATCTCCTTAACAGTTACATTTATGGTAAGGATACCAACTGTACTCATTAAATGAGAGCCATTTCTCTGAACATTTTTTTGAATTTGGATGTTGGATCCTTCCTGAGGTTCAGAAAGATTTGAATAAAGGCTTCATCTTCCTCATGAGTGGAAACATTAAGTTTTATTTATATTTACTAAATATACAAGTCTTCTCCTCTGATTGCTTTTTACAATTGTGGAGTTTTTTTGAAATAATAGAGAGCAATTGCTCCCTTACGCAGAGATGCAAGCTACGCAAGGGGAACAGTCTTCCTAGGTATACTTCCAAACCAAAACTGAACTGATGTCTTTTCGACTTCAGAAATGGGAATGCTGTGCTTTCCACAGGAGTCAGGCACTTAAAAACACGGAGTTTGCATAGGACAGAGAGACTTAACTCCATGCCACTACTGAATGGAAAGCAATTAGGAGACCCTTGTTCTGCAAGGCTCTCTCTTCCCATCTTCAAAACCACACTGAGATTAATGCGTGACTAGATCGTGTTATATGCATACAAGGTCTTTTAAGAGGCAGTAAGTTACCTAAAAGCAGTGATAGAAGCTGTGCATTTTGAATGACAGAGTACCTTGCAATGACACCTTCCAACCACAGTTCCGATAGCTTTGCTAGCTTGCTGCTGTCCCACCGTAAGACCTCAAGACTTCTGAAGGTAATTAATTAGTTCTCACTGACTTCAAAAACTAACCAGGCTTTTACTTACTGTAGCTTTTGTCTCTGGAGTCCACACACACTCAGTTGCTGATAAAGCACTTCAAGAAAAACAACCTTTAAACCTACTTTGTTTCAAAGCTAAAATTAAACAGATCATTCCTACTTTTTGTTGTTGTTGTTGTTGTTGAAGAAATGACCAATGATCACTTAATGTACAATTAAGAAAGGCAGGCACTGCGTGTCAGGACAGACTTACTCAGAATGAAAAAAAAATAATTTAGGTATAAAGTACAGTATGTCAGAATGACACAGACATAATGAAAAACAGCCTTTTAGCTGGGTCAGAATTCTGTCGTATTTAGAAGAATGTGGTAGTCTTCAAATCTTCATAATAATTAGTCCCTGCTCAACTGTAACGTTATTTAACAACTTGGATCCATAATTAAGTTCATCATCCCAGTGGAATTTTGAAAAGAGGCTTAATTTTCTCCAAGAGAAATAGAGACATCACGGCCTGCCTAGCAGGTTAGTAAATCAATGATTCAGCATTGGGCAGTTGAAAGCAGATTGTTTTTAATCTTTTAATCCCCTATATATGCATATGTTGAAGGGTAGTTTTGTGACCCTGGTAATATGGGCATGTTTAGGGTACACTTCCTCTGACCTATTTTAGATACCTACAGTAGGAAGAGAGGAATCCTGCCCCACAGGTGGCTGGCTGTCGAGGAAGCTGGGGATGACCAGCTCCAAAGTCTAAAGTACCTACATTTGACCACAGAATTCCCATACTTCGTAAGTATTTAATTCTTTGGAGTGACTCGTTGCAGTGTCTTAGTTTTACTACACAACATGTATGTTCATTGTTGCATGCAGCACTTTAGGACAGAAAACCCAAAATTTAGCTGTTTATAAACAGAAGAGTACAGTACAGAAAGCTTAGGCCCAATTTTTGGAGACCTGTATATAGATACGGATAGGCTTTTGTTTATGTCAAATGTATACAAAATACTGAACTATTATCAGACTGCAAATTCTAATATTTGTGCTTTTTATGCAAGCCACAATACCAGAAGTTTTTGCTTTGTTGACAAATTAGAAACAGCAGGTACAAAAATCCTCACTGATCCTTATTAACAATCCATATTCTTAAAGGCTATTAATGGCTTTTGTTGAGGACCTGTGAGTGTATGCACTAGAAAGTACGTGTGATCTGAGCACCTGATGTATTTGGCTAGCATTAAGAAAAAAGTTCAGGTTTTAGTTAGTGAAACCCATTCCAAAGTAACAAAATCACAAAATCTGAAATCCAGTATTCTAGGAGATTTTCAGACGTGTCTAAATTTGCGTCTCTGCGCAAAGTTTTCGTTCTTCATTAATCACAAATTAGCAGAGCCAGCTTTCCAGTTTATGAAAAGCACGGCCAGATTCTCCCAAGAATTAAGCCTGAACAGCCACCAGTCTTGGAAAAGCAAAGCATTGCATGAAGATTTCTATTTCTGCTTTTCATGATAAACAGACATATAACCCCAGGCTTCCTGTTCTACCATTACTTCATTTAAGTCAACTGTGTTTAAAAAGCAAAAAAAGCTCTGTGCTCCCCAGTGTCCCAGGCAGGTGGTTGGTTGTTTTTTTTTGTTTACTCTTCTTTGCATCTCTCTTTAACAATTGTTGTCTTCTGCAACCAAGACAAAGGGATAGCCATGCATTTCATTGCAATTCTTTCACTTCTATTCTACTGACATTTAGACTTTTGATTGTCTTTTGATTTCCACATAAATGCACAACATGCATAAGCTGGTTTCCAACAGTAATGCCCATTGTACTATACTCATGTTACAAAGCTTAGAATTTGTGCATTTTATTAGAGATAGTTCTGTAAAGAAAGAAATTAAAATGACATTAAAACCACTTCAAATTTTGACACTTGAAATTATACTAAGTTTACCTCCAAAAGTCCCTCATTATTTCACGCACATCCATCACTAACACAGTGTCTAGGCCACAAAACCATATATATACGTTGTATCAGGTAGTCTGGACCTCAATATTGACTCTTTGAACTCTTAACAGAAATGACTGAGAGAAAATAACATAATTTATAACTTGTCACGTATACAGAATCAATATTTATGGCTTCAGAAAGGCTCTTACCTTGAGAAACAAGGCTCCCTTGGAAGCCAAGGAGTCTGTTCCTCTTCCATTGGGGTAACAGTGATAGGCAGCATCCATAACAGGATAGCGGCTGGCAAAAAGGAGACCACTGTTCACAAACTTAAAGCTACAGCAGCCATGGCAACTGTAGACCCCAACATCATAGACAATGTATTCAAAATAGTGATGAAGCTGCTCTTTCAATTTCTCCGCAGCTCTTTTGTCAAACACTTCCTGCAAACACAGAAAGTCCAAGTTGGCAGGGAAGAAAGCAGAGATCTCATGATCAAAGGTCTCATCCGTATGTTTCTTTTTCCGCACTGAAGTCTTCTTCATGATTGAAGCCTTGTAGAGGAGCTTGTTGTTGACAGTGCTTTGGTCCACTGTACCATCTCCAACACGCACTTTAACTAAGGACTCTCGTGAGGCAGAATAGCTGTCTAAACTCCCAGAATCTCCTTCCTTCTGTTTGTGGTTAGGTGTTTTTGAGATCTCTGCATCACCTTCCGGTGAGGGCTCTGCTGGGCCACTGGCATGCGCCTGGCCATTGACGGTATCTGTTTCTGTGTCTGACATGTGGCCATTATCCTCTCCATTTATGCGGACAATGCAAGTGTTCTCTTCTCCCTCGTTTGGCTCTCCAGCTCCACCTTTATCTTCTCTGTCCTCACTGTTGTTTGAGCCTGAATTGTCTCCTTTATACTCCATTGATGTTGTCCTTTTGATGCCAGCATTAACAGTACGATTAGCGCTATCTCCACCCTGGGGGGAGACCAAGCTGCTAAAACTTGCTGCACTGATGGATGTGTTGGTAGGAGAATCTATATATATTTTGATCTGTGGTCTGCTTGCCCCATTTCTGATCCTCCGGCCAATCTCTTTAGCTCTAGCCTGTGTATTGAAAACATTATTAAATCTTGCCAGAGAATCTGGCAGCAGGCAAACGTTGGCACTGCCGAAGCAGAAGCTTTTCCCATTCCCTGCAGCCTTCCATTCAGTGAGCAGTGTGGCTCCATTGGCATGGTTCTTGTCTTCTAGCCTGGAGTAGATATATGGCCTTCTGGCTGACTGGAGCGGGGACCATAGCAAGAAGCCAATCAGAGCAAAAGGAAGAGAGGCTACCAACAGTGCCAAGTAGATGGGAGTGGTAATAATGATGCAGAGTGCATGAAAATAGCACGGATCGTCTGCTCTTTGACGTTTTTCATAGGTGGTTGGAACAAAAGAGGCCACAAGCCTATCTGCTAACCAGTAACATGGGAAAATCAGGCCCCAGGAAAAAGAATGCAGAACCGACAGAAAGCTGTTGGGAAATGGGGAAGTGTATAAAACCATTGCAACTTAATTATGACAACACTTCAGGGCCTACTACATGATGTCACTGTATCAAGCATCCATAAGAACACTGGGCAGGGGCTGGGGAAGAAAGGTCCGGTCAGGAGTTTGTTTTTTTCCAGTGAGAGTCAATAACAAAACTTTAAGAGCACCATTTCACTGTGTTGGAGTAAAAATGAAACAAGGCCACTGTTTTCGTCTGGCTTTTTGGCATCTATATTTGTCGAAGGATGTCATTGTTCACTGGAGGCTGCCATAACGAAACACTCCGGAGGCAAAAAGGAAATCTGTAAAAGCAAAAGCAAAATATAAATTAATCATGATTAAGATTATTTAAGATTATTGGTTTTAAACTGCAGATTTCAGCTTTGAAGAAAACAATGCTAATTGAATATAGCAAATAAGAAAAACAGTTTCACATTTTTGCTCTGAAGACAGACGAGGTCTTTCAAAAGTTGTCTTACCAGTTGAAAAGTTGTCTTACCAGTTGGGAAATTCTGACCCGAGGTATTTAGCAAATGTCATGATTAACCAAAAACATTCAAACTGTCAGGGGCCTGATCTTACAAAAAAATGCTTGGCAGTATACATACAGCTTTTTTTCTTTCTTTTTTTTCTGTTCGTTAAGTAATTTAAGTCATCTCAACAACATCATAATTTGAGGTTTTAACACTGGTTTTGATAATATGAAATGCAGAACATTTTAAAAAAACAAGTACTCATACTCATCAAACTGATCAACCATTGGTGATGGCATCACCAGTGAGCGCAATGTCACCCTCCATAAGCTTAAGCTGTGCTGTTACCCTTTAAGAGGAGCAAAGCTAGATGGCTGACAAAGGCAGAATTCCCATTGACAATGTTTCAAGTTTCAAACCTAGAATGTAAATAACATTAAGCAGCACTGGATAAAAAACATTCACCAAATACGCAAGAGAGAGGATGTACATTGGCCCATGCTTTAAAACCCATCTTTATTTTTGACATCTTGGAGAGATGAAAATTACATACAAATATTTATTGGCATGAATTCAATTAAAATTTGGGGCACTCAGGTGGTCAAAATTAAGGAAGTGGCAGTTTGATGTGCATTTTAAACATTCTGCAGGGCACCCAGAGACAGAAGGCCATTTCTATTTCTATTTAATAGCAAATAAAACAATTATACAGGACACAGAAGAAATACCCTTTTACAAAGCAATGTCACCTTAGAATAAAAATGCAATTCTTCCATTTTCTCTCACTTTTTAGATTTCTGCTTCTTGAAACCAAGCCCTTGCAACTGGTTTATGTTCCTGCTCTCAGCGCATTTTTTACCTGTGGTACACATGCGAGACTGACAACACAGAGTATACTGTACAGGTCAAAAGTGGTGAGGCAGGCATTAACATACATGGCTTCACTAGCTCTCTTTTTACCACACATATTTTTTTCGTTTATTAATGATAAGAAAGTTCTTCCTCAGACCAGAGTCCCAATCAGCAGGACTGACTCCTCGTAGCACATCAGATTTGCAGCCATACAGTTCTGGTAGGCACCATGGCAAAGAATTTTTTTAAAAGGAACAGATGAAGATGAGATATTTTTGCAGATACTTCTTCCCAGAAGTGAAACACAACCCTGGGGCAAGCAAGCAAACATTAGTCTGAAAAAATCTAGCAAGATGGCGACAGGGGCTCCTAAGAAAAATTGACTGGAGATAGGAATCAAGCTCTAAAATAGAATGAGAAAAACCAGGTTGGGTGGGGACAAGACCTTCAGAAGTGAAACCAAGTAGTTGGTTGGTACCCAAATACTATAGAGAAGGAAAAGTCAGGAAGTGCATGCGTTAAAAAGGATGGCAGTACCACAACAGAAAACGGCATTTAACTACTGTGTTCTGGGCATGAAACATGGGGGATAGAAGAAAAAGGAGCTGTTTTACTGCAGCAACACACACCTGGCCTTCCAAGTGTAAGAATAACACCCCTGTAACTGCTCACAGCCAGCTGCACATTTTGCCAACACCAGGCAGTCAATTACATTTAATGGAATATACAGTCCTGTGTATTTGCACCTTGACGGTACTGGACACTGGAAAGGTGGGATTAAGGGAGGTGGGGTTTTTTTGTTTTAATTATTAGCTTAGCATAACTTCCACAATCTTATGCAACATGTTTGAGTTTAAATAAATGAGTGACTAGTCAAGTGCCAAATAACAAATGCTTGGCATTTATTCATTGCCAAAGGCATTTTGGAATGTTGATAATAGGGGGAAGCCTAGCAGATTTGTTTTCCTGAATGATTTTTAGGACTCTTTAATAAGAATGTTCAAAAGAAACTCTGGCATCTACATATCAGATAGAAAAAAATAACTTAAAACCTGTCCCAATTATGTAATTACCATTAGAAAAGAAAAAACTGTAAAGAAGCTATTTGGTTCTATCGGACGCTTAAAATGCTTTATAAAAGCACTGTCTATTTACATAATCACTCAGCACACCAGAAAGGTTCTTGTTTACAACGGTGCCAAGGGTAAACAGAACACTGTTGTTTGGGGTATGTGAAATGAGGACAGACTGCAAACCTTATACTCCAACTTTCAGGCTAATAACCTTTCTGGTGAAACCTGCGGTTGTGCTGCAGAAGATAAGGTCGATTTGACTTTGACTATTTTAAAATTACACATCAGAAAAAATGCAGAACCACAGTGGACCCATAACAATTTGTCTAATTAGGTCTTCTATAGATAAGTATTTTCTTAATTATATGATGACAGGGTGTTACAACTCCTAGGGAAACGTGACATCAAGTGACAGTTCTGTAAATAAAGTAGTCAACGCCTGCTCGATGATGTGATGAAGTAAAAAAATCAATCCAACATAACTCATGCTGTTTCTGTTATGGACTGCAGCATCAATAATCTATGAGATAAACAGCTGTCCAGCAAACCATAAGACACTCCACTAAAATGGCTTCACGAAAGCAATTATCCAGATTATGGGGGCATACTAAATCAAAGGGATTCATGCTTACTGTGGGTCCAGTATACTGTCATGTGTATTAGTAAAAAAGGAAGAAAAATGAAGGCAATCAGAAATCCTTTCACAGGATAAGATTACAGACCAAGTGCCATAAAGCAAAGCAGTTCAGACTGAGGTCTGTTTTAACAACATTTAGCAAGAATGTAATCCTTTATAAACACTAAGGACTGAATGATGGTTCAAGGCCACATTGGTGACTTGTACATTTCCTCTGCCTTAAACAGGGATAGTAGCTTTGAAAAGCAGGAATTTGCTGGACAGTTTTTGACTAGGTGCCAGCTGCACTCCTCCCTGCTAGCCTGCTCAAGTGGGGAGGCAATGGGGATTTGAGTATGGAGACACATTCCATCCGTTTTTCAATGAATTTGTATAGAATTCTCACAACTAATGATACAGAAGTACAAAAACTCCGATACCACAGCAAGTTTTGGACTATGATAGCTGGAGAAAAGGGAGGAGGGAATCACAGATGTCCTTTAAATTTTTGCATGGTGCAGACAGAAGACATCACCACATCAAGGCCCAAATGAAAAGCGCTCCTCTTGCAAGTAAAATATTATCTTAATTTATTAATCTTATAGATGAAGGAAATAGCACAACTTGCCAAAGCTCTGCTACAGACTCACTGGCGTGCACACAAACAAGAAGTTTCCTACTCTTCTCTCTTGGCTACAAAACCAGATGCGTGGTACTGCCTCAAAGCCATCCAAACCCAGAGAATTAAGAGAGTCATGAGAGACATATTTTATCTCAACAAGATCTTGAAGGGTGAGGGAAGGCACCATGTGAGTCAACTGCGACTTGGAAAACATGACGTCAGTAACATCTCTCCTAATGCAACGGTTTAGATGGAGCCTAAAGCTAAAGTGCCTAATTCCTTGTGATGAAGGGTATTACTTGGTAATCCAATGCTTTATTCATAGGGGTTTGAGAGATTAAGGGAGAATTTAAGATATTGCAATGAAACAGATATTTTTGTATGCTACAAAGATGTAAACTGCAGTCTTGTTTAGTTGCTTTTATTATTTTCTAAATGCTTGAAGGCTAAAAAGAGAGTTTATTTAATTCTTTTTTTATGGTGGAACATCTCTAACTTTATGGAACATCTCAACTTTAGTGATAACAAGACATAAGGTGGAAAGGTTTCAAAGATTTTTATGATTATAATTATGCCCAGAAGTATGCTAGAGACATCATAGATCAAAAGAGATGTTCCTAGCTCCAACATCACTTACAAACTAAAGGACAATACAAGTCAACAAATGATATAGAAGAAAAACAACAAATGTTGCAATAATAAGGTTATGCAGACAGTCTAGAAATAGAAAAGTTTTAACTCTCTTTTCTTAGAGAACTAAAACACACTTTCAAATTCAGGTAACTCAAATTTCTTCAAACTTACTAACATCTCAACTGTATTTTTAAAATACTTGTAAATCACTACAAGAACAGCTGTTTTTAAAAAACAGAATAGAACTGTTACAGTGACTAACTGATTGGGAAAGTTACTCTATGGGTAACCTCACATAATAACTTACATATATTCATTAAAACTAGGTTTTCTTGAATTCTGAAAATTACTTGGTCTTCACTGAAAGTCGTAGCAGTATAAAACTGGATTCTAGGAAAGTAATTTATTTAGACTGTGTTGACTTTGTTAGCTTTATATCGTTGTCACTGTAATTCAAAGCAGACAAGTGCAGTTTACAACAATGCTACTACTATGCCATGCAAACCAGCAAAAAATCAGTGTGTGAAACTAACAGGTGAAATTAAGATCTGAATGGAGAGAGAATTCTTACTCAGGCTCCCATCACTGCTTATTAGACAAAGCACAACTTAATTTCTGCTTTCCTCCATGGTCTCATCTGATTTTGCTCCCACACACACTTAATAAAGTCTTTCTCTCTTCATTCAGTCTATTTCCCCTGATTACTCTTATAGATGCTTTTAATTAGTCTAGTTCAACAACTAACTACCCTTCTGGAAAAAAAACAAAACCAAAACCTGCTCCAAAAGGCAATATACATGTGACCTGTTTTCCATTAGGCTTGATTACCTGACTGTAATTACAGAGATCCAGCCACCTCAAGGTGTCAGTGGCTCTAATGGAGATCCTTTCTTGCTCCCTTGAACATCGCTTCACAGCCTGGTGTTTTAACTGAAATCCCGCCATCCTGACTCATTCCATGAAGCAGTTTAAGATGTATGGTAAGGGAGTTTAAGCAGTACTTACTGGCTCATCTTAACTTTCACTTAAGTCAGTAACATTTTACAGCTTATGAAAATCTTAGTAAAAATGTGGATCCACTATGATGAGAGAAGTTGAATTAGGTGTATTACTGATACTGATGAATACAGCACTACTCATTCAAACTAAGGATTTGTCAGAAGGAGAAGGGAAGGAGGAAAGTGTTTTGGCAGACATGCATCGTGATGTTAATTTCCCAGTTTCTCCCTAAACTTTCTTCCTTCTTTCTAAAGAAGGTAATCAAACATCGCCTAGCTGCTCTGCAGCTTGTCTCTTTTATGTCTATAGGCCACCATCAGGCAAGAAGCCATTATAAACAAGATGTCTAGCTTAAATGAACTAACCTGTAAGAAAATAAAATATTAAGAAGTGTGAATTTACAAGTCTCAGTGAATACGAGTGATGTCAGCAGTTAAGTACATGTCTGCAGGGGAAAAAACACCCCCACAAGTTCACACAGCCTGCTCAAGCCTCCGGCGTACTTAGTAAGGAGTGGAGTTATGACAATGCAATCTCTGTTCAAAATACAGAGGCATCAAACACTTGGGCTAAATGTTCAAAAGGAGCCTTTGGAACCTCAGTGATGCCTCTTGCTGAGTTGCTGTAAAAGCTGCACATTTAGGCAGATACGATGCTGTTATTAACCACAGCCCTGGCAGCTTAAGGGACCTATGAGGTCCATCTACTACTCGGAGCGTATCAGCCCTTCTGTAGCGGAGCCCACCACACTGCGGTTGGATGGGTAGTGGTAGGAGGTAGTAATCATGTTCATTTGACAAAAGATTAGCTGTAGCTGGTCTCCTGATCAGTCATCTTCAGAGAAAAGCTAAGCTCCATGCTGGCATGGTATCCTACATACCTCCTCACCCCAAATGGGAGTTTTTCTATCACAAAGCTGAAACTTTGCTTATGATCAGCCTGTAAAACTTGCTCTGTGCTTTACAGTTAAGTGTGGCATGGCAACAGATTCTCATTTCCAAAAGCAAGTTGTCTCAATTTGGTAGTCCCAGATCATATTCCTAGGCCAAAACCCATACCCACACACCTTCTGCTACCTAAATTAAATTGGATTAAGTGTTAAAGTTAATATTAAAATATAAATGTAATTATGTTAATGTATGGAAACACACATTAAAAATATACCTAAACAAGTCTAACTAATTGAAAAACATGACAAACATGACATTTTTTTCTTTCAAAATGGATGGAAAATTGAAGCTGAATTCATTACTGCAGAAAACAACCAGCTTTTATATTCCAGCAAGCAACCTTGATTCCACCCTGACACACCAGGCATCGCTTGCTTAAAACTTACATCTGGAGTCATAAATGCAGAGGGGATATATCGTATCTTTCAACCCTTGAAGAGTTTTACTCTTCACATGTACAAGCTGCAGTTCCAACAATGAACAGATAAGATAGTTGGTGTGCCTACACTGAGCTACACACCAGCTGTGCTAATGGCCCTCAGCAAGCCCAACCCAAACACAAAAAGCTTCACCAGTCCAACTCCAAATTCTAAAATATACCTTGAAAACTTTGTGCATTCAGAAAACCATGACTGTGAGTGTGCCAATACCACCCTGTAAACATATACTGACTAGGCAGATACATGCCATGTGGGAACTTTTTTAATAGGGCATTTAGTTCTACTTAATAGGGCACAAAGATCTACAAATCTGAACTCCAGAAACTTTCATCAATTATTTTTATCTTTGTGGAAACAGAAGCAGACTGACAGCTTCTTTTGTATTTTAGAAGGGCCAATGGCACAGATGCTTCTAAAAATATTATTGTCATGCAAACTAAGTAACACAACAACCAATGACAGTTACTATCAGCAAGGACACACTTTAAAATACAGATTTAAGTGCACCATTTGAGTAACTTCTTCAGGAATTCAGAAAAATAATCCTAATCAGCAAAACTGTCTCTTCTGGTACTGGAGACAAAATCACATATTTGCAAATTACCATTCATATTCATGGCCTTAAGAGTTAGTAAGAAGTAGCATCAACAGCATATCTAATGGCTGAAAAAACCCTGCAAATACTTCATACAGCTTTAAGTTTTCAGAAAAGCTTTGCTATTAGGCAAGATTTAGAATGATAAAAAAAAAAAAATAATTATCTGACCACTTCGTGATCTCACTCAGTACCTGGAAAGCTAAACATTCTCTACTTTGAGACCTTATTTGGTGTACTTCAGTAGTGAGACAACTGCAGCTTACAAATGCATGAATCTGAGACACTAAGCTCTGTTTATACAATAGAAGTGGAATGGGGTCTATTTACAAAATCAGCTTTTAGTGTGCTTTAGCCCTCTATTTTACAGGAGCTGGAGTAATTCAATAATGGCTAAATAAATCTGATCTTTGTAATCTGATCTTTGTAGATGGTTTGTTTAACAAATCTTAGTGAGATGGAACAGTATTACCTTTGGGTGCCCAAGACAGAATTGGAGATAAAATTTTTCCTGCTCATCTTTCAACATCTAAAACCTACCAAGGCCTGACTGCAGCCATGCCTAGTCCATAAATTGTCAGGGGTCATAGGCTCCCTGTAAAATGAAAAGCTGTACTTTCTCAAGCAGCACTCAAGCCTTCAGACATCTGGTTAGTCCAATATGGCTCATCAGATAGATTATAAAGTAATCAATTTTTCCCAGAGTGGGTATTTTTATACTGTTGAAGTTCTTAACAGCTGGCAAAGAACAGTTCTTTTAGCCTACAGTAAATCCAACACATTCCCTGCCAATAAATATCTGTTCTTCTATAAAAAAGCTCACCTACAATTCTAAAAATACTTTATAAAGAAAACTAAGATACAACACAAATTAATTAAAACACAGCTACCCCTACAAAGAAAACTGAAGTACGCTTACTCATGTACTACATACAGAAAACTGGAAAAACAGAGCATTTGTAGCTTAAGTAAGTTTTCATAGAAACCCTGAAATTAGACTCCTTAACTCACAACCTTCTGCCCTACCAACAAAGGTATAGTTCCTCAGGGTTCGTAGGGATCTACTTGTATGGCAGAGAATCATAAAAGAATCAGCATTACTCAAAACTCAAGACGTAAATACTAAACCTTTCCCCCAAAACTTGTTACCATATCAGCCTCTCTGACAAAAATGCAAGAATTCAAACTAAAAATTCTTTTAAGATTAAATTTTTCTGAGATAGGCTGAGTATTTTTGTTGCGTATTTTTGAGCAGCTAAATATAAGTCTATTAAGATTCTGTTTAAAGAAAAAAAACAACCCAGAGTACTCTATACTTTTGACTTTCTAATGTAGTAACAAATTCAAGCAAAATTACTTTGTTTGCTTATTTGTAAATCCATTTCACTGTAATACCCTGGTAGACTGAAGTACACCCCCATCCTCTCAAATTTTAATTCCTTCTTATAAAGTAAGACATAAAAAAAGGCAGTTAGCAGTACTTTTTTTTAAATAACCCATCCAATCAGTTTGTACTTTGTCTAAGAGAACATTTGTTGCCATCTTTACATAAAGCATGGCTGAATTTTGCCAAGCTATTACAAAGCTATTCATCTCTCAAATACTCGTGAATGAAATATTTAAAACCACAGAATTTTTTTGGTGATTTGTCTTAAAATCACTTTTAAGAAAGCAGAGAGAAGATTTTGTGCAGATTTATTCTAGGAATGTCCTCATGCCATGTTGTAACTACATAATCTTCACTGTCTACAATGGAGTAACATGCTACTCTTTGTTACACTGGGTACCTCTGGAAAAGCAGTAAGTTATATTTTTTAAGACCCATGCCAGGTATCTACTTACCATCTAACTATATGACCACTTCTACACATTTGTAGAGACCCTGCAGTGTTGGTTTTTTTTAAATGTGTTCACTAGGAAAATAGCATTCTTGAAAAAAAATCATATAGAGTCTCACAAGAATGCAAACAGAAGGACTGCAATATGTTTCCCACTCATCCTAAAACTTATTTCACTTTTTATTAAGCTTTGGGTTATATAGAAAATGCTGATCCTTCCTCTTGCCCTTCCGAGACATCCTGACAAACTGGAAAATGCGCTCAGTGTGTTCTGGACGCCTTACTGTTACAGCACAGGAAGCAATGTTCAGTCACAAAGCATCCTTTGAAGTCTGCTGACACTGCCTCGTAAGAACCAGGTTTCTGGCACTCTCCATGAAATTGCCAGAGTCTCCCATATTTTCTGCTGGCAGAACAGATCCTGGATCACGTCTGGATGCTTCCAACCTTTGTTTCAGAGACTCTTACTCCACATACATCACTGGTTTTGTGCATGAGTTGCAAGGGGGATTCAGTAGAGCAAAGTGAATGAAAAATGTAGGTGGGGGTAGGGAGAGGGAGAAACTTATTTCTGAGTCAAAAGATTTTATCTATCTGTGGAAAAGCAAGTATAAAAGGGAAATCTCATTTTTGTACTATGGACAGCATGATGTTTAATCCGTAACACACCCTGAAATATCAAAACTGTTGTTGTTACTCAAAGCAGTCCATGTTTAGAAAAGAAACAAGAGAAGCTACACGGAACATTCTAACACTTCTACCACTAGCTTAGAGAGTAGCATAAGCCAGTAAAAGAACTTGACAAGAACTTAAAAGGAAAAAAACAATTAACAAGTGAAAATGAGCAGCTACTTCAATTGCGTATGTATATCTGCACACAAAGTTCATCTTACTGTTCTGTGGACTTTTATTTTCTGTAAAAATACAGGAACTGTTTAGATTTTTTCTGTTATTAAATACATTTGTAAAGATCAGGACAACCTACAGGTGTTTCGTTTTATACCCCTGATGCCCATTTTTTAATTACTCTTGCAACTACAATGAAACCAGGAAGTTTTCTACACCCAGAATGAGCAGGAGGGACAGAGTAGTTTATTTACATATTTAAAAGGAATCCCTGTAGTGTTCTTGTATGATCACCAACAGATGATGCATACTAGATGCCCCTCTAAGCCATTCGCAGAAAAAAATTGTTTAAATATTTAACACGCTTTTAAAAATTTCTCCTGACTCAAACCATTACCAGTTTTTTTCATTGTGACTGGAAGTAAAATGTATAATTGAAATAGCTGTTACTTAATAAATAACCAGAAGCTGTGCACACAAATGCATAGTATTTCCAAATCAGATCTTCACGCATACTTCATGCATGTTATTTTCCATATGCTAGAATATAAGACAAGTCTAAGTAAGATCTCAATCCAAATAACAAAACTTTATAGAGAACCAGAGGCACTGACTCCAAAATAGACCTGGGTCTATCTCCTGTATAAACAACTTGATCTCAGGAATACATTTAGGATGCAAAGCAAGCATCCGCGAACCTCACTGCTGCCTTTACTCAGTCAGGTAAGCCTTACTGTTGGCACTGTTTAGCAAGAAGACAAGATACTACAAATAAATACTGCTATTCCAGGGAAGAAAAAAACCTGACTGCATTAAAATCTGGTCAAAACATGGTCAGGAAAACAAAAAAGTGGGACTTAGTTTTTTTTACCAGATCTCTGATTCACAGTGCAAGCAACTAATTTTAGCTTCAAAAAGGTTGGGTTTAGTAACCTCTATGCAGCCAGTTCTACCATGGTAAATTAAATGGGTTTTGGTTTAACCTGTGTTTGTCAGGTTTGTTCCATGGACTAACTGTGCAGTCCACTATTTTCAAGGTGCATCCTCAGACAAGTATAATACCTGTATAAATTACTAGGGTTATAAAAGTGCTAAGAAGTACAGCACTCACCCAGCAGAATTTTTAATAGCAATGCCTAACGCTGGAAAGCCTTTTGCTACATCTTCCAAACCAACAGTCTCATCCTGTTGTTAAATAAAGTCACTTTACACTGTGATTCACTTCAGAATTCAATTTTTAAGAGTCATTTTGTAGAGCAGAAATACATTCCTACAAAATTAAATTCTCTTTACTAGAAAAGCAGGCCTTCATACATTGAATGCTGTGATCTTGGAACTGAAGCTCTTCAGCACTGAAATGAAATTTATATTCCAGGGTAAGTTTGCATTATCTCCTGCATGTGACAGGACAGTGGTCAAAGAAAAAGGGGCAAGTCATGGAATGCTACATTTCTGATACTTTTAATCTCCTTATTTTAGGATTATCTGATCCCCACTACATACCTGAACTTGTCACATACTAGTATCTGTGTCTGTGTTATGAATGGTACAGCTTCAGTGATGAAACAGCAATATCTTTTTTCCAGTTACCTTTTATTAGCTATAAGTTGCATTTCTACCTCTGCTAACTGCTCCTTGCCTATGCTACACTTCACAGGACGTACATTTACTTGAGTTTTGCAGGCAGAGATGCCATTTGTTTGCTGGTCATGGCTTGTACTCCTATATTGCATTTAAACAGGACTACTCCCTGAGATAAATTTGCATTAGTAACACATACTGGAAAAGTATCACAGAACTGTTCGACAGAATAACATTATTTATATAATTCTGATTATTATTCACCCCAAATTTTGTAAGATTTGAAATGATGTAGAGGGAACATACTGTTAGTATCCTACATAAAATTTATCCTGATCACTCAAATAGTTTCTTAAAACACCATCCCCTGGATGCCTCCTTTTGAAATGTTTAACGAGGTATACATAAAGAGGGTAATAATTATAATGGGGGTGTAATGAGCTTCACTATCAACAGGAGTCGAGTACAGTAGATTTTTATTTCAGATAGTTATCGCTATGTGCAGTAAACACAGCAGCAAAACCAAAGAAATACAGCCTTTGAATTACCTCTAGTGAAGGGAATTCACAAAAGAGAGCATTAATTTTTATTCTTCATTTGTTATATGAATCTGTCAGGTGTTAAGCTAATAAATCAGAGACTGGAAGCCTCATGTACTGACATACAGCTATATAGTACAGCACACAAAGTAGAAATTCGAATTCCAGTGTGTCATGGCTACAGGTTACAAGAAACCACTTGTGCCTATGCAATTAAACATCAGTTTCCACACCGAAAAGACAACTCCTTGTAACACGATCAAGAGAAACAACTGCCTTACCTACTAGCAGCAGACCGCAATCACAAGAGATAGCCAGGGACCACCATAATACACGAGCTATACAGTTACCCTAGAATGAACGACCTTTTCCTAGGGAAGACAAGACATTTATTTACAAGCCATATTCACTCACTCTCGAGCCCTACAGCCAAAACAACTGCACAGTTCCTAAATGCTGCTGATGCATTTTGTAGTAAGTGTTGTCAAGCTGGTCAGGGCCTGGGCTGAGATCTCTGAACTCACGCAAGACACTGAAAGCAGGTACCACCAGCTGGTTACACTGCTCATTCTGGTTAACAGGATTATTGAACTGTTTTGATGGGAAATACTACTGGGCAAAAGCCATAAGGCCAGTATGTGTAAAATCAAGCCATCTCAACCTTCCAAAGATAAAAAACTTGTACTAAAATAAAAATGTTTGTGCTCTTGTTTTTTGTTCAGTGTTCCATTTTTCCTAATGAGTAATTTTTCCTTTGTATTTCAGACAGTCTCATGCATTTAAAGAAGTAATTTTGTAGCTGAGATTAAAATTACTCTCTGAAGTTATTATCCTGAAACTAATTGAGAATTACGAATGGCACCACTATGGCAAAGAAGTCCAACTGGTAAGCGGTGAAGACAATAAGCCTTTACTGCTCACTCAGCTGATAACACAACTCTACTTTCAGCATTATGAGCAATTAAACAAACAACTCACGCTGGTCAGTTTGAAAGCTCCAACCTAATCTCGCAAAGCTATTCTGGTAAACCACAAAGCTGTCAAGGTTCCTTCATATGCTGCTTAGCATATTAATTATGTCATTATGTTTTTAAATACACAGTTGATACATAACAATGAAATTACAAGGAATTGACAGAAGAAAGGAAGGTATAAATACAAGCTAGGTAAATTCAAAGCAAATTCATTTAAGTTCCAAACACACATCTTCAGTATGAAAGTCATTCTTTAATGTCAACTTTTATTTAAATGCTGTCTTACTGATTATTCTTTTCCTACATCCCAAGATCTTCTGTGCTGCTACATTATCTGTAAACAAACAAAGCAGAACAAAGACTAAAAGCACTAATTACACACGAATACTTCTCAGAAGCCAAATAGCTGCCTTGTTTTACCACATACATCCCTCCTTTCAATTGCAAGAACTCTGATGAACAAGTTTTGAGGAAACAACTGCTTTTGTAATCAACATTGATCTTCACAAGCAAAAGTGTATTGGCTGTTCCCTGTCTTAGGCCTCTAGTAAGCTGTTATTTCATGTTCACCAGCTACATTACAGCTACTTGATACCGTTATATAACACATACTTATACTTTTATTTAACACGTATGTACTGGAAACTGAAGTATTTAAGTCAGGATCCACTTTTCAAGTTTTTCATTGAGTCTACCTACAACAGCTCATACACACTGATCTACACAACTGATGTGCAACAAGTAATTCAGCCAGGTCTAAACATTTTTCAGACTGCAGCTGTGGCATTTCAAGCATGCCATTCTGAGCACTAACTCGCCAGTCAGCTACAGTCAGTATCAGTCTCTGAAGAAACACAACATCACCTACCTGTGGCAACACCCACATGAAAAAAGTACTTTGAAGCAAAACTTGTCTTGGTTGAGGAAAAAAGAACAAGAACCTCCAACTTTGCATTACTCTAACAGCACAGATGCTGATCAGCCTACATGATAGACTTCAACTCAAAACACTTCTCATGCTGTGTTGCGCTCAGTAGAATATTTGAAAAGTTGAAATAACAAAGGTTTATAGGCTTTCTGGGAGGAAGCATCTATAAAAAAAAATCTTAAAATTTTTTAATTTTTTTTTTCCTGACCTCCTACCCATACATGTACCTCCTAAGCAACCTCCCACTGGGGCTCAGAACAAGACCTTCTTTTGTAATCTTGGGATATGCTTGAAAAAATAAGTTTGAAGACACAGATTAATACTCATAAGTACCAGTGGTACATTTTAAAATAGATCTCAGAGTAAAGTGCTTGAATAACACTGAATGCAAAATGCTCACTTTCCCTTTTATTACTACACACAAAAGGCGATGACACCTGAAAATTTAGTTAATACCACAGCAGCTGAATGCCAGCTTCTGTCACCAGGACACAAGGGACCTGGATACAGGCGTCAGATGCCAAGGGAGATCTCCTATTACTGACCTTTTCTTCCTTAATTCAATTGCATTTCAAAAAAAGGCATGTTAAAAACATCATTAGAAAGGCTAACAGAGTAACATGCTGAGAAGTCAAATAGATTTGATTTAAGATAGCTTGTACCTATCACCTGCAAACCCAAACACAAGGAAGCACTGAGATGAACTACTCAACTCGATCCTTACTTCACTAGGTTTTGGAACTCTAAACGCATAGCAATGACTCATGAATGTGAATTAAGAATTCACCTATAAAGACCTAGGCTTTAGTAAGCCATACTACAAATAGAAATAAAAAATTGCCATCAAAGTGCACAGAAGGCTTTATAAATGAATTGAGGTGATAATGTTCCACTAAGTAGAATGACCCTTTCCTAAATCTCATCACTGCAGCAGTCATCCACATGGGCCCCTGCTGACACTAAGAGATAGCAGCATTAGATTTTAAACTACACTGATCCAAAGACTGGACATCATGTTCACTATCCTGGATGTGTTCCTGACTGGAAACAGGACATTTGAAAATAAATTACTTTTGCATGCATATATTTGGCTCAAAGATCCACTGTGATTACTACCTTACACAGAACACTGTGATTACATACAAACCTCTGGCTTTATGTGAAGGGCAGAGTGCTGGCACATTTTAAATTGTGAAAGCTTAGAATGACACTGATCATGTGTCAGCTTGCTGTGTAAGCCTAAGATTTTAGTGTCCAAATGCTTTCAATAATTACCAGAAAAACTGCATTACATAATTTCTGAGATAATCAGAATAATCAAACTTTAGTTACCAACTGTACTGATATCTTGGTTGCTTGGTACATCAGTAGACTTTTTTTTTTAATTCAGTCATCTCTCCCCATCACAATGTAAAGAGAAGAGAGCTCTAGTTAGTTCTCTAATTACATCCTTGCCTCCTTTTACAAAATACACAATGCTTCATGCATTAGCAGAAAAATCAAAACAGAACTCTGTCACCATTAAGTAATTTTTATGATACGTAAAAACTGTATTCCCTTAAAAGCTAACTTACAAACTACAGACTGCAGCACATTTCCCAGACAGGCACTGAGTAGTCAAACTCTCAAACATTAAACTATGACTGTCTTCAGTATACACTGATTCTTAAAAACGAAATACATTTGTATTCCGAATACCCTCAGTCTGAACTCTCCAATTACCTATAAAATACCTGGCCTCTGTCTGAAGCAACACACTTGAGACTTCCCAGGAAGCACAACATACAGTAGCAGTCATCAGCTGTAACTCTAGCAACCACAGGGAAGAAGAGTTGAGGAGGATTATTTGATATCGTGCCTCATACAAGGCAACTGCAACCTGATGCTTTCAGTTTCATGCAGTGAGGCTAGGACAGACTTTACGCTTTAATTCAATGAAAATAAAAAAAATCTCTTATTTATAAATGGATAATCTAGGCAATGTTTCCATCAAATCCTCAAAGTAATCACAATGCAGGATGCGTGACTTTATTTTGTTTGATCATACAGACCTGTTAGCCCTAGTTTTTAGTGATTTACTAGTTATTGGACATATTACCCACCATTTCTTTTTCCCTATGGTCTGTGACCACATCTTTCTTTCCCTCAGAAAAATCCTTTGAATCACTTCTATTTCGTGAGGAATTATATCTGTATTATTATTATTTCTTTATGGAAATTCCTAAACCAAGAACAGGTTAAGTATACCTACACAAAAAAGATCATCACCAACCAAAGACTTAGCTATCACACAGCAGGAAACCTGAATCTTACAACATGCCTTGTTTTTTCCTGTGCCTAACACTTTCTATGTCGCAGTTTTAATGCACACAGACATGTTAAGTACCATTAATACATCTTGTTTCTACTCACTCATAGTTACACAGCATACAACTGCTTTTAAGGTAGCACTTTTACCTACTTTTAGATTTAAAACCCTACCTTCAAGACATGCTAAATTAAAGAGAAATATTACAGGAATGAACCAGAGATGCATCTCTTGTCACTAGCTTTGATATCGAAGTGGTAACAATGGAATTAAAAACTAACTGAACTCTTAGGCCAGGACTAAAGGTTGAGCTCCACAACAGAATAACACTGTAATTCTAAATAACTTGCATTACTTTTTTTAATTGCATCAGGAGGATAAACCTGATGATCAAAGTAATGACCAGGTTATGGCAGCCAATATAGAACAAAGCACCGATTCACAAAATTCTAGACACGTTTTACTGTTTCTGACACCTCTGTATCATCCATGGTCCCAACTCAAATACTGCCCTGCCTTTGCCTCTTTGCCACTGCACAACATAAGCAGCTGAGACAGGGTGATCCAGAAACTGCCGAGCAGGAGCTGGGGCAGAAACATAAAGCAAAGCACATTCCTGCTCCCGCACCTGCCACTGGCCCCTAGGCGAGCTCTTGGACCTCAGCGTGCACCTCCTCATTCACTGCCCAATTTCCCAGGCCAAGCTGCCTTCCCTGCTTGAGTTCTGTGCTGTGTTAGACCTTGAATTTAGGCACAGATTGTTAGGAAGGCACCACACTGATCAGGAGCCCAATGAACCAGTGAACCTGCAGCCAGTAGGCATATCAGAAGACAAGCTGCTCTCTGAATAGACAATTTTATTCTTTGAGGCAACAATCAGCTGTGCAATGTCAGTCAAGCAACTTTCCCCACTGAGATCACTTGATTTCTTGCCCTGTGTCTCACCCCTTCACACCACAAGCTTTTAGAAGTGCGTAACTGTCTGTATCTTGGCGTCTTGGATGGACAAATTATTATTCATTGTAGAAGATTTCCCATCATATATATAAAAAGATGTATTTCATACTCATCACATTAAAAACTGACGCATTTTCATCAACATAATTAATGTTTGTTGTATTATCACTCAAATAATTATATACAGTTGTGGTTCGAGAACAACACTCAGCTCTGAAATAGCACTCCATCTGTAGATCAATGCAAATGCAGCTGGTAATTCAGCTTTTGTGAACAGGTCGTCAGCATGACTAGCATATTAACGTCTCAGCCAAGGAGCAACACTTAGAGGCATTCTTTTAAAGGTTAATGAAATGGCTCAATATGTACTTCAGCAGTAATTATTTCCAAGAAACTGGTTAAAAGCAAATGGGCCTCACTTAAATTTTAATTCAAATTATAATTTTAATATGAACAGTTAATATAGGTGTTGACTGGTTGTTATGAATATATGCTTGCTCCTGATCCTTTTGTAACCTGCTAGATTTGTTCAAGTTAATTGCGTATGGCATCACTGATTAAATTCCCTGGAAAAGGATGCAATACTTACATATAATGACTAATTCTCTCAGCTTATTGATTCTAAGTTCAGAATCATTACGTCAGTACCAATGCAGAATACGTGAAAGACAGATGCTATACTTGGTTCACAGAGAAAGCTCACATCAAGAGTAGCTCCTAGTAGCCCTAACTATTTAAGATTAAATTTGTAAGCTGTTATCTACTTAATTTCACATTGATTTGGCCACCCACCAAAATAGTTTTCTGACAAAACAAATACATACATACACACACTGCAAACATCCGTTTGAAAGCATTCAGCATATTAATATATTGTTCACTGTAAAGACCCACATTAGAGTCCTCCAATGAGCTGTCATTACAAACAGATAAAAGCGCATCAGTTCCAAAGACCTGAAGACTAAGGTTCCTTCAAGCATCCTACCTGCTGCTACACTAAAGTTACAATTATCTTTCGTATTTCTTCATCTAGACAGTATGTCTCTTGTAGAGTAAGCTTCACCTTTGCAGCCTGAAATCTTTGAGGGCTTCTTCGAAACACATCCTCATAAAGATCAGACCCTTGATATAGAACTGCATTATTCCTTGAGTTACAACACCCCAGATTACTGAGAAACTGATGAACAAAGGCTCAGTTAAGTCAACCGGCTAGCATTTCAGCTACAAGAAGAGCTGAGACTATATCGTAAATGCAGAGACCCTGAACGACTCTTGAAATTAATACTTTCTAATTGCACATGGGAATACAGCAAACAGAAGAAAGAATTAAAAGAAAGGAATTCTTCCTATGTCTTACTGAGGGGAAACATAAATGTTATGGCCAGCTTATCCTAGCCTCATTATCTTCTAAGGAGAAGTGTTCTATCTGCTGAAGGGTACCTACCTCAGTAAATTCTGGGGATTTGCTTTTTAACCAAAGGTTTGTCAATCTAAGTCTCCTGAGACCCTCCAATTTTTATCTGGTATCACACCCTGAGATATGGGAGATAAAACTTCAAAGCACTTCGCACAGTCTACTAAACATTGTCAAAGGGATTATTTAAAGCTACTCCCTGTCTCCTGCCAACATAAGGCGCGAATTTAGCAAGAGATAACCCTTAGAATGCAAATAGCAAAGCAACATGGAACACTAAGAAACAACAATAAAGAGGCAAGCAATATTATATTCATAAAAATAATGCAGGAAGTTTCCAACAAAGAAATAATACTTCTTGCTTAACCAGCATGATTGCTGCCTATGTTTCACAAGAACAAGGCTGTTACAATATCTCTAGGAAATTCTGTACAAAATGCTATTTAGCATCTCTTGAAGTGTTCAGTAGCATGCCTTGTTTGTCAGATTTGTTGTTTTATGTGCTTGCACTGGAAATGCTAAGCAGAAATTTTTCACCAACAGTACAGTTTTAAAAACAGATGTAGATAGTAACAGCCAAAAAACCCCTACCAGTATTGAGGTTACATGTAAGTATGAGACACGAAACACTATCTGCTACTATTTCTGTGGTGGTCTATTTCTTCGCAAGCGTTAGTAAAGAACTGGCCTTGACAGAAATGTTGTGCATGAAGAAGGAAAAGACAGAGCTCCACAATCACTGCAGAAATACAGGGATTTTTTTTTTTTCTCTCCCCCCCCCCCCCCCCCCCCCCCCGCATTTTTGTTATGTATTCTGCTTTATTTTTTAACTGCCACCTGTTTTAACATTCTGGAATTTATTATCTAGTGTTCTGTACTTCCTGTATTGTGTGCTGACTTTATGGAAGCATGAGGTAACCTAAATTATTTTAATTAAAATGTCTGTTTGCATCTACAAAATTGTTAAATAATTTTCTATCCTACTGCTCTTACTGTATATTACTATTATTTAAAAAGGCATTTTAAAAGTCTTCAGGTGATTTCTGTTATTACTATAAATCAAGTAAGTATGGGTACTATATAAATTAAACATGACACTTGGAATCAAATCTTACAATCTCCGCTAGGCAAAATTCCCAATTGAATTAACAAAGCTTTACCTGAGCTATACCTAAGTAAGAGCTAGAGGAGATGGTCACAGTTACCAGCTACCAACTCTTAAAAATAAATAATAATTTAAAAAATCATTCTAATGCATATACTTATTTTTTCCAAGCTCAATTAACTTCTTTAGGTATCACTGAAATCATCTGACAGTAACACCTAGCATCCAAGATACCCGAAAGTAAGCTGAATAATCTGTACAGACAAGAAGAAATGTAATTAGCTAAAATCCATAAGCATGTGCAGTTCAAGAATATAGTTATGATAAACAACCTAACCTGACTTTTAGATTTTCTATTACTCAAGCGCAATCTGCTCCTCACACCTCAGCGGATTAGGCACCCTCAGTGGGAATACACAGTTGCAGCCAATAGCAGACCAACAGCAACATTTTTAGTCTTGCATATTTTACTCTCTTAGGCCAGCTTTTATCCTTGCATTTCTGTGAGCAGCTCAGGTCTGAGCAAGTGGGAGCTGTACAGAGCCAAAGACAGTTGTCCACCAGTCCTAACTGGGTTGCCTGTCCCACTGGAGCAGATCACGACACTGACACAACTTTGACAGTAATGAAGACAAAAGGAAAGAGCTGGGAGACATGTCAAAAACAATTAGAAGCACTGGAAAACTTCTCTTCAAAAGGGAACTTACTGTGCATCATGCTAAAACATGCTTATGACTTTCCTTACCTAAGACTTGATCTATATGAACTGACAAGTGTGTAGGTGTGCATGAACTTTCATGTATGTATTTGCATACATTAACATTGACTAGCAGAACTGTTAAGCTGTTTTATAATCGCTCATAGAAAGAACTGGTGGATTTACTGTGGTACATATGTGCATGTTAATACTGCCAGCCCATCCTTCTCCCTAGTATTAAATTATTCCTTTCATTCAGACAAGGGCAAAGTATTTTTACTTTATGATATATAATCTTGCTAAAAACAACAGAAAGATACTAAAAGTAATTACAGATAATATGTAAAGAACAAAAAAATACCTAAAACTCAGCAGCAATGTATCTCTTTACTGTGTACAGGGATCCCAAGGGAGAAGGGGCTGGGGAAGAGGAAATTCCCTCATGTTCAAATCCCTTCTGGAGATTAATTCAATACATGCTCCCCTGTGGGTTAAGAAACTCCACATACATAAAGTGTACATTCACCTGTTCATTTTCTCCCAAATATGGAGAAGAGATACGTCCTTCAAGAGACACTAAGACAGAAACAAGAATCTCCCTCTCTTTAACTCATTAAGGAACTAAACAACTGACTGTCCCCTTTATGGCTCTGAAAACCTCCTCCTATTAATATCAACTTAAATGCTACTGTAATGGGTGCTGATCTACATAATGTTATGGTAACACATGCAGTTTCTTTCTCTAAACAAAAGATGTTGTTTTTCCAAACTAACTTGAAATCAACCCACTAAAAATTGCTTACAATGAAAAGCTACATTACTAGACTATCTTTTCATAACTGTTAGTTTATATTCATCTCAACGATAAAGATAATTTAAACTATGAAATGAAGTGTTCCATGCAGCTCAGAATTATAGAGTTGTGCTTTGGATAGCCATCCTTCAATAGCCTTGCTGTCCCTTCCAAACGGGTAAGAGGTTTATATACGGTGTCAATATACATATTTATATATGCGTGTCAACTAGTGGCTCATTTTTACTTTCAGAAATGCAGTTGGAAATAAGTAAACTGCAAAAATTTGCAAGTCTTCTGAATCCTGCCCTCAGTTAATTTTAAGTGCTTTTTTTTTTTCTCGCAATTTCTATGCAATTCATTACACACTGGTTTTTCTTCTTGGCCATAATAAAACCTGACACAGTAGTTCACTTTCTTCTTAATTATTTTTTGCTTTGTTTTAAGGTTTTGGGAAGTGCTTTATCTTTATTGTCTTTGACAGGGAGGGTACATGAACTAAAAATACTCTGTGGGCCTTTCTGCACCAGCTCTTTTCCTCTCTGTGCTGCCTGCAATTGTGAGGGCTTTTTATTTGATAACCCAGATGGTCTCTTCTAGTTTTACATTCCTTAAAAAGGACACCAAGTACTGTAAACTGATGCCACATGGCATACAAAAATCACAAAATTCTTTAAAATGTCATGCAGTTATCGAGCAAGTTTTAGCCCCATTCATGTAACTTCCCTAAATGAAAAATATCATTTTCAAATGCAGTTTGTCTTAACAAGCTCTGAAATCAGAAAATTAAGCTGCCTCTACTATATTAAACAACAAAGGCATAAATGCAGCACGTCTCCCCCAGATCTGCAGCAGAAGTACCGTGATTATTGAAAATACATTCAATCCTGACAATATGCAAAAGCAACATTTTTTTGGACATGATGATCCTGAAAATAGACACCAAGATGTATTTTTGTGTGGAGACAAGTATTTGACAAATACAGGAAGAGCAATCCTCCATCACTATTATTATGATCTACATCTTGTCCTCAGAGGTTATTCTTTGCAGTAACTATCTTTTAATGATCTGTCAATATGCCAGCAAGCACAGTTAGGTCCTGAACTCACAGGAACCCCTTACATGGAATGCAATGTAAGTGAACAACACAACTGATTTTGTGTTAGGAAACTGAGTTTGTAATCCAAGAGTAGCATCATTCCTGTGCATATTCTAGTTGTTCATGGAAGCTATGCTGGTAATGGGTAGCTCAAGACTGGTAAGAACTTTCAGATGGATAACCCTGACTAGACCAAAACACCATTAACACGTGATGACAACAAAATACAAAAAATTTCAGTAAGAGTCAAGCCAACATGGTTTAGAAGCTAGGAATAAGCTAGTAAGGAAACATGAAGAAAAGCACTGAATCCAATTAACAATAAATATGAAGATGTGCACTGGAAAATTTAAAACACATCTATGTAACAGTCAACAAGGAACTAAAGCACTGCTCTCTGTTAGGTATCTCCTTCAGGGTACACTGCTCACAACTCACCCTCTTCTGGGATGCAGGTCAGGTAACCAAACATTTGGTATGGCTGCCTCATTACTAAGAATGCATGTGAGAAAGCGTTTGTTGTTTAGTAGCCATTAGATTTAGAAGGTTTGTCCTGAAATTGTGAAACCAGTAAGAAGCCTTGTCAAAGGCTTTCCAACTGAAAAGCCTTTTTAAATCACCTTTGTTTTCACTCGAGGGATTTTTAAAAAGGCACAAAGAACAGCTTGGTGCTCAAACGCCTTTAAAAGTGTCTTTGACAGAAAGCCACCAGGGAAGTCATTCAGTGTTACAGCTCTGACTTTTTCCAACACTACAAATCAGTGCTTTGCTCCTCCTCTACAAAAAGAGCCACACGGATTTATGCAGTTTCTTCAAATTAAGAAAGAAACCTACCCATCCTCACACACAAAGCACGAAGGTGGGATTTTCTCATCTCCTCAGAAGTCAACAGTTCAAATAAGACTCCATCTTTACCTTTCAGGGCTCAGACAACTTAACTCTTATGCCAGTTTGCAACAGTGGTAACAACCCTATCCCTTCCTTCCAGATGCAGGCTGACCTACTTCAGCAAGACCAATAGAAATTAAAAATAAATAAATAATAATGTTTAAAAATATAATCAAAGAGAATAAGACAAATTCTTGAAAAGTATCTGCAATTAACAGTAGCAGAAAGAAACTACAGCAATAAAGCAAGAAAAACTTTGCATCAGCAGAAGAATTCTTCACATGCCTACATGGGAAAAAGTACCAGGCTGTCATACCCACTGTGAGCAGCTGCTTAGGAACAATTACACACTGTCTGGATCACTTTTTTCCCCCCGAAGTCTGCCCACTGAAAGACCAACTGATGTTAAGTTCAGTGACTAGTTCATGATGGGACTTTACAAGAGAATAATTAGGTTGCCTTCCTATCACTCAGTAAGTTATGGTAAAACAATCAGTAACACTTTAAAATTTTAAATGCTGCTGCTCTGCAAACCCTGAAAACACTAACACACAAAAAAGCTTTTTGTGCTTGTGCTAACTAAAGGAAGATCTGGATGAAGCTGGCATCACATGCATACCACAAACGTGCAAAACAATCCACTGAACAATTTTACAGAATGCAGCAAGACTGTTTTCCTATCATCACCAGAACAAAAGCTTAAGTGCTGAACAATTATAATTAAAAGCCTAATAATCCAAAGACGTGACAAAAAGACACATGCCTGAAAACTACTTAGAAACATAAGTCCTGTTTGAAGGTCTCGAATCTGCTGGCTATGCCTGTATGAGTAAAGAGCATGATAATGAAGAATTGAACTAGCACAGTTGTACAAACATACTGCTTTGATTTCTGCAAATTCGTAGTATTGCCCAGTTAGCTCACAGTTTTGAAATCAAAGCTGTCACGGAAAAACAAGTATCTCTGAAAAGCCTTAAGGATCTTAACTCAACGACAGATATTTGTACTACTGAAGTAGACATCAAAGTTTATGTTACTGGCTGTTAGCTCTGGTTTTGGACAAGCAAACTTTATATAAAAGGGAAACACAAGTTTTATATAAACTGGGTTACTACAGAGGGATTTATTTTCAAGGTTTAGTATCATCTTTAGACTGAAACAAAATATCATTTGCAATAGATAAGGACTTTATCCCCAAATCCACTCTCAATGTCAGCCTTTGAAAACTGATCCACTTCACTCTTCAAGGTCACTACTGAACTGGAAACATTTTACAGTAATCACTTTTATTTAAAAAAGAAAAAAAAAGATCTGTTCCATTCCTACAGTCATCACTTGCCAGCAGAGCTATATAAAGTGAGACCATTTTCAAAATTATTTGCTGAAATCAGTTTCTGGAGGCTAAAGTGGATCCTTACAGGGTGCTAGGAATATAGTTGCTGCTAACATGCTTAACTACCACGTGATATAAATGGAAGCACAGCCAACAGCTTATTCTGCATCTCAGGAGGCCAGGAGACTTTAAGAAAGAGTCAGAAGAAGCACTTGCAACATTTTTATTTAAAAAAAAAAAAAAAAGACAAACAAAAAAAACCCTTAGAAAAAACACTAGGTCAGTCCATCACTTCCCATGTATAAATAAAAGTTGTACATGTACACTTTTACTTTTTACATGGAATATACATACAAAAATACATATATATTTGTGTAATACATATATGTACACACACATATATATTTATCCATATACACATACTTCATCTTTTCATTTCCAGACCCTCTAAAAAGATTTAAAAGTCTGATTCAGGAAGATGCTTTTCCTTTTGATCTCAACCTGTTAATGCAACCTTTTTCTATACCTTGAGTTTACTCTATAAACTGAATCTACAGCCAGATGAAGCAGATGATTTTTCAAGTAGGACCTAAAAAAAATTTTTACAAAATCTTGCTTAGCTGTTAGGGTAAAACCTAATGAGGCCTCTGTAAAGAACTTTCAAAGGAGTGTTTATTTCATAATAATCAAAGTACATATTCCAAACAGAAGCACTGTTTTTAAAATGGATATTCCAGCTGCCTGGAATTTAAATGAAAAAGTGTGACTTATTCCTCAAATTTATGCTTCATTAACATGAAGTTTGCAGAGAATAATAGTAATTACACTAGAAGCACACAAGCTTGGGTGAAATAGTGTTTTTTAAACTGTATGAAAAGAAGGAGGTCATTTGTTTGACACTACCTTTTTATGACATTAATCTGCTTTACAATGGCAGTTCTTGCAGCATATCTGAGTGATGGATGAAGAATCTGAGTACAAGACCATTATCATACTGCTGCCACATTTGCCCTTAAATTCTTTTTTAAAAAATCGTATTTCACCCTCTTTCTGTGCTGAGACATACTGTGCTCTCTTTTCCTAATTATAGGAATGCAATGAGTTACAATACATTTTCATACCTTAGCCTCTTACACGTGCTCTGAGAAGGGTAGCTAATCTCAGGTGCTTTAAAGCTGAGTTATTTTATCACCTAAAGCATTACACGGGGAAGGGAGTATGGGGGAAGAAAGACAGACGAAAGGTTATTTTCTAAGGATGTCCTGGACAGGTAGAGAAACTGGCTGTGATCTAACAGAAAACTTCTGTTCTTACAGACACCTGAAAGCCATTTCATTCCTTAGCCTTCAGGCGCCTGGGCTTCAGAGAGGAACCCTGTGAACTAGACACTTAGGTTTGCCAGACAGCTCATACTGACAGCTATCTTTAGAGTTTAGAATTCAAAGTAACTGATAACATGAGCAAGAAACTAGCTGGAATTAGCTGTTTAAAGATATTCTGTTACTTGGTTAAAATTCTGACAAGCACCTTATAAGGTTGCAGAAAACTCACCCTGTTGGCCTCCACAGGCTTGTTCATCCATTGCCAATAGGCATCGGTACACTTTCAAATGAACTGAGCTGAGCTCAGTTAAAGGCTTATCAAGAGCACTCACCTAGTGGAGGTATTTGCAATCATACAGCTGCTGGATAGAAGTAACTACATGAAACAGTCCTGGAAGCAGACAGTAGAACACAAGCTGTCCTCAAGACACAGTGTTGTTCATTCTTTAAGCCTTTAGCATTCTCTGAAGAATCACAGGGAGAACATGACAGCGTGGAAACACTACTCAAAAAGGTCTCATAACGATGGTCAGCTGCTGATGTACAGTATTTACTTTCTTTGAGCAACCTCGGCTAGTTTCCACCATTATCTTTTCCAACATTCTTTTCTGAGCATCTCTTGTTTAAATTCACTACTATCAGCCCACAACAGTCATTTAATTAATGATTTGTTCACTTTCCCCACTGACTTACACTAACATGGTCAGATAGCTTTTTGTCCTTGACAGGATCAAGGAAATACAAGGCCAAACCTCTCCAGTATACAGCACTGTCCGTAGGAAATATTAATATAAACAACTCCAAAGCACAGCAGAAGACAGCAAGATCACTCAGAGAAATACGCTAGGAGAAAGCAAAATCCCCAATTTTGTAGAGAGTAACAATTAAAGCAGCTGCTCTCAAATACTGGGAAGTGGAAGGTCCCTGCTTCCTATCACTAAACAACAGGACAACATGAACAAAGGTGTTAACTGCAGGGTTCTCCAAAATACACCCACAGGACTACTCTCATAATTTATATTTGGGGGGTATTCTTATTTAAGGTCACTAGCAAGTTTTTCCTGTCATTTACTCAACCACACTTCACCTAACAGGCTAGGATAAAGGTCAGAGGACCAGCAAGCACACAGTTCACCTGAAAAGGATTACAAAATAATGACTTCAACTGCAAAGAGCTTTTCCTAATGCGTATATACACTACATAACATCTGAATTTTTAGGGTGTGGGTTACTTCAGTCAAAGCTTTGCTCTGTCAGGTTGGAACTGTCACATTGCAATTCCAGATTTGAACTTGGGTCTAACATGCTTCACTCCTAGCCTTTCACGTTCTTAGTTGCAACTTTCAAAAATTCAGTCTTTTTCTCCCATGTTTGTTTTGCTTTTTAGTATTTTATATTAAGTTGGAGCTATAAATAGATTTAGGCAAGTGGTTACATAGGAAGAAAACTGTGCCTTTACAAATGTCTTTAAAACATAAACTTAAAAGATTTTTTTTAAAAAAAAAAAAAAAAGGTGATTCATGTAATACAAGCCTGCTATCTGTACACATACTTAGAAAAAATCTGGATATATTTATGAAGGGATGATGAAGAAGCGTTAGAAAAAAACTTAAAGAATTCTTAACTCAACTTAAAGAATTTTTCTCCTAACAGATGCTCTGCATATGGTTACCTACTTACTGCAACATCCTTTCTTTTCATACACTAAGTAACTCTTTGGGCTTTTTTCTTTACCGTTCCCAAGGAATCAACAGTCCCACACGAAAATATGCTCCAACTGGGAATGTTATGATCACAGATCTTTATATGCAAGTCTTCTCAAGTCTTATACACAAGCATTCTACAGAAAACATCTGTAAATCTCCCCCAGTCACACTGCATAACCTATGAATCTACAAAAATGTGCTGTAAGCGCCTCTCTCCCTTCTGATGTGGGTTCTATCCACCAGTCTCCAAATCCTTTTATTTACTGATCAGAATTTGTCTATTTTGTGCAATTAGATCTAGACTGCCTTGACATATAGTCATGCCAAATATAACACCAAATGATTACTCTGAGATTCATGTCTTCTCGTATCACAAAAATATCCCCAAACCCTGATCCTGTAACAATGCAATACTGTAACCAGTTTTCTTATACTGCTATATGTATTTCCAGACACACATACACCTAATTCAAACAATAAAGGTGCTGTTATCCTTCTGAGTTACTCTCATCTTAACCCAATATATCGTGTTCATTTTAAAATCTGCATTTAGAAGTTTTCAAGATTTATCTTTTACATCTTTTCTCTTTGAAGCAGCATTTGTTTTCTTGATGAGAGGAAAGAGAGAGAAGGAAGAGGGTAAAAGATTATTCTGTTTTTTCCAGTGATCATTAATCTTTCCCTGTCTTGCAAGAAGTTGACTTACCACAGGCTAACAGTCCCAGAACTTCTTACTCCCTTATAACCTTCTGTTAGTCTTTGGTTTCTCACCCCACCTATGTCCTCAGACATCAGTCTCGAGCATATCTTGAGTTTACAAGCACTTTGCTACTGTCCTTAACAAAAGAACTCCCCCCAAAAGTGCACTATTCACAGCCGGCTGAATCTGCAATAAATTGCATCAATGCAAATCATGGCTTGCAGGAGTTTATCCTCTTTGAACACCAAAAGAGCGGGTTGCCACAACTACACCAAAGGCTGTAATCAGGGCAAAGCCTCTGACTTCCTTCCTCCCTCATGGAGGAAGTGGGGGAAAGCAGATATCGTAACAGTTTTACATATGTTGATAGGTTTCTCCCAGTGCTGCACAAGGGCTCTAGAACAAAAAGAAGTTTAGCTCCAGGAGGCCTAGCAAGGCTGGGGATACAACTAACGGAGGGCTGAAAGTTTTGACCACTTTGTAACCCAAACTTCCTGTACAATGGAATGGACTGCAGTTTTATACCCTAAACAATTAAAATCTACATTTGATATTCAAGAAACACTTATCTGCAGCAAGAATTTTCCCATTAAGTTTAGTAATTTTGACATTTTGAAAGAAAAATTTCATATTCTTTCCAGCACATTCACTCCAATATTAGCTCCTTCCTCATCACAATGTGAAATAAAAAATTCTATTAGCTAGCATGTTTACCAAGCCTTGCCAGTTTGTCTTAACTGAACAGCCACAGCAATAACACACATGCATCTGCATAAGCAATGGTTATAAAGCAATCAGATTACATTATCAATTATGAAGGTAACAGACTGAAAAATTTGTAGCTAAGCTGTGCTGTATTTCACATATTTCAAAAAGATACAGAACCTCATAAGAATGAGTTTCAAGTTAAAATTTCAAGTTGTCCACAAATTATAAGAAGATCCTTTGGCAGCAAGAAATCAAAATAATGAGCAGAAAACTCATTATATAACTGTTTTCTACAACTTATTTCATACATGGTCTGAACAACAAAACTATAAAATTTAACAAATGGAATTAAGTAGCCTTTTTTGTTGACATTTCTTAACCTGTCCCAAGATTAATTCATTTGACATTTTCAAGTGGTTTCAAGATACACTGATAAGTATAACAGCTAAATTTTCAAAATCTAACTTGTGGTTAAGAAGTTTCTCCCACCATGTAACTTGTTATTTATTCTCTCTTTTTCATAGTTCATGACTTATCAAACATGCAGCGAAGACTGAACTTCAGATCATGTATTTATTGAAACACATTGACAGGTTATTTCATTTTAGTGAACCAGTGAATTCAAAGTTTTTCTCCACTCACTACTCAATTGTTACATCAACTTCAGTACACAGATCAACAGTCTGTGAAGGTCTAAAAAAAATTAGTTCTCATACATCATACAAATCTTAAGTTTATTCAGTTACATTTAAGAAAAGTACAAAACAAGGAAATCGGGGGTGGGAGGCTGTAGGAGGGTGGGATTAGGGTTCCAGTGAAATGTGGAAAGCACTAGAGAACATACGAAGTTACTCTAAATACTGGTATTGGAAGATTTTCTCAGCATCATGGCTGAGACTTCCAAGGAACCAAGGAGAAATCTGGAAAAGGAAAAAAAAAAAAAAAGCAAAGGAAGACAACAAAGTCCAACAGATTTCCAGGGGAGATTCTGCAGGTCTAGAAACTAAAATATGGATTTGAGCTCTTGAACTTGCTGGTTGACAAAAAATATCTTTGTGTGACACAGTGCCCTGCTTACACACGTCATTCAAGACAACCCACAGACTGTCTAGAAGTCTCTGATTATTCTTTTATATATATATAGGACAAAATATATCGTATTATCTCTGATGATCATAATGCCCACCAGAATCAATTTATATGACTATAGTCATCACAGAATGGAGAAACAATGCTAGTAAAATATATCACATAAAATGAAGAGTTTAAGTAGGTGCAGGGCATACGTAACAGGGAGTTTTCCAGAAAGTAGAAAAGATACTTTTATTTGCTGACTGCAAGGAAAGCACCCAGTGTCCTATTGAGTGCTTGTAGTATTGATCCTTATAGTATTCACCTAGTTTCACAAATACTGCAGAAAGAGGAAATTTCTGTTTACATATATATATGTTTGCATACATATATACATTACATTCCTGATTTTCTGCTTCAATAAAAATCATTAAACACTTACTGATTCCTCCACCTCTATTTTATTGATTTACAGATAGGATCAAACTTAAAAATTTCACCTGCTCATAGCAAGTATGAAAGGCTTTGGGAAAAAGCTCGGTACTTTTCCAAGATCAATTGATCAAGTGCTTTCAGAATCCAGCAGCAAAACCCAGAAATCTTGACAAAAGCACTGCAATCAGAGTACTAATGGAACACAGGTTGCCATCACAGTACAGACAAAAGAGGAGAATTGCTGTTATTAGTTGTTAATACTAAACCCTGCACGCCTGGACGTCTATTTGCAAACACATGCATAGCATAAGCTTCAAGGAAAATAAAACTACAAGAGTACAAGCATAAGCAAAAAACTGTAACATAAATGCATGAACAAATAAAGAAGAAAAATCCCACAGTATAAGCTCTTCTTGGTAGTTTACAAATATAATACACAGTGCAATAAAACACTGGGATAGAGTTTTCAGCTCAAATGTATTTTCTCTCAAAGGTCACCAGCATAGACTTCCACTTTCTACACCGTCATGTTGAAGTGTTTTAGAGTAGAGACTCCCTAAACAAATCAGAGAATGTCAAATATCTCTTACGTATCTGTTAGTCTTTTTACGATGAAGACACCATATGTAATTGCATTTTAACTGCTCATCTCCTTACACTGACCATCTTGTATTCTGCATCCTTCATCAGCTCTGCCATCCAAATTTAATATTGCTTATTAATATTACTTTATAATAATGTTACTACTGTAATATTGCTTTATTATTACAGTATTTTTTCCTCACTTATAGATTTCCTTCTCTCTTTCTCCATTACAATCACTCATGTTTAATTTAGCTATTGCTGTGTATTTTGATGGACGGTTACATAAAGCTCCAGTTTAATAAGTTTGTTATATAAACACTGTGAATAATGAACACACTGAAATTACTTGTATGTATGTTAGGACCAACTCTACCCAATGTGTCAATGGACTATGTTGATACTGGTTTATATTATTTTTTTCAAGATGAGCTGCATTAACGCTTATTTAATTCTTGAATACTGTGACTACTGCCTTCATAGCTGAAGATGTTCAACACCATTATTGTAAAACAACATTAAAGAGTGACAATTACATAAAATTTCCAAGTATTCTGATGACTAATGTTACCAAAATGAAATTTTAAGTACTGGCATTAAGACAACACCTTTCAAAACTAAAGAATAAATAATTAATTTGTAGAAGCTGGTGTTTCATTTAGCACAGCTACCTCATTACCAGTACCAACATCAACATAAGACATTCAGACAGTTTAGGGCTGGGGTTTTTTTTGTTAATAGCTAGCAAGATCTGCTAGCAGGGCTGGACCAATCAGCTTTCCTAACATCAAAAACATCAAGCAGCACTGAGACCTGTCAGGCAGCATCATACAGAGACTCAGAACCACTTTCCCCTGATATCAGAAATTACAAGCATGTTATAGAAGTCTTAATTATTTTCTCAGACATATAGTTCAAGTCCAGCTTTCTTGCTTGGGCAGTAATTAAGTGAGGTAAATTTTATTCTTAGACTGTAGAACTGCATGGGGATTCTCAACAGACTTTACTATCATCTTGGGAAGTCCTAATCACACAACTCTGCTGCACTGGCTTTAAATATTCAAAGAGATTCCTATGAGAGCAACCCATTGCCAGTTTAATGTGACTCATAACTTTTCTACTATAATCTCTACTGCCAGCACTGGATTACGATCAACTGAGTCCAGCTCCTTTTTAGCCCATTCTTTGACTGCTATTTTCTCCTTCACTCTTCATTTGCAAATCAAGGCTTATTTAGTAACATACAATCTCTATTTTAAGTACACCTTTCAGGATTTACGTCTGAGAGCAGCTCAGCACATAAAGATTAGTACATGAGCACATGCTAGGATCAAGCTGCAAACTCTAAGGTTCTGGTCTTTATTTGACAAATAAATCCACTACAGGAAAACTCAAGTGATGATTTTTTGAAAACATTCCTGAAGAAAATGGGAGGAGAGAAAGGGTAACACATGTTAAAGAGAAGGCATCTGTTTACTAACTAGATGTTGTAATATACTTTCTACTTTTTACAATGCAGTTAGAGTTCGTATGTATGAGGTACACTTTCAATCAGGTGGTTAATTTCCGCATTCAGACAATCTGATGCCTTTTAATTCAGAGGCATATTTCACTTATGCATCAGAATACCAAGCTCATTTCCTGTGTAGTGGAAGGTAGATAGATGTAGTGCATAGAGTTACCACTTCAATCATGTTTCCAGGTGTTCCACCTGACGACACATGATGTAAAGACTAAAGTATCCTCTGTGAGCTGATTTCCTGTGATTCACAATTAAAAACTTTGCACTGACCAGTAAGGGCTAAAAATTTCAGATTCATTTCAGGTACACATGATTCATCTAGCTGTCGTGTCCTGCTGTTGCTGGCTTCTTCCCATTAAAGTAGCTGCAAAAGTTGCATTACTCTCTACAGAAAGTAAATTTATACATCTTGGTTTACGTTATTACACTTGAGGCCTGCTCAGTTCATTAGCTGTACAACCAAATGAAAGCGTTTTGAAAAACACACAGCTTGCTTCATTCATATGTTTTACAGGAAAGGACTGGGGTTACAAAAATCTTTGTTAAGTCAAAATTACAGCTGCCGCACTTTCACAGTCAAATTTTGTGGACAAATAAGGAGCCGGGTGCAACTGCTCAAGGAATTCACTCATCATATAGAGTCACAGGAAAATAGCTTACCATGCAAATGAGACAGTTCAAGACAGACTATCTATCCAAGACAAGAATTATATGCATCACACATAAAATATATCATTAATTAGTTTATGATCTGTGTATTGTTTTTATGTCTGTACTGTGTGTCAATATAACAGTTGTTACGCAGCAGCTCCTAAGCAGATTTTCTGCACTTGTCCCCCTTTCTATAGTTTAGGCTCATTAACACAACACTTGCAGATACCAAGAATAATTTCATTGAGCCTGGCACAATATAAACACCTAAATACATGAAGGTCTGGGTGCCATCGCAGAAAAACACTCCCAGAACAAACCAGTGGTTGACAGGAAACAGTCAGATGCGTTAGTATCTTAGTCATCTCTAAACTTTAATTTGTAAGTCTAAAGTATACACAGCTGCACCCAGTAGATCTAAACCACAATCCACATGTTCTGGTTTGATAAGCTTCTATCTACTAGCAGACCAGATTTTTAAACTTCATTGTGATATATATTAATCCCTTTCATAATTCCACATAACTAACAGTAATAGATTTAGTTACCTTTTTGGCTGAGATCTTACGTTTTAGCTGCATTTTCAATATTTAATAATAAACACTGAGAAAGTGCACTTGCTGCTGTGCTGAACATTTCTTAGTGTAACTGTGTCTGGAAGGAAAGAAACCTCATTGGGACATTATGTAAGTGCCATTACCATTAATTTCACTCTTTTGCCTTATGCCTTTTGCAAAAATCAGTATGCAAAAACACAGCAATTTACGTATTTTTAATTAGCTGCTATTGCATTAAAGACTGTTTTCCTTAATATGACCTGTGAAAAATCTAAACAGACTCAAATTTTGGAGCCACAGGAGCTTTATGATGCTTTCAGTCTAAATCTTCAAGACTGGCATTTCTAGTGCATAAAGTAACCTCTTAGAGACTTTGAAAAAGTGTTAGTAAAATATCCCACAGAATTTCCACTTACATAAACAATCCACTGTCTTTCAAGAAAGTTCAAGTAAGTAAACTTGGCAAGCTCACCATGTTATAAACAGCTCTGTCTGTACTTTGCATGCATTTTTGAGTGGAGGATTGAGAAACAAAGCAGCAGGGGAAAAAAAATGAGCTGTTGAACTCCTAGAAAGGATTTGCTTCAAGAAGTGACCAAGTTTGTGAAGGTATTAAAAGGTACTTTCCAAAGCAGTGACTAAATCAAAACATTCAAATACGACATTATTGAATTGTAACATACAATTCTAATCAAGGTCTGTGAAGACCTTAGAGATTTATGGCCTGCTTAAAAACTTACTGAGAACTATACTCCCTAACCTCTTGTCATCTTCCCCCAACCCAGAAAGCACAAACACAGGGTGAGAGAGAGGAAAATGTAGAACAGTGCCCTTTTCTCAAATCTAAGGAAGGAGTACATGTGCAGTGAGGAAGGAGTAAGCTATGACTCCAAAGGGGGATGCAGCATTAGGTACACACATCTAGAATATTAAGAAAAAGGAGGTTTGTCTTTAATATTTGACAAATACCTAAAGATCAGCTGCAGGCAAATGTAGAAGAGTCACAAATAAGAACAGAAAAACACTTAAACTAAATTTTGTCCTGCATCACTTTCTTATGTATTAGTTTTGCTAGTGGTTCTCTTTTGAAAGACTTTGCTTATCCCCATATTTCCCCCACAAACAGACTGCATGTCCAAAGTAAACGAGAGCAGAGTACAACTCCAACAACTTTACAGAGACAACTTGATGGCAGGCAGAATTTGAGTCAGAAGCCACTCTTTCATCATATCCCATCTATTTTATAATCCATTTTTCATGGATCTTACTATACACTGTATATTCTGAAATGCCAAGTTCTCTTACACCCCATGAAAATAGCCAACTGTAGTGTGCACACAGAGGGAGAAGGGAACAACAGAAAGACCAAGTTTGCACATAATATTGAACATACAAATGGTAAAATATAATGTACATGAAAGCCTCAAATACTGCACAGTCACATGGAAAGGTACCTCCTACCTATCACACAGAGCTTAATTTCACAGCATCCATCTCTGTGTGGCTACACCCCAGGGAACAGTGTTGGCATGGTAACTGCAAGCTCTATGGCTTGCTTGCTTGGGTTTTTTTTCCTATTAGAAGTCATACACATTTTTTGTTAGCTTCAGGATCAAGTAAATTTGGACTGATAGAACTGTTGATTTGGAGCAAAAAGGAAAAGGGGGGGTTTGCCTGAAAACACAACCAAACCTGCAGGAGGGAGAAGCAGAAGCGCAGCGTAGATTAAAAAAAACCCAAACCATAAGGAAAAGTTATACATGGCTGTACTCCTCAAAACAGTGTCAAGAAAGAATATGCATGAAAACTTTTTCAATCTGACCAGAGCCACATTAAGGACAGAATGGGATAAATTTCATTTCTGCTCTGGTGCCTTCATTATCACTTTCAGTGGAAAAGCAGAAGAGTGGTCAGAAATAGAAAAAAGACTTTAAAAGATAGTTCATTTTATTTAAAAGTGACTTGTGTAAATGAGGATGTTTTTCAAACAAGTTTGACCCTAAGCTACCTTCACAGCCATCGTATTTGCAGATGTCAGGTCTAACATTTTTTAAAACAAAGAAAGAAAGGGGAAAAAAAAAAAAAAGAAAAAAAAAGAAAAAAAAAGAGTGCCTCATACCACGCTTCCATTATTTTTACTACAGAAAAGTAACTGGCAGACTAATGAAACAGTACATATGAGAAAAAATGTCTAGAAATCACCACGCATACAGTTTAAATTTATCAGTAACACTGTCTCAAGGATGCCCTCAGTGTCCCAGTGAATGATTTCCTGTTAGCATTGCCCCTTTCTACATTCCATTTGCACAATATACACAAACTTGACCCAGTCAGTCACATAGTACATAACAAATTATACAAGAATTCACAAGACAATGCTTTCAGTGGATATGCTGTGGAGATGGCAAGGGGCTACTAATATATCCCCGTGACAAGTACCAAACAAATTAAGGAATCTTGTCAATCTAAAGGTTTACATAACTTTCTCTTTTATACATGCAGGGGTTTACTCAGCAGTTCGAAAACGCACTGAATAAAGTTATACTCTATGCATTTCAGGTACCTATAACATGTGATGCCTCTTTGCACTGCCACATAGTAACATCACCATCTCTCCTTGCAGAAACAAATAGAGAACATGATTCTGGTATCTTCTGGAAATTTCCGTGACTGTGAATTAGACAAGCTGTCACACTGGTATCCCAACTACGTTTTGTTCTTCCAAAGCATATCTCATTTGCCAGACGATGACATAAGAAAGAGAGAGCAATAACAGATTCTCTTTCTTTTTTAAAACTCAAATCCATTTCAAAATCATTTTATCAATTTCTTTCATTAATGGTCTAGGTGGCCATTAATCAAATCTCAACTTCATTCTTTCCCAGTTACAGCTTTAAAAAAAAGAAAAGCAATATAATTAACAGAAGTGCCTTGGCAGCTTGTAAGATCTCTCCCATGTCTTATTTCTTCCACTTTACCTCCCCTACTCTCTAAAACATTAGATCTCAAAAACCAATGTCCTTTCTTGCTACCCGCTAATAAAGCTAACCTTCCTCAAAAACATTCAAACTACTTTGGCCACCATCAGTGGGGACAAATGGACATGGAAATACTTCTGTGTTCATGTTCACACAATCCAACAATTGCTATCTGACAAAGAGAAGCTATAATGCCTGGCCATTCGTAGTGCTGTGTGCCTAATGTTTGCAGAAACAGCAGTGTGCAAGAAGGGGCTCGTTGGTGGGTTTCATGCCATGCTGTTACTTGACTGTTCCATTTTGTAGAACTCAAAGCGCAACCATTGGTAAGCCAACATTAGAGCGGTTCAGAGCATTACACTTCCTGTCTATTAGAAAGATGAATACTCCCAAAGAAAATCCTTTTAGCAAAAACAAGCAGCTGAAAAAGGAGGGGTTATTATCTGTGTTTCAAACAAACATTTATGAGACAAAGAACTGAAGTGACCTGGCACATTTACATTTTTACTACCAAGGAAAAAAAAAAAACCAAACCCAAAACAAACGCAAACTTGTTCTGATTAGTACTGACAATCCCCACTTTTCTAGAGAGCCTGTTTCTCACCAGTACAGGTTCTTGGCAGCATACTGATTAAGCAGGTATGGCCAAAAGCCAACCAGGAACCCAAGTAAGTATTTAAGAGCTTTGCTTCTTGATTAAACAGTAAGGTCCTCCACCTCCACTTGAGCTCAGTTCAGTTTCATAAACAGTCCCTCTGCAGAGCTCCACTGTTTCTTGTAGTTAAAGAGTCCAGGCTTGTTCAGTGTGGGTTACCCAGTATTTCTGACTCACTGAATTCTGTACAGTAGCTGTACAGCAGCTTTGGGATGAATTTGCCTTCTAAACATCTAATTTCTTACACAGACATTGAGAGTGGAAAAAGAAAAAAAAAAAACCACACATCACTTTCCCATAAAGTTTAAGTGGTTCCACTCAATTCCATATTCTTCCCCTCAGCCAGAAACACCTTATTTAAATATTATTACAGAATTCAATATGGTCATCTACTTCTTTTCATAATTTAGCATTTTTAATAATTCTTTACCAGATGGGGCCATTTCAATTTGTGTGTTAGAGAGGACACCAATGGAAGTGCAAGATTAACTTCAAAAAACCTAGTGGGGAAAAAGTTGTTCATTTGCAAATAGCAAATTTATAACTTAAAGCAATACTGGGTGCCATTCTATGCCTTTTTCTATTACCAACTTCATTGTAATGAAGGTTTGAATTGTAGGTCATAGTGTTCACTTCTTTCCATAGCTACTGTAGTTCCACACATAGAATAGTGTGCTACATTTAAAAAAGAGTGTATTTCAGAGTTAATAAAAAGGATACAGTGGCAAGTGAACATGAATCATAAATAAGACATAATTTCTTCAAATTCATTTTGGAATGGTCTATGAAACATTTGAATGACAGAAGGCCAAGTAAGTAGAGTATCCACATTTCAATGCAACGTGATCTATGAGCCTCTAGAAACTATCATAAAAAAGCTCAGACCCTGATTAGACACATTCATCAGCTTATTTTCCATGCTAAGACTCTGACTAAAGGCTAAGACCATGTTGTCTTGTTATCTAGGAAGGCTGGGACCAGTCAAGTGACAAATCTTGCATTATATAACCACATTCTTTTAAAACTCAGAACGATTCTTGTTCTGCCCATCACCAGGTTCTGTTATCTGCATTGCTTTTTGTTTTGTGGAGTTTGGGTTGGTTTTTTTCCTAAATTATTAGGAAATCTATACATATTTGTCACATGAGTTACACATCTGTATCTTACCAGTGAACTGAGCAGAGTGTTCTCACCTTTCCAATACAAAATCATTTCTTTCTATAACTAAGAAAAAAACCCCCTGCAACAATAACTTTACCTCATTCTTAAGATGAAACACCAGTACAGTTTTAAAAATGAATGCTAGGACAGTTGGTATTTAAGAAGCACTCAAATCGTGTAAAACTAGATATCTAGAAAATACTGACTAGAAGACCTAGTTACCTGGAGCTTTCTTATCCACATTACCGTTACACCAGATTGATTATCACACTGAGATCTGACTGCAAATGACTGGACATAATGATAGAATACTGCAAGCTATTTGTCAGTATTTCTGGGTTTTATATGTAAATAATTAATTTCATATACATGCTAGTCTTCACTGTCTAAATTATTATGACCAAAATCATTCACTAGAACCCCTTACAACATGGTATTTCATAGCATGGCCTAATCATATGCTATAGCAAAATAAGATTTGGTAAAGGCAGTACAGGAAATAAAGGAAATAAGATTACACTAATTCAAACACTGAATAAAGAATGGAATGACTGTCTTAATTCAGGCAATTTGAATTATTAATAAACTGTTTGCATCTGTAGAGATTTACTCTATTAGAAAGATTTCCTCAACCATCTGGATCAGGAAATTGGAACCTCAACTTCTGAAGGTCAGATACAACAAAATGGAAAGAGCTGCTCTTTTCCAGAACTTACTACCTTGACTCAAACAAAATTACCTGGAAGTTCATCCTCCCAAGTGGGTAACAAAGTGCCACAGTAAAAAGAGGGATATTGAGATAGCAAGGTAAACAGACTGTTCCAAAATTATTCTCAAATACCATAAGGAGATGGCGTTTCTAACACCAAAATACCATAGCAGCAGAGCAACAGGTGCAGATGTCACTTTTGTATCTGAGTTTTGTATGTCTGTCATCATTCATTAGTTAACAGTCGCTGCAAGAATAGAAGACCTACTTCCTCCTGCATGTGGTGCCCTCACCTTTCTGCTCCAAAGAAGAATACCTGCTGTGAAAGCTGATAGGCCATAACAGTTTTAGTCAGCCCATTAACCACTTTGAGAATAGAGAGAAAGCTTTTCACTCATGAACAAATGTTGAGTTCATTTGTTCATTCTTCTCACTGGAAGCATCTTAGATGTAAAATCACTCAGAATATGTAAATCACTTGATCTACATATTAGTAGACCTCTAGGCTTACAATAATAACCTAACTTTTTTCTCTATATGTAGCAAATTCTACTTCAAGAACAGCACTATTCAGCAATGTCCAAATTTGACTGAGACTTCCCATGAGAAATTTGTTGTCATTGTTGCCAACATGGCTAAAAAGAAACCATCAGTCCTTCGTGATAGATATCCTATCCCTTTAATCTTGCTTCACTGTATCTTTTTTTTTAAGTCTTTTATTTATTATTTTTGACCTCTCCACATGCCATTCTTTCAGTAATTTGCCAATCTTCTTTACAGTTACTTCCACTTCAAAAAATGCCCTCCTTTCTAATGTTACTCTTCCCTTTTACACTGAAACCAATATTCAAAACTTACTTTATTTTGTAATTGCAATGAGAGACACAATTCTCTTCTACTAAGCCAATAATTATTACAGAGATTCAGGTAAAGAAACAGAGGTAATGTGTTAGGAGTTTCAAAATGTTTTTGCAGCCCTGAAGTCAGGTTTTGCACTCAGGACCAGAAGCTGTCTCTTCCTGATGGTTTATGAGACGCTACTAGAAAAAAACACAGATAACTGCCATACACACAGGGTGTACTGTAAATAAGCAATGATATTTAAAAGAAATCCAGTACCAAGCTTTAGAATGTTACATACAAAAGTTAATAAATATCCTCTGAATATATGTGTCACGCATTGTTCAAACATGTATGCCTTGTAATCAATACAACCCTCAGAAGAGATGCATACAATTAGAAAATGCTGTCATTGATTTAGGCATACCAGTTGGTAAATATACATCAAATGTACCATAAGAGAGTTCTACTACCATCTGCACTAGGAAAAAAAAAAAGTAATGATCACTTTTTATGATGCTTTGAAGTCAGCTGACATGGATAATTTTCTCATCCACATTGTAAAAAACTATTAGAGCTACAGGATCCTGCACATTCCAGCACTGCAGCTTCTAAAACTATGTAAACAGAAATCTTGGAAGTAAGACAATCAGAAGATAAAAGGACAGACGGTATTAGCAGTCTAGCATCACTGGGGCTTAGATTAACCACTTCCCTAACAGAGTTCCCCTATATCTCATCCTATCCCACTGCATCTTCTACACATCTGTTAAATGACAGCAATTCTAATTATGTTCTTGGCAAATCTTTTCCATCAAGTACAGTATTCCCAACAGTAATCAAAAGTTATGTTTCCAAGCCTGCATTCACCAGTACATTTGTCATGTATAATAGACATCTTAGATTTTCCTGATGAACGTTAAGTCACAAAAGCCAAATAAATTGCATGACATTTGTTTTGTACTTCCAACTGTATCACTCACTCAACCCTGCCATTCGTTTCTGCCATGACTGAGACATTCACACATCAACATTTTGCAGTTACGATATTCTTAAAACAAACCAACCCGCATAAAAACCCCAAACTCAACCAAAAAAATACATTACTGCCAATATGCTTGCCTTGCTATCATTCATATAAGACATTTTTACTATTCTTTCATAAATGTCAGAAATGCCTGTTCAAGAGGAAAGCTGCAAGAGAAAACACAGTAGATTTCTGCTGGAAAAGGACTATGCAGCAAACAACAGCATTTTCAGAGCTGTAGGAAAGGTATGTGGCAAAGCATGGTCATTAAAGCAGTTTTCAGTAATCAGGTAATCAAAGGTTTTACTTTATACTAATGCATCATTCTTGACATATAGCTGTATGGTTTTGTTCTACCATCAAGTTGCACAGATCTTAGATGGAGTTACTGAGCACTTCATGCACAGTCCACAGTGATTAGGGCTTTACAATTAGTATTTCTGAAATAAAATATGCTCTAACTACATAAGAAACTTCTTATAAAAAAAGTAGCATTAGCAAAATGAAACATACAACCAACTTCCAAGCTGAACAGTTACCACAAGCAGTTGTCAGAAACCCTTTACACAGTTCCACACCATCCTCTACAGAAGGCTGGATAGCCTTATACAGTCACCACTTGAACTGTATACATGAACATACAGCACAAAAGCGGTAAGACAAAATAACAACTGTTTTTCATTGTGCCTCTGAACTACTTGGTTCTGAAGCCAGACAGACAAGCATACTCTTCTCCTTATTAGTTTTCAGAGGCACTGATTCAACATTTTGTATAAGAACCCAGGAAAATTTAACTGTGCAGATGCTTCTTAAATTTGCAGGTATCAGTAGAACACATTAACTTCTCAAAGGTTTAAAAAAATTCATTTATTTATAATACTAATACCTCAGCTACATTTCCAATGTTTATTCAATATGAATATCCCTAAACAATGTTTAACATTCCACAACACGTCAGAAGTTTCAGGCCTTTTTTTAAAGAATATCCATTTTTCTTTTGCACGTTCAGCACCCAGCCATGGATATTTCCAGCAGTGGGCTCAGCATCCTCTTCTCTCCGCAGCAGTATTCAGCACATTGCATTATGTTTCTGACACTGCAGAAAATTACCATAGTTTTGCCGAGAGATCTTGACTGCAACCAGTTCCTGCTGTACTTGCAGAGAGAGAGTACATGCAACTCTCTATGAATGCTGACCACATCAGAAGACAGAACCTTCCAAGACCTATCAGGGATCACATACCCCAGCTTCCCTGGACTGAAGAGCTAAAGAAGTTTGCTAAGTTCTTTTATCAGTAGGAATCACACAGGTGAATATTCACATCAAGTCCTGTATTTCTGATTTTAACAATTAATGCCAGCCTACCAAAGGTAAGAATAGTTCTCTAGTCAGGGACTAGTGGGAGAAAAATTATATCTGAATTATTATGAATACATTAAAATTATTTGGTTATTCAAATAAGGCTTTAAGGAAGAAAAAGTTTCTGTAACGATACTAAGATTTTTATCGTACAAACACCAATCAATTTATATGCACAAATCTTTGCAAACTCAAGAGCTACCAACAGCTTTCCTGAAAACAAAAAAGATCCCTCCCATCAGCCTATTACAAAGATTCCTCAGCTACTTGTACATTTAAACGTTCCTGAACACATACCATTACCAAATTCTTGAGAAAATTTGAAAAACAAAACAAAACCAAATGACATTCCCAACCCTAGCAGTTTGGTGTTTCTCCACAAAACCAGACTATGCTGTCAGTCCCCCAAAATACTAATTTCTGTAAAAAGCACTGCAGCATAGACAACCTAATGCTCCACAATGTATTTCTAATGCAGAATTTATTACATTTAATACCAGACAACAGGAGCATTGTATATTTCCCAATAAACATTTTGCTTTCTAATTTTGAAGACATATTTGGAAATCATTATGCAGCAACCTTTTCTCCTCAGTGGGATTCAGCAACAGATTAGCAGCAGTTAAAAGTCTGAGATTTGTACCCTGTGGTTAAGCAAAGGGAAAAGCCATGCTGGTTGCTAATATTTTGGTCAAATCTGACTTTAAAGAAAATAGGCTTGAGACTACCAACTGTGATTTAAGTACTATCCTACATGGGACAAGTTCAACCTTTGCAATAATAGAACAAATTTTTTGATGACAGGTTCTAGAATCATTCTACGACTTTCTGCAGGGGAACAGTTGGACATACAAAAGTCATGCTGCTAATCGCTGTGGCTGTTTGTGAACTTGGTTCACGTACAAGTGAATCTGAATTCCTGCTGACTTCCCTAGCAACTACATTTGGCTTTATACAAGCAACACCTGGAAGTACAATTCTGCAGTTTGTCTGTGAATATGGCTGAGCTGATTATTTTACCTTAAGCCCACAATGTCTGTGAATTCTTGTGAGATGAAAAAAAGCCTATATACACAAAAATGGTTTCTAAACACGTAAAAATCCTTAAAAATTGTGAGCCAGTTGTGAAGATCTCTGGAAAACTTTAACAGAAAAAAGAAAGCAACCTACTAGTAATCTCCCCAAACAATATAAAAGTAATAAACAAGCTAAGTGGGTCATGTTGTTTACAAAATTATCTAGAAATGGTTTTCATCTTTCTCTGTATGTTCAGGAAACAGACTTCAAATTTCCGTTCCTTTCATTTCAGTAGAGCAAGTAGTAGTAGCAACACATTGTCATTGTCATAAACACATTATCAAAGCCCTTCATATTATGAAGGATAAATTTCCTTTCCAGGTTTTTTTTCAGAAGGGACCAGACTTCTCCAGAGGGTGATCCCCATTATGCAATCTCTACTCTCTGGACAAACAGCCACTAGGCAACCTCTAAGCACCCTATTCAGTACAAGGTGTGCCTCCAGTCCAGTGTTTTCTTTCCCTTATGCCTCGTTACGTAGAGCTGCTGGGCCTCCATACCGATGTAAGATCAGTTTTCTGCTTCACTGTTTTCTATTTGGACCGTTCTGGTCTCTTTCCCTTGGAAAGTCCCTATTCAAACTGTGAAGCCTTTGGGACACACCCTGCCCTTCATATCAGCCTCATAAAAGTTATCAGGAATTATTCTGGCCCAGAAGCAGCTAGAAATTATGGGAAAAAAAATGGGGTGCACGGGGTGGGGGAAGAAAATAAGGAGAAAAAAAGAAAAAAAAACCCTACAGAATGAAGCAAACTGTACGAGAAATTAAATGAAAAATGCAAAAAAGTAATTTGATCTGTCCTTGTAAAAAGACAGCATTGCTCAAAGAAAGCAAACACAGATACCCTTCCCCCCCAAAAAAACCAGCACACTATAGGATTCAAAAGACAGCCTGCACTTGAAAAAAAGCACAAAAAAACCAATGCAAGAAACATGAGAGAATTCTCTATTTAAGTGACAAGAGAGCTAAAACATGCAGTGTAAAGCCTGTGGGAAAGAGCAGATCTGTTCCCCTCTTCCACTTCAAGTCTTGCAATTGTTCAGACAGAATCGCTTGATTACATCCCTAGGCTAATGTTTACATTCTGGTTCTGTCCATGGCTCTTACAGCCCTCTCTGAGATTGCAACAGGTTGGCTTTCCTCTCTCCATCCCCTGCGTTGCCATGTGTTCTCACCAACCTAAATGGACAAGACAGACTTTTTTGGAGCAGACACTGCCTTCTTACATTTTTGTACAATGCTGGTCAAAATTACTAGTCTCTAAAAGATCTAACTAATGAAGCGTCCAGAATCAAGAATTTGCCGCGACGCAGTACTGCACTAGATGCTGATCTCAACTGTTATCATGACTAGTTACACAGACATCTGAAAATACATTTGGGTTTAGGTTTTAAAAGTAGTCTAGAACATGCAAGATTCTGTCTTCTGTGAACGCCTATGAAAAGCTCTGTATGAAATTATCTTCTCCAATCAGTAAAAATCTAAAATAATGAAATATTTCATCAAAAGTGGAAATTTTTCAACTGTCTACCCTCTCCATCTTAATTTTGGTTCAAAATAATTGGTTTAATTTTAAATAATTGTATTTTGGTTTTAGGACTTTTCTTCTCCAGAAAATAACTGCAAAACCTGATTTTTTATTGAGAACACTAAATATTTCATTTTGAAAATAAATGTAAAGGTACATTAATTTTGGTTCAAAAATTTTTTTCTAAATGTGGGAGATAAATGGAAAACAATCCTATTTGGCAAATGATTTGCAATTAATCCATATTTTGACATACAAGAGATATAAGAGTTATGTAGAAAAAAAATAATCAGGAAGGTCTATTTCCTTTGTCTACAATATTCTTCAGTAGGAACTGATGATGATTCAGAGTTTGCATAATCAGATTTTTAATTTACACAGAGGTTTCAGCCTCTTGGGGGGAAAGAAGAAAAAAAAAAAAAAAAAGACAGACTATTTGCCTGGAATACAGAAGTGATTCAAAGACCCTAACATTGCTTATGGCAGTTGCCTCAATCTGGCACAAGGAGAAGGCCACAGGAAAAAAATCCTGCTGGATTTTTAAGTACACAATAGATTTGGGTGCAGAAGAAACACCCAGGGCCAATAACCCAGAGGTCAATGGACTAAAAGCATTCTCTGCTATGATCTAGCACCCTGCCAAGGCACCAGGCCTAAAGCCTGGCTTTTCGGTACAATTGGGGCACCAGCTGAGGTCCCACCTTCCCTCAAACCAACAGAACTGTATGATCATTTGCAACATCACTAAATATGGAAGTACAGCATGGCAGACTGTGGAGGTTTGCATTTCTGGTTTTTGCTAGGTATTAAGGCGGGAACATCCTGTCCTCTTTCAAAGCTGTGTCCTGAGCAGGAAGCATATCTGAGGAATAACCAGTGCTCCCAGCTAAGCATGGTATATTAATATCCAGCTCACTCTCAAAGTCATTCAATCTGCACCTTCCCCACTCCCTCTCTATTAATTTGACTTCGGCACCCGGTTGGCAAGATGAGGACCTGGATTTAAGGAGAAATTGTAACTGCTACTTTTCTCAACTGTGTGAAGACTGGGAAGCCACAGCTATAAATTACCTAGTCAACATCAGCAGGTGAATAGTCAAATACTTGGACTAATAGACCTAGTTTAGATTTATACTTTACATATACAATTAGCCATACCACTCCATTTTTATACTACATGGATATTAATGACATTGTTACACTTGTAATCATACAGTTTGCTTTAATGCATACAAGTTCCCCACGTACTAAATTTACCTTACTGAGCAATAATAAACTTCACGTATTCAATGATGTATGCACTATGCAGTCTTCTTATTAGTAAGTGTCATTAAAGTGCCAAGCACTTGTGCTAGTAGTAAACAGTTATCACATCACCATTTTAACAGATGGGAACTCAGGTTTTACTGTGTCAAACTACTACCATAAAACAATTCTAGCATACCAATGAGCCATATTACTACTGGCTGTTCTTGAACTTGATTATTCATGATCACTTACCATCATTTAGGTTGAGCATCAGGATTGTTCAGCACCAACCCTGTTCAAGAAGACATTGTACCATCCCAAACTAAGCAACCTTTTTACTTTGCATCTCACCTAAGAATTATTCAGTTTAAAAAGCTTAGCTCATTTTCAGATTAATGAAGAAACTGTCCCCCAAACAGGTTTCACCACACATCCAAATGTCTAAGTCCTTAGTAGCCTCTCCATAGTCATATAAGATCATGGGAAATCCAACTTGGAAGGAACCTCAGCAGGCCTGTAGTCCAAACTCTGGCTCAATGTAGGCTCAGCTATGAGGTCAGACCAGGTTATTCGGGTTTTATTGAGTCTCAAGTCCTTTCATTAATAAGAGCAAGGACAAATACAAGTGTATTTAGCCCATGCATACAAACATTCTTTGAGCTAACGCAATAGAAGCAAACCTCAATACCAGGAGCATAGTGCAGAGAAATCTGAGCTGGATCCACATGATCCAGGTTGATTCACAAAACACTTGTGGGCCGAGCTGATAAGTTTCAGCACAGTTCACAGTGAAATTACTACAATATTTCTGGTTCCCATGCTAGGAAGGATGCACAGAACTTGGGCGTTTGCTCCTCCTACTTTAAACTATCAGCTAGTGTCATCAAGAAAAGTGCTTATCCATTTTTTCCAAATCAAAAGAGAATTACAGTTTCTTCAGGAAGAAATACGTAGGTAACTCAGCCTGTTTCCTAGGCCTGTTCTTCATGCACTGGTACATGAGAAGACCATGAAATAAAGAAAAAAAAACCCATGCCTAAATAAGGTGTAAGGTTAGTTCTTGATGATTGAACCTTTTCCCAGTCCTCACTTGTTTCTGCATAAGACTATTGTTTCTTAACCAGAAATTAGATTTATGTAACTCAAAATCACTGAGGAATAAGTTAACATCATTTTCATCAAATAAAAATTAATACAAGAATCATAACAATCTAATATTTGAAACATTTTTAGAACAGTGTGTGTAAAACATCCAATTATATAACTTTTTTCTCCCTACAGGTCGAAAGAAATTAGATTTCCTAAAATAGATGCAGAAGTAAAATTTGATGTTTATAATACACAAAGTATAATTATGGTGATAGAGAATCAGTAGCACATACAGGTTTTTGCTAGTAGTGAATAAATGCAAGGGCTGAAGTTGTGGGAGAGCAAGGGGATAGATCTTCAAGTTTCTTGCTGCAGTTCACAAGATTAAAATTTAAGCAATCCACAGAATGAGCAAGCTTTATATTCAAATATTTCTGGCTGTTCAAATTTAGTCTCTTGTTAAGGCTCTATCAAGAACCTTTCAGATGCAAACAATGGGCTTTTCAAAAATAAGACAGCAAATCTCTGATAAAAGAAGCCAACTTCGAGTCAAACAAATGAAGATTATTAAACTTATTTTAATAACTGAAAGCATGAAATAATTTTTTCTCCTTAAAAATGTAAGAATTCACACATAGCTATCAGTCAATAACTGTCAATAGATTTAAGGGAAAGCAGTTATTAGTCTTCTATTTTAAATTGGTTCATATGTATCTGAAATAATCCAACTGCATATTACATAGTTAAAGTGCTTTTGTATATAATTTTTTTCAGGTGATGCCAATTTTGAGAAATTATTACATTTCACATAGAAAAGAGTTCTAAAAAGTTACAGAATGAAAACACCTTCATTCTGCTTGTACTAAGTCTGAACAACAAACTTCCACCTAACATACTGAAATTAGTGAATCCACCAACCCTGAAGGATGGGCTCAGAAACTACAGCTGAGGAATTGCTTCAGTGCAGCTACTACTGCAGTCTACTGGCTGGAAAACTACCAAGCTTCTGAACCTTCCCTGCAGCACTTTAAAACCAGAAGCAGAGGAGAAAAACAGCAGAGAGAGAGCATCAGCTGCCTGACAGGGACTGAGCACTCTCCACTCTTTTTAGTTTCAATTTCTGATCAATTTTTTAAACTAAACAGCTACATGCGTCCTGCCACCGCAAGCTAAGAAGTTATTAGCTACAATCATCTTCTCACTGAAGGCAGCAGCAAACAACTTCCATCAGTGTTAATAGATGCAAGAACAACAGCTGCTGCTATCATCGTTACACCTGTTCAGTGCACAGTTCCTGTCCCACTCCTTAGAAGAAACCATTGAAGAAAACTATGCAGCTTCCACTCAAGTCTACTACCACACTGGCTTCTAAGCCATCACCAACCAACCAAATACAAGTTAGATATTCGAACAGCTTTCCCCTGTTGTGACCCAATTGCTAGCTGCAGTCTGAGAACAGAATGTAGTCCATGAAAGGATCACAAAACTTGATTTAAAACCATCATTTTCCCTGCAATACACACATTCATCGACATGATAAAATGGGAGGGAGGAATGAAGATGTAACAAATATTCAAACATTACTCCTATTTTTCAGTAAAGAAAAGCCTTTGTGATTAGATTGCAAAATAGCACATATGGATTTTTCTTTCATCAAAGTAACATGACTCACAGCTTTTTCTTTTTTCTGTAGTAAGATCACTTTATATTAAAGAAGGTACAGCAACATTGCAGTAAAGATTGATGTCTGTAGTATACAGCATACACAAAAATGCCTGTATAGCGTGTGCTACATGATACATATCATACAGACATGTATGATACATATCATACAAAGCAAGCAACAAACAGAAGGTATTTCAGCCTGAGAAACCAAGCTTTTGATACTTCCCAGGTACTTCAGCAGGGTGTGTGCCAGACAACAATACTAAGCTTTGTATACTCTAGGAGAAATTGTTCCGCCCCAACAGAGACCTTCAAGTAAGACTGTATATTATATACATGAAGCTAAGTAGTGGAAGTTGTACTATATTTTCTGTGAACAAAACCTTAAATATCTTCTGATATTTAAGTAATTTAAATTGTATTAAATGGTAATATTAAATATCTGCAACTTCAAATGTAGTTTTCTATATGCAAATTATTTCGGTATATACATCTTTTTTCCTCCTCTTACAAACAATAATCCTAAAGTCACTTCCCTTAGCATACAAAAATGTCCTAAATTTCCCTGCTAAGTCTCTCTGAATCCTAACATGTATCAAAAATTCATGCAGAGAAAGCAATGTCTAGAATAACAATTATGGACCTAGATAATTGGGGGGAAAAGCCCCAGTATGTAGCTGCACTTTCCCAGGTCTAAGTCTACCAGCTGAAGCAGACATAGAACTAGCAAGGAAGAGTTTGAAGCAGCCTGGAACTACAGATTCCATCCTCTCCCAGAAGCATTTACTGATGCAACTCACAAAAGGGTTGAGACTGACTTGCAAGCACTGGGCAGAAGCAGCACCATCTCTGTAACTCCTGTCCCTACCATTACTTTTTGTTATTATAATTCTGTGGATGTTTTGTAAGGCCATGCCCCTCCCACAGTAAAACAATGAAAGCATATTAGTTAAGGTATCAACTGAATATACAATTAAGAGGCATGGGGAAGTGGTCCTCCCATATTCCTCAAGTTAACTCCCTTTAGTGAGACCAAGTCATGCACCAGGTTGCATATTATTATTACTTATTATATAATTGCATAACATTATATATATACATTCATACATTGCTCAGATTCTTATACAAGTTGATTCAGAAAGACTGTATGGAAATTAAGTATATCACACGCAGTTATTAGTGTGCTATGCTTGAAAGATCCAAACTGCTTTAGAACGTACATAAAATGATCAAAACCACTCAACTCATCCCACAAACAAAAAGGTGCATGGCTTTTCTGGAAGATGGCAGTAATCATGCAAAATTTTTGCATCTTACTTGTAGAAATGGGAAGAAGGAGCTCTCTAGGTAACTAGCACTCTCACAAGATGTTATTTGTATCCATAGAATCTAAAGCAGCTACAAAATTTGCTCAATTCAAAACAAGCCTGTAAAGTCTTAAAACCTAACACACTGATTTTTACATTTGGTATTTTATCCTCCTGAAGAGGCTATATTAACACAAACTGGGACTGGAGTCTAAATTATCAGACACAAACTTTAAAAGACAGCTGCCTTGGCAATAAAAGAGGTATTTTTTTTGCTAAGTAACTCACTGAACCATGGTGAAAAAAAATTGCAGCACTGAAAAGAGGACTTCTGACTTCACATTTGACTTGGGAAGAGAAAAGGTCACCTCTTGCAATATAGCTTATTATTCTTGATGAAAGCCTACAACAAGTATAAAATCTTTTCAAGGTCATGCATTTCCAACCCATGAAAAGCAATCTGGTTAAACTCAATTACCTGTTTACTACCATCTTAGTTCCAAAAAATTCAAATTTTATATGTGAAAGCTTTAACTCAGGCCTTAAAAAGTATTTAAAGGAAAATAAATACACCTCCAATTCCTGAGTGAATTGCTAATGCTAAGAGCCAGTGATATTTTAAAATCAACTCCAGACTTGATTATTCATACTCTGATAGCTGAACTACAGCAGTAGAATGAAAAAAGCACACTACCAGATCCACAGAACATGTGAGACAAGATTAAATTAAATCAGAAATACCATAATATCAAACTGAAGGCTTTAGAAGCCTCATGTACCACAGGCCAGTAACAGGAATGAAATGCTGTTACAGCCTTTTAAACCAAACAGAACACACAAAAAACCCCAACCCTTTTCTACAGTTTGGCTATCTGCAAATAGCTTTTAACACTTCAGCCAAAGAAAATGTTATTTTAAACACAGTCAGTCCTACAAAAATACAAAAAGCCCCGTAAAACACAAATAAAAACTTCAGGAACTTCTGCAGTAAAGCACTTATTTCTTTACATAGAATTATGCTGGAAATCAGAACAAACTACAGAGGTAAGTATCTGAGCAGGAGAAGCATTCTTTTGGTGATGTAAAGGATTGAAAACTTTTTTTTTTCCTTTTTTCTACTTCCCAGTTAACTCTACTAAAAACATGTAGGACAGACTGATGTTACTTCCAAAATGTTCTTTGTGCATCATATTAGTCAACATTGCTTCTTATCAAAAATCCTCAAGGTATCTTGAGGACAAAAAAAAACCAAAATCATTACGCCAGTGTGAGCAATCGCCTTTCTAACTGAAATGGTTCAAACCTCAAACAGCACGTAGATACCTTAGAAAAAAATTAGTGACCAAAAGTCTTTCCCATAGAAGATATGACCATGAAGAGAGCTTCACAAGGAAGAAAAATACTGATGATGTCCACATGTGTTCAACAGTGCCTGTAAAAAAAGTATTATAAAGAAAATTTATTTTCCATTGTGCTGCCTGGCATTGCGCCTAACTACTGTGGTAAAAAAGAAAAAGGGATGAAAAATGATCCTGCACAGCTTTAACTCTCCATAAGCTCTAACTTGAAAATTATATTTGCTCTCAAAAAATGTTAATTTATCCGCTAAAAAATATCTAGGATTGCCAAGAGGTTAACGACATAGATTTTAAGTAATAGTTTAATATATTTTATTATAGCAAGACAGTAATTACATTTTATTAATGAGAAAGCAGTAAATCCAAAGTTAGACTTTTTATGGGCCTTTTCCCTGAAACATCTCCAGTCATTTTATAATTACCTCAGTCACAACCCAAATAAAATTCCAATTGGAAATTGCTTCATATCCAGCTCCCATGGTGTTTGGTTCTGACTCCAGAAAACTGATTTAATGGTAAGACACTAACCAACCTGAGCTGTCAACTTCTGCATTTTGTGCTTTTTGGATTTTGTTTAATTAAAAGAGAGACTCTCAAAAGTCTCAAACCCCTTTACACTGTACTTCTTGGCCTGAACATGCTGCTATATGTATTCAAAAGACTATCTGCTGGCTTGAGCATACAGTCAGTTCTACAGCTTAACATTAAGCCCATTTGGCAGACAGTTTCAACTAGGCTCCTAAGTGTTTTACCCACCATCATAAAGCAAAGCACTGAATGGAAGATAATGATGCTATAAATCCTCTAAGTACATCCACAGAATTTAACATACCTTTGCAGTTCTCAGTTAAGTCTAACAGCAGGTGGGCAACCAAGTAAGCAAGTCACTGAACTGAAACAGGTAACTCTGACATCAATCAACTCTGACATCAAACTTTTTTTTCCTTAAAGTGAGAGAATAGTTAACAAAAGCTACATGTATTTCTATTAGAACTTCTGATATAGACTTGAGACATAATTAACAAATTGACAGCTTTACTTAAAGTAATTCACCTTGAGGGCTGTTGCAGGATATCAGGTTGTACTTGTCTCTTCCATTACTGGGGAAGAATGATGCATAACAGCAGTTCTGAAATTATGCTTGTTCTGTATCCTGTCAGCATTCTATTTTATTAATTCTGTCAATGAGAAACAGACGCTATGCTTGTTTTTCTCCTGACAACAGTTCAATGGGGGAAGGCAACAAGCTTGAAGATAGCTCAGGAATTGTTTAATTGCTTTGCAAAATAGGATGCTACAGGACTCACCCTGAGTGCAAAGTAGCACATGAACAGAATACCTATCAACTTCAGTAAGTTTAGGACTGTACCCTAAATAATATTCATATTACACTGCACAATGACAATATTTCATGGGAAGAGGTCAGCATCGTTACTGAACAAATGACACACAACAGACATTAGGAGTATTACTGCCACTGTGCTCACCTCCTAAAGGTTAGCCATGTTCCACCAGCATGGTACCCACTAAGTTATCCAATAGATGCAGTCTCCTTTTTCTAGCATGAAAAAGTCTACAGAAAGTACTCTTCCAGGAAAGCTCTCAGAAAAACAAAAGTGTTTTTTTTCTGTTAGAAGTTAATTATTGTTTTCTCTTTGGATTGGTAAACACTGGCTATTAAGTCTTTCACAACAATATTTCACATTTTATTCATGGTTCAATCTGATGAGAAAAATATACCAAATTTCCTTTTCTTTACTTACAGTGACCAATGTATGGAGTATTTTTGTCTGGTAAAGCATTTGTGAAGCATTTACTTTATTTTCTGTTTCCTCTTCCATCCCAATCCTTCAAAGGGCTTTAAACAGCTTCCTGAAGTCACCAAAAACTCAAGATTTGCCTTCAATCTGACTGCAATGTGCCCACATTCTCAAGTACCATTCATAATGAATTCACAACTAGGTTGATTTCTCCTCACTCCCAGGTTTTAGAAGCAAGGCTTTTCCTTCATTGTTAGTTGCTAGCTATAGTAGGTTTATATGGCTTAGCTGTGTTAGCGTTGTGTCCCTGATAAACCATGATGCTATGCAGCTAATCATCTTCTCCCTCCTTTCCAACACCCTTCTTCAATACAAGTTGCTGCCTTTTTTCAGCTGCCCCACTCCCTGACCTTACAGACCTATTGATCTTTTAACATTTTGGGAGACAGCTGTAGAATGTGTTGCAGACTATTAGTTGTCTTATTGCATCTTAAGAAATTGATGATTCTGTTACTGTTTAAATCAAACAATCAGATACATACTTTCACCTTGTAGCCTTAAGTAACCATCACCACACTGTAAAGGCTACACAGTTAAATCAGTGTCTCCATTTCTGAATCACAAGAACTAGTGTTGGATCAGAAGCAGACAAGACAACGGAATGACTCTGGTCACTTTCTTACCCTTCTTCCCCAATTTTCAGGCCAAACCCGCTTCTACTGTAATAAATTTGAGGGAATAAATAGATGACAATATAACTTTCCCACCATTCCTAACTGCAGATTACTAAGGAAAACAGTACTGACCCATGGTGTAACCATCTTCTATGCCAGACCATCTTTGTGAATCTGTACCTTTCTCAAAATGAATCTTGGAAAGGGCAAGACTAGGACAGAAAGCAGAATCAAGTAGACATAGTGCTATTCATCCTATCTTGCAAGTCATTTCTCAGGAGCAGAACACAGAGAACCAACCAAACAGCTGCTTAAAGGAGCTATCTCACTATTATGAACTGTAGTGAAAGAACCATACTGTAAGCTACATACATCTCACTGCAGAGATAAAATTGTTCCGTATGGTTGTTGGTAGGGTTAAGTATTGTCTAGGAGATAATGAGCACACTCTGTTCTTGCTGAATATCATTTTGTACAAAATAGCAATGGAAAGGATTTTCCTCATTAATGAACCATGATGGGGGGAAGAATGAAACTTAAGACAGCTAATTTTTCCAGGATTATAATGTTCTTCATTTTTAGGTCATTTGAGTTCCATATTAATTATAGAAAGATGGAGGCTTTACATTCCCCCCGCTCCCTCTCTCATTACATATGTAATTGTAAAAGCTACCTTGCTGTAATAAAACATTAATCTCTGTACTACTTATTATGGGATCACAGACTTACAGTGATGGATGACCATGTGTCAGAGCATACTTCCACAGTACACTGTAGTATCACTGAGTCATCATTTAGAATGGCAAAGCCTGAGTCCAGAATCTTAGCTAAACTACACTTTGCTTGTTTTAGAATGACTTGCTAAAGTAGCTTCTGAATGGTAACATATAGATACCTGACATGTTATTTAGGCGTAGTCATACCTCACTGAATAATTCTGCACATGTACAAATACACAGAACTGTAACTATCTTCTGAAACGGGCCTTCCTTGCAGCATTAAAGGCAGAATTCATTATACCCATAACAGTAGTACAGGACATGGGCATGAATGTTATGAAGACTTAAACAAAAAAGACTGGAGAGATACTATTTCATTGCAGTTGATATGACAGTGCTTGCTTTGTAATGCAGTAATGACAGAAATTAGGACACTTGTTAACTTATTTGAAGATATATCCATGCAGTTCATATCATCTGCAGAAAAAAAAAAAATTGCCATGCATCTTCATTCAGCTGGTGTTCAAATACAATTTCTCATTGTGGCTTTTTAATCTTTTTTCATATGCTGTGTGGTCCTGGACAGCCACAATCTATAAATATGTCTGGAAGATACATTTACCCATCTACAATAGCTACCTACAGCTGCTTCTATATTAATAATATAAAAGAACCCAAACAAACCAAAAAAAACCCCATACTAAACTGAAGAAGTGTGTCAGTCAGCAGCTTTCACTAAAAAATAGTAAAAATAAGCAAATACTTGATTCCCAAGTTCTCCGAAGCCTGGACTGAGAGCTATAGAAAAGTCTAAGTTCAAAATTCTCTCAGCCTAAGATTCCTAAATCTTTAATTAAGAACAATCTTCACACAAAGTTAAGTACAGTTCTTTCAAATATCATACCTCTCAAGGCTCACTGCCTGGGTCATTGAAATTACAGTGTGCCGGTGAGCCAACTTCAGAAGTCTTAAAGTAAGAACAAATTTTAATTTTGGGGAAAAGACAAAAGAAACATGGCTCCTTGGTCCTTTTGTCTGAAGGAAAACTGGGACCTAACTGTAGTGCTAGTGATGACAATTTTTTAGATGAATACACATAAATATCAAAATAAGAAACATACAATATAACCAATGTACAGGCATATACATATATACACACAGGTACATATATTCTCAGCAAGTTCTACGCAACTTACATAAACAGGTCTTCTGAAAGAGGCAGGGGGCAGGGCCAAACTAAAAAAAACCTCCAGAATTTAATTTATGTTATATATCTAACTGCATATGTATAATCTGTTAAGTATGCATAAATCAGACTCACACACACTACCTATACAGAATATGCAAATCTCCCACACCTCTGAAAAGAGAAAACAAATAACAAAACCACACCATCTTGTTGATTTTTACAAAAAGGAAGGTTTACAGTGGGAAATCCCAGTCTTTGGATCAAACCAGTCAAAATCAGCATCACATTAGTAACAATGGGATGATGTTGCGTTGAAAATCTTTTCTTCTCTGCAACTGAAATTATATGTGTATACATATATAACCTTTACAGAATATTTTCCTTTCGTCCTATCCAACACAAGACGTTGAGTTTCATTTACCCTTCAGTGTGTCCTCTTTTGTAGGGCTATATTAATGGTAAATAAATTTTTAAAAAAAGAGTCTGAAGTTCTAACTAAGCATTTAACATTTTCACTGCTTATCCAAACTGAGTTATATTGTAAATTCTTATTTTCTCAATAATTATTAAGCAGAAAATACAGTGCAGTAAGTATTTATTTTTAGAGAAAGATCTTAACATAATATAAAATAAAAAATAAAGGTATAAAATTCACATCTTCAGGTTTCACTATCAGTGGACATCATTCACATAATGCACTTAAGAACTACTTATGGAGGAGTGACTATAACAAATAAAGGGTGCCCATGGTCATTTACCTTTTGCAAAAGCAAATGTGCTATGCTGGGAAACAACAGCCATCTGAGAGACCTATGCAGTACTTTTAGATTAAGGCTAAAGAAATCCATGGTAAGACTTTTACTGCAGACATGTAAGCAGGACACAGGAATGGCAAACTGTGTATTTCTTATCATCATTCCACAAAACTTCAGTATTCATAACCTAACAGGCATCAGCCTTTAAGGATTCAAAAAACACTGATTTCTTTACTATTTTATACTTTCTATCACAGTTCATCTAAGCAAACAAGTCAAAAGTAACAAACTGTTTGGAAACTGCAACTTCTCGTTATTTATATTAGAAATTTTATGTCTGCTTTAGTTTTAAGTAACACTAAAACGCTCTCTTTTCATAGACATGTTGTTTCTTCATAATTTATTCCTGACGTACTTCAATTAATTGTTGCTTTTAGCACAAGCATTAGAATTAACAATACAACACATCAACATACTCCTGACATCAAGAAGAAGGGGTAAACACAGCCAATAACCAAATGTTCCACCTTTAAAATGAAAGACCTATGTTACTCACTTCATAGAACAAGCATGCCTTGCTGGTGCCACAACTCTTTGTGAAGGGGTGACAGTCACTTAGTTGTGCAGTATGTTAGTAACTGCAATCTGTTACAAGTGATTAGGTTTTGGACAGAACATATTCAAAGTAAATCTGTTCTGTGTTTAACCATACTCAGGACAGACATATGTAATTTAATCAACATACGAAATGATATAAGACACAGCCAAATATGTTGTGCTCTTTTCCCCCTACAAAAATATCCAATATCCAAGAACTTTTATGGGCATAACAGGGCAGACTGCTCTGATCTCTGTAAGGTGGCTATTTTCACTCAGATTTACAAAGTTGAAATGAACTGCAGCCTGAAGTGCTTATGTCTTTCTGCTGACAATAAAGGTTGTACAGATGATTAGCTCAGAAGCTGTGTAGACCATGTGTTTATACCGTAGTTGCACAAAGCTAGACAAGTGGAATACCCCTCACAAAAGTGTAACCTGTGTGTTTTCCCTGGCTTTTTAAACTACTTTGAACTATTCTATCTTGAACTTTCTGCCAGAACACCTGTTTCTTTGTTCTTGTTCTCTTGAAGATACAGCAGAAAAGGTCACTTGTACTAATAAATCCATGCCAGTTTTAAAATTTTAACTGTAATTAAACTATAGAAAAACACTATCATGAAGAGACAAACACCTGAGTATTTAAAGAATGGCTTTATATTTAGATAAAGTACTGGTAGTTACAGTTTTCATATAAAGGGGACAGCACAAGGCCTCATACAACTCGAACACTTAAAAATAAAGCTAATTAATGTATATGCTTTCTAACAATCATCTGTAAATTGGTACATTTTCCACAAATAATTCTTCAGCATTTCTAAAGGCAGGAGGGAACAAGAGTTCAAAATGTCACACACAGAAAACATCAGGGAAAAAGAATCCAGATCTCCCAATTCCTAAATCTTAATGTTCAGACCATTAAGCCTCTTCAGGTTTCTTTTCAGGAACCATAGTTTAACACAAAGACAGTCTAAATTATGTGAATTTCAGCCCCAAAAACTTAATTAAATTTCAGCCTTTTTTACACCAAAGACTAAGAGCAAGAATAAAGGTTCCATACAGAAATGAGACAAAAAAAAGCTGAAAGGATTATTTTGCCTCTGTCTGAAAACATTTTTTCACAGGTCAGATTTACAGCAAAGGAAAATGAGTAATTGTGAACAGTAGAGCAGAACTAATTTCTGAAACCAGGAAAATCTTTCAAACAGGATTTACTATGAAAAAGAAAGCATGCTACACAGAATGCTATCTCAAATAGGGATTAGAAATAGGAAGCTCTCATGTAAATTTATTTTTCTAAAGAGGCAGATCAAACAATAACCAGAAATCTGCAAGTTCCATGAGATGCTGCCATTAAAGTGAGAAAAGGTATAATATATCTTAAGGAAAAGTACTCCTCTGGTGATTTGCCACTTGAAAATACTTGAATTTCTGATCCTAAAACAATACACCAAAGATACTAGAACCAGTAGGAACAGTTTTAATGGTATCTCATTTTTTTCTTTTCCAATGTCAAGCAGTAAGGAATGAAGGATACAACAGTGATTATCAGTGGACAAAAACTGAGGAACATGGAATACTGGTAATGTTTGAGACAAAGCCATACCAAAACACCTAATACCCAGGGGGAAAAAAATAACCTCTGCTACAAACTAAACCATTTGTCTTACTTCTCCATGCATTCCCTTCCCCCTCCCTAGAGTGTTTACTACTCCCCCTCAATTTTTATGATAAAAACATGAAAGATATTCCTCATACAAAGGGTGGGTTACAATTATACTGGAGAGCCACAGACATTTCAAAGAACACTTAAATCTTAAGAGGCCAGAAATACAGTCTCACGACATTCACTATTACAAGTGTTTATGACCTTCAATCTTTAGTGAATTCCTCTGGTTCTGAAAGCTGTAGTGCAACACCAGCTTATATGCACGTTTTTGTTGGCTATTTGACTTCAAAAGCAAAAGGCAGATTTGGGTCAGATGCTAATTTATTATTTCCTTTATTTAAAACTTCATAAAAAGTAGTCATCGAAACAGTTCAGGAGAGAAACTCCATCAAAGGAAACTCTATTTTGGAATCTAGATCTCTGATAAACATTTAAGTTGCATATGGCGAAGCAGATGATACCTCCATACTGAAGTAGTTCAGAACTAGCTGCTCATCTTACCCATCAGAGGCACTTTTTCCAGTTTCAGATTTGCATTAAACCTTGAGATCAGAATCTTCTTGGGTTTAAATCTGTATTATACCATGGATTCTACACTATTTTTTTTGGTAGCAATTACTAAATTTGCTGCCAAACATCTGCAAAGTAAGTGCTCATTAACATAATCCAGGTAAGAATCGACTCTACAAAAACATGTGTAGTCACCACTGGAGCCCAACTATCTCAGGCAAAGAGAATAGCTGAGTATAATCCTTAGAAAAAATGCAGACATTGCTACAGTACCCAAATGATAGTGACAGATGATAGAGAAAGAAAAATGAAGAGAAAATTTTAAAAATTAAGCCACTTATTTGGGGCTCTAAAATATGACTTTGTTTTTAAAAATTTAATCAGGTCAAGAATACTGGTAGACATATGTATTTCCTAGAAATTTTAATCCACATAGCTGTAGATACTTCTGTCTAGGAGACCAGCAGGAATTGTTCTCTGTTGAGCATGGTTTATGTATGTCATCCATTAGCAACCTAAGCTTTTGAAGTTATGAACAACATTTCTGTACAGTCTTAAAAGACCTAATAGTACTTTTTGATGCCAAAGAACTATTTAATATTTTATAAGGAACATAATACAAATTAAAATAAGTAACACCTTTCATGTCTTGAATCACTAAAAGCTACAGGGATTCACATGGTATTTTTCAAAGTAATAGAGCACAAGACTGATGCTCACAGCTCCATTAGAAACATTTATATGCAAAACACTGTTTTTTCCAATCATGAATTTCTTTTGAGATTCATTATTGCCCTATAGTACATTTGTCTGAAAAGAGACTCTAGGGAGATGACACTTTCCTTGGTTAGTATTGTTGTCACTGCCAGAATGCATAAAAGGCAAACCGCTTTTTCTCCAGCTTTCAGCCTGAGCCAATCAAATGCAGACATTCTTGGCCTCTTCTAATCTTGAATTCTGGATTTTGAAGTTTACAGAATAATTGTAGCTTTCGAGCATGGAATAATTTTGTCACATAGCCCATTCTAGCTCACAAAAATGCTACTGGTGTCCTAAATCCCATCAATAAAAAAAATCCCAACTTGTTCTTTGCATTGTAGACATGTCAGCCTGATTAAAAATGATTGCATATTGTTAGCATTAATGCACATTTCATTATGAAGAAATGATCCCTGAAGGCACCTTATGCTCACCTTCCTATCAAAAAAAATAATTCATACCTGGAAATGTTTTTTCTTCTCTCTTGAGCTGGTATTATAGGCCCCTGCCTGGATTCCTGGGCCCTGCTGTGTTAAACACTTATACAAAAAGACAATCTCTGTACTGAAGAGCTTACAGATTCTTTCATTTTATTTTTAGACAACACCACAGAGTGACTGGAAAGTACAAGTAACAAGATGATTTTGAACATCATGATAAGCACTGTTTAATCACTGTAAAGGCTTTATAGGTATCACAGCAAATGAGAGTTTCAAAAGGATGGACTTGAAAGGAAAGGAGGTGACCTCAAGGGATATTCAGAGGCAGCTTCTTCTAAACACAAGGGAAGGTGAAACAAAAGAGGCTTGTTAGAAAGCTTGATACATAAACAACCAGGACACTTTGACTGCTCATTTGTAGTTCAGAATAAAAACAAACAGCAAGTGAGGGAACAGATAAGGCAGAGCAGACAGTAAGTAAGCAGATTGGAAGTAAATGGGAAGTTCTTGTCACAAGTATGCTAAAGAGGCATGGTAGGGAATCCACGCAGGGTGGCTAACTCAAGAACCATGCAAATTACCTTAGCAGAAGAGTTCTACATTGATGTTAACCACACAAAACTGAATTCAAGGTTCATGAAGGGGGGGGGGGGGGGGGGGCGGGGGGGGGGCGGGGGGGGGGGCAGGGAGGGTATTCAGAGTGAGGGAGAAGTCTGTGATTTGGTAAGCTGGTTTTGGGGGTCTGTTTCTGGTTTTGCTCCCGTTCATTGCAAGGTACTGTGGCAAGTTATTAATGACAGCAGCATTTAACATCACCCTGGAGTTCAATGCTTAAGAAAAAACAAGGACCTACTTCATTAACAGGGGCACCTCAAGCTACACCTACACTATCGTTTCACCGCTGGCTTCTCAGTTGTTATAATAAGCCCCATGAGTTGAAAAGCCACCTAGAGAATAAAGGTCTATAAAGGTCAAGACAACCCAAGTACCAGAAAGATACTTCATCATATACTGGGACAGAAGAAAAGCCAGAGTTGAGCAGGCAGTGTAATCTAGCCCAAGCCTGAAAATAATACAGACGCCTGAGCTGATACCAGTTCAGCTAATGCAGCCATATGGTGTAGCTCAGTCCTGTGTGGACACAACGGGACACAAAGAAACTAAGTTTCATTAACACAGCACTGAGGGTAAGCTAACAAACTACCTCTCTGCAAGCCCTACTACCTTCCCAACAGTCTACCACGTTCACTGCAAGCTCAGCGATTCTGTACTGCACTCCATTGCTCTATGTTACGCACCAACAACCAACGATGTTCAACAGTAACTGCAGCCATCTGTTTCCCTTTTCCAGGCCCCCACTGAAAACATTTCTGACATCAGCACTGTCTCCATAGCACCTAGAATACTTAAGTGAATTTTTCCGGTTTTCAAGCAAACCAGAGCTGAAAACTGGAGAGATTTAAATGCAAGATGACATCTAATAATGTAATAAACTACTCCAAATGGCAAGGAGTAACTGAACTATGTGCAAGTTCACTTTTTGTATGTTCACAGAATTTCTGACTCAGCCACTGTGAACCTGTGTAGCCACCAGAAAGGACTGTTCTTCACATCTTCCTTCCTGCTATACGCATTTTCACCATATCCTTTGCACTGACACTAGCACCTCAAGCAGCCCTGCACAGTCAACTAAACCAAGGAACTGATGCCACTAAAAACTGCGTAGCAGCACTAATTTGCATCATCCTAAAATCGAGCATGATCTGCAACCCCAAAGTACTATATTGTATCAGAGCATGTCACACTGCAGCTGAGAAATCTGAAATCTTTATGTGACTATTTGTAGATAAAAAAGGGCAAGAAGAGTATCTAAATGAAATTTGCTATTACTTGCTATTCTGCCAGTTGGCAGTCTTTCTATTCATATGCCACTGGGTCCCTTCCTCCGTCAGAAATACCTCAAGTGTGACATACACCTCCTCTGAAAAGAATGTGCAGCTTTTGCCTCTGCTTCTGCCACTTTTCTTAGACTTCACTCTTTACTGTACCAAAATAAAGTTATTTCCTTGCTGCTCAGGTTTATTTCATTTTCTCTGGCCTCTGTGGGTCTGTTTTTTCTTCAGAAATACTTATATTTTGGAAGTGGTATTGAATCATTTGATATTACACATGTAATTTATATGGACTCTGCCCCCTATTGATAGTTACTATCCCTCTGCTTCCTCCAATTCATTTAGTTCACTGTGGCACATTCAGAACAGCCTCAACAAAACGATCCTACAGCAGGCAGGAACTTCTCTAAAAATCTATCCTGTAGGATGCTGTAACAGTCTCAAAAAATTCTACTCACACAAGAGAAAGGACTTTTTGGAAAGGCGTACAAAGTTAGTTTCTAATACCTTAAACCACAGAAGACAGCTACATTGATTTTATACCAGTGCTAGTAAATATTTGTGTTTTCTAGAGCACAAATAAATCATCTGACACTAAACATTTTAAAAACTGAAAGCACATTAAACACTAAAGCAGAAAATATGCTTCCATGTTATTTTTTTGAAGTGTATCTTAGACATTATTCTCACAAACTAAAGAAACATCATGATAACAAACTGCTTGACCTTGTTACAGTAGAAGTGCTATGCAGTACATAGAACTATAGAAACTGTAGATCTGCATCTGAGAAAAATTCCAGTCTGTAGCCTTGATGAACAGATAATGGCACAGTAGTAATGTTTAACACTAACACTTCTTCCGCACTCTTTCAAAGCAGCCACTTAGGAAAAATGGCCTTGTTATTAGTGTAGTAGATTATTTTTTTCTTTTTGCCTCATTTTAAATTCTTGCCACACTGCTCTGGGTATGTACCCTTTATTACTAGGACACTTCTTACCTGCATGCCTGTAATTGGAGAGTAATGATGCCATAATGGGCTCACAATGTCAGTGAGGTGGCAGCTGAAACAGATTCACTATATTAGCCTCACCAAATTAAATCTTCATTTGCAGAAGGACATTCAAGGGATACAGATGTAAAACAGAGCTAAGTTACACCCCCAAAAGTGTGACAAAGAAAGCTCAATCTCGTAAGTACATCAAATACTTTGTCCAAAATGAGGCTTGTGACTGCTGTGAGATTTCTCTGAACTTCTGTGATAATTTTTTTACAAATTTGTAATATGTTCAGTCTTTGTGATGAAAGAGGAAAGATGTATAAAACATTCCCTTTCTCAAGGCTTATGTATTCACCACTGTGACAACCGTGTACATACCACAAAAGACAAGAGAGAAAATGCAGTGACCCAATGACGTGTCTGGGAAAATAGTTTTCACTGATCTACAGAGCATGTACAGGCTATGTGTTGCAATTTTAGTGTTCAAGTTCTACGCTAAAAAAAAAAACCAAACCCAAACAAACCACATCACAAGATGAAACATTAGCAACTGCTACATGAAATTGATCACAATAATTTTAGAATCTACATGTCACTGACTTCAGAGCACATATTACATGTGTTTATCAGCGTGCACATAAGCAACACTAGAAGAATAACTGAAACTCTGAACCTTGTGTCCACGCTAACAATGAACACAACAATATTTCTCAAAGTCCAATCAAAATCTTAAATATTAAGCTTGCTTGCACGTGACACCAACAAAACAGAACAACATCATATCATCACAGGTAAGTTGCAAGTAAGGTACTGTCTCCATTCAGCCACAGAGACAGGCTCTGAAGCAAAATGGAAGGACCTGGACCTCGTTGAGTTGTAACAGTGCTTATGGGCAGTCCTCTCTGTGTCAGTTTTCTCAAGCTGTACAAACAACACACTATTCTAACTACATTTTTTGAAAGCCTAGAATTTGCTCCAGCTAACACTGGCAGGCTTGAAATAGCATGTCTTAAATCTCCAGTCTAATTTTATGAAAGCGGCTGTAAAGCAGTTAACAATTCATCTCTTTTCCCTTATCACATTTATTTGAATGTTTCTGAATCTTACAGCTCTGAGTTACTGATTTATAATTAGCCGTTTTATTTTTATTTGTTTATCTGAGTGTCACTCAGCTATTCTGCAAGAGCAACAGCAGCATATAGACAGGTATCCCATGTTCCTACCTAAGAATTACAGTATTATAGTCTGCTTAATCTGGATTATTTAAAGTCCATATTTAAACTGTGCAAACACAGCACAAAAGTAGTACAATACATGCAAAAATAGAGCTCTGTTTTGATTTGTTTTATCTTGTCTTTTCTTTTTCCCTCAAAAGTCCACAGAAAATTACTGGCTTGTTTTCTTCAGTTGCAACAATTAATAATTCATTTTCCAGAGTTTATGCTGGCATTAAGTGACAGAGATAATGTATAAATTTTGTCCAAGAGCATGCTAAATAACATGGCTGTTTTATAATAATTTTCTCCTGCATTTAAAACAGAGGATTTACTTTTCCCATGACAAATAATTTTCTATCAAATAAAGTTGATAAATATTTTTTTCCTGCTTCTATGAAAGCAGGACTAGAAAATTTTACAAGGAATCTCACACTACATTCCCACTTGGCAAAATGGGCACATCATGCACAGCTTCTATTCACTAATAAGGCATTGCAAAGTTTGTGGGACTGTAAACTAAGTAAGAAAAAAAATGTACGTAAGCTTAAGGAAACTGTCTTTCTGTGGCTTGACTTGGCACAGACATTACTTCTGGAAGTGTGAACTTTGCAAATTCATAATTATAATTTGTGCCCTGATAATAAAAGTTAAATACTAAATCCTTACACAGAATTCATATAACTACAGTAAGCACTTCTCATAAATGCAAACTAATCTCCAACCATGCAAAATGTATTTAACTATTCAATATCTAATCAGACATAGTGATGTTTAAGGGACCAAAGACAAGGCCAAAACACTGCACAAATGGACAAATAGACTAATTTCAAGTTACACAAATTATTCAAAAAGAACTAAAAATCTTCTACAGTACCTGAATCTGGAATAATAAGTTGCATAACTAGCCAGAAAGACCACAAGAATCAATATTACTATCTTGTAATAGCTCTGCCATTAAAAAAGATGGCCGATTGAAGGAAGTTTATTCCAACACAAAACATTCATTTTATTTGTACTGCAACTATTTTAATACAGGACTCAACACTGTTAAATCAAACTTAGTAGGAATAGCATCACTGATTACATGAAAGGGAATCAAAGTGTTTATCCCAACCTCTAAGCCGGAAGGCTGCACAACTCTAGAAGGTGTGGTGGTATCTCAATATTATCACAATATTATTAATGGTTACTTAAGTAAACTTTAATGAAAGCATTTTACTCCTGTACTTTCCCAAACACATATGACGTTTTGCACTCTTATAACTAGCAGCCTCCCTGTCACAAAAGCTTGTACTTTAAATGAACACACCACCAGAACAGAGACAGCAAAACAAGTTACCTTCACTGTCAACTTTGGTCTCAACCCAGAAAATCACTTGCCTGCACATACCAGACACATACCCTGTCTTACTCTGTACTGGTTGGCAGCTTTGGGGTACTGAACTGAGTGGGGGCTGTTGTATAGCTACTTTTTTTTTTTTTTTTCCCCATGTGTTATTACTGCCCTCACGGCATTCTAAGAATGTCATGCTTAGCTATAGAGACCAGATTTTCAACACATCAGTTCAGTTAGGCACAAAACCAAAATGGACAAATCTTCACAAGAGCTCAGAACAGTCAGTGCTAATCGTTTTTGAAAATCTGTCCCCAATTATAGATGCCAAGTACTTGAAAACCTGGCTCCAAGCTCTTAAAAATCTGTTTTCATGTGCTCAAACCCAACACTGCTTGGAACTCCTGACACTATGTATTTCCATGAGGGGAGGAGCAAAGCAAGAGGCAACCTACAACAAACTGAATAATAAGTAAGAAAGCTTACTACTACTACAGGTACTGGCACTGTCCACAGGCCAATTTTGGCTTAGCCCCTGTTTTATTTATATATTAGTCTTTCTGACCTAGAACTGAGCACCTCTTCCTTTTGCCAGTTCCTCACTAGTGTCAGCTTATGGTGTTGCCAGTAAGAGTAGATTAGAGCCAGAACAATGCACTGGCCTGAAAGAAAATGCAGCAATCCCTCAAAACTTTATTTTCCTGTAAACAAATCAGGTTGAATCTATGTAAATGAATTGAGTTTACACAACGTGGCCAAAAAAGACAAGAATAGAATATTCATCCAACTGAAAATTTATACAATTGCAAAACAGAACATAGCCATTTGTTATTTAAGTGGACTATGATGGTATGTATCACTTAGCTTTACCACATGCTCCAGGAATCACTTCCTAAAAGAAACTGCTGTGCAAAATGAGATTGAATTATACATTTTGAAGCTTTCACAACAACTTTGAATTTTAATATAAAATATGGAATATCAAGGCCAAAATTCTGCCTTCAGCACAATTCTTTGTCCCGAAAACATGAATAAAAGTTGTTTTGTTATTGGAGTTTCTTTAAGGATATCTGAATTTAGCAGTACAGTAGTTGCTTAAACTTTGATGTTCAAATGTAAAACTGAAATGACAGCTTTGGCCAGTTCATAAAGTTACTACACTATAAAGTCAGATTCCATTAATTCCCTGAACAGCCACACAGAAAAAGTAGAATCATCGGACTTTTTTGCATGCTGTGATCAGAACTGTAAGGAGAAGTCTCCAAGCATCTTTTAAGGAACTCTTGCCTTTAAAAGATGTGCATGACATCTAATGTAGAAGTGTTTGGCTTTTTACTACTACCACCTGCTCTAATAATTTAAACGTTATTTTCCTAACACAAACTCTCTTTACCCCAGTTAAAAATATAGACTTTTTAAAGAGCCAATGTTAATTCTAGCTTATCTAAACATAGATGATTCTTATGAGACAACAAAAACATCAGGGACTTAATGTAAAAACCTTCTAATACCCTAGCGTATAATTACATTATTCATTAGCAAGTAACTTCAAGTGGGTGTAATTTAATGTTTCCTTCCTGCCCCTTGAGCAAACATAACACAGAATAGTTAATCAATTTGATCCTCAGTTCCTAATATCCACTGTCTCAATAAAATCTAATACAGACTCAGAGAAAAGCTCCACCACAGCCTACCCTCAAGATCAAGAGCGTTTATCCAACTTACAGGTTCACCCACTGAAGAGGAAGAGGACCACAGACAGACTCTACTTCTTTCATTTTTCAGTAAATTCAGCAGAAAGAAATTCCCCTCTAAGATTTATTTATCATCAGTTGTTCCTTTTGATTAACTCTGTGTTTTGTGGGATGGGCTGGTCACTCATGAGATGCACTACAAGCAGGCACATCGATTCTCACCTCAGACCTCCCCTTTCAACAAAAACAGCAACCAGGTTGCTTTGATCTCAGCCTGGTACAGTCTGGGTAAGGATCCTCACATGAGAAAAACCCAAAGCCTCAGTGTCTTACACAATCTTCCTATTAAAGCAGTGCTTATTTAGTAACAAATTATTTAATAAAGCATTTAATGATTTAATAAAGCTATTTCCATTTAAACATCTTTCCTCCATGCTGCCTAGCAGGGTTAATTTCCCAAGGACAATAATGGAGAAACATAATTAAGAGAGCTTTACACACAGAAATTGACACTCCGAGGAGCAGGGTAATGGAGGAAGCCTGACAACAGCAGGCCTTCCCACTCCCTGACCCTCTTCACATCCCAGGTCTCCTCAGCCTCTCTCTCAGCTGCCGCTATTTTCTGTGCTCCTCCACACTTTTTTCTCCCCTCTCCTCTCTTTTTTTTTTTTTTCTTCCCCTTCTTCTGCAAGGCTAGGGTGATAAGGCCAAGGAAGAGATGAACGAAGGAAGCCAGTTTTGGTTACCGCCTACGGGCTTACCTCCCCTGAGGCGGCTGCACGTTCAAACTGAACCGGTCCTCGCCTGCCCTGAGGACGCTGCAATGGTGGCCTCGCTCCCCAACAGGCGCGACAGCGGAGAGCCCGCCTTCCCGCCAGCCCCGCTCTGATTGGCCGCTCGGCAGCAGAGGCGGAGACACGCCGAGAAAGCACCAACCAGAGGCGAGGGCAGCGCTGTGTGACAGCTGTAAGGCTGAGGAGGGTGTGAAGTGATGGTGGTTAACGCTGTGAGGCGGCGTGGTGAAAGAAAGACTTCGTTCTTCTTGGGAGCCAAATGCCTAACTTTGGTGAAGAGTGAAACATCAGCTGGTGTTCTCCAGATGAAGCATAATCTGTATGTTATTCTTCTCAATGTTGTATTTGTTTGGAGGTATCTAATGGTAGCTTCAGAAGTAAAGTGTCAGTGCCCTCTTGAGGAATAGCCTTGCTTTACCTTAGCTATATCTTTACAATACTATCAAACTTCTAACATCGCAGGCTGTTTTTAAACCAGGAAGGAGATGCCTTAACCGATTATGATTAAAGGACTCTGCCATCTTCATTGATACCAAACAGCCTGGCTGCCTTGCTGACTATTAACCCACTTCTACCAGTTCCTAAACTGGGAGGTGACTAAGGTATGGAATCAGATTACTGAGTGTAAGCCTGGCAGAAGTTGACTGCATTAAGTGAGGGCTGCATGGGAGAGATAGTAATCCTCTCTGGGATGTAGAAGAGCTGCTGATGTTACCTGTTTGGCGTTTTAACATTTTTTGTCACTGAGTCCCTCCTGGCATCCTTTCTATGGCTACCTGAAAGGAGGCTGTAGCAAGGTGGCTGTTGATCTCCTCTCCCAAGTAATAAGCAATAGGACAAGAGGAAATGGCCTCAAGTTATGCAAGGGGAGATTTAAATTGGATATTAGGAAAAATTCCCTCACCAAAAGGGTTGTCAAGCACTGGAACATGCTGCCCAGGGAGGTGGCTGAGTCACCATCCCTCAAGGTATTTAAAAGATGTGTAGATGTAGTGCTTAGGGACATGGCTTCATGGTGGACTTGGCAGTGCTGGGTTAACAGTTGGACCTGATGATACCAAAGGTCTTTTCCAGCCTAAATGATTCTGTGATTTCCATGTAGCAGCAATGGCTTTCCTTCCCTCTCACTTGCTTCGTGTTGCTGTGACCTAGCAGAACTAGAATGCAACAAAAAGCTAGGAAAAGGAAACTTGTGATGGCCTGAAGAAGAAGAAGGGAAATACCATGAAAGTATGTTTTAATTTCTGATACATCTATAGATAGATAGTGGGGTGTGGGGTTTGTGGTGAGGTTGAGCTCTATCAGCTCTCTGTGAGCCTGTTTCCACTTAATGCAAGAAACTTCCAATTGATATACAAGTTCTCTATAGTTTTCGGAGAGAATGGTTTCAGCTAAGACTTGTACTACCTGCCTCTTTAAAGTAGCTTGATTAGTAGTAGACTTAGGTAGTCTTGCTGATGATGACTCTTAAACTGCTTTTTTTGCCTCTGAGCTGTAAGCATGTTAATTAGTTTTTGTCAGTTACACTGACTTATTTTTGTCATTCTGATGATGATTTTTATACTCATTATAACATTAGTGGTTTGTCTAAATCTATTTTATGTACTCAAAAGCCTGGGATAGGTACTTCATAATTATGTTGGCTTTTTGCATTAACATGTGATCTATAATGTTTTGGAGCCATCCCATACTGTTTATTTCATTAGGTTGCCTGGCCTGTGTATTAAAAATCTTTCTGCGTCTTGGAAAGTAATCTAATTTTCCAAATACCAGAAAGATAATCTTATTCTGTAAGAAATTTGACAGGATTTTTAATATTCTACTTGTCCATGCCATAGCCATTTTTCCTCTGCAGTAGTGGTAAACATCTCAGCACAGCTTAAAAAGAATTTCGGAAGAGCTGTCTTCAACAATGAACTTTTTATCTTGAACTGTCCAGCTTAAACACTCTTTAATATTATACAGTACAAGTACACGTTTCATGAAAACAGCATGTACTGAAGTATATAACCCTATAGTAATGCAACTGTAAATACATAAACAACATCGCAGACTCAAAAGAAGGATGCAGTTTTCTTATTGTTGTCAATGAATGGCAGCAGTAATGGGCTGGAAAAGTAGTAAGAAAAAGTAAATTGGCCAATCAGTAGTCAATGTAGAAACTTTTTTTTAGGTGCCCATTTAGGGTGTTATTACGTATCTCCATTTTTGACAGAACTATTGCTTCTTATGATGGTATCAAGTGCTAATAAAATTTAAGATCAGTTTTCATGAGATCTCAGGACACCTCCCTGTGCATTCTCAATTCTTGTTCTTCCTGCAACTGCCACCCCCTGTACATTTAAGTCACTCTGTTTCCAAGAATATGGCCAGATTTTCCAGGGTATTTTATTTGTAAATATGAAGAGACACGGACTGCACTATTTGTAGGATTTGAAAGCATGATTTTTGATTACACATATTATTGATTGAAAATTCGATTACAAATATTAAGTAAGTCTCAAGATCCAGGTATTGCGGTTGACTGCTATGAACATCTGGAAGTAAATCTGTAGTTGTGAGAAGTACAAGCTTTGTGGAAACTATTTTCTTTTTAGAAGACTTTAGATTGAGGGGCAGACTTTAAATTGGCAGGGCGGGAGTCACAATTCTTAGCTTCTGACACCATTTTTCGTATTGAATACCAAAAGCTAGCTTTTTGCAAATTAATTCTAGGTGATAGATTTATCTTTTTGGTGTTTATGTCTATTGAGCATTTTCTGTACTCACTTGTGAAATCACTTCTACATCTCTGAACTGTTCCCTGCTGGTTTTTTCGGGTAATATGTGACCTTTTTATCATTCCATTGTCTCTTTGCTTCTCCACTGATGCTGAACTGTCAGGCTTGGGGTCGCTTACACATTTCCGGCAGTTCAGCACATCATCCACATTTTTATAGAAACTGTTGAAATTGCATGATTCCTCTCACTTCACTTACGTGCTTGGCAGCAGTTCCTTCATGGGTATAGCTGTTGTTTTTCCTTTTTACTGAATGTTCTAGCTCTTGCAGTGTCAGTTCCTTCACCAGCCATCTGTCTTGCTGGCTCACTCGCTATCTTAACAGCCCTCCTTCTCAGACTAGATGCAAGTCCTAGTGCATACACCATCAGCTGTTAATTTTTTATTCAGAAGCTTTTAAAACAATTGTTGCTGCACACAAATATAGGATATTTCAATCCTCCCTATTTGGTCCTTGGCACTTATGGTTGCTTTCTTCAGCCTTCTGCTTTTTCCAGGTTCTTTTGTGACTTGTCTGTCTATCACTTCATTTCTTTTCCTGAAATTTTGAGAGATTTTCTTCAATTTGACAACCTAGCTTGCCCCTGAATTCCCGCTGGATAGTGCATGTCTGAATGCAAGGGAAGTCTAATCCAGTTCTGTTCTAATCCATTATTCAAAATCTCTGAAAGAGGCATCTAAATACTAGATGTAAGTCAGGTAACAGCGCCTGAGAAATGTAAAATGGATATCTTTTATCAAGAAGTTAGAGAACAACTTCTTTGTAGTAGTATCAGGGTTGCAGATAGGATATATTGTCTTGTAGCTCAGGGGCTGGCATATTGCTAAACAATCTAGCAATGTTTTTGATGAAAAGTTCTATTTGCTTGTAAGCTTCTTGGGCCTGGATGCAGAATTGCTTTATGAAGACCCTTATTATAGTAGTGGTTTATTTTTGTACACTATACCTGCTTTATAACTGCCAATATCTGCTGTTCGTTTAGATAGTGTTTAGAGCATTACAAACTAACACTTGGTGTTAGTGCAATTTTCAGGGGTAGAAATGTATTACATAGATAGTAATACAAATAAAGATAGAAGCATACCAGATATTTTTTTTATGTGTGTTGATAATCCTTTCTCAAACCCTCTGCTCCTTACCGTGACAAATTCAAATATTTTTTATTGCTAGCACCAATTAGTCAGGCAAGCAGCTGTCCTCATGAAGAAGGTCCCAGGAGATTAAAACTCCTGGGATACTGATTTGCATGCTAGACGTTACTGTTTGTCATCTTCTAAGTGTCTTTCACACGTATTGTTTCTTAATGATAAAGAAAACTGCATGTGCTTACAGTGGTAACTAATAGTAAGCTGGATTTTATTTCCCCACTGTGCTTATGACCTCCAGGGTGAATTTAGGCCTGTTAGTTAATACCTCTAGTGAGGCACTTTCTATGCAACGAAGGTTTGTTTCCAAACTAAACCACTGCAGCTGAAACAGGTCTTTTCCCATTGTGATGGTGTTATGCTGGTGAAGATGTGTTCATCATAGATTGGTCTGTTCTGGGCTAGGAAGTTAAAAGGTGTATTACTATAATGATAATAGGATTTCTGCTAGTATAATTCTTCCAGTGGTACAGAAAAGCTTGTAGTCTCACCAGAAGTTACACAGTGTCTTTCTGGCACTGCCCAGGTCTTTTTTGTGCAGTCTTTGTGCACAGGAAATGAAAACAGTCAAGTAAGACAGCAGCGTGGAGGAGGGTGAGAGTGCAAATTAGTTTATTTCATGTCTTTCTCTCAGATAAAAAAACTTCCTGCCCCCAGGATGTGACTTCCAATAAGAAGGTGGCATAGTGCTAGTATTTGAGGCTGCAGAAGTTGTCTTCAAAACCCTGTTAACTGAGGTTCTCAAGTGTGGTCATGACAAGCCTTAAGATAGGACTGTGAGAGGTAGATGAATCTGGAAATGTCCAGAAGTCTGCAACTATGAACTGGTAACTAATAAACTTTTCCTCTCGTTATGTGAAGCTGCAGATATGCTAAAAAAATGCAAGTAGTGAAACCCAGGAAAGCTGCAGGCAGAAGTTGGTGAGCTACAGCTTGTCTTCCCTCCTTGTTACTAGGATGTACTCTGTAGCCTAGGTCAAATTAAGCATTATCTCATTAATATCAAGGAATGACATCGTTAGGTGAACACACTGCCTATGTTAATTTTCTGTGCTGGAAATACCAAGTAAACTTGCTACAGAAGAATAAAACTATTCACCAGAATGTGATTGGAAGGGTATTTTAAGAGCAGACAAAATTCACTTATGTGCTAGGCTAGAAGGAGCTAGCTACTATTTAGTCCTATTAACTAAAAGGAATCTCTCAATTAATTCCCTCTGCAAAAAGAAAAATCATTAGGCCTCACAAGATTTCAAAGTTTTGTGCTTTAAATAATCTCAGTTACCAAAGAGTATTCCTGTTAATAAATCAGTCAAAATCTGAACCAATATAGTTAAGGAAGTGTGAAGTGAATAAAAACTTAACTTTTGCATTAGGTTAATAAAATCTTTCTGTCGTGGAAAATACAGAGGCTTTAGCTTCATCATAGTTTTTACATTGTATTCTAATGAAACAGATGTACATTTTATTAAAACTACCTGAATAAGCCACACTTCCAGTTACCAAGACATGCTTGTCTGCAACATCCTGAAGTAACAGAAGCATCACTGTGTAGAGCTTATTAATCTTTTTTATACTTTCTAAAACAAGGCAGGCTATTCCACTCACTTATAATGGGTTCAATAAGAAGTTAGATTAAATAATTTTCCATATTCTGTAAAAATGAATTATATGATATAACTTGTGGTGCAGACATAAAGACTCTGCATAGGTAAGTTTTGAATGAAAAAATCTGGAGCTGGGCCCTGCAGCATTGTTGGAAGTAGCTCTTCAGAAGGCAGATTATGAAATTAGATCTGTAATCTCTGCTTGACATAGAGTTAATATGCAGCCTTTCCAGGGCCAAAGCTGTTTACTGGTTCTTCCATCTGTCAGGATTTTCCTAGCTTCTATGGGAAAGAAATGCATACATTTGAAAATGAGGAAAGCTTTCTTTGTGGACATGTTACGGAACACTTTCTAAGAACTGTAGGTAGCTACTGGCAGACCACCAGGTGAAGGAGCGAATGGATCTAATGGAAGTAGTTATTAACAATAACTAAACAAACAAAAAATCCTTTTTCCCCCTCTGTGGTGTGACACTTGAAACTTACTTGTGTGAGAGAAAATAGAGGGGAAAATAATAACCAAAAGCATTAGGACCTAAGGAGAATTATTAACTTGAATGGAAACCTATGGGGTGTTTTTTTAGTTTGTTTCTTTTAGGACTGAGCTTAGCTTTTTCTTTCTGAGAAAGTTTAGTGTGAAAAGCCTGCAAGATTAATGAAGGACCTTACCATTGTGAAATAATGAAATCAAGCATCATATCAGCTGGCAGAGATGAACTCTTCATGTTTGTGGTAACTTGGTGGTGCAAACTGTCTTGCAAAGTCAAAACAGTGAGCACATGAAGGAATATTTATTTTGTGCTGACCTAGTGATCTGGTAAGTAGTGTTCTGCACCTGTAGATTGACTCTTGTGTTCCATAGCCTTTTCTTGCAGGACTGAAATGAAGACTAATGTAATTAGATGTGTGGCAGCCTGTGGGCTGTGTGTCAGGGAAACTTCAGTACAGGTTTCTATGTTCAATAAAGATTCAGCTGTGCCTGTACCATTTCACCTTATGTACCTTGGCTGCATTACTGTTTTGCTTTGGAAAAGCTGGAGGTTCTGAGAAGTGATCAGAAGGCTGGTTTTTAAAAAGTTGCAATTATCTATTTCTGTCACTCATGTTATTTGAAAATTAATAGTTTAACAAGGAAGCTGAAATGAAAAATTAAGGGCTTTCTCTCAGTGAATAAAAATCGTTTTATACCCAAGATATGCCCATCCATTTACAGCAGTATACAATTGGAATTAGGTCTGCCGGTCTGTGGTAGGTAGCCAACTACTTGTGCTTCATTTTCATTGTACATTGTTCTTTCAAAGGAATGTTTATCGTATAGCTGATACCCTGGCAGCAACTAGAGTAATCTACATAATTGCACCTTATCAGGACAGGCTTTTTTCAGTAATTTTTCCACCTTTGGTGTGGGAGTAAGAAAAGTTTCCCCAGGACTGGAAACAATGAAGTGCTGTTTTTAGATAATACAGTCATCTTTACTTTTGCATTGCCTTGCCATGTTTGAAGGGTACATGCAGCTTAAAGTTAAAGCTCTAAAGAACATTATGTTTCATCATGAAAATGTGATGGTATATGCATCCTGTATGACTAGAGAAAAGAATCCTCGTCTCCAGTGTGTGTCAGCAAAATATGTATATTTATGCTCAGGGCTTAATTATGGGCACTAATTGTCAGGGTTTTTTCCTCTCTTTCTTTCTCTCTCAGATTCAAAGGGATTCCAACATGGATTTTATCCTTCTTTGCTCTCACTCCTGGGGACAAGAGAACACAACCTTTTTTCTACTTTCTGAATAGATTTACAAACATGTCCCAGCCCACATGGAAATAATAAAATCAAGAAGATTCTTATCTATCTTTATTGGTCTCTGCCAGTTCTTTAGCTTGGATAAGATACTTATGACTTTGTTGTGTTTTCTAGACTCTCCCTGCTTTTCCTTCTGCTGGTAGGGTCATCAGTGGAGTTCAGCTTTGAGCTGGATGAAGCACTTCTATAGAGAAAGCTATGACACTCTGATCTCTTATCTTTATGACGGGACCAATTTCACGGAAGTTAACTGTGCTGAGGAGCCAGGAACTGATTAATTTTTTTTTCCAGTCTGTGATATTTGAAGTGTTTCAGGGCACACTTACTATTTTGATGTGTCTTCACTTATCATTAGAATTTCTCATTGATTTTGGTATCAGTGACAGACAGTTCTGACTAGCAATAGGGGAAGGGTGGAGTAGCCTGTATAGAAAACTACAGCCCCTCAACTGATAGCTGCTAATTTTTTTGAGGTAGTATTACCTCTTCCCAGGCAGGATTAAACTGCCTTTTCTCCATCCAGTAACTACTTTGTAAAGAAAGAAAACAAGCCGTACAACTTCCTGTGGTGAGTGATCTTTCTGCTAGCCTCTTTGCAGTTACCCTAAAGGAGTCTACGGGTTTTTACCCCTTTTTCCAACATGGCTTTGACAATGTTTGGGTAAGCAAAGGGAGTAAAGTTACTATTTAACTCCTCTTTTGGCAGAGAGATTAAAGCAAGACATTCTGCTTAAAAGTGAATAGCTTCTACTGTACTTGAAGCACAGCATAGGTGGAAAAGAACCAAAAAAACCCCAAACATTTGAAGCAAAACTGTTAATCAAATGTTAACTTGTTAAGAAATAGTCAAGAGGGACAGATGGAATCCTGTGATTCTCTCTCTTCTCCTTGAGTCAGTTTCTAAAATACATTAAAAACTTGTGTACTTTTGAGTGGCAGATATGGCTTGTCACTTTGGAGGTTATTTTTGCTATTGTTAATACTGAAATAGATTATGCTTGAGTTGCAATAGTTGACAGAAATCTTAAGTAGCACAGAGAAAATACTTGTCTTCCATTTATTATCTCAGCTTTCAGATTTAAGGAGCTGTATGTAGTTAAACTTTGAAATTATGTAACAGTAACAGAATCCTGTTCAAGTTGGTGCCTTTTAGCAGGCAAGGGAGTGGGGAGGGTGTGATTATACAGTAAACACATTAAACTTTTTCCTTAAGTGTATTCTTTAAGGCAGCATTCAGCTACTCAGAACAGTGCCTAGCACATGCTCTCTGCAGTTTGCACTGAACTCACAGTGCATCTTTTGGTATTTTTCCCATGAAACAGTGATATAAGTCTGAGCCTTGGTGTACTTCATATTTAAATCAGAACTTCTCGGCTTATGTTGTCTAATTGTAACCCATTTTCTGGTAACATATTTCTGGAGTAAACATCCTCTTGATTATATGAAGAACATGCACTCTGAATGATCTCAGAACTGAATAGTTGTTAAATCTTGTTCTGGTTCTGTAATTGAGCTGTGTCATAGGTCACATGCTAATTTCCAAAGTGCAAGTTTAAACATATGCTGTGGGAATGTTAACAAAGGGCACCTTTAAGATTTTTTTTTCCCCATATTTTTAGGATGCCAATTTAATGTTTATTCACTCTGTATTTGCAATGCTGAAATTTTAATGCACATTCAAAGTAAAGATACCAAATTATGTCACCAGAGCTGCTCCCCACCTGCAAATGTAAGCAAGAATAATCCCTATCTGCAGGTGTAAAGCTAAATGGACAGACAGGCTATCTTGTACATAGATGTATAAGTTTGTACATCTATGCTTGTACATAGATGACTCTTCTTTTATAATGCCTGAGGCATCTTGGGTCCAAATCTAAAGAAGACTGTATAACCATCTTAAACTGAAGCTAATGGAAATTCTGGCTGTTTCAGAAATTTTAAAGAATTTGGTCCTGTGTGTTTCATATGGAATAGCTAAGATGGCTGTATTTGCAAGTGTTATGAAGTTGCATTTTTTTGAGGACAAGTAGCAGGAGGTTTAAGTAAAAAAAGGAACCCACTAACTTTTTAATAGCAGCCTCAGACAAGTCTCAAAAAAAAAAGCAAAAAAGAAACCTGAAGAATGACAGAGTAAGTTATTTTGTGCAGTTCTTGCAAACAGGTGCTAGTCCAGGCACATCATCTATGCAATCTGTAGAATAGCAGGTGAGTGAAGAAGACAAAGTAGCATTTAACCTGAAGCCTAGTAGGCCAGCAGCCAGAGGGAATAATCATCACAGAGGCAGAACAGCAGGCATGCTGCCCAGGCATCCACTCCCATTGAGGAGACTGGGGTCAGCTCACACACTGAGTGCTTTCTCTCTGTTCTTTAAATATACTTGTTAAACCTCAGATTTGTAGTACAGGATTCAAGACTGAGAGATTTCACAGCTTCTCTCACCTTCACTGAGATTTCCTATAATCATGAAGTTGCTTGCTTCTGCTTTGACTTAAGAGGATGTTTGCCGATCACTTCATTAAGGTATGGCAGCATTCTGCCTGCTTTTAGAGTAAAATCTGAGTGACCCTGACAGCATAGCCATCAAAGGGTAGTATTTGCATGATTAAGTGGGGAATCATTAAAATCTGATTACTTCCCAGTGAATAAATACAACTTTATGTGCAGAGTTTGTCCGTTATCCCACCATCTTTTTCTTACCCCCCATCCCAAACACTAGAAACAAAGTTGAGTAGAACTTAAGCAGGAAGGAAGATCTTGTATTCATTGTAATTCTGCATAGATACTGTCCCCAAGCTACATGTTTCTCAGAAACTTGTTGTTCAAGACAAAATAAAACAGAATTGAATATTTCTGCACAAAGCTTTGTCAGCATTATATTGTCAGATCAAATTACGGACTCTTCCTTTTTACAACAATGGCATAGTTCAACCATAGTCTAACGTTTTCCCAGATTTTACAGTGAGTCTGACCTGTGATACATAAAACTACAGGATTATAGCAATCATGCTTGGAGAGCAGCTACAATTTTCTTCTGTTTACTTTTCAGTATTGCAGAGAACTTGCTACAAATGCTTAAAACTTATAGTTAAATATTTGCAAGTTAGGAGCTGTACCTTCAAAAATTACTGAGACTATTACTTCCTACTTGAAGCAAGTCACTGGGATTACTCCTTTTGAGTTAGCAGGCCCTCTCTTGTAAGAGTTCAGTAACTGCTTATTGCATTGTGCATTTAAATATCTTCTGTGAAGGGTGGAATTGGGAGTATCATACTAACAATTTAAAGATATTTATGGGGATAAGTCAAGTCTAGCTATATTTAATGCCAAACATTGCTAGAATTCAAGCAGGAAATTGGAACTATACAATACATAAAATTATTTGTTTCTCTGTTTAGAGTTGTAGAAAATATTTAGGCCATCTCGGCCATAATCCGGGTAGCAGAACACCATATTAAAAGATCTTTTTAGTAATGCAGGGTACCCCGGTTCTCTTTCATAAAGGTATGTGTCTTGCCAATCTCCCTCATACAGACAACAGTAAAAAAGCACTAGTCTCTGCTCTTCAACAGCACTTGTTGATTTTTAACTGTAGCATTTTTGTACAGATTGTGCTTATAAGGATTTTTTTAATCTTTAAAAAAAACGCTTACTATGTTGCTGCATATTGTGACCATAACTGTGGCTCTAATGTTGAAAATATTTCCAGGTCAGTTTTTTGTGCAAGTCTTTTTGAAAAACGGGCTTTTACTTAAGTGTAATGGAAACATTTCCATGACTTCAGCAGTCTACTATAGAAGTTAAAATAAACATTTCCACAAAGAGATTGCAACTTGAGATTTACTGTACTGTGCTGAATGCATAACTGGACAGGGAAAGTTGCAATGGATCCTAAATCAGAAAAATATTGATTGTTTATTGCCCGAGCTGACATATAAGTAATTAGCATAAATGTTCCATTTGCAATAGCCTTTAGCATAAAAAATGTCAGGGTAACAGAAGTGTCCTTTTTAAGATATTTTGGGAAGACCAGATCAGATTATTAAAAGCATTCTGCACTAGCTTTATTAGCACAAAGCAGCTTTGTCTTTGTCCTCACTGACCAGGTAAAAATACAAATGTGGCAGCAAGCACAAGAGTCTCAGTTTATGAATTATGGCAATGTAGGGGTGTGGTCAGAGCATGCTGCTTAGCCCTTCTGATATTTTAGGGGCTTCTCAAGAGCTGTTGCAGGCAGCAGCAACTGAAAATACACAACTGAAATGTCTACAGTGCCCTTCTGGTATTAAGCCTCTTTCATTCCTACGCAAAAATGAGAACCTATTTTAAGATTTAACAGTGTCCTTTTAAATTAGAAGCAAACTGCCACAGTGAGATATTGAGACTGGGTTAAGTAGTGTATGCTGTGGTTACCATCACTAAACAGAGCTAGATCTGTTAAGATCAAAATGGTTGACTTGTCATTCTATAGTAACTGTTCCCCATGGAAAAAATTCAATAGTATAGCTTAAATCACACATAGCCGATCATGTGCTCTGAGGCTTCTATGGTGCTGAGACTAAAAGGCAGAGGTAGGGAGGAGCTATGTCAGGAAATCTTTTAATTCTATTGGCCTGGGGTGGGGTGGGGGGGTGGGGGGAGGGCGTGGAGCTTACCTTGCATGCAGTCATATGCACACATTTATTTTTAATTTTACAGTTATGTGCTATTATAATTGTTAACTCAATTCCTAAAAGGCTGCTTTTAAGGGCCTGATGTTATGCCTCTGCATGTCCAAGGTGCCCACTGGATGGGGAGTTTTTGGATGTGCAGTGACTGTGAGATGGTACTCAATCTGTTCACCTTCCTTTATTACAGTAAAGCACAAAAACTGTTGAAGTGCAGCCTATATGAAACAAATTAAGTGCATGCTATCCTGGAAATGAATTATGTACTTGAACCTTATAATCAGTAGTAAAAAAAAAAAAAAACAAGTCAATGAAATATGAGAACAACTATGTTTCTATCCAGGCTGGAGAATCTTTAATAACATGGGAACTGCTGTGAGTCACGACAACTTAGTTTTAAACACCTGCCTTTCTGATCCCAGCAATTGCCTTTCTGGCTCTTTTTGCTGGTTTAATACATGATATACTACCATGGGAAGCAGGGGATGCCTTATACACAAAGAAATTCTTTCTTGATACAGGGCAGAAGCATTAAGAGTACGCTAATTAGACTGCCTTTGATTTTCTAAAGGAAGCACTTTTAAAATCTTCATTTGGTCCTTCAGTTTCTTGTCAAAATCAGCACAGAAATGGTGCAAGTTCCTTGTTTGGCTGCATGAAGTCTCCTAGGTTAAACTTTTCTCACTATCTACACCCAAGAAAACTGCTGTTTCTGTTTTGCCAACCTCCCCCTTCCCATGCCACTCTGAAAAATTGTAAGTCATCCTGTATTACTGATTTAAATATATATATATATGTACAGCTGCAGCCTACTTTATCTAGGGTAGCTAAGGAATACTCACCAATCCTTTGACAACACAAGCTACTACACACACAAGTGGTTAAGAACACTTGCTGCTTGATTATGGGTGTTTAATATGCTTGCTCAGTTCCCCGTTCATCACCCAGCCCTAAGAGGAAGCCTTAAGTATCAGGCATAGCAGCACAACGCTTGGCTGTAAATGACTTCATGTAGGATGTAACTTGCCTTAAATACAGTGGAATTTTTTCCTCTCTTTCCTGATGCCTATTCACAGAAACACTGTGCCTGCTACTCTGGCTCTAACCTTCTGCTGCTTATCCTAGCTCTTTGGTGGGGCTAGTAAGTAAGAAATTCTTGCCATGCAAAATCTGTATGAGCACTACAGCTAAGGAGAGGGTACTCAAGGAAACCATTTTGCAGTCTTGACTATAGCACTACCTTACCTGTGTGACAAACACTGCCTTTATCTTTTCTGCTGCCTAACATGATTCCAAGAGCAAATCAATATATTTAGGTGGTTTGTTTCCTGAATATAGCCAAGCAGGGATATTTGCAGTTAACCAGCCGTCCCTCTCTTCTCTTCCCTTCCCACACCCCCCACCCCCCCCCCCCGGAAATCAAAATAACGAAACTACTTAAAAAGCATATGCACTGCACCGCTTTGTTCCCCGCGGTCCCCCTGCCCGCGCTCGCTCCCTGCCAGGCAACTCGCGTCTCCATCGGCCTCCGGCTCTCGGGCAGGCAAAAGCCCCTGGAGCCGGGCCCCGCGGGCAGCTCGGGGCAGCGGGGCGGCGGGGATGCAATGCGGATGGGCGGGGAGGGAGAGCCTTTACCTGCCGCGTTCCCGCGCGGAGCCAGGGGCGCCTGGAGCTGCTGCATCCACGCCGGGGAGCGGCGGGCGGGCGGGCGCTCAGAGTGCCTGGCGGAGGCGGCTGAGCGCCGGGGCCATGGCCGCGCCGGGAAGCGGTGGGCAGGGAGCGCCGCCGGAGCCTCCGTAAGCCGGGGGGAGACTCAGCACCTGGGCGCTGAACAGCTCCACGGAGCGCCACAGGCGGGGCCGGCGCCGCGCTCCCCGCCCCTGGGCGCGGGAGGGCAGCGCCGCCGCCCGCCTCCCGCCTCGCTGCGCGGCGCTGCGGCTGCTCCGCCCCGCCCCGCTGCCGCCGCAGGCGGAGACCCGGCAGCGCGGGCGCGGCCGAGCAGAAAGGGCGGGAATGGCCACGCTTCCCAGCCGCCCCCGCGGCGGGGGGAGGTGGCCGTGCTCCCGCGGGCGGCTGGGAGCTGTAGTCCCGTGGCTGGCGGCGCCTCCCGCCGTGAGGGGGCCACTGCCCCCCGGCCCGCCTGGCCGCCGCGGCCTTGCGCCTCTCCGGCGGTGGGTTCCCTCGGAGCGACAGCGCGCCTCCCGCCCTGCCGGGGCTGCTCCGCGCCGGTACGTCCTCCGTGGGTCGCTACGCTCTTTGTGGAGGCTTTTCAAAACGTTTCTTTGTTGTTTGGCTTCTTTTATTCCCCCTTTTTAAAATCAAAAGCTTGGGATATTACAGCCCTGCGGTGTTAGGGGCTTGCTTAGGGGAGAGGGCAAAAAAGTGATATTATAGTTCTTACGGTCTTTGAGAAAGTCCTGAAAGCTGTGCTCCCTCCCGCCCTCCCTCTCACCGAGATTCACAAGCTAGAAGATACACGTAAGCAGCTAAACAGTCAGGACTCTGCCTTGCTAATCAAATGCAAAGCCCTGTAAAAAACATAGCAAACCCGACTGTAACCCAATTGCAGCTGCCTTTCAGAAAGGCATCTCTAATACTAATGCTTATACAGAGCTCTTCAGATAGTTATGAAGCATTTTATGAAGCAGGGTGTGTTAGTTAATGTATTGGTTCATTTATAAATTATTCCCAAGCAGATTTCCTATTTACTTGCTCATCAAAAGAAAAAGCCATTATTCAGTGCAGTTTTAGTTAGAAGTTAATGTACACTTTTGGTAATAATCACAACAGAAGACTCTTTCAAGAGTTGTTTAAGAAAAGTTAATTAACAAGTTAATTTAGAAGTTTGAGGACTAGCCCATCTCTCGCCCTGAATTACGTGGCGTTGAAAGGTGCTGAAGGCTTACATACAGATTCCTATATGTTTGGGTTACATGTGTGCCCCTGCTATTGCTGCTTTGAAACCCTGACGTCCAACCTTCAGCTAGGTTGGTTTTTTAGCAACTGTATTGCAAGCAATATGACAGAAAGCTAGGACAATCAAATTAAACTAAGCAGTGTGTTTTATTTATGCTACATTAGCAAAACCTTCCTTTAGGTTGTCTTCATTCCTGTGTGGTTTATTCTAAGCTAGTGATGCAGAAGAAGTTAGGTTTACTGCTTTTTTTCATTGGGTAGAGATTATAATGATTTCTCACCCCCTTTCAGGTGCTTTCTTGGATAGTTCTTAAATGTAATGGGTTTTGTTGATAGCAACTTGATCACCCAGCCCTACTGAGCAAGTTCACTTCTGCAGGTATCCTGAAAAGGTGAGAAGTTGACACTGACCCTGATATTACATGTTGCTTAGTGATTCTTGGATTTAAAGCACTGTCTGATTTGTGTTGTAAGGGATGCCTGCTCTGGTACTACATTATATGCCACCAGCGTACTAACTTGATCACGGTGTAAGTAAAGTCTGTGAAATATATACAGCTGTTTGATAATTGTTCTAATCTTTGCTAAATGATGACTACTAAATTGCTTCCTGAAGTACCTTCCCCAGTGTTTCCACAAGACTCACTTAGAACAGAATTACGTATCCTCAGTTCCCTAACTGGAATTTTTCAGCGTAATACAGTTTTAGCTAAGTTTGGTAGGTAAGTTTAAAACAGTATTTAATTTATTACAACTTCTATTTGATGGAAGCGAACTGTAGGTGTGGAAAGTATGGAACTATAAGGCAAATGCTTCACTTTCAGTACTGACTCTTAAAAATTAGTCATTGGTATAGTGAAGAACAAATAATGCAAAACAATTTCTTCCTTTTGTCATTTCCTTCACATTCAAGTAAGAATAGAATGTACTTCCTCAAAAGTAGGGCTTTGGTGTGCTATTTGAGTGCCCTCTCCAGCGAGTGTATGCTGTGTCTGAGGCAGTAGGAAACTTGCACTGATAAAGAGCCTCATTGAGGTAAACTGTATAGTTGAGGAAAACCTTCAGTAGTATGTGCAGCTGTGGGCACTCCCAAATTACAAGACAACAAATAAGCAAGCCTTTTGGTGCTAATGTGGAGGAGAGCCACTACAACTCCCTGCTCATTGCTTTTTGTTTCCCTCCACCATTAATCTTAATGAAGCCAGGTTTGCCCTTCTGTCAGCTGAAAGGGTCCTACTAAAGCAATAACCATTTTCTGCTTTGCAAAGCAGAAAAATTGAAATAGAAACACATGCATAATACTTTCAAACTAGTTGTGAATAATTAAATGTATTATTCAAACAGTAACACAGCTCAGATTATCTTTCAATTAAAGGACCAAAGCAATTTTATACAAGTTGCAGGTAATCTAGTTAATCCAAACCTCAGATCTCACATCTTTCCTACTCTCCTCTTCTCTTTCATACCCCCAGTTCTGAACTGTAACTTTTTGAGCACCAAAATAGAAGAACAAACATCACTTTGCTTCCAAACTCACATAGAAATTCCTGAGAATTACCTTTGAAACTGGAGTTTGGACTGTCTTCGTTAAGTTTGTTACAGTTATACATGATTCTATACAGAAGTAAAAGTGGAATACCTTTATCAAATCAAATATGAAAAGTTCTTTAAGATCTTAACACAGGCAGTTGTCAGCTATTCAAGTACAGCTGAATAACTGGATTCATGGATCCTAGTTTCTGCTAACAGCAGCTGTAGTGTGCTGTTGTCAGCAGCAACCGGTCTGCTTACCCTGCAGACAGACTCCCATTTTCCTGCACATGTAAAACAGATTCAGGGAAACCCAGAGAGAAGATTAAATTTCTTCCCAATTTCAATCAAATTTCTGTGTTTATCTGAGCAGTTCATCTATCTTATGAAGGAAAGCAAGAAAAGATTATTAATGTTATTTTCTACAGATATCTCAATGTGTTGCTTCTTTTCAGTTTGTTATACATCCAAATTCTTATTGATGGGCTTAGTAAACGTTTAATTAGACATACTGAAGGATCACTGATCATTCTGTCTAAGGATTGCCCAATTGTGCTTCCACAGGTTTTCTTTCATTAAGTGAAAGAACAGCAGATGTCATGATTCATCCTCGCTACCTCCATTTTCTCATCCTAGATAAACTATAACCATACAGGGTCAACCCTTTCTTTTCCTTGCAAAGAAATAAACTGAGAAATTGAAATAAAGGAAGAAGAATCTCTGTCTAATTGATAACAGAATAGAAAAGCAGAGATTGTGCCAAATGGTATAGCTAAAATAAATGACACAGTCATATACAGTAAGAAGGATATATAAAGGAATAAATTCAAGGTAATTACTCAAAAATGCAACAAGCGCTTTAAAAAAATCCTTCTTAGAGACAACCTTGATCTGCCCTTAAGCAGTCACTATCTAAACAAGGTTTTGAAATTTTTTTTAGACCTAGTTCACATAGAGAATACTGAAAACTGATTTGAGATGTCCTGCATAACTCTTTCATGATTCTGCCATTTGAAGTTAAATCTTTTATCAGTATGAGATACCATGGCACAGTATTCTATGCATGTAGTTGTAATGGTTTGTTTATCATTATTGAAGCATAGATATCAAATACACAGAAAAAAACTGGCTGAACTGAGAAAGCAATTGCTTCTAGAGTATCAGTTAATAAACCAGGAGCAAAAAAGTGTGAAATAGTTGTAGATGTGCAAGATTTCAGAGTCATGAAAGGCAAAATGTCAGAAAATAATGCTAAAAGGCACTAATTAGACAGTCCAGCATTTTCTGGTAATTCTCAAAGAATTGGGGAATGCAAGAAGATGATTGAGTTGACTTCACAGAAGGTGACTACAGCTGTCGTGTTAGCAGAAATGAAATGGGGCACAGTGCAGTGTCTCTAATTGTGTGGTATTGTTGGAAAGCAGTCAGGTAAGCGAATTAAAGCAGAGAACAAAACCAGCAGAGAAAGCAAGCTATAGTGAAGACTAAGGTAATGGGGTAAGTATTGGAATTATTGCCTGCAATTTCTGTTCTGTCACTGCTATGAAAACATTTTTTTAATTATAATATGATTTAATTGTATACTTTCATTTATTAGTATCCACAGTGGGGAATTAATTTTTCAGTCTACCTTTATGCTGTGGCTCATAACACCCTCATTGTGGAGCCTACATGAAGAGCAAAAAAACTTGAGTCAGGAATATTTTTTTGTAAGAGAGAAAGACCTATCTATGCCTTGTTCATCATAAGGCAGCTGTCCTTTTTGTAAAGAAAAGAGAACTGATTATACTGACTGTTCTGCTGTCAGCAAAGAAGGAAGGATAAGGGGTCTCATTATGACTATACCATATCTGGAACTATTAGGAAGTAAAAGTTAATCAGGAGAATAAAGTTAGGTTGGTCTTCCATTAATAGTGTTGTATTGATCATGAAAAATATTTTACTGGCAAAGCTGCCAAAAACCAAGTTCCCTTAATCTTCTGCTGCACCTTTAGTTTAACTTCTTTAATGGAGTGGCATTTCAAGTCTCTGTTTCTGAAAGGCAGGCAAACATGACATGACTCCATAATTAAGTTTAGGAAAAGGTATGTGCTAATTGAACATCAAATCTGTAAAAATAAAAATACTATTTAATTCAGCTTCCTAGCCACACAGTCAAAATAATGCCTATAAACCCTGACTTTCAATATTACTTGGATTTGCATGACGAGAGAATAGCAATTGCTTCTAAATTCAGCTTACCATCAAGAACTGAAGGCCTGTAGTGTATAAAACCATTATTACAGCCTTATAAAATTGATTTTAAATCACTTACTGGACCATACAACCGGAAGGCAAGTTACCATAGATTAAGACATGAAGACATCTAGTACTTGACAGTTAGTATTCTCATTTGGTATTTATGGTACATGAAGTTAGCTTGAGGCTGCCTATAATTTATGGAGGGAAATTTTTATTGGTATGGATGAGAATTATCTTTCTTTAGCAGGGGAAAAAAAAGCAATACTTACAATCTAAGAACATTTTTGAGCATGACAGGTTATTTCTATTGCAGTCTAAAGGGCGGGGGGGAGGGGACGGGACGGACAGACACACCGTTTCAGTGTTGTTACTGGGTACAGCCCAATAAAACTTTCTTCAGGCTACCACCAGAAACTTCATTTTAATCACTTTTATGCTTTTAACTACAAGCTTTTTTATCAAAAGTGATATGTTGTTGAAAGGTTTCACAAATACAAATTGCAATCAAATCAACTATATAGAGCAGACTGTATTTAGAAAATGTTGAGTTAAAAATAACTACAATAAAGCGCCTTTTTTGTACTTTTTTTCTCTCAATCTTTCTCTCAGCTCTGAGTTTATATTCAAGACAACAATAGTGCTAAAAATTTTACTAAGGTCAAAATCATAAGAGGTTTTGTTACCTCTTTTGAGGTGACCAAGGTGAGTGATTTATCCAGTATGTGGATGATATCTTCAGGGAGCAAGATGTTTTCAGGTTTGTAGGTAAGGGGTTTTTTCTACCTCATCAGTGTTGGAAAGCAGTCTGAAATCTATTTATTTTTTTGGTCTTTTTCTTTCTCTCTCAACCTTTCTCTTATTTGTTCATTAGAAATCTAAGTGATCTCATTTCAAAGCCCAGCTGACAAATGTCTTGAGGTCTTTGCAGATCTTAGTGGAAAACCAGGTAAAAGTGAATGATTATAATTAGAGAGTAACTACAGGAAAACACATAAGCTTAGGTTGAGGGCACACAATCCATTATTGTGTTCCTTGGTAGAGTGTACAAAAGACAGTGAAGCAGGAGTCAAACATTTATTTTCAGCTTCAGAGCTTGTTGTCACTCAGCAAATTGAACAATTATGGTTGGATCTGTCAATTTTTAAGCAGTGTATTTATCCAGAGTAGTAGACTCTGCTTCAGATTTCTGTAAGAATGGTTATCTTTTTTCAAGTCCAGGATAACTGTAGCATCCAAGTGAGCAACAGAACACAAGGATAGTTATTAGCCTTGCCCTAATAATCAGAGACAGCAGGGCATGTCACGCTCTCGTCCTGTGAACAATTTTAATGAGGTGTAGTAGATACGACAAACCTGGTTTCACTGGATAAATAAAAATGACTGATTTTTGATCCTCCTGTTGAGAGCTGTACACTCATCTGTATTCCTTCTTCTTCACTGTCCATCCTTGGGAATGCGGACAGATTCCTTCATTACTGGATTTATATATTATATAAAGGTCCCCAGTAAAGGGGTCATTCCCCTTTATTTAAAAAACAAAACAAAACAGAATCAGCATACGCCCAGTGCATGAAACACACTTACAGCTCAGTTACTAAATTTAAGCATTTTTCTGATTAGTCGTTTGTACTTTTGAGTGATTACTACTTTATTATGTTGATTTTTTTAAATGCTTGTCCCTTCTTGATTTTGGGGCTTGCCATTTAATCAGAACTGAAATTAGTATCAATTAGTGAGTGTAATCGCCGAAGTTGATTTTTGGCAGTTCTCTCCCCTTGCAAGTATTGCCAGGTTTTGAGGATTACAGCTATTTCAAGATAATGGGCTACCTTCTTCGTAGGACTCAGATTTTGTTGATTATTTCCCTTCATTTTTAGTGTTTGAATTGCCCTTACAGAGAGAAGGAGCATGAACAGCTTCTGTTTAAAGCTTGAGACAAATAACATTAAAACAATGATTTGTCAGCAAATCTAAAAATTTGTCCTTGCATTTGGCTTTAAAGCTCTCCAAATTATGCTTAATATTTATTTTTATGGATAGCCCAGTGGTGGGGGAACTTACAGGTGCCTACAGATCTATCACTCAACACAATCAAAAGATGTATACTTTAATAACTTGGAAATTTAAGTGACTGTAGAGAAAGTGGGAAATTCAGGTATAAAACAAAGATTTTTTTTTTTAATGAATGAATGAAGTGTATTAAGAGGTCAGATATTTTAATGTAAAGTAGGAGCTCTATGGCTTTTTAAACCTGCTGAGAAATTGTTCTGAATTCGTTGAACATGATGGATTTGTGAGTTAGATTGTTACTTTCAAAATACCGGAAAAGTTTATTTTTATATATATTAAAATAGGTATCAAGGAACACACTTCACTGCCAGCCATCAGTAAAAAGCTCCTTGTTTTGGAACACATTACCACTTTCTGTCTGTGAGATATTTAAAATACCCTTCTGGGTAATCACGTAAATGATGGGTTGCCACAGAAATAGTGAGTGTTCATTCCGAGATGATTTTCTTAAGTGGTTCAGCAAAATCCCCATTAAAAACCTTCATGAAAGGTTACTTGCTTTCAAGAAGTTAGTGACAAGGCATGATTTAATTGAGAGTTTCTTGTATGGTTTTCTAAAGTCTGCCAAATGTTTTACTTAAGATGACATTGTAGAGATAAAATGTTTAAAATGTCCCAAAGTTCAGTACAACCGTTGTCCTATAGCATGAATAACTAGATGGGAAGCTTTTCAGTTATACTAGATAAATGACCAATTTTAGAAAGGGTTTTTGATAGTGCGAATATCAGAGAACTGTGTGAAAGACATTTGGACTCAAAAAGATGTTTGGCTTTTGCTCAGCAAAATCAAAAATATTAAGATTTGGGTTGTGACTTATTGAAATAATTCCAAATAAGAGGCCCTTCCTTTGAGGTTGTAACTTCTACCTCACTTCACATCTTCCCAGTCCCTATAGCACTTTACATTTTGGGGTTTTTTTGGAACCGTATAGGAGATACTTTTCTGCAGCAGTACTGCTTTTGAGAGAAAGAGAGGAAAAGGAGGGCAGACAGGCAGATAGGAGAAGACGGACAAACGGCTTTGCATTTGATACACAGTGCTATCCATGCTGGATAGACATTTATGATTTGGAACACAGAAGAGGGAAAAACATTATTTAAACAGCTTGGCATAAATTAGGCAAAATGGCAGCCATGAATATGGAAGTACTTCAAGGGGAAAAAAATGGATCCTGAATAAAACCTTAACAATGATTGTATCACAAGAGATTTGTCTGTCAGATAACAAACACAATGTGGGCATGCTATGCAAATACTGTGTAAATATTAGATCCTATTTTAAAAAGAATATCCTAAGATTTTTATAGGCAACTTTTTTAAGTACCAAGGAGCAATTTCAATCTGTTGCTAGCCTTTAGAAGGGCAAGTATCTTAACACTATTGAGCTGAATGAATCCATAGAATAACAGAGAAGTAATTATCACTGCAATGTAATTTTTCCATCAGATATCAACAGTGCTTTAATGCTAACAAAGGCCAAAAATTCAGTCTGAATACTTATTTTCAGATTTTGCATCTTTTCAGCTCTAAAAACTGCTTTTATTTGCATACCTAAACCAGTTTTACTACTGTGCCTAGAAATGGAACTAGAGCTATATTTCCAGTTGTAATTTGGATGCGGTCATTCTTGGGAGTACCTGATGTAACACTTTTATGGTGGACGATTCTGATCATTCTCTAAAAATGTTATCCAGTCCCAGTCAGAGCTAGATCACTTCTGGAAGAGTAGCTCTCTATGCTTGACTTCAAGAACACAAACTGGAAAATATTGGCTGGACTCTATAGTTAATATTTCAGAGGTCAGTTTAAATTTTTGTACATAGTTGGATGTTTGTCATGTTGTCAAAGAACAGCACTAGTTAAAATGTGCAGTGGCTTGAATATTTGAATGTTCTTGTTTCTGGTTCTTGCTGTTCCTAGGAAGAATGTGTGTTCATTTTATCAGATGTGATCTTTTATTAGAATTCCCCTTTATAACACAACCAGATAATTTCTTACCCCACAGATAAAATGGCTCTACCTTCTTCTGGGCCCAAAATGTTTAATAGCAGTAAAGACTGATAAGCTGAACTTTCCCTCTGTGTTGTGACAAACACTTCACAGAAATCTTAAACTCCAAAATGTTTTGTTCCTTTTTCTCCAAGTTCAAATCATGTTAATAAAGTCCAGCCAGTCAAACAAAGCTTCAGAAAATTTGAACATCCTTCACAAGGAGAAGTCAGTAAGCTAAATGGGGGGTGCTGGAAAATATTTGTGTTGCTTTTTCCTTTAAAAAAAAAAAAACAACAAAACAAAACAACAAAAAGCCCAAATGAATTTAATTCCTGGCTTACTGCTTTTGGCAATGGCTCCTATATCTCACACTAAGCTTCTAGGAGGATTATTGATTGTATATGGTAAGAGCTTCCAGTTTCCACATTAGCCCTAGGAGGAAATTAGATGATCTATAAGTAAGTATTGTAAGCATAAAAACTGTGCTGAAGCCTTTCATTATTCATTTGAATTGGATGTTTTTGTTTTTAGGAGGCAACATTGATGTTATGGGTGGTTTTACTGTTTTGTGTAATGTTTTATTTATGTTGGAGTATAAAGCTACTTATGTTACTTTTTAATACAAGAACATTAAAATATAATTCTTTTGTGAATATTAAAATATAATATCAAAATACAGTTCTTTCTGTGAGCTGTTTGGGAAATGAAAACCAAGTATTTGCCACTTTCATAACCCTTCGAAAATTTTGAGTTTGTGCAAGTTTTAATTAGTTTAGCCTTATTAGGCAATAAAATAATTAGTGTATTTGAAAAGCTATACCATTAATTTAGATATGTAAGCATAGATCAAGCTGCCTATGTTTGGACATCCAAGGTGGGAAATTACAGAATCCTTTATAATTCGCATTTAGTTTAATATTGAATAATTGCTATAAACATTTTTCCTTCTTAGGTTCTAGTAAAAAAATAACTTTGATTCTCAGATTAATTTTGAATAACAGATTATTTCAGGAAAATTTGATCTGAGTATAGATTGTTAACTGGTACAGGGAGGGGGGAAGGATTAAGCTAATTAAAACAGGATTCATTAGGTATTAGTCCATAGTGAAACCATATGCTATCTGGTGAAAAATTTGCTGTTACAAAAAGTTAGGACAAAGTTTAACAAGGTTCATGGAATAGATTTCATTACCTGCTAAAACAGAAACGTCTGAGAAAATAATGTTAGAGGGATGAGACTTAATTAACATATTGCATAATGATGCAAATTAAAAGATCAGACCAAAGTCTAGAACTCAGCAGCTTCTCTATTTCCTTCGAATTTTCTTGATGAAAAAAAAATAGATTTGAATATATTTGTGGCTACTTGTCCTTGGTTTGGGTGATCTTGCTAGTTGGCTTTCCTGCTAGATCTGTTTGCTTCTTGAAGATGAAAAAAAGTTAAGTTCTTAAGTAACTACGAGCTCTCCTCTATCACCCAAATACTGTCTATGATATTTTCTCCTGTATTTTCTGGGTTTGGAAGATTTTGGCATTTAAAGCCGTATGTTCTACAAGTTTTTTATTTAAGATGTTCCCATTAGGCGTTTAGTTTTAAAAACTTACTGATTATTTAAATTCTGAATTCCTCTAAAGATGTAATTCAACAAGATAATCAGGAGGCATAATGAATGTGAACATATGAATTTGGTAGAAATCTCAGTGACTTGCTGATTCAGATTTTGAGGGGTTAATTTTTTTCTGGTATGACATAATATTCTCTTTCAGTGAAATATCTTTAGTTTGTACTATCAGAGAGAGATTTGTTTTTCAAGTGATCAACTGCCAAGTTCCTTGCTTTTATCTCCTGCAGACACTTGAGTGCATTTTTTGAAACTGTTAGCTTTGGTAGGTGTAAAACTACGTCAAACCATACAATAGGTGCAAGATCATCTCAGCTGCAGGATATTGTTGAGGTTAAATGCTCAGTGAAGACTAAAAACTCGTTCCAGATTGGATTTCTGTGCTAAATACTTCCTTTCTCCAGTGGTAACTAAAAGAATGTGAAGATGATATTGAACACCCTGATTTATTTTCCAGAGTGCTTTTTCTGTGTGACATCCTGCTTGAATTTCCAGGTTTAGTGTTTTAGCAGTTTCACACTCGGTGACAAAAAAATGAATTGAATCAGCAAAACAATGTAATCAGTTTCTTGTGATTTTATGATACCTTCCAAAATATCTGCAGTTAACCAAAAAATAAAATGGATTTGAACAGCAGGCAAATTGTTATTAGAACGATTATGAACTTTTATCTATGCTGAGCATTTGCCACAAGACATTTAGTTGTGAAATTGAGAACAAACAGAAATGTGTTTTCATTTAAAGCCATTTAGATAACTCCTCATTTCTCCTTCTCAACTCTGTTTTATTTTTACAATTGTATCTTCACTGATTTCTGAATAAAAAAATTGGACTGGAGGGGGGGCAAGTTATTACTCCAAGGAAAATTTTCCCTAGTCTATCACTAATAGCTTTCATAAAGGCATACACTCTAGAAAAGTAGTAAGTCAGCATTTCAAGGGAATGTGATAGTAGAAGTGCCAGAAATTGCAAGCTGTTTAATCACCACTGCCATTGGAATATTCCCTGCTAAAAACAAGCTTTCCAATACTCAAATTGTATATTTAAAATCTAGAAGTCCTGATGATACAATTTTGCTATTTTGGAAAAAGTGTTTATTTACCCTCTGCTTTAACTGGGAGATAAGCTTGTCAACCCTGTAATAATTACTTTAGTAAGACATTAAAGTTAATGCTCTGCATTATTCTTTCAACTGCATTTTAAGTAGGTTGCTGTTTATTTGGCTGGCTGTTTCCTAGGTATAACAGTAGTCTTGTAGTTGTAGAGTTTTCTGGCATGAAGACCCCTGTTCTTAATCCCCAAAGAACTACAGCATTAAGTAGCTTATTTATAACCAGCTTTGTGCATCCTACTTTTTTCCAACTTAAATTGTGAAAACTTGGTAGGTTAGCACCCTTTAGTCTGGAAAAGAGGCAAGTAGAGGAAGTAGGATGAAGGTCTAAAAATTGGAGAGGGTGAACAGCAATTGTCTCATCAAGTACAAAGAAGAGGCAGTCACTCAGAAATAGCAAGAAGCATATTTAAGTCAAAAATATTCTTTACCAAGGTAAGCTATAATGCAGCTGAGAATCTGAACTAATTTACACAGTATGAACTTAGTGCTGAGTTTCAAATTTATGGAGAGAATAGAATATATACAGTCCTGCCCTAAGATTAGGTAATGTATTGCTGGAGATGATTTTCAAGTGGCCATAAGGCATAGTGTTGTCCATTGCAAAAACAGTTCTGAAATTCAAAATCAGAGCAGATTCTAGGAGACAAGGAAGTAAAAGTTAGAAAAGCTGTGTAGCTCCTTATGGCCATGAGCAGTAGACTGGCTGTGCGACAATATTAGTATATAAGTAAAATGATATGGTTGCTGAACAAGTGCATCACAAGCGTCCCAAAGATTTAATACAGATCAGCACCTTTCTTGAAAGTGATAGCATTAAAAAGCCAAATAATGAATGATTGTAAGTATTTAACTATTTCTTCACACATGGAACCCAAAGTGTTGGATTTAGTTGTGTTGAAGAGATATTAAGTACCTTCTATGCTAATTACTATATACCATTTAGGGTTGAGCAGTTTTGTAAAAGGTATTTGTCAGTTTATTGGAACAGGCCTGCCTAATTTATGCTATGAACCTCCCCAGATCATTGGTGTCAAAGGTTCTGTAATGTATTTGGGCAGATGGGTGAAATACTTTCATTTTCAAATGCTTAGAATGCCCAAGTAATCAAGGGAATTCTGCAACTTATGCAGAAATAAAATATACTCTTTTGATCATCTTTATGTGTATTTGTTGAACATGGTATGAAGTTAATTTATGCAGATTTTTGTAAAGGATAGGGAATGAGAACTGAAAAAAGCATTAGCTCCTCTAACAGAATTTTAAAATTTTTAAAACTTTTAGTAGGGTTTGCTTTAAAGGTTTGTTCTTAATGAAAGCATGCTCAATATTAGTCAAAAGAGGTAGACTGACTGTTGGGGTTTTCATTATCTATTTTTGTGCATTGTGTCCAGAAGATTTTTGTCAAGATGTGCATGATCTCCTCATTAAGCTTATTTAACACCTGGCAGTTCTGCTCATATTAACACTGTGTGCTTTGCATCATAAAAAACCCTTATTTCCTGTATCTTGCAAGTTCATTTTTTTCCAATTTGCTTCCTCAGAGCTGAACAAAGCATAGGTTCAGAGTAAAGGAAGGCAACACAAAACCTTTCCATTCTGCAAACATACCTTTGCACAAACACATGACACACAGACTTTACTCTAGAAAATCACGTCACAATTAAGCACAGTACTTACCCAAGAAGAGAAGAATTTGGGCCCTCAAGAGCTCATCTAAATAAAAGGTTACAGCGGAGTAAAGATTCAAACTGGATTAAGTTCTATCAGCTCTTACTGAAACAGTAACGTTTCAATCTCCTCTGCATTCCAGCAAAGTTCAGCAAATAAAAGACATAATATTGTCTTATGTTTTAACAGCTCACGGGTGGCTTTTAGAGCAGAAGTTGCTCATCTGTTCACTATGAAACTCCTGCAAGCAGGTGCTGTCAAGTCTCATGACAGAGGTGATGGAATGCAGTTTCTAATTACAGGAATCATAACTTAGAATTATGCAACTTTCATTTCAAACCTAAACTAGCTTAGCATTATATCAGTTCTGATTTGTATGTTTATTTCCTTATCTAACAAAAAAAAATTCTTTGTATTTGTTTTTGTTGTCTTTCTGATATGAAAGGTGCTCTTCTGAGGTAAGGTACCATACAACAGAGTGGCAGTGGCTCTCCTAAGTTGGCTGGGAAAATGAACGTAGCATCTAAACCATTTCCCTATTTTCTGAATCCAGTGAAATGGATTTATTTTTTACTGTACTTGATAATAATTACCCTTACCAACAGTTGTATGCTGTGGTGCTGGTACCCTGTTCACTTAGTTAAGACTTGTTAGAATTATGCATCATCCAGTTGCCACTTGACATTAAAACTTAGCAGGAAATATGTTTACTTACCATTTAATCTAACTCTAATACAGAAGAGGTGCAGAGTTAATCATAGGTCATGAACTGAAATAAGACAGCTGTTCTTTGTGTTGTTACTAAATCACAGAGGTTTTCTGTTTTCTGAACATCAGGGTGTTGTCATTAGGCGTCACTTGCCAAGGCTTATACCACAGGACCAAGAGAAATTACATTTTCAGTCAGGAGACCAAAATAAAAAGTGTTGAAAAATACTTGTAGTCCTCTGGAAACACTTCTTGGACATAGAAATTAAATAGCATCTTTAGTTTAATGATGGGTTGGGGTTTTTCTTCCCCTTTGACTATTTTAAGATAATGGTATGGAATGTATTTAAGAATGAACTAGCAGGTACAAAGACTTGATATTCTGTACAGTTTCTCAGTCAGAAAATGTAGAAATCATGTACGTTTTCATATGCCCTCCACTTACTGGAAAGGAGCCCTGCACAGCTGTCAAGTCCTTTTATCTGTGTTTATTATCAAAGAGACTGTGAAGTAGACCTATAACTTCTTCTGCAAATGAGAGAGACTTTCTGCCAAATAGCCTTTTTTTCATTCCTGGTTACTGTGTGTATCTTGACAACAGTGTGTTTTGCATAGCTTGTGTGTGCAAAAGCCGTGGTGGAACACAACACAATTCTTGTTATTTCTTGAAGATTACTGTCTGTGAGCCAAAGAATAAAAAGACACTATCAACAGCACACTGAGAAATATAATCTCGTCCCTGAACTTCGACATTTTGCATTTGAGCTCTGATCTCTAAATGATTTGCTTTCAGGGTGCAGCTCCTAGTATTTGTTTCTTCACGAGTATTTATCTGTAAATGTGTGAAATCCCACAAGGAAATACTGAGGCAAACATCCTGTCTGGATGGCCAGGAGCTTGGATGTTAGGAGCTAGGTTTGAATTTAACTAAACCAAGGATTTGCATCTGAATTTGTTGGTGAGTACCTTGGCTGCAAACCAGGTGTTTCTGGGAGTAGTGTTCCCTCTCCTTATACTTTCATGAACACTCTGACAGTCTTGATTTCATTGTCATCTGCAGTGGATTTGTTTTTCATGTCAGAACACAAAGCAATAGGAAAAACATTAATCTGTTAGCTTTACTTTTAACAGTAACTCCTCTTTTTCTGCTAATACAGAGTGTTCCTACTTACAATAGATTTTTGAGATTGTTTTAGACTTACGTATGTGCTTCATTAAATGAGACTTAATTTGGTATTTGAAATATGCTAGTTGTCCTGCTCATTTCAGAAATTCTGACTTGCAGGTTAAGTTTCTACTAAAAGGCATAGCATTGACACTAATCTTCCAGTAAATTAATTAAATTGTTAAATGCCATGAGCACTGTTAAAGTTTTAATCAAATAAAAATGTAATCTCTGTGCAAAATGTTCCCATCTTTCACTAGGACAAGCTATGCCTGATTTTGTTTACTTTTTTCTTGCACTGTTTTGTGGGACCTTCAGCAGGGATCTTCCTGGCTGCCACAAAAATTCTTGAGAAACACCTTATTTCAAATGTATAACTGGTTACATAGTTATGTAAACTAGCATGTTTTACAAATAAGTAAGATATTTACCTTTGTCATGTTTTCCTTTCCCCTCCTTTTGCTCGTATGTGGTCTGAAATCACTTGGTATATCAAAACGATACATTTTTCCAATTCTGTGATCTTCTCCCTGTTTTATCAAGCTGAAAGACTGAGTTATGGAACACAGTAAATATATGCAAATATAGTATGTTACAGTGTAACATGAAATCTAATGTAGCTCTTACTGTAACTAAAAGTAGAAAAGTGAAACAGATTCAGTTGCTCTGGTGTCTTAAAATGGGATCGTATCTTTTTGTAGGCAATTCATGGCCTACAAAAAGATAAGGAAATGGGAACAACCTACAAGCATCATGGAAAAGGAGGACTAAAGTATTCACAGCACACTGGCTGTCACAGAAAGTACTACTTAAAGCATTTTTGAAAGAAATTCATTATTTGATCCTAGTCACCAAGACAATAATGAAGATCTCTTTCTCATAGGTTGGGCCTGAGAACTGTTTAGTTATGTGTTACTGTGGTTATAGCTTAAAGGAGGCTCAAAAACATGCAGGGAAATTCAGGCTCCGTTGTACAGCTCCACTTTTCAGTTTAGAAAGGACTGCCTTTCCTATACATGTACTTCTTATGAAGTCTTCTCTGAAGCCTTCCTCAGTTCTTTTCAGCTGTGACTTTTCTGTGTTCGTTCCTGTGGACAGACTGGGTTCTGCAGTGCCTATTAAGTCTGCCATAGTTTTCTCTTCTACCACAAATACTATATACCATTTTACCTTCTCTCTTCAGTAGACTGTCAGTCCATCTTCTAATCTGTAAAACGTTGCTCCCACTATCTAGAAGTTGAATTGGTAAATAGTTAAGAAGTAGACTTTAGAGCCCTTTAGAAGACAGCCACTCCTAAGCTGGTTTTTATTTTTTTCTGGTTTGAACTGCAGAGCTGAATTTTGCCTTTTTATATATTTTAATGTGCTTTATACTACATTAATGTTGGGTTTTTTTAAGAATGTGTTGTGTAACTTTCACCTATAAAGCAAATGGAGAATTGGAACCTAACACAATAATGCCCTGTTTTATCTACAAAGTGGATTCAAAATTCCTAGTCATTTTGCAATCGGTGTCTGATACTGACCAGTGTCAGAGGCAAGGCTGAGCTAATTACAGGTATACTCAAGCGAATATAACATTTCTTGTCTTTCTAGCTTCTTGATCAGTATAATAAAAATATCATCAGAAAGGCCTGGTTTTGAAGTCTTTGCTCAAGCAGATAACTTAATCTTCTGTGTATAAAATAACAATTAAACAGTATTTAAGGCCTAAGAAATGTAAAATAAAAGTTGTAAAACCACTAGTCACCCTGAATAGATCAAGACGGCACAAGGAAAGAGCAACTCCAGTCGTCTTTGAAAAGCCACGATGCATCATCCACTTTCTCTTTTCAGTTCTGAAATCTATATGCAAATGTATTAGACATACGTGGTCTGTTTTTGTATGAGACTGAAATCACTTTCTTTGCATCATTTGGCCTAATTCTGATCTCTGTGACTATATTATGGAAATGAGAAAACAACACAAAAGATAACATGAGTAATTTAATTTCTTCAGTTTTACTAACTAAAGCTCACAAATGGCTACATATGAGAATGCAAAACTGTTGCAGTTCTTAAGCTTGATTGATTTATGGGTGGAAGGCAACCGTATATTCCATACAGTATCTGACACCAGAATAAAATACAGTAGCAAAGTTACAGACCTAATGATGAAATGTTCCTTGATAAACAGCAAGAAAGCTTTGCTTGACAGCAGGCTGAAAATAAAGCAGAAATTAAATTCTTTGTTTCGTCATTCATGTGAACCTTTTTAATCTTTAGACGCTGGGGTTTTTGGGAGGACCCTAACCTGTCCAAATTGAGTTTTGACTTTTGTTTGCTTTTTGTCAGCCAGAGTAATTTCCAGAAGAGGTTCTGTAATGGCTCAGTAGCCTGTGATTTCTTGGCCTGTAAGTATGTGTAGACAAGCAGATATACTAGCAAGAATTCTGACTGAACTACAGGAACAGTTTTCTTGAGGTTAATGTTAAAGGATTTTTGTAGATTGTTCTAAGCATTCACTAGCCAGAGAGAGCTTAGTTAGGTTTCACAGTAACAGCTTGCCTAAGCTGTCTACTTAGCAGATCAGGACCATATACTTTCACGTGTACTAAATATGACCTATTAAAAAGATTTAGTGATCCTGTGAGATAGTCTGTGGAATTCACTAATGCCTTCTAAAAACATGGGTAGCACTACACAGAAATGGGTTTTAGTTTGACTGAAGTACAAGTGGACTATAAAATACAGAAATCGGTAAGAACTCAGGCTGTACTTCCTAGGAAGCTGAAGGCAAAACCCAGCCATCTGTGATGACAAGTTTCCAACCTGCTGCTGGTCTGACACTGATGCATATGTGGTACTGTGGTTGTGCTTTTCAGAAAACTGGTCTTTGGTGAAGATTTAGTTTTCCACTCCCAAATTAGTTAACTGTATGTGCCTGTGCTGCTGGAAGGAAGGGGGCTGAAAGAAATATCCCTTATAAAAGAGAGATAGCAGGAATGCAGAAGCCCCTTTGATGGTGCATTTCCCTGTCACTTCAGGGACATTATTGTTCTGTTCAACTTGGCATAAGTGGGTGTTTTCCTTGGTCCAAGCGCTAGGTTTGTTCTGACTGGTTTGGATACTGACAGCTGTTAGGCTGCATTAGCGTGGCATTCTGCTTCAGCTAACACATCCCTAACTTGAAGTAACTGAAGTAGAGGAGACGTTTTGGTAGGATACTGCATTGGTTTATGTACATATAATGTTCTTCACATCCTAGAGGATATCAGAAATCAGTCAAGGGGCACAGATATCTTTGGTAGAGCTATACTTTCTAAATGAGCTGGTCTGTTCAGCTGGAATAGATTTCTTGAAAATGCAGGGTGTTTGTTTCAGCAAGAAGCTTATTATGTTCCTGTTTGCTGTGGCAGTGTCTCAGGACCACCTGCTACAGTTGGCCAACCTTGCTCATTCACAGGATTTTGCTACCTGTTCTGGTAACAGCTGTGATATGACAACATCTTTCTTCTTGTGATATGTGGTCCAATGATTGAAGCAGAAGGGCCAAAGTTCTGCTTAGGTTGTGACATTGAGTAGTTCTAGCTTTTGAAAGAATTTTTGCAATGAAATTAAATGGAGTTTGAGTGGCAACTACAGTGGCTGTGTTGCACTCAAGGCACCAAAATCTAGCTTGAAACAAACTGGCCTGTGATTAGCTACTGCTGAGGAAAGTGTTTCTATGCTACTTTGAAAAATTTTACTTTGGTATGCAAAAGTAGTTTTAATTGCTCTGCTTTCCTGTACTCCTGAGAATTGTCACCATTCTTGCAGTTATGTTGGGTGTCGCCACACAGAAACAAGTTTAAAAGTTTTCCCAAACTATAGAAATTAAAGGCCCCTGACACTAGTTTAAGCCAGTCATACTTTTTGGTTTGTGGCATCTGTGCAGCCAGCAGCTAGCAAGACAGTGTTTTAAATCCTTAATTTCCTGCTCTTGCCTAAGCTTTATTTTTCTAATTCTGAATGTAATGCCTGTCTGTGTAATAACAGCTAGCACTTCTTATAGTAAAATGCTAGAATTACTTTTTGAAGCAAAAATGTTTACTCTTTATTTATCAAGTTAGGGGAGTAATTTCAAAGATGGATGTGGTCCAAAACATCTTTGCTAACTAGTGTATTTTGATCTTCTAATTTAAGCAATAAAGAGTGAAACTGAGGACACATTGGAGTCTACCATTAGTTTAAGGAGAAGCAAGCCTTGCAATTCTAGCCTTCTGCTATAGATAGACCTGCCATTCAGATCAATTATGAGATCTTTAATTTGGACTCTGCAGTGACTTTTATATAATTATGTTCTCTTTGAACTGCATTGATGTGGGTCACTAGCAAGCATTAAAAAACAAATCTGAAAACTGAGATGCTGTGGTTACAAAGCAAACAGTGAGAGCTGCCGTCATGACTGTAATTTCTGTCTCCCTTGATCTCCTGGGAAATCATAACAAATGAACAGAAAGCTTTTGGCTTCTGAAGCAAGAGGAAAGAAGAATCATCATCCTTCAGTGAGCGATGAGAAATGAGGAAACTGCACTCTGTTTCACACCATTAAGCTTTCAGTTAATACTCGGTCAGCTTCTAGGTTTATGCGTTTTAAAAACAGTTACAGAAGAGGGCTATCAATACTGAGACAAGCAGAAGAGAGCTTACAAATATGTCTCTTGTTCTAATGTTGCAAAACGATCATACTCCTCGGATTTATGTACCATGTGTTCTGTCTTTCCAACAATATTAATTCCTTGGTGAATTGCCAATTGGTGCCTTTCTCAGAATTAAATCTCAAGAAGGTGCTTTTTTAATGATAGTCATTCCAGTTACCTTTCCAGAAAATACAACTGTTAAATGTACTGTTAACTCTAAGATCAGTTCCTTTGATGTGATAATTTCCGATTTGGTCCCAAGTGAGTTAATTATTTCCTTTTTAGTTGAAACTGTTAGAAAGTTGTGTGAACCCACAGACATGATTGTGTTTATGGTCCTACACTTTGCCTTTGTAACAACCAAAAGATCCATTACCAAAACTGAAGTCTTCCCCACTGAGGCTGCTTCACCAGTATAAGGTAATAAAGATAGTCTTAGTAGAACACAGGACAAGTCTCTTTGTGGAAAGATAGTTAGGTAGTAAGTTTTGTAACATCAAAACACCTGCTTTCTGTCTGTCTTCCAGAAGCAATGCAGAAAGGTTGGCTGGGATGTGATGTTCTAACATTCCCTGAAAAAAAGTATGGTTGTCTTCGTTTTCTGTGATCAGTGTCCAGGTTTGTGTCAGTAGCTGGAAGGTTCAGGAAGCACTCCTAGAAACTCCTTTTTCCTACAGTAAAGGATATAGCTCACCTAGTATTGGGTATTTGCACATTTTGCCTGTATCTAGGTGATACACAGCCAGTTTACGTGCTGTAGTTCTTCTGTTCCCTACAGCACACAGAGGCCAACAGCAGGGAAATGATGATGTTGTTTGTGCAGGTACTGAAGAAAATGCAAATGAAGGAGTTCTTATAACTCAGTAATTTGCTGAAATAGATTCTAAAATATCTTAAAGAATTAAAACCATGTCAAACTAAATAAAACATCTGAGAGCATAGGTCACAGCAAAGGATTGTGCACATTATTCTTTGGTTACAGTAAAGGATGGAAATACACATTATTTACCCACTGCCACAAGTTGGCAAAAATCACTCCGAGTACACAAGAGACTGGAGTAAAGGTTGCCAATTCTAGAGCTATTACACACAAAATTTTATGAAGTTCTTTGTTTTAACCTGTTGTAAAGCATATGAGGATTAGTTCAGTAGTTTGGTAAGTGTTGAGGAGATGAAGCATTTGAGATGCAGAGATTGCTAAGCAGTGGGAAGTCCCTTAATTGATCAGAATGTGAAAATATATGGTTTCCAGTATGAAATGACAGCCTATGTTAAGGAAAGCATTTTCTAATACTACTTGTTCTAAGGACAACATTTTTAGAAAACTTAAATCTTTCTAGCTTCAATTCCGTTCTCACCTAGCTGAAAACATGGGCCTGATGAGCAAGGAACAGCCTATGTTCCTTTGGCAGGGTGATTTTTTTAGTGGTTGGCATTATATATGTATAATAAAATTATTTTTGGTATTATTACTGTTCTCTAGAGTGAACTATGCCATACCACAGAAACTGACCAACTCCCCTACCATAGGTCTTTTAACAGAAACCATTCCGTTGTAGCCTGAAGATAAAGTACGGTGAGTCTCTCTTCAGATGAAAATCCCACGTTGCAAAAATGCTCCAGGTTCTAGGGTCTATGCAAATTCCAGCTTAAATAAGTGATGCTTTTCTTACTAAAATCAGAAATACTTTTTTCCTCTTGAGAAAATTTTCTCAGAATTCTGGATGGTCAACTGCTAAAAACCTGTGAGGTATTTTAAATGTTTAGGCATTTGCCTTGAAATACAGCAGGATAATGCAGAAATTTTCTAGCTAACACTGGTCACAAGAAGGCTTTTTTCCACAGCAATTTTATGCATTATCAGCTCTTTAATTAGTCTGGAATTTCTGCTGTCCTTTTAATGCCTTTTAAATTTCTTTGGGCTCCGGAAGACTGGTCAAACACCCAAAGGAATGGAATTGAGTAGCTTATGTTACATTCATGGATTTAAGGGCACGTTTTCTTTAAGATAAATGTGTGCAATGATGGAATAATTGCAAAAAGATGTTTTCAGACACTTCAGTCACCTAAATAGAAGCAAGTTTTAAATTCTGATTAGCTAAGATGGAATGATCTTAGAGCTACATTTGGCTCAGTCATAACAGCCTACTTCTAACCTAGGATGTAATTTTTATTTCTTCCTCTTTATTTACCTGATCCTCATTTTCTGTGACTGGGTACTTGAGATAGTACAAGATATTACTTGGGATAAAAATTTTCTCTGCCTCCTTCCCTTCCCTGCCACCCTCAGCTTGTGAAGCCTGAAGTTTTATGGTATTTCTTAAACAGCACGTTAACTGCTTTCTTTTCGTTATACTTCCGTAAAGTGGGAATGGTTGGAATGATAAATTCAGTATGAGAAGCATGGCTGATGCAGACTCCTTTTCAAAATTTATAGTTGAGCTTTTATGAACTTTGCACAAAGATTGGATGTGACATAAAACAACAGAAGATTTGGGGGGGGGGGGGGTGGTGGTGGAGTGTTTTTAGATAGATTTGTTAAAATGGCTGAAATCCTGGATTATGTTTAGTTAGAATTCTGGGAATCAGGTGATAAAATAATCAGTCCAGTATTCTGGAGCTTTGTTATAGAACATCATATTTTCAAAAACAGATGACTAGCCTATTAAGATTTGAATGTTCTGATGAAGTTTTGGAATGTAGCAGCAAAAGCGTGTCTGTCTTTGTATTTCATTGCAACCTTTGTAATTGAGGTTTTTACCAAACCTTCAGTTTGATTCCAAAACTGATACAGATTCAACACAATGACTTTTGAATGCTATATTTAGGGGTTTATTTTCTTTCATTATAAGAAATACCTCCTTACTCTGGGACTAGTCTCATTGTCTTGAGTAGAACTACTCAGAACAAATATTCATTTAATAACATATACATTTGAGGAAATACTTCAGTCTTCTCTATGGAAAAAAAAAATAATTGAGGATTATGGTAGTGAATACCTATCAGCTGTATTTTCATAGGATTGCTAAATGTAGCTGTCAATCTTGGAAATTTAGCCAGGCAAGTAACATTCCTGATGCAAGGTGCTTATGAATAACTCTTTGGGATTTGATTAATGGAGACCTTGGAAAACCTTGCTTTACTGCAGCACACGGGTTTTAGAAGCTGATTTGTTCTTGTGAGGTTTAAGGGAGGAGGGGGAAGAATCCTAAAAAAAAAAAAAAAAACAGCACTGCAGTTACTCTAGAAACCATGTAAACATTGGTAATGATAAACTTGCCAACAGTACACTGATGAGTACATAGGATTGCTTCACTGTATGAATTGTCCATCTTGTTAAATGGTACTAAATTTATTGTTAGCATAAATGGCCACAGTAATCTAGTTAAGATGCTTTTTCAACAATTTTATTTATTTTTTTTTTCATATTTGCTGTCTGGTTATGGATAAAGTATCTGCATTAAGTAGAGAGTATTTTTTTTTAATGGGTAGAGTACTGTGTAATCTCAGAAATACTTTGGTGCTGCAGGTTTTGACAGCAGTGTTTGCTAGAAGAGGGAAAAAACGGGCAAAGAGTGTCTAAATGTTATTTCTGTATGTCTTCCAATGTGTCAGTTACTTGTATTTGGAATATTGAGAACATAAGGTTATTAAAAGTCCCTGTGTCAGTAACTTTCTATTGTTCAAGTAATGGATCTCCTGTGTAGGAAAAAATTAATTTAGTGCCTTAAAAAAAAAGTAAGATTTTTTTAAAAAAAAAAAACTTTCTGCATCCTACCCTGAAGAGTATGCCATGAAGAGCTGTGAATGTAGCTTCAGTACTTCATGGACTCAGTCTAGCTGAAAACTGAGCTGGATGCTCAGAATTAATTTATGCTGGAATCTCACTGCTTCACAAGTACAATTATTCAGAAGTGGAGATTTCATTACTTTGCTGTTTTCTTCACAGACTGCTGCTGATTAACCAGAGCTTTAAGATTTTCTTTCTGTGTCTGATGAAGCTATTTTTGCTTCTTCAAAGTAAAACCTGCTGAGATGGAGTGCCAAAGGCACTGATGATATAAATGGCACACTGTGTCAGCTCTTACCTCAATCAGCTTTAAATAAACATTTGTTTCAAATGGTGAAACAATTAATGTAAACACAAAGTATCGAGTTCAGCTTTGCAATGCCAGTGCCTGTCTACTGACTCCAGCTGGTTTATACTGCTGTTGAATATGAACACGATTATGTCTCTCATAACTGGTGAGGCTTCCAAATGAACCACCCTTCAGACAGACATTGGTAGAAGATGATCTAACAGGAGAAGGGATAAAATAACAGTAACTGGAAAATGAATCAAAGTTCACAATTGGGCAGGAACCATTAGGGACAGAAATAATTTTATAGTGCTGAGATCTGTTTCTTAGGAAGAGTGATGAAACGAGGAGGATTCTTCCATCATGCTGTTTTAGCTAATGTGAAGTTTTAGCCAAAGACATTTTGACAGAGGAATTCTGCAGAGGCAGCTGAATATAAGAGATGAAGGATTATGCTCTATATTCTATATATTGTAATGTATTGAAAGTTTTCACAAATTTGAAGTCTGGGGTTTTTTTAGAGGGATGTATAACAGTTGATCAAGCACAGGCTAGTCTGATCCCCTGTGATCAAAGGGACTTCATATGCTTACTGTGCTGCTCTTGACTCCTTAGGTCTTCAGAATTTAGCCATCCCATCTACATGGACAATTATTTAAAGGCTGGCTTCAGTTTTCGCTTTCAGCTGTGAACAATTTCAGAATTTCAAACAGGGGAAAAAAAGTATCCAGAAATAGAAATATGAGTTAAAAGTGTTTCAAACACCGTGGTGCTAGTGACTTCAGTAATAGATGCTTCAGTACTATTTAATGGTTCTTACTTTACAAAAATGAACATTGCTCTTTAATATGGAATTTCATCCCAAGTAGCCCTTTTTCATCAGCAGAAAGATGTTGAACTCAAATATTTTTCACTTCTGTGCAATAGGCAAAGCTGGAATTCTGCATTATTTTTGGAGCAGAGACCTTAAATTCAGTCATTGCTAAGCGGTAGTGTTTATTCTGTAGAAAACTCTAGCCAGGGCTGTGTCCAATAAGTTTTCACATCTCCCAGTTGATCTGTGTTTCAGATGTCTGCCATGCCAGTTTGGGAAAAGAGCTATTTCTGCAAAAGAAGCACAAAATAAGGTTCTCGGAGGGGGCGAGGGGGAATCAAAGAATACTTTAAAAAAAAAAATGCAGTACTTTTACCATTCTACTGGCTGTCTTACTGAGGCACCTTTTTATTACTGCTGTGGTGGAATTAAAAGCAATAGTTCCTTTTTTTCTGTAACAGATGACTGATTTATGTATAGCAGATCAGAAAAATGTGCACAAAGGGTGGAGAGTTGATTTTTTTTTCTTTGTCTCTGCCCTTGGTTTTTAATACATGTCATTAAGATATACCAAAAAAAGGGTTTAGTTCTATAAATGAAAAGAAGCTTCCAGATAAGCTCAGTAAATTGGATTCTGGACTAGTCAGAGAAGCATTTTCACAGGAAAGGCTTGCAACTTCATTGAAAGTAACATAAATGTTGTGAACCATTGTTTGCAACACCTGAATTTTCCTCAGTCCATCCTATATGCAATCTGCTTCAGGCAGAAATGTTTGGCTATATGAATCTCAGAATAAATGATATAAGTTGAGGGTAATCTTTTAAAACATAGGATTTAATACTTTTTCTCCCTGTCTATTGCTAAACTGTTTAGTGTATAGTCCAACAATTTTCACAATAGTCCTTCCCAGCAATCGCTTGCTATAGCTGAACAGGTTCATCTTACTTAACCCATGACATATGATTAACCAACTTCTTCATGGTAACGATCGAATTGTTTGCTTGATCTGTAGTTCCATATTAAAGGCAAATGCACTTCTAGAAGATATAGATTATATCCATTACAAAGGAAGGTATCCTGCAGCCTCAATGAAAAGCTAAATAAACATATTTAAAATTATAACAAGACATTTTGTTGACCGTACCAGTACAGGAAAACCTAACTGAAAGATCAGCTTGTCATATTATAAATAATAATAAGCTGTATTTTGAATCCTTCATCAAAATAGTATGGTTTCATTTTGAAAGACTAGCCAAGGGAACTGAAGTTTTGCCAGTCTAGTACAAATATCATTGCGTTTTTCAAATTTTAAAATGGAAAATTGTTACATATTCTCTATATCCCAAGACATGGCTATATACATGGAGGTTGCAGGGCTTGAATCTCATTTTGTGTAGAGGCCTTTTAGAAACAAGGCCTTGTAAATTCAAGGATGGTTCAGTCATGGAATTAGAGTAAGAATATATTTATAAGTTATTAATACTATGTGCCCTAGAAATGCTTTGTTCTGCTTCATAGGATGAACATATACATTAGCTTTCTCTATACTGTAATATCTGCAATACGTGATATACCTTCATTGCCACACTTCTTTTTTATTCAGTGACATTTTTCCTTCTTTCATTCAGTTTTATCTCTAGTCATAAAAAGCAATCTATATTTAATATGGCTGTATCCAGCCAGGGGATTAAAAATCTAAAAATATTTTTACTCCAGCATGTGCCTGCAGGCTTGTAATTCATTGCATTCGCTGTCAGAGCAGAGAAGGATGTGTTCAGGAGGAAATTGGCTAGTCTTTTGATCAGACAGAATATTACCTGAATAATTTTAAGAGCTCACGGAGAAAGGTTTCTTACCAGACCAAATTTGCTTTGCTGAACAAGGCAGCCTACATTAAAATGTTGTTAATAAGTAATATCCTGTCTCTCAAACCCCTCTATAATAGCTGTACATGTATCCTAAGGGAGAGTGGCTTGGAAGTATTCCATGTTAGTGTCTAAAAAGTTCTATTAAGTGTACTGTGAGCTCTAGAAATTTACTTATAGAATAGAAATGGGTGAAGGATGTGTGGACTATTTATCTCTCATTGAAGTGTGTGTTGAGAAATTAATGATTACTAAGTGCCTATACTCAGCACTGGTGAAGTAGCACCTGGCATACCGTGTCTAATTCTGGGCTGCCCACTACACGAGAAAAAGAAAGCTGCTAGAGAGAGTCCAACAAACAGCCACAAAGATGGTTAAGGGACTGGAGCGTCTTTCCTGTGAGGAAACAGAGAAAACTGGGGCTGTTTAGGCTAGAAGAAAGAAGGCTCGGGGGGCACCTCTTCACTGTGCATAAACCTCTGAAGGGAAGGTGTAAAGAAGGTGGAACTAGGCTTTTTTTCCATGGTGCCCAGTGACATGGAAAGAGGCAATGAGTGCAAACCAAAACACAAGGGGTTCTGTCTGCACATAAGGAAACAGTTTGTTTTGTGTTGGGATTTTTTCTTACTGTGCAGGTAACTGAGCACTGGAACAAGTTGTTCATAGGTGGAGTCTCCACCCATGGAGATGCTCAAAAGCTGTCTGGACATGGTCCTGGGCAACCAGCTATAGGTGACCCTGCACAAGCAGGAGGGTTGGACAAGCTGACTTCCAAAGGTCCCTTCCAAACTCAATCATTCACTAATTCTGTGAGCAGTTTTATCTCTGCACTCTCCAGTAGGACTGTTGCAGGTAATATTGTATGCTCAGTTAAACTGATAGACCGTCAGCTTCAGTACATCAGGCACGCTCGTTTCATTATCGTTATTCTGCATGTTGTCTGTCCTAGTGGCAACATGTCTCACTGAGCTTTATGATGCACAGGGGACAGAAATTTGGGATAGGAACTGTGCAAAAGTGTGATGCAGAAATGCTATAATCCTGATTAAATTATTTGTAAATACTTATCGTAAGTTTTATTGTAAGAAAAAAAAATTACAAAAATTACTTGAAATTTTACATCAATTTTACACAGCAACAAATGTGTACTCAGTGTTTAACAGATTTTGTCTTTTCTGCCTTTAGTGATTCCCAAGTTTTACTCTTTGTACCACATAGATTTGTCATTAGAATTCTGAAAATAATGACTATAACTGAAGCTGCTGTGAACAAATACAAAATTATATTTCACTTTGTGAACATGAATTTAGAGATATAAAATGTCATTTTGAAGCAATTACGTTTATGGTATAGAAAAATGTCCATTTCCATTTTGAAGTGTAGACTGTATAGACAAGCATACTTGCCATCTCCATCAGTTTTTGCCATCTTAATGGGAAAAAATCCAAATACTCTGCTTTTATTTACTTGAATATTCATAAGATTATTTGTTATATTTTACTATGTACAATAGTTTTGAGTGGTTATTCACTAAACATATTAACGACTAAAACTGAAGAAAGACTTGAAATGAGGAATAGATATTTTTGATGGATCTTGCTGAAAATATGTGTCTGTATAGATTGCTGGTTTTTAGAAATTTATTGTAGGTAAAATAGAAAGGGTGCTGGTTGGAAGAATTTGATTTAAACAATATAAACTTGGAACAACCTGGTAATTCTGTGCATTATCATGTTTAGTGAAATAAATGCTTAACTCTTTGTTCATCATAAACACCACCTCCACCCCCCTATCCTTAGATGTATTTGCAGAATGTTTCATTTTTATTTATGCCATGGGCTCATGAAAATCGATGACACTGTTCATGTAAGTGCAATTTTCTGGATCAGTTTCCAGTTATTGGCAGATTAACGCAGTAACTCTACTGAAGTCACAGGCAATTGCTGCTGCTTGCTCTTGCATGCTTAGTGATAAAGCATAAATATGGTGGTAACCAAAGCTCATCTATTACTAACATTGATAGGAGGATGAGTGAAGAAAGATTACAGCTTGAAAGAAGGTGTCATAGAGATAAGGGCAGAAGCAGTGCTGTTGTAGTAGATCCTAAATAAAACGCTAGCAGGTTTTCTGGATGGCCAGATGAACTTGATACATGTGAGGCTGTTTCTGTTTGTTGTTGTGTTCCCCACCATGCCACATATAGTGAAATACAATGAAAGCACAAAAGCTATCGGGGAAAATTATCAGCTGTCTACAAAAGACACCTGTAAGAAAGCAAGCTGATTTTCTTATGTGTGCAAAATCTGTCTGGATTTCACAAAGAACTGGATCTTTCCCAGTATTGTCTGCATTGTTCTGTGAAAGCTTACTCTGGAGTTCCAAGAAGGTTCAAGAAAGAATTGAAGTAGTCACTATTTGTGAAGTAACTTATGTGTAAATACCATAAACTTGGTGAATAGTTGTTTGCATGAATGATAATGGTTTTTTAATTATTTTTTGTCTTTCCCAGTCAGGACCTTAAATCACTGCTCTGTGCTATGTAGAGTATAGAAAGTTCTCCCCACCTTTCAGGCATGTTCCATGTAGCAGGAGGGAACCAACTACATATGTCAGGATAATCTCTCTGAAGGTCCATGTCTCTGTTACTTAAATAATTAACCCTATCAAAGACAAAGATTCTCTAATCTACTTTCCTGAAATTGATAGAGATGCAGCCCGTATAAGTAGTTTAAAAATGAGCTATAGAAGTATTTTGCAGTGATTTTTTTTTCAAAGTGGTTTGTCTTGGAGTATGATTTTATAGTTCATAAAAAAATACCCTGTAATTGCATAGATTACTTGTCTTGAAATGTTACAGGTGTCTTTACATGCTTCAGTTTTGCTCCTTTTTGGAGGAAGGGCACTTTTCCTGCTGTTCTTATTGATAGCTGTAAATTACATGTGCATGTGTGGTTGTTGGTGTAGCTAGAGTCATAGGAAAACATAAGGTACTGATCTCACTACCTGATATAAGGAATGTGAAAAGAATGCCACTTTTGACGGACTGTTGCTGTCCAAATTCTAATTGTGCTGCTGTGCTTTATATCACTGTATGTTATCTGTTCTTACCTAGTTTTCATATTTCTTTTTGCCACACAGTGCATTCTGATTAAGTTCAGCTTAGAAAACAGTATATTGTGATATCCTGTAGAATTATTAAAGAAGGTGAAGTATTTAACATCTGTCCATAACAAAGTATTATGGGAGTCAGGTTGACTGCTGAAATACGCCTAAATTACTCTTTCTATTACGGTCTGCTTATTTTAGCTATACTTACTCAAAGCAGACTTGTTAAAAAAAAAAAAAAACAAACCACAACACAGCCAACACAACTTCACTGATCATACCTTGTTTCTGTTCCAAGTCACAGCTCAAAGCTTGGTCTGAGCAAATGAGCCAGGTTGTGGGCAAATGTGCCAGGGCCCAAAGAACAGGAATCATAGTCACAGTCATTTCCAACTTTATGCAACAAGCTACATTTGCAGCAAACACTGTTGGTTTTATTTCCACTGGGTTCTTTTCAAATGGGTGAGAATTAGAACCTTGTTTTTCCTCTCACATAGTTTTATATATACTTGCTGGGAAGTGAGTTATTGCCCAATATAGCTTATAGGGCTGCAGCAGAATCTTTCCAGTCTGGCTGTCTGCCAAAAAATAAAAAAGGTTCAGAAAATGTAGGGCTATCATATTTGCCTCAGATTTACTAGGAAGTTGTACGTGTATAGGCTCTATGGAACACACATGCAGTAAGCCTAATGTTTCCCCAAAAGACTGTGCTTACTGTGCTACTGATATATTGTTAAAATTGTGATTACTGTATTTCTGAACAAATGTATATGTTCAAGGTAGTAGATCAAATACATTTCGGAATGTACACACGGTAACAAATGTATGTGGAATTTTTGGACATATGGTGACCTGTTTGGTGCTGCTGTGTATGCGTAGCTGATGTGACCTAAATACAAAGTAAGCAGGGTATGTATGTACGAATAACAGAGTGGGGAATCCCAGAGGAACTGGGAAAACCTCAGCAGAGACTTGCAGGGATATGCTACATAAAACCTCATGGCTGAGAATCTGTATGTTACAATTCTTAGGATCTGAGGAGAAATGATTAATGAAAGAACTGTAGAGGAGTTATGTGGCTCAGTGTCTATGTATTATCTGTCCAACAACAGCTAATGTCATTATTGGTATTCAGGAATTATATCACCATCAACATTTTGTCTGTTATAATTTGCTGTGTTCACAGATGGGACCTCTAAACAGACGTTTCCAAGTATAATTCCAGTCATAATTCAGTTTTCATAGTACTTTGCATAAATGTCTATTTTTGATGATACACTGCTCTAATTCATTATAGCATTTTTGTCAGTTCTAGATTGGGCAAACTGACAAGAAAAGCTAATTGCTTTTCATATAGTATTATTGGTTTCTGAGAGATTTTGAGAACCAAATTGCACAGACATATGTCAGAGGGAAATATAATCCTGTGTACAATTTATGTACTTCTTGGTGTTGAGCAAGGAAGGCTAAGTACAGAAAATAGTGCTTTATAGTTAATCTGAAAACCTATTGATTTGAAGCACCTTAATTTTAAGAAAAACAACTGTCTGGCTAATTTACATAAAATATTGCAGTTATCCTTATAATGAATAAGCTCATTAATATTTAAACTACACATTAGCTGCATCTCTTACAAGGAGATAATATTCCCCATAACTTCCATTAATTATAACCAAATTAACATGAACTGAGAATAACTGATTGGGAGTAAATCTTTCATGGTTCAAGCCAAATCTTAGTAGAAGTAGTAAGGATACTTACGTTACAAGTAACAGTTATGGTAGTTATTCTTTATTAACTGTACATTAAGAAAGAGCACTCCACTCATGTTGCTCAGCTCAGGAAATTGTAGAACACACCTGAAGTAAAAGTAAAATAGTACAATGCCAACACTTGTATAATATCCATCCACATGTGTTTTCCTGTTCTTCAAACAATCCTGAAAAGGGCCAGTTTAGAGAATTTACAGAAAGTTGTTGTCATAGAACATAAAATCATTTAGATTGGAAAAGACCTTTAAGATCATCAAGTCCGATTGTTAATCCAGGACTGCCATGTCCCTAAGTACTGCATCTGTGTGTTTTTTTTAAACACCTCCAGGGATGGTGATTCCACCACCTCCCTGGGCAGCCAATGCTTGACCAACCTTTCGGTAAAGAAATTTTTCCTAGTACCCAAGAAGAGACCAACCCCCACCTGCCTTACAACATCCTTTCAGGTAGTTGTGGAGAGCAGTAAGATCCCCCCCTGAGTCTTCTCCTCTCCTGGCTAAACAACCCCAGTTCCCTCAGAAGCCTGGTGCTCCAGCCCCCTTCCCAGCCCTGCTGCCCGTCCCTGGGCACCCCCAGCCCCTCTGCGTCCCCCCTGCCCTGAGGGGCCCAGAACTGAGCCCAGGGCTCAAGGTGTGGCCTCACTGATGCCAAGTGCAGGGGGACAATTACTGCCCTTGTCCTGCTGGCCACACTGTCTCAGATACAAGCCAGGACACTATTGGCCTTCTTGGCCACCTGGGCATACTTCTGGCTCGTATTCAGCTGGCCATCAGCCAGTACCCCCAGATCCTTTTCCTCCAGGCATCGTTCCAGCCACCCTTCCCCAAGCCTGTAGTGTTGTGTGGGGTTGTTGTGACCCAAGGGCAGGACCTGGCCCTAAACCTCGTTGAACCTCACACAGTTGGCCTTGGCTGATCAGTCCAGCCTGCCCAGATCCCTCTGCAGAGCCTGCCAGCCCTCCAGCAGATCAACATTCCCCCCCCAGGTTGGTGTTGTCTGCAAACTTACTGAGGGTGCACTCAATCCCCTCATCCAGATCGTCAATAAAGATATTAAACAGGACTGGCCCTAGTACTCAGCCCTGGCGTATGCCCTGCATGACTGGCTGCCAGCTGGATGTAACTCCACTTGCTACTGCTTTTTAGGCTTGGCTGTCCAGCCAGCTTTTTACCCAGAGTAGAGTACACCCATCCAAGGCCATGAGCAGCCAGTTTCTCCAGGAGAATGCTGGAAGAAACATTATATTTTTAAATTATGAAAAACAACATTCCCTCATCCTGTCAGAGAGCACAGTTTAGAGTAGATTTGGTTTTGCTGTTGTTTCACATGATGCTTAGACCTTGCTTGGGCAAAAATTCAGTGTCTTGGGTGAGAGTATTCAGGTGTCCTCTGTTAGCAAAGTTAAACATACAAAGCTTTCTCAGATTGGATTTGTTCTGGCAAACACTGGATCAATCTGAAGTTCTGGTAGAGATGTCAAAGGTGTACAAACTATTGAAGAGTCATAGGATGGTTTTGATTGGAAGGGACTGCTGGAGGTCATCTTCTCCAACCCCCTGTTCAGGCAGGGTCACCTAGATCATATCCAGAAGACTTCTGATTATCTCCACGAATGGAGATTCCACAACACTCAGTCCCCTTCTCAGTAAAATAATGTTTCTGTTCTACTGTTTTGCCACCTTTGTGCGGAAAAAACCCTATTTTGGTCTGGTTGAAACTTTCCATATTCCAAGCTGAGTCTGTTGCCCCTTGTCCTCCAAGAAGAGTCTGGCTCCACTTTCTCTGTACCTTGTCACTGGGTAGTTGAAGTCTCCCCTGGGCCTTCTCTTCTTAAAGCTGGACAAATCCTGTACTCTGAGCTTCTCCTTGTATGTCATATGCTTCAGCTCCCTGATCATCCTGGTGGTCCACATGAGCTTCATTCAGTCTGTTGTGTCTTTCAGTACTGAGTTGCCAAAAATAAGACACAGTGCTCCAACGATGGTCTTGGAAGCGGCAAACAAGTTGTGCTTCCCTTAACCTGCTGGCTATGCTTTTGCATAGCATGCAACTGTTGTTCTTCACTGCCAAGAACACACTGCTGACTCATGTTCAGCTTACTGTCATCTGAGATATTTACTGCAAAGCTGTTTTCAGTCCAATCATTCCAGTCTGTACTGTTGTATTTGCATTTGTTCAACTTCATGAGGTCCTTGAAAGCCCATTTTTTTTGCCTGTTGAGGTATCTCTGACAGTGGCTGTAATCTCCAGCAAATCAGACAATCCCCCTGATTTTATATTGTCCAAATTGAATTCTGTCTAGGTCGCTAATAAAGACTTTGAAAAGTACTGTCCCTGGTATTTGTCTCTGAAGGACACCCCTAGTAACTGGCTGCCAGCTGGTCTTTGTACTGATCACCACCTTTTAAGCTGTATGGTCAGGCCAGTTTTCTGCTCTGCTCTTAGTCTACTTTACCAGTCCGTATCCTCACCATTTTGGCTCTAAGGATACAATGGGAGACTATGCCAAAGGCCCTCTGCAGGTTTGCTGGTGTTACCAAACTGGGAGGAGTGGCTGATACACTGGACTTTGTGCTGCCATGCAGCATGACCTCAACAGGCTGGAGAAATGGGTTGACAGGAACCTCACACAGTTCAGCAAAGGGCAATGCAAAGACCTGCACCTCGGGAGGAATGACCCCAGGCACAGGTCCATACTGGGGGCTGACTGACTGGAAAGCAGCTTTATGAAAACGTCTGGGAGTACTGATGGATGGCAAGTTGACAATGAGCTGACAATGTGCCCTTGTGGCAAAGAGTGCTAACGGTGTCCTGGACTGTGGTCAGGGTGTTTGCCATCAGGCTGAGGGAGGTGATCCTTCCCCTCTGTTCAGCACTGGTGAGGCCATACCCAGCATAGTATGTCCAGTTCTAGGCCGCCCACTACAACAGAGAAGGTAAGCTGCTGGAGAGAGTCCAGCATAATGGACTGGAGCATCTTTCCTGTGAGGAAAGGCAGAGAGAGCTGCGTCTGTTTAGCCTAGAAGAGAGGAGCCTCGGGGGGGGCACCTCTTCAATGTGCATAAATCTCTGAAGAGAGGGTGTAAAGAAGGTGGAACTAGGCTTTTTTCCATGGTGCCCAGTGACATGGAAAGAGGCAATGAGTGCAAACTGAAACACAAGGGGTTCTGTCTGAACATAAGGAAACAATTTTTTTCTTACTGTGCGGGTGACTGAGCACTGAAATAGGTTGGTCAGATAACTCAAAAGATGTCTGGACATGGTCTGCTCTACATGACCCTGCATGAGCAGGAGGGTTGGACAAGCTGACCTCTAGAGGTCCCTTCCAACGTCAACCACTTTATGATTCTGTGAAATAAATATCCAGAGGAACTGCAAGCGTGGTATGCTTCCTAAATAGAGATGAAGCTCAGGTTTGATATAATGCATGAAAGAAAACTGTCAGTGCTAGCCAGTATGTGCGTTTGTGGATTAGGAAAGATGGCATCCAAAAACTCCAGTGATTCCTACCTGCCATAATCTTCTTTGGGGCCACTAACCCCTTATTTTAGAGTACATCAGTTTTAAAACTGATGCAACCTAATTTTGAGTAGGGATTGGATGACCCTGGAGTTTGGATAGTGGTCTTCTTATCCCATATTGGTTTCAGTTATGATTTTGTTTTATGTTACTATCTACTTGCATATTCTAAATGAGCCTAAATTTGATATATATGTAATAGCTGTGATCTTGCAGAACTGCAGTATTTATGTTTACTTAATACCTGTTGATCTGTTTATAATATCAAGGTTAAAATATGCAGTTGCATAGAGACTTGTGTTAATTGTAAGTTTATGATATCTAGCTGTACTTTCTAGAGAAAGCTTGCCCTATGGGTAGGATGTCAACTGAACCTTTTCTCAATACAATCCAAATTTTATGAGCTGCCACATAGAAACCAGTTTTTCTGCAATGACCTGAGTGGACAATCTGAAGCGGTACTCCATGCTCTGCTTTATTTATTTGTTTTTCATATTAAACATAATTCCTGCAGGGAATTCTGTTTCAGCCACAGAATGAAGGCCTGTGAACAGCTTCTTTCTGCCTGAATGTTCCCCTATGAATTGCTGATGGTTAGGAAAGCTCACAGTGACAGAACAGGAGACAGCAGCTTTGTACTTAGATGACAATAGTCTGTGTCTGTGCTAACTGCAGCTGGCACCATTAACTACCTAGCCATAGACTGAAATAAAAACAATTATCACTGCATGCATTAGAATGATGAAATCCACTCTGTTTCTATAGTAACAGGAGTGAAAATTTATATTATGAGCTTAAGAAAGTAGAATGTGACCATCTCTTTTTTTTATTTTTTGCAGTTTTACAAGGTGCAGCAATTCACAGAGAAAATAATGTTTAAGATGATACACATAATTGAAAAAGATAAAGGTAAGGTGCTTTACTGGTAACAAAACGATGCACAACATACATTCAAGTTGGAATGTTGATGTTTTTCTTTTAAGTATTCTGTTACGCTGAGACATACCCAATTTAGTGCTGTTTGAAGTAGATTCTCTTTTTGTTTATTACAAATGATCTTTAAGTGGAAGCTTTACAAAAAATCGAATGAGAGAGAAAAGTGAGGGCTTTAGCAAGTCAAAAATTTTAGATTGTTTTGCCATCTGGTCTGATTTAATGTATCATATGAAAAAACAGTTGTACATTTTGAGCTTTTGACTTCAGAAGCACATTGAGGTATCAAAACACTGTAAGAGATTTCTTTGTGGATATGATTATTATATTGCAGCATTTTCAAGTCTATCCAAGCTATCATCAATCTAGTTATTTTTTTTTTATTAGTAGCAGGAAAGCTGTGGCAAAATATTTATCAATCTTAGCTAGGATTTGGGGGATGTATCTTTACTGATACTTATGAAGTAGAATATAATATTATAGACCTATCAAGAGAGCAGAGTTCCTGAGTTCTTTAGACTGATTTCAGCATTCAGTTTGAATATTGCTTTGTTTCCAAATCACCTCCCTTTACGAAAGATATAGCATGTTTAACTGTGCAATCAGTTGGTAACAGGCATAATTTTTGAAGCATTTAATAATTTACAACCTTCCCTCACACTACATATTTGTCTTGCCCAAAACCTCTTTCCTCATTATGTGCTAAATACATAGAGTGCTTTTACGAGAAACTCTGGAGCTAGGATCATCTCTGCTATGCGTAAAGGATTATGGAATATCTCTTCAAGTTACCTAAAGCTGCAGGAGCGTGACAGTAATCCATGCCTGTTGGTATTTCCTTGCATGCATTAGAGATGATCAGATAAAGAACTAACTCATTTCTAACTCTGTGCTAAAATATCCTGTACAGTCACTTGATGTTCTTTCTTTAGATGAAGTAATTAATTATATTGAATTTATAGGATATTTTTTTTTTTAGTAAGGTTAATTATTATCATTGATTGTAATTCCAGGGGTGTCTATAAGCACGTGTTTTAGAGAACAGCTAATTTTTAAAATTCATTTCACTGCAGTAGAGCATGAAATACAACATCATACTGTATCTTAACATGCCTTTCTAAGTTCAGGCTTAGATTGCTGATTTAACTGCATGTTTTTAAGTGTATGGATGTTTTATTTTTTTTTTATATTATGCATCCCAAACATAGAAATAGGTCTTTTCTGTGTCTGCGGTTATAGTAATAAACACAGACATTCTTTAAAAACTGCAAATAATTTCATTTTAGGTAATAAACAAGTGGTTTGTTCCAAATCTGAAATATTCAAGGAATATTATCTCCGTTTCTAAGAGGATTCAAGTAAGCTTATCAGAAAAGTTTAGTAAGAGTAACAATTATGAATATTTCTAGCATCTAGATTTACACATTAAGTATCTAGTCAGTTATACCAAAATAAATCTTGTAGTTTACAAATCAGATCATACATCACATGTGAATTAGGAGATTATGTGACTGTCACCAGAACAAGAAAAGAAACTGCCTAAATAGAGCAGGAAGAATGAAGAAAAGTGCTTTTGTTCATGTATAAAAGAGCAATACTTTAAATCCACGTAACACAGTTCCTCTTTTGAAGCACAGATGGAATTAAGAATTCTATTTAAGGCACATAATGGCACTTCAGTTTCTAACTTGGTGAGATCAAGTGTGGTCTAGAAAATGGAGAAGTCTGGTTACTCTAACTGTACATTCTTCATTCTGATTTTGATGAGTCTTACGTATGTATGTTCTGCACTCCTGTGACAGTTCATCTCTAGATGGAAATATGGAAGATTAGCAGGAGAATTTGTGTGGAATGAGAAAAAAGAAATGTAGATTGCTTGCTTATGCTGTTCTTGGAATTCCAGTGACAGGATTATATTTTCATAGTTACATATTTATTTCACTTATTTTAGCTTGCTTGTTTGTAGAAAATGTGTAGAAATGTTTATTTGTACTTCCCTGTGTTTCTGTAATTACAAAAGCTGGTATACCTTACTCAAACTGTGTAGTATGTCCCAGTTTGGTGTTTACATGTCTGGAGTTGACTGCCCAAAAAAGACATGTGGGTCAAAATGAGAGTTTTGTGAATGAATACTTAAGGTTACAATTGGCATGCAAGTACTATATAAATCTTCCAAATTCCAATTAAATTTAGAATTTAGCAAATCAAAGTCCAGCTAATAATATCTTTAGAACTATACACAAGATTAAATAGTTAAGCTGTGAACACTCATGAGTACACATTGCTTTTTAAGCCAGATATTTTCCTACCATGAAAAGATGAATGATCATAACAACGTTAACCAGTAGATTCTGTTCGCATACACAGCTATGCATCAATAAAATATTATTGTAGAGAGATTTATTATTTTACATTAACGAACCGTGTGTTGTAATAAGCAGTAAACTGAAGAAGGGCTATGGTAAGGGTAGGTAATTACTGTGTTTTGTCAAGGCAAAATTTATTGCTTAATATGTCTAATTTTAGTTAGCACTTTAGTTAGTATGTAGCAGATCGACTTTATATTTTAGTGACAGTTTTCTATTTGCTGAGCATCTTTTTGTTCATTCAGTTTTTAGAAAATAAAATAATTCTTTCTTAATCCCTACAACACAACCCATCATTAATAAATATTCCAGGTTTTTCCCCCACATTGATAGATATGCAAATATATGTCATTGTTTACTCACTGATCCTTCAAAAACAAACACCAGAGGAAAAAATCAAACTACACCTTTCTTTATGAAAACATCTCAAGGAAATCTAGTTTTGGAAAATCATAGAGAGGATCAGGGAACAGGATCCTTTTCAAACCAGATCACCCTTTGGAAATGAAACTGAAAAAAATAGAAGTGAATGAATCACAGGTCATTTTATTCTGCTGGATATGATCATCTCAGATTAACATGCATAATATTTGCAGTTCATTCTTGTTTGCCTAAAAATTCTGCTTGAGATCCTGCATGTTAACACACACTTTGGATTGCCATTAGTATCCCTGTTTAACCTCTGCAGCTAGAAAGGCTCATAAACAGTTCGGCCTTTTGGCATGGAACTATGCAGAGAGAGAGTCTATAATGACAGCCTTCAGTGAAGAGCAAGTACAGAGAAAGTTCAGTAAAGTGCAAGATTATGGTTCCAGTTTCCAAAAGTATAGAAGAGCAAGGCTCTAGGCAAGACAGCTGTGCCAGCTTCTAAAAGGCACATGGAAGAGCAGAGATTTACAGCCTCCTTTGAGTCCCAAGAGCCATTGGACAGCATGGCTTTCAGTATAACTGGAAGTTTCCATTTTGTGGGTTTAAACATAAGAATTTAAAATTCATCTAGGGTGACTTTGATCTGGTGGGATTTTATTATATGGAATTTATTTCTAAGTCTTCCTGATATCTTTCTTTAACCGTAATCTTGCCTTCTATTCTTTCTAAGAATTATTCTCAAATTATACAGACCTATAAAAGAGGGAAGTATTTTTAAATTTAAGTAATGAGAATGCCAAAGGCTAATCTAATTAATAATCTGATTTTTACCCATGCTCCACCATTTCTTCAACATCCTTTAAAATATTAATTTGATATAAAACCAAAATGTCACACTACTTGCATATGCATATGAATGCAAGTCGCGTCTTCATGGCATATGGTATTCAGTTAAGCCTGGTATGGTTGACATATGTCTAAGTAAAGTCTCTTTCTGGTATTAGATATTTAAATTTATTCATTTGGATTTTGCTGTGGATAAGATGACACTGGGCATTTATGGCACTTCTAGAGATAACAGTTTTCTTGAACAAACGTTTCCTGTTTATTTAAACCTTTCAAGAGGGTTACTGGAAAATTTTTGCTATGCAGAATGGAAGTCCCAAAACTCCACTGTTGGTAATAAATTCAATTTGCAATGAACTAGTCCAATCTGACATACTCTGGTGAGTTTCACTGGACTGTTAAGTTTGTAGGTACTGGTCCATAAATCTATGCTATTTCAAAGAATAGCAGACTTTACAATGTCTCCCTCTTCTGCTGTCATTGCATGCTGTTCTATGATGAGGGGGTTCGCTGACATTTTTTTGAAAAAGATATTGGTAGTCTGGTCATTGTAGTCTTAAATGTTTTACCTTTGATTTCTTGTTTGTTTCTAGGCCAGTATTAAATGTGTGAACATCTGCAGTGTCCAGCAGAGCACCTTGCATAGTTCTTTTAATCCTTAATTCTTGATTGTGATAAGCAGCACTGGGTCCCAGAACTGAACTGTTAGCTTGTCATACTCCAAAAACGTCTGGATAATGCAGCTTTTCAGAAATTGTACTCACTTCTCTAACATTGCCATTGCAATACCATTCTGCAAATTCCTAAGTGAAAGTTTTTAACTTAATGTGAATAACTTAATTAGGGAAAGAGCACTTAAAAGTTCTAGATCTATGTGTTCTACTTTCCTAGACATCCATAATAACAAGGTACTTTAATTTTAATTTGTTTTAGTAAAACTAATGAGAACAAATAATTCTTTAGTGGGAGAGTATAATGTGTTTTAAATATGTAGTCTGCAATGAATGCAAAAAATGTAGAATGCCATTTGTAAAGTTAAAACACACTAGAAGAAAGTACTCAGTAATTTCATAGCTGCATGAACTACACTTGAGTGATAATAGTCTTCTGCTCTTAGATTTATTTCCTCAGAAGAGTAAGATAAATTCAGATAGGATAGAGGAGATCTGTTCAAATTAAAACTGCATTGTTCAGCATAGGCTTAGTAAGAAGCTTGAACTAATACCATGAGTTTGAGATGTTTTGATCTAGACAAAAATCTTTGGGGCCTCAAACTTCAGATTGTACTTCAAATTGGGGGTACAGGCCCATATCTGACTCATTTTTATTCTCTCCTAAGTCAGATTATTTTTGGGTTGTTTGCAGTATACGCAGTACTTTATAACTAGGTAGGGAAAAGTTTGTTTTCTGTGAAAAGTTAAAGAATTTATGCTGCTTATCCAAATACCAATTGTTCATTTGATGAACATATCTGAGGCATATACCTGCTGAAAATATGTTCACCCAAGATTTACTTTTTGGTTCCATAGCATTTTGAAATGAAGGTTTATTTAAGTTTCTTGTGCAAAGAATGGGTGACACATAAGCATCCCATTTGGATATTTGGGATTTATTCATTGAAAAGTATTCTGTCTACTACTGTGAACAGATTCCTAATCCAAGCGTGTACATTGTCTTCTTTTATTTCCTCCTTAATCAGCTTTGAACTGTGATCAACATTCCAGCTTTTGCTTTTTGCTGATTTATACACTTGGAATGTTAAAAAGAAATATACCCTTTACAATGAAAGACAGAAATCAGTATTGTCAGGATAAATCCGCCAGATCTTTAGCTACCTAGTGTTTATTAAGGATGCAAAGCTAATGAGGGCTCCTAATTGGCATGCCACAAATCTTGCTTTTATGTTAGCAAATGTATAGGGCTTTTGTTGCTGCAAATAAGGTAGTACTGCAGTACAGTCATTGCAGCACTGTGGTTCCAGTAAAAGACTAGACAACAACTTGCTTGGAGTAGTTCTAGTTTTTTAGAACTATGTTTCAAAGGAAAATGTTTTTCAAATAGCTATTCTCCACACTGCATCAAGGATCATATTTCACAAGAGCTTAATTCATATCTAGAACCCAAAATTAAACAGTGATATTGTAAAAAACATGAACTGATTAGAACTTGCTGGTTGATCAGCATTTTAGGAAACTTAGCTACTTCTCTTTCTATCCTAAATGGAAACTGCTGACTTCTTTGAAAAATGTCTCTATAATTGTATACTTTGGTTGCTAACAGAAGGCTGAAAATCTGGGCTTGAAATGGTGAAGTACAAAGCACACAGTTTTAGTGATTTTTGAAAGAGTGGCTTTTAAATCTGTTTATTGGGTTTCGTGTTCTTTGTTCTTTGCTATTTAAAGTTTGCACATATGGTTGTGCTACTGTATGATACTACAGTGACCTTAGAATAGTTAGTGGTAGTTATCCTCAAAACCTAGACTGCTGCCCTATAGTACAGGAGTATGTTATTAGTCCAGGGCTATGTTATTATCTCTGAATCTTTTTGCATCCTTAGATTTTCTGCTTATAAATTTAATGCACTCACTAACGAGAGTAACACAAGTAACATGGAGTCTTTCCAAACCAATTGATGATTGTCAGCTTATGTACCCATATGTATCTGGTTGGTGACTAAGATTAGAGATAGATCTCCCTAATACTTATTATTTGTATTTGATTTGTCCAATACTAGGACATAATGCTACAATTAAAACATAATTTCTATATAAATTCTTTAAAAAGCACCCTAACATTTTGACAGCTTAACAGTGAACATGGCTCTTTCATTAATAATCTGTTAGCATCAGTTGCTCATGAGGAAGCTGACTATCTTCCAACTTCCATTTTGCCTCTTAGGTTACAGGGACAAAATGGCATACACTAAACTGTCTGAATAAGAGTGTAATTTTGTTGGAAACAGGACCCCATTGATGAGCAGTACAAGCCAGCATGTTTCTTCAAAAATAATGGAATTCAAGGGATTATGCTGGTTATAGCCACAACAGTATGACAGGAGAGAGGTTATCTTTAGATGACATTATCCTAGCTACTATTTTGTCATTTCAGAGTCCCAACACATTTTACTAAAGGAATATTTTATTTTAAACAGAGAGGAAACTTCCTTCTACAAAAAGGACGACGTAAATCAGCACATGTATTGGGAAGGAAAAAAAAGCCTGTATTTTTGGTTTGCCACAGAGTTGTTTGCAATGCAAAACTGCCTGTAATTTCAGCATACAAATGCAAGCCTGATTACTGTGTTTGAGGGAAAGCTATTTTCAACAATATGACCTCCTTGAATGATACAGTTTTAACCACATTATCTTTGTGGATCCCACATCTTTGTAAGGTGCTGTTGCTACCAAAATAGCTATGGTTAGTATGTTGGCTGCCTAACTGTACTTAGAGCACTGTGGGCTTTTTTTCCTATGTTAGTGGAGAAAACCACGTTATACAGCTAGGGAGTCTTATTCTAGGCTGGGTATCTACACGAAGAGAAGAAAAACCATGCTAAGAAAATCAATAAGGCTGTAACTTTTTAACCACAGCTATTTTTGCATAGCAAAGTGAACTGGATGTTAAAGTACTCTTTTCCAGTCTTGTTTTTAACATGTGAAATGTTTAACAGTGCGATGTATTATCCCAAGGGTGTCTGGCCTTACCAGTTTAAGAGATTAAACAGTGGAATAGACTTCTGAAGAAAACCCGCTGATACAGCACTAACAGAGATAAATTCAGAGTTAGTTCAGAGTTAAGATTAAATATAAAAAAAGGAAAGCATATCAAGGCATTTGAAGGCAGCCATGGCAACCATATAACTTCTCTGTCTTGCAATTACATTGTCATTTAAAACATTTTAGGTTTAGGTCTCAGTTCACATGAAATTGAGTTCTAAACATTATTTCTCTTTTCCAGAAAAAAATCACGTTTTCTCCTATGTCTTAACTCTCATTTCCTTGCGTTTATATGAAGGCAACCATAAGCAGCGTTTTCCACTGACTGATTTCCTGACAAGATCTTGCTTTATCTCCCATTTTGAAAGGAGAGGCTCTCTTCTTTTATTCTTAGGAATAGAGTTTAAAATAAGTGCATGCCAGTTCTTACTCGATTATTTTGCGTTTTGTTACAGGATTCATGCATCAGACATCAGTGTAGCTTAAAAATACTCTGACTGCTACATTCTTACTTAAATCTTTCCAAGCTGTTACAAGGCATATGAAATACAGGTCTAATTTAAACGTTTTTGCGCAACCATGTATCACAAATATAATACCTAGGTGAATCATGGGTATTTATTTACAGATTTAAAAATACATTTAGTAGTTGCCTTGTGAATGAAGTATACTGGTTGCCTAGAAAGCTTCAAACCTTGAGCAGTAAAGCTTTCACCATAGGATCTACTGTGGTTAGAAAAGGTTACTGTTAAAAATTATGCTTGCAATGCACAGCCATGATGTGGGGAGTACAACTACACAAATAAATTTGCATTTTTGGGACTGGAGTCTTGGGTCTTTAATGGAGGAGGAAGGTAAAAAAGAGAAAAGACCAATAAGTTAAGGCATTTTCATCGCTTGATAAGTGGGTAGGAGGAATCGCTGTGTATTGATTATGCTCCATGTCTGGTGCATTTAATTGGTATGTGTGATCATAACATTTGTTTATGCAGATAAATGTTTAAATATCTAAATTGTGGCCTGTGCTGCAGATTTAGAAGTACAGTGTACAGAAGTATGAACTGTGTGAAGGATGTATCTCAGTTTCTGAGGTAGATGTTAGTGAATTTATAGTCCATGAATTCTGAGCTTTCAAAGGATATTGATCTCATGTTTGTTGGACCGATGTTTCAGTTCTATATAACGTTAGTTCAGTGGTACCCTTGTGTCTATTCCTTATCAGCATTGTTCAGCACAGTAGTCTTGTCTGGAGAGCAAGACAAGCTTGAAAATGATTAAGGACTACTCATGCAAGAGTAAGAACAATGTTTAATGTATCCTTAAATGACAGTTTATTATCTTTATAGTCATTTTTTGCCATATTAATGAAATCTAACTGTGCTGCCAAGGACTGTGGGGAACCTAGTAAATGAAGGCTTATTTTTATTTTTGTGTAAATTCTTCCTTTGATAACTGAATATCTCACACAAAAGTATATAGGAATTCTTCTAGCAGTTGTATTTTAAAGAAAGAAATTCTTGCAGAATCAGAAAACTAAGACCCAGACATGTAAAACATGGTTTAAATAGCTCCAGTGTAATAAAATCCCTCTTAAATAAGAAACACCACCTTTAGAAATACTTGTGTTTCTGTAAGAAGCAAGGAAAAATGTGTTTCTTACAGGTTTCTTAAATACAAATAATTTCTGTTATGTTCTCCAATCAATGCAGTGAAAATACTGAGTTTATGTGAAAAAATTATGTGTTTATGTTATATATAATATTTTAGTTAGTTGATAATTATTTTTGTTCGCATGCCTTTACCTACAGTGTGTGTATGAACATTTATATTGTGTTGGTTGAGGCATCAGTTGAAAATAATGCTTGCTTAGCTTCTGAGCTTTGTGGTTTATTTTGTCTATGAGTGATCTGACATTACCTAGGAAAAGATGAGCTCTGGAGAACTACAGCTCAACTTCATAGTCTTACTAATTTTTAATGTGAAAAAAACACTGTGTTGCTACCAGTTCCGAGTTCCAAATTTGGTAATTATATTTGATGCTATAAATTATGAAATAAAATATTTTTATATAGGGATGCGTAAGTAGTGAAATTAAAACACAGTATTATTTTGCAAAAAGTTGTGTAAGAAAAGCATAATTTAGTACTTACAACTCTTCTGTGGATATTGGACTATTTTAGTATCAGCTAATGTAATAGATGTTTAATATATAATAAAACCTGGTAGGATTTATTTAGTAGTAAATTCAAGAGAAACATCTACCTATGAATACTCTATGAAATTTATTCTTGAAGGGCCTTTTTCAGAAGTTGACCTAGTGTCTGTTACATCACCTCTGTATCCTTCAGCCATAGTTGAAGCATACCTTATAAAAATAAGACAAGGAGCTGATATGGAAGTGTTACTGTATTGATTTAAGGAGCTTTTCAAATTACTAGTCTGGTCTAGTACATGCAATATTTGCTTGCTGTTCATTACACATTTCGCGGTGTGATCTGCCATCTAGTGTATATTCCCCAAAAGGAGCAAAACTGCAAAATCCTGATACTAGCTTCAACAGTCCACTTTGAGAGTTACTGAATTTTCTGAAACATTAGGTGCTCAGGAATGTACTGTGTATATACAGTAGAATGAAGAGACAAGGTTTACTTCTGGTTTTACTGACTTTATTTTAATATTTGCCATCTAGCACTCTATCCAATTACCCTTATTGTCTGTGGATATATAGCGGTTCAAAAACTGTTTTCCCAGTAGTATGATGTTTATGTCTCAGGTAATGTTGATACCTGCAGTGGCCTTTGTAAGAGTGCACACTTATGTTATATTCACAAAGAAGTTAAATTACAAAGAGTTTTCTGAGGGCTTCTAAATGCATCTGGCTGGGTAGGGAAAAATGTAATAATGTTAGCGATTTTGTAAGGAAGACTTACAGAATGCATTTTGTAATGAAATAGAATATCCTTGTAATAAGCTGAATATGATAGCATTGACTTACTCTGCTTCTGACATACAGACAGAGGTGCGATACCATGCATACAAGTAGAATGTTGCTTTAAAAGTGTGTTCTTCTGAAGAAAAAAAGGCTTCTGTATTTGGGGGCAAGGAAGTAGTGTCAAAAATTTGAAAAACTAAGGCTAACAGTGCCACAGTGAGCAATTTCCTTTCCTTTCCTTAGTTGAATAATTCAAAATGCAGGAGCAAATTGTGCAGATGAGTTAACTTTCTCTAAGGCAACAAAAACTGGGGCGCATGGTTCTGTCCCCAAGTTGAGATTCAAGCAAAAGTAAAATTAAATAAATATTTTCTAAATTATGTTTCCGTAAGGGTTTTAAACATGTTTCTTTTCTGTGCTGAATCAGAGCCATAATGTGTCTTTTTCATTGGGTACTATGCTATATATCCTCAATGTGTTCAGGAAATAGCCATAACTTACAAATTTAGTCACCAATCCATGTCATGGATTTAACTTAAAAATTGTCATTTCGTGAGCATCCATTACAGGTCATGTATGAAACTGAATTCTAACAAACAAGGATAACGGTTTGAAGAAATTACATGTTGATATATTCAACCGTAGTGATGTTCTGCAGTAGTCTTAGGTTTCTGTTTAAAGGGGAAAGGATTTGCGATACCTCCCCACTTAACATCCACCTTAAAATCATTCTTGCTTTGAAAAGAACTCAACCTTCCGTCTAAAAGCCAGCATTTTTGTCTCAAGGGCAGCGCCAGTGTGTAAGTAATGTTAACCTAGAGCTTTTAGGTTAAAAACTTCTTAATTCATATGAGCTTCTGAAATAATACTGTTAAAAAGCATAAATTAAAAAGTTTTCAAAAATCTTTATTTTAAGAAAATGAAACCGGATCTTGACATTTTAAAAGGAATGTTTTATTGCTTAGTAAGCCTGATGTTCAAAACTACAACAAAAAGATAAATTTTAGCACTTCTTTAAGAATCTGGATTCATTACAGGAATGGATGTTACCTGTTTTGATAAGTAGTTGGGTATGTGAAGCTGTTGTTGACAACTTTGGTGTCTTTTTACAAAGTTGATTTTATTAACACCTGGTACTTTTATTTTCCTTCCTCATGCCATAAATCACATAAGGATGCGTCATTCTTTTTGATCAAAGGAAGAGGGAGAAATGAAGAAACTCACTGTATCCAAGCTCTTTGTGTTTCTGATATTTTTCTGTATTGTGTCAGTTTTCTAAATTAGCCTCACTTTTTAACAGTTTCAGGCGAAGTGGTGTAGAAGCAGCTTGTTTTGTAATCTGGCAGTCATCTAATCTGAAATGGGAACTATTCAAAGTACTTGTCAGACAAATATAACTTTCTCTTGATTCTAGTTGAGGAAAGGAAATGGCTTTTACAGTGAGGGAATGAAGGCTACTATGAAGGCAAACTTTAGAATCACTGTATGTGTTAGCAGCAGTTGAAGTTATAGAGTGTAAATGGAAAAGATGAAATAGTATCTCTTACAAAAATGCAATACACAATTCCATTTGAAAGTTAATGCCCTAGAAAACTGCAGATATTGCTTTTTTAATTAATTGGATGCATTAAGTGTAAACAGGGTAACTCAGAAACCTATTTGTATATGTATAAGCCAATTATAACACTACTCTTGTTGCATGTTAAGTTTTGTAAAAACTTAAGTTGACTCTTCTGTGTTTCTATAAACTCTGCTATGCCCATTAGGAGGCTTTTGTCACAGCTGGATGTGACTCTGTGGGCATCAGTTTTTATTGATCCAGGTTAGGTCTTTCATAATTATAGACTAAAGGTAGCTCTGACAAACCTCTTTGGAAGTCATATACTTTACCTCCTTACGATAAAATGAATATGACTTTTCCTTTAGAAGGAAGGTAGAGTTTCACCTGTACAGCATGCCAGCCCAGATAGGCACTGAGAACCGAGTATCTATAACTCACTGAAAAGTGAGTTTTACTATCGTATAAAGATCTATTATTTGCTTCTTAGAGCAAAGGCAAAAAGTGAATCATACAATTCACTATCACTCAACCAAATTGGTGTTATATACCTGTTCAGTGGATATTCATATAGACGTCACTCATACTCACAGTTTTTAAATGTTTATTAAGTATGTACGTGAATTTAGAATTATCTGACTAAAATTCCAGTTCGCTGAGATTTAAAAACGTTACCTTACAAAATTAGTTTTTATGGGAATTATAATAGAGTAATAGTAAGAGTGTGAAAGACCAAATTGTTCTGTTCATTAGAAAATCTGTCTGCAGAATTCTAATTTCGCAATATTTATTGGTAGTGGTGGTGTAAGTATTGTGTGTCACAGAAGGAGCTTAGCCTGACTGTTCAGATCCCAGATGGAACTTGAGCTGCTGGCAGTTTAAAAATTCTGTATTTGACTTACAAATTCCTGCAAATGTTGATGCAGAGAAATAATCATGGAACAAAAAGAAATCAGAAAACTGGAAAAATAGAGCTGATCTGAATATATTACCTTCCACTTCAGATAATGTTTTCTTGACACTGCTGATGTCTGACTAACAGTTTGAAATGTCAAAGAGAGTACAATATGACTTCTATAGCTAAGGACAGGATGCTATTTGTGCAAGTTACTAGTTTATAGAGCTCTTCAATGCATAGGAAGTCTTACTAAGACACAAAATACCAATTCTAATGTCAAATCCCTCAAAAATCGTTAGTATAATTTCTGTGGACATATGAAAAGAAGGAATTGATGAAACAGATTTCTGGAATACTGCTACATTGGCCCTTTAGCTATTCTTAACCTGCCTGCCTTTTAGTTTCAAAGCTTTGGGGGATGTAAGCTTTTGAAACACTGTGCTAGGATGTAAACGTTATATCAGTTTACAGAAAACATCATCTCCGCTACTATATGCAGTAGAAAAGAACCCTGCAAAGTGGATGTATTGAGGGATTTTGAAAGAATAAATGAAAGTGGTTTTGCTACAGTTCATTTACTACATAAAACAAAAACCAATGATGGTATCTATTTAGAAAAATAATACAGAATGTGGAATATAGCTTTGTAACATGATTCTAAGAGTGCTAAAACCAAGTCACCACAAACAAAATGCTTGTTTAAGGGTTTGGGATAATATCCACGGCAAATCTTTACATTAGTTTTCACCTGACATGCAGATTAAACTGACAGAACTAGCTTACAAATCATATAAATGTATCCCAAACCAAACTTGGGTTAGGCTATCATCTTCAACTGTTTAGTTTTACTTTCTCTGTAGATGACCTCAAGTCATTTCCATATAATTTTTCAGATGCCAGCTGCTAGTATTGATAAAGCACTGACTCAAGTAATTTGGCCTCCTCTCTGCCAGCCATGCAGAAACTGAACCAGGGAGAGCATTAATTCTTATGGGTGCATTTTGCTTGAGGATTCCCTGAGGCCTCTTTCCGTGAGAGACGTAATCCCATCTGTCATGTTGCCTTTTGAGGAAACAGGAGGAAGAAATACGCATTCAGTTTTGTCACATGAAAAAATAACACTCCAAGTGTTATTACTGTGGCTCTGGATGTACGTAGGCCTCCCTGTTGGGGGAAGTGTATATAGTGCTGTGTGTTTTGTCAGGGTGTAACACTGTGGGAGGAGGTAGACTGCAAAATACACAAAAGAGGGTTGAAAAGTCCTGAAAAAACATTTACACAGCAAGAAAGAGAGGCAGAAAGAAAGAGGTGTACAATGGACAGGAAGAAGGCATAGACAAATGAGCATTATGAATACACTTAGGGGAAAACGAACAAAAGGGGACGACTTGATAACAAGATAGGAAATTACAAATGAATGGTAAAGAATATAAACATGAGGGGAAAGAGTTCTTACGCACCTGGAAGGCTGCACCTGGAAGCAAGCAGTGGTTGTAGAATCCTTACCAAAAAGAAAAAAAAAAAAGTGTAATGCAAAATTATCAACAAAAATTCATTATAGGTCAGGGCATAAAAGCCTTTTAGCCTTATGCTTTGCCATGTTTGCTATCCACCTTGACATAACATGTACAAAACCCATCCAAAAATGTGCTGCCTGTCATGTGTGATCTCCTGCTTTTGTTGAGAACCTGTTCCCATAGCAACATTGCTATCGCATTATAGCCTAGGTACACAAGTATAGCAAATTAAATTTACATTTGTATGTGTGCACATACTTCTTTTTGTCTGAATAAACAGGCACACATAGTGTGTGGGTATTTGGGTGGCATACTGTATGTACCTTTTGGAGCCCAGGACACTTGGTTGAGATCTCTTCTCATCCAGAAATAGAGGTGTACTATATCTTCATGAAGAAATACATTTAAATAATACCACACCCCCTGAAGCCAGAAGACCTAGAACTGTAGATTAATTTCATAATTAGCTGTATATTCTGAAATTTTCAAAACATATTTTTGAAGCAAATAAATATTCTGTGGAAGTAGGTTATGTATCACAAACCTGAAATTCTGCCCATTTTAAAGATTTTCATTTAACTCGTGTATATGTAAGTTACATCTTGAGTTACAAATGTTGTGATAACCCAGTTTCAGCTTTGTACAGTTCTACATATTGGACTGCTTTAGTGGAAAGCTACACTGTTCTGTGATCACACCTTGTAAACATTATAATTACACTTTTTTCCAAATAATCTAATCAGGGTTCCCTCTATGGTAGGTATAGAAACCATTATCATTTCACCTGGCTGAGAGAGTTACATTAGGTATTTTGAAAGGTAATTACAGTGACTGGGTTATGGAGCTAGAATTCTAATGAGAGGTTTTAGTGTTACTGAGAATGCAAAATGTGTTTAACAATTCCTTGTCCAAATACTAGGGTGCAAAAACAGCAAGTGAGAAAATAATAAAATAAAATACACAGTAAGCTTAGAGTGCAAAAATGAATTTCATACCAGCTCTCTTCCTTCAGGTATTGGTGGGAAATATCATGGTAGTATGCAGTAGTAGGAACTGTAGGATGCTGCAGCCATCTCATACTTGAATTCACTTGAATACAGTGCAGCTGTAGTTCCACATCTTCTTCCAGCTCTTTCAAAAAGCTGAGTGTTTTCATCTAAGTATCGCAGCTGACAGGAGCTAGGTCTCAGTTTTACCATGCAGAACAGAAGCTGTTTTTCAGCAGCTGCAGCAAAAACAGTGCATTATTTTCTCACAGGTGAATTTAGTGGAGTAATTAACTAATAATTATTGTGCCTTCTAGGTGATCTTATGTAACAGCTTTGGATGTGTTAAGTCCCATACTTCATACGGTACTTTGAAATATGTTGTGTATTACATTTGTAGAAGGATAGGGTAAAATTACAGAATCACAGAATGTGTGAATTTCTTCAGCCTTAAAGCTTTCTGCATCTGATCAGTGCTGAGTGTTACGATCGATAGCCATGATGCTAATACATATTTAGCAGATTAAGTGGCTCCCTGACTAGTACTCCTCTAACTCTTTTTCCCCATCATCAGTATCGTTTAAGGACCTGCACTGTCATAAAGAAAACTAGCAAGAATAAGAAACAACTGTCCTTTGCTTCGAGCTTTAGATGATGTGCTAACATTCTTTTGGTACGTACAGGCAATAGTAATAGATTGGTTTTATGTATCTGCTGAAGAGAAGACAACTTCTCTGTACTTTTGTAGCAGTTACAGTATAAGTTGGGTATAAGAATTTTTCTTTCATTGAAAGTAAACATTGTAACGGACTCTTAAAAGAACTGGTGCCTCTATTGATAGACACTTGTAAAAACCAAATTACATGAATAGCTGCTGCAGATAGTTTAGGTGTATGTGATGTAGCTTCATTTAGCTAGGGGAATGTAAATGTGTACAACACGTCACTTTTCTGGTTTTCTATTACTCTGATGTGTTTCCTGAAATGCAGTTTTAGGCTGTATCCAAGCACTATGTTTCAGTGCTAGCCATAATAGCTGCTGATATATTATTACTCTGTAATTAAGTGCTTTTCTTTGAAGATAGGGAGATAATAACTTTTTCATTAATTTCCTTTTTGTAGAAAGAGTTATTACTTGATCCAAGAGAATTATGTGGGGGTGGGTGTATATATAAATTCATTTTCTTTAGCTGTTGACAAAGAAAGAGAAAAAATGAGATGGAACATAGAGGAAGAGGGAACTGACTGATGTGTTGCAAAACCTTCTCAAGGTAATTTATCAACATTTGTAAAAAATATGTAATTGTCAAGTATGGTATGGGACTTCTTCCTTAACAGGTTATTTCCAAGTAGGAGGAATACAATGAACTTACTTTTAGATTCATAAATCCAACAGAACTTTAGTTATTGCACTTGGGTCACAAATCGAAATATTTGAGGAACTACTATGCTAAATGTTAGCATAGATTTTAAAAAAGTAATATAGAGTAAAAAGCATGTCTAGTTTGAATTCTGCTTCTGTCTAGTGCCTTGTTTAAATGAAAAAAGATATGGCTGGCAGATTTTATTGGTGTGATACAGGAAACAGTCAATGTGGGGAATTACTCTCATCTTACTAGAATCTTTTCTGATTGCCCTGGGCAGCCAATACTTAGGAGACTGTAAACCACCTGATATGAATAAACTGGCCATTTTTTTAAGTCATTCTAAGTCCAAGCACATCAGGAGCCTTATAATGATGATTAAAATACATATAAAGCAAATAGTGCTACTTAATATATAGTTAAAAGAACCTACCAGACACTGTGAGGTACTAAGTTACCTGCTGTTTGCCGTCTATGCGACATATCTTAGAGTGCAAGTGTCTCTTAACAAATGTGTACTAGTGGCTCAGAAAAAAAGGCTCAGGAGGTGTTTTCTTAACTTACCAGAGATGACTGACCAAATTTCCCTTTGTACCTGCATGAAGCAAAGGTATATTATTTTATTACATAAATTATTAGAAATAAATTACCCAGTCTTTTGAATAATTTCCTCAACCAATATAGAATCAACAAGTATATGTAAGTTGATTCTAGCAGTTCTTAAAGATATAGTTGTATGTCTGAGGCAACATTTCCATAGAATTCTCTTTATTTGCCCTGCACTAAGGGAGTCTATCCAGCTTTGATAGAAAAAAGTAAAACCAAAAAGCATGGATAATGCAGTATTGAGTATACCTTGTGGCTACACCTCAGCGTTTTCCAGTCCTCAGTTTCTAGGGACGTTAACATTTTAATCTGTACACATTTTTGAATGTAGCAACACTTGACTGATTAAAAACGTACCAAGGTTCTTAACCACAGCATATTGCAGTGGAAATCAGGCTTAGTAAGTAGTCTGCATGATGAATTCCTGGAACCAGGTAAAGTCTGCAGCATTAACTGAGAGATATTTTTTATTGCTTTTTTTTCTTTTATTCAAGTAGTGATGAAAATATAAAAGGTAGCGTATGTAATAATAATGTAGTAATAACTGATCCAAAGGTGCAGAACAGTATTTCTCATGCCAACTTTTTATGTAAACTTGCACAAATCACTTAACTCTCTACCCCTCCTTCACTTCGTCCAGCTGTGTATGATGATAATGCTACTTGAGTGTCTTATGACTGACTGCAAGTCAAAAATGAACAAACTGATGAAAACAAGTGGGGAGGGGGTCTCTGTTGACTCTAAAGGGAACAGGAGTTTGTGTACTATTATATAAATGCTAAATAGGCATCCAAATCTGATTATTTTCATTTACAATTTCCTACATGTGAAACTTGTAGCCTGCATCATCTACTTCTGTGTCTAGCTGCATTAAATACCTCTGAACTTGGGTTTAGTAAAGAGCAAGTTGCACAGATTCAGATCAGATAGGTTATCTTGAGATGTATACCTTGTATTGTATAACAATATTACCTTTCTAAAAGAAATTACATCCTACTGAATCCTAGAGAAGCATATTTAAGGCTTAGCAGGCTGTTTCTGCAGGGAGGTGCCTGCATCAAATCAGCCCTGAGCTGACAAGCATGTGTTGCTATAGCAATGGAGACTATTGACTGTTAGCGTGCTGCTCCAGCTATGTGAGAAATACAAGTTCTAAGATCTGTGATACACATTTTCATTTTTTAAAGCATGTGTCTTCTATACTTTTCCCTTAAAAATTTGATAGCAAGGAATCGTTTTTTTTTCTTTCTAATATTTTCATTGGTTGCAAGTTCACTATGGCAAGCTTCAAACTTGCCTACAGAGCATATTTATGAACAAAACTACTGAATAAAAGCAGCACAGTGTTTTACAGGTTGCAGGTTTATCGATGCTTCTATTAAACACTGGAAGCTTATATACTATTTAATGTACACTTTTAATAATACCTGACGTTAAAAGGCAGCAAAATTGGCTTTTATGTTAATGATGCTTGGTGTCAAAGGAAAACAAATATCATGCGTGTAAGCTGTGTTAACTGTCTATGTGCAGTGGCCTATTTCAAGTTAGATTATTTGTCCTTCACCATTTGCAGGTCATAAATAATTCTCTGCTAAATGACAAAATAGGACTTGAGTGTTTGTAAGACATGAAAATTACCATAGTGTAAATGAGACACACACTTTTTATTTTTTCACCCTGCCAGTGTTGCTGGACATATCTGGAAAGGCAGAGAGATTTGGACTCTAAACAATATCTGTTCCCTAAAAATTGATGTAAATGCTCTTTGAGCATTAGAATGCATTCTTTCTTAAACATTGTCCTTGAAGGTTTATGCTAAAGGGAAAAAATGGATGGCTTTATGGATAGCTTTTGGTGTCTGATTATCACAATCCCTTTTACATCCAACAGTCTGCTGCAAATTGGATTTTGGTGGACAGTATTGCTTCGTAGGCATTTCTGCAAGACAGATTTTCTTGATTCTGTGCAATGCTTGGCTCTTTGCAGTCTCAGAAATATATACTCCATTGTTCGCTCTGATAATAAGATTAAACGCTTGTTATTTTTGTCTTTCCTTGCTCTGTTCTTTTCCGATTTCATGACTACTCATTTCGCAAATGGTATAGAATTCTTTCATTGTATACGTATGAATCTCACCACACGCTTACTTCCCCACATGTGATCGTAGTACAAAGAGCACCCACAAATAAAACATCTGCCTGTGCGTGCCCCCGTGAAAGGCCCAAGAGTTCTCACCAGAGCTGTATTTGTATTAACTTCACTTCCCATCATAAATCTTTGACACGTGAGTTAAAGATCAATTTTCCACATGTGTTTTCAGGGATTGCTTTGTAAACCATCCAGTACAAAGGCCGTAATTAAATTAGTTGCCATGAGCTTGCTATCAAAGCTAATCCAGGACAACTGAAGTTTGTAAACAAGGGGGTTTTTGTTGAACATTAATGAAAAAATACGGTGATTAAATGCGGAACTTTGGAGCAATTGCCACAGGTTTTATATTGCTGTAGTGTAAAGCAGATGGTATACAGTAATTTCATTGTCTGAGAAGATAATTTTTGATGTGGGCTTACACTTAAGATACACAATGACTAAAGACAGCATTACTCCCCCCCCCCCACCAGATTAACTATACTGTGCAATTACTATAGAAATTAATGATTTTCTAGATTTCCTTTAGAGCATTCTTTTAACAATTTTTATGCAAAAATAATATATTCTTATATCTCAGAGGGCTTTACCACAGTGCACTAATAATGACTAAAAATACTGCGGTATCTCTTAGTGACAGAAATTTGCTTTCATACTACAAAATTATAATTTAATTGAAGAAATTATTTTAAAATTACATTTTCTGCTTTCAATGTATAAACTACTAATTTGGATATTTCTGTGGCTTTGTAAATAAAAGAAAGTTTCCTTTCTGATTTAAAATGTTCATAAATATTTTTTGTCTCAGAATTTGGCAGTGTCTCAGAATCAGGCACTCCAGAGTATTTGCTTAATAGACAAGTTAACTGCATGGTGTGGAGAACTGACATCTTCCAGATGCAAAAATTCTTGTAGGAACCTCTTTTAATTAATTAAACATTATTTTTTTCTTTTACCTAGTATTGGTATATAATGCTATTCCTTAGGAGTACAATTTTTCTGAAGGTAAGCCTAGCCTGTATCTGATAAATTTTATGTAGTGTTTTGAATTTGAGTTCAGAGAGAGATCCAGGTGTTTTTCGCTCAAGTCACTCTCAGATGCTTTACTAGTCATTTTTTATCTTTTGGGACTTTGCTGAGGGTGGCAGGAGGAGCAGGTTGAATTTTTTTCAGAACAAATTATTTTTTATCTTAACATGAAGAGAAGATTTTGATCATCAGTCAGCCTTAGGAGTTCTATGTTAACTTTTAGAGTAAATTAGAACATTCTTAAAAGTGAGCATGTTCACCGTAACAGTGAAAAAAATATGATATATAGTTTTCCTGTCTTAGTGTCAACTGAAGAAGATAATAGAAAATACTTAAATATGGAAAACAATTTGTAAAGCAAAGTAGCAAGCATCAGTCTTTGTAAATACATTCTTATCTGTACGTTCAACCTGTCTTAATCATTGCATTAGCTATGCCAAATCATCTTCTAGCTGGCAGTTGCATGAGGAAAAATTAGGCAGTCTGAAAAGGAATACCTTGGTTTCCATGGAGCTGCTCTAGTCTTTATGGACATGTTGGTAGGTTAGAATCGTACTGTAGGTAGAAAAAGCAGCTCTGAAATAAGTGGGGAGCAGAAGTGTTGTGTAAAACGATTGAACAATACCTGATATTTAGTATTAGGCACATCACAGGCAAATACTTCTACAAGAATCAAGTTACTGTCAGATCACTTTTGTCAGGTAGATAAATATTTCTTTCTTCTTAACCTCTCTGGATTTTATTTGTGAAGAGTCAAAGACATTGTATATTATTAGCAACATAGAAATAAAACATCAGGAACTCCTCAGCTGTCATGTTCTATTTTGTAGTTTTGTGGTCAGTTGGTGCTATATTGTGCCCCATTATTTCTGAGCTGCCATCAGGTGCAGGGTAAGAAAGTTTCCATCAGCTCATGGGCTCATATACCTGATTCTAACAATTCTGAATGAAAGAACAGGAATAGAATACCTTAATCTAGGCTCCTCTTGGGCTAAGTATCTTAGTGAGTGATTTTTCTATTAAAGACACCACCTTTCCCCCAAAATCCCAACTGACAAAAAATACTGTCAAGCTCAGTAACAACACAATTGATGGACAATTTGATTTTTAAAAAAAAGTAAAGAAAGAAACAAACTTTTCTGTAATAGAGAATCACCATTTTTATAGTGGAGTATGAAAATTAGCAGTATTCCCGTTAGCTTTGCAGATTTCAAGATGCCAGTTCTTGGTGGTCAATGTTCTTTGTCAAAAGGCAACTGTGTCTGACTGGACATCCAAATCAATTGACCACTTCGGCCAACATACATGCACCTAACTATTTGAGCTAATTGAGCCTCCCCCCATAAATCTAATTATAAATATAAACAATATCATCAAGGGGTTATTAAGACCTTAATTACTAGTTTTGGAAACATCTATAATGAAACCTTGCCATTCTAGAAGTGCAATCTAAATCCACAAGGTAATTTTAAAGCATCACCTAATAAGTCTCTGGAATTAATTAGTCCTTTCAGGCAGAAGTTTTGCCAGAAATAGAGAATTCAGTAACAAATTGTAATACGTGCTTTCTACTATACTTGGCCTGTAATTTCAGTGACCAGAACTGACCGTAAAGCTAATGAGACTTCTAAACGTAGTCAGCTCAGATTTGAATTTTGTGTAGAAGGAGAAAAGCATAAACACAGAAATTCAGAATCGATTGTGACTGCTTAAAAACGCAGTCATTGGTCACAGGTATAAACACAGTCTGTCCAAACAGCAAGCCTTGGTGCTTTTGTTGCTCTAGAATCATGCAGACAGACAGCTATCTTCCCTTCTATAGCTGTGCAGTGTTCGGATTAAAACACTGCTATTTTCTTAGGATAACTTTTTAGCAGTAAAAAATTCACTTGCCAGCTCTTGGGTAGTTCTAACGCCTGTATGAACTAAGAAGCAAAGTTGCATTTCTTGCCTTGTCCACTGAAAGCTTATATTACAATATGTGACTCGTAAATTACATTACAAATTAATATGAGTAGTAATTAGTTGGAACAATTACGCAAAAGTGGCTGCAATAATGCTGCTTGTACAAAGCAATCTTACATTAGGGAAGATGACAATTTGTTACTGCTGTTCTAAGAGAGAAGTGTGATTTTCAAAGCTCCGCCCCACATTCATAGGAAGAACTCCCTGATATGATCTAAGTCATTGTTGCCACCTCAAGACTCGCCCTTGCTATAGTGCTTATTTCAACCCTCTTCATCAGAGCTAGAGGTTTTCCACCTTGCGTTGTTACAGCTCTTTTTAACACAGGAAAAGCCATGTCCATTTTTCCACCTTTAGTTTTATTTTCTGCATTGACCCTTCTCATTTTTGCTTGTCTTTCAACTATAAGCCCTTCATATTCTCTCCCATTTTATGTAATCTGTAGCACAACAGTACTTGTTGGTCTGCCATAAAATATGAATGTCTTTAAATTCAACTGTAGCAGAATTGTACATCTTTGTGATTCCTGTATAGTAACTGACAACTACAAGCTAGGTTTGGAACTTGCTTTGGGAGCTGGTTCATCGTCTTTCAGTAAAATTTTGCTTATTAAATTTAAAGAGAAGAGGAAGTGGGAGTAAAGACAGGTTTGCATCAAGAATGTGGCACTTCTATTCAGCCTTGAAATAACCCTGTGAAGTAAGAGTGCTTAGGAAGTAAAAAGTGGAACAAGTAATTGAATACAGAAATAAAGAGCAAGGAAAATTTTTCAAGTGATTCAGTACCTTCCTCTGTTCTGAAGTTTGCCCACCCACTCCTACATACCACCTCCTGTGGTGCAGGACATTTTAATGCAATGTGGGAGGTTAGCATACAAAGTCCTACTGACTGCATTTGTGCATAGCTTCCCACACACCTTTTGAAGTAGGGTCCGTTATTTAGAAAAATTAACAAGTTTTATAGCTATATCCCAAACTACAAATGCGGTGGGTTGAAAATTACCTGTTACCTCCATTTTGAATTACTTGGTGTTGCATAATTTTTAACTTTGTTACTGAGAGAAGTTTGTGCACCTACCACAAGCAGTCAGTAACATGGAGAAGGGTGGTATTGTGCTGAGGACTGGAAAGCCACATGCTGCATCTTGAAACAGGTACCTTGCAAAGGATGCTGCCCAGTGAAGTTAAACACGCTCTGATGCTGATTCACTGCTTGCATTGATGACACACAGAGCTTAAGGGAAAACAGTGATTTCTTTGTAACTGCTTCATAACAGTGATACAGTAAAGATGACATAAGTCAACACCAAAGAGGTAATTAACAGCTTATCAGTAAAACTTAGTGACAAGTCTCATCAGCTTTCAAGGACATGCATGCTTTTGACTGTTTCAGTCAGTTTTCTGCCTTACAGGAAGCTAACATACTCTGCTCTTTGCTGAACCAGCCAGAGCTTTCCAGTCTGTTTTGCTTTAATAGGTTCCTGGTTCACAACTGGAGCTCAAGACTGTTACATTAAAGCAGATGGAATGTAAGGTCAGGTCTAAACCCTACGCTTTTATTATTTATCACAGCTTGACTAATTTCATCAGATAAAATATGGCATTTCCTGTTTTCAACCTGCCACTTCACTGTAAAAGAGTATTTTATGGGTCATGTGTTTGTATATTTCTGAGAAGTCAATCTGAGCCAGCCCATACCTTCTACTGATTAGTGAAGCCAGACAAATCACTTTAATTTCTTAATTTACTAATTAGAGTACAAGAAATAGAAACAAACAACAAATGGTAGCAAATTAAATTTTCTTCTATTGGTCTGAAACATTCAGGAAAAATAGACTGAACATACATTTAGCATTTACAAAAACATTTCTGAAAGGAATAAACCTATAGTATCTTACTCAATTCCATTAATGTAACTTGCTTAAGGGCCTGATGCTAAATACTTATTCCCAAGAGCAGCCCCACATTAAGTCTTTTTCAGACTTTTTCCAATAGATCAAGGCTTTGATCCCAAATTCTGGCTGCTTCATTGCACAGGAATATTGTTATGTTAAACCTTAAGAAGTATTACAAAAACTGTATCTTGCTGAAAAACTAAATACATTTGTGATCTACCTCAGAAGGACTGGGGGTGGAGTGTCTTGGCAACGGTATTCTTGTGCACCTCACTGTTCTGTGCTTTTGAAAAAAACCAAACATGTTGCTACTACTTTGTCATACTTGGACATGTGTCTGACAGGTGTCGTTACCACCTTGAAAAAACAGAATAATTTTATGGATTAACAAAACTTGGGAATTTTTTTTTTTAGAAATAGATTAGGTAAAACTATCTCCAACTTTTACTATGGGTCAAATTTCCTCACCTAACCTCTATGGGATTTAATCTCAAAACATACACATTTTGCAAGTTGAATCCTTGTAGATTACTAATAAACATATGAAGTACAGGTGATAAAACTTGTCTTTTATTCTATTGTTAAGCTGCAACAGAGAAAACTCCTCTAAATTAGGAGGTAATCCTTTTTTAGAGATGTATACTACTGTCATGTATGTTTATGCCCTTGTCTCAGATGTGGTCATACATCAGCGATCATCCTCAGAAAGTTAATAATAAAGACAGCTGAACAAGGAATATAACATGATGACCTTGGATTTGTCGCACAGGCTGGTCTGAACTGGGAGATGAAATAAACTGTGGTCTGTGCTCTTAAAATGGAAGATATTAAAAAATTGGCAAAATACACTGAGGCATGTGGCCCTTAGGTGAGTCTCAACTCCTCAGCTAGGAATGTGAGACATCTTCAGAGCTGAAACCTAGAGACTAGAGCTAGGCAAATTAGCCACCATGAATACTAAAGGTCTCTGGAATGTGGAAGTCACACACAGTTCAGCGCCTTGTATTAAAATTAGTTTTAGCTAGGTGGAGATAGCAAACATTATACCTCATTAAGTTTCTCTTTCTCCACATGTAAATCCAGATTCTTTGGTGCTTCTCACAGGAAAGATGCTCTTAAGATACACAGTCTATACAAGTATCTTGTGCAGATATTTGATAACTTCAGGATTCCCAGACAGCTGCAGTCTTTACTGTTCAGCAGTCCAAGATCAGCCACTGCTGGCCAAGGCTTTCTAGGCAAGAACCCAGGGAGCTTTAAATTAGCACTTGCTAAGCAGATTTTGATGGAGGATAGTCAAATACCAGTAATGCAGTCCAGCTAGCTACTTGTTTTTAACTCATCTCCTCCAGAGTCAGATTTTTCCTTCTGCTTTGATGAAATAGATTTTAACAACAAACACAAATACATCATAGCCTGACAGACATCATTCTACCAACCTAGCCTCCCACTTCCTCCTGCTGCCTTTCTGACATTTCAGTTATTTCTTTTCTGATTTCTTGACACCCTTAAGCTCTGAGCTAAATTCTGTCTTTGTATTGGCATGCCTGCTAGGAAAACATGGGTTTCTTAAAATTTCATTTGCCATTATTGAAGCATTTGGTCTCTCTCCAAAAAGAAACTGTGCATAACATTTCATTGTTATCGATTTGCTTCTGTCTGTGTGGAAGATTTTCATGTAGCATTTGGCTTTGAAAGGTTTATTTGAGCTTAAGGTGCTGAAATTTTGCTAACTATTTGAGCAGGGGAAAAAAGCTTGGGCTCAGTGACAACAGCTGGGTCAGAAAGGCTTGAATCAAAGGCAGGAAGATGAGTGTTTGGGTCACTAGATTAGGAGCCAAAACTAGACTGAGAGATTTTTAATGGAATGTTTTCTGTTTATGTCCTATATTTTATCATATTTTAGTTTTTTTCTTTGTGGTATCATAGTCTGGCATAGAAGTGCAAATAGACATAATAGAAATGCAGAAAATGTGAAGTGACATATACTGCAATATTTACCAGTGGACGAAAAATCAAGGATGCATTATCTTCACATGGGATTAACTGCTTTGAAATTTAGAGTTAGTTCAGCAAGATAAATTTACTAACAAGGAATGTGTTATGCAAAAAATATGTTCATTTACACGCTACATTTTTCTCAAGTACTCTTTCTTCTATCAGTGTAACATGCCTGCATTGCCCTTGCTCATTAGTGAATGATTGTTCTGTAGACTGAAGGTGGTTTTAATGACAAAAGCACTAGCTTTGGAGTTAGAGGTACACAATTAGATACTGCCTAAGGGAATGTGAACAAGTTACCTGTGTTTGTCTCAAACAGGGACAACAGTACTGCCTTCATCTACAAATACGGCAAGAGCTCAAGACTGAAGCAGGTACAACAGAAGCAAGGATTTCACATATGTACCAGTTTATTACATTCTTTATCATTTTACCCTCACTAAAACTTCTTTTAACACTCCACTACACAATTTTACCTTCTAAAGATCCTTCCAAACACCTGAACTCTGTAAAGCAGGGTGACTAATCCATGTTTTGCAACCTACAGGTACACGTTTCAGTTTGGTCTGGGAAAATATTCCCCAGCCATGTTGATAGGCAGGGATCCCTTATTACTGCCCCTTGCCAGCCTTGTCTCCCAGATCTGTTTTGAGATTCCACCGTCATCTTTAATCTGCTCTGGTCATGGTAGTTTAAGTATTTATTGACATTTCCTATATTCTATCTTGCCTTTTTTTATTCAGATACAAAGAATCTGCTAACACAGTTAAAATAACAGTAGTGTTCCTGGCTCATCTTAAACTGCTTAGACCAATACTAGAATCCTTTGACTACCTCAGACAAAGCAGTTTCAAAAATAATAATAGTGCTGAAAATACTTAGCCTGTAGGCACAGTAGTTTCATACAGCTGAATGTACCATCTGGCTTGGTGACTGTAGATACTTACACTTTACTAAGTAAGGTAACATTTTTAGTTACACGTGCAATTGCAGATTGGTCAATAATTCTGCCTTCCCAGGAAGGTTACTAGGTGTGAGTCAGTGGTTACAAGCAAATGGAAAACTTTGAAGTACAAGATTCATCCATTGTTCAGCAGTGCACTAAGAAAACAGACCGAGAAGCATTTACAGCATTTTTTTAAAGGCATGATCAGTTTTGTACATCATAGCACCATACACTGAGTATATTTATACATCCATTCGATGTAGCTGTTAGAGAAGAGTGTGTCCAAGTGACAGGTTACAGACCTGTAAAATTCAGCAGTGTAGATCCATGCTTCATTGTTGGTGCATAGCCATAACACTTAATACTCAAAATTCTGACAGCAATGTCCAATTTATGCTTTACTCTGAGCAGGTAGAGGGGAGTGGATATATAATTCATGCCTCAAATTCTTATACTCAGTTTGAATCAAGCTGAAGTTTCTTGCTTTTTGTGTCAGAACGAACAATTTTTGCTTTACTGTTTAAAGTTCCTCCAAAAACAGAATCTCTATATGGACCATTGCTTCAGGACAGGAAACATTTTGTGGATATCAAACTTAGGTCTTCGTTTCCCAGTAATCCTGGATTTCTCAGGTGCAGTTAACACAGATGCCATTCAACATTACCAAACAAACCTCTAACTTAGATACTACTGCCATCTACTGCATTTTTTAATATAAATCAGAAAAGTATGCATCAACTCACACCATAAAAGTCACGGTTCTTGTCAGGTTTATGAGGATCCTTCATGTCGTCATTCAACCAGCCCACCTGTACAGCAAAACTATAAAATAAAAAGTATTCAAAGTTTTGGAGAAGAAAAATCACAATGTGTCTGAACCAGGAAAACCAAAATACCCAAGTATTTGTGTAGTTGTATTCATTAAGTCTCCCATAATTAAAAGCACCTTCCAATCAGTTCTAGCTGCTCAAATACAAGTTGGAAAAAACCCCAAACCCTATAGATGTGAAACACAGCCAAGATTAATGCCTTCAGATTATCTGAGGTTCATAACTCTCTAATGCTACCGATTCATGACACAATGTCTACCAGTACAAAAGATGTAAGTCTACACTAACGTATTTCTCTCCCAGGAACTGAGGTTTTTGTGTTATTGAATGTGGCTCATATCCAGGATTTGTCTTGGAATAAATGACAGTAGAACAAACCAGCTGTTAAGTCTTTTAATTCAGTTCCCCAGGAACTGATGTTTTGTTTCAGTATATGAATGAGATTTCTGCAGGGCATGAGGCACTTTAGACTTAGCTTAGTTCCTCCAATATTTATAAAGCATTCTGCACACTCCTACATCACTCCTTTCTAATGGAGAATGGGCAGGTTGAAGTAGAAAGACAGTGCCTCATATTTGTCATTAAAATATATAGGATTAAAGTCAGGTAAATAACTTTCCTTGATGCTATCCTGCTAGGGAATGTTTTTCTTCTACCTTCGCTTTCACTGTCACGACTAAACCTTGCCATTCCTTGCCACGACTTTGCACTGGAGTATTTGTTGGGACGCTCCTCCCTCTGGTGGGGACTTGATTAGTTGTGCTGCAAAGCCAGAGCCAAAGTCTGCATGAAACAGTTCCATTCATCTTTTTATAAAGTCGTTTACAATCCTATGGCTGTTTCCCAGAAGTGAAGTAAATACCGATTTTGATAACAAAAAGAGTCCTGCCGCACAGAATTTTAACCCAAGCAGCACTGTATCCCAGGAGGGAAGCTATGATTTTAGATACTGTTGCCAATGTTTAAATTCCAGACTTCCCAAGTATTTCCAGACAAAGCAGATGTAAGCTTTCTAAAAATTTCCATGTGAAATTGATGAAGCAGTTACAGCCTCGAGGTCATGACATCACTGGGTATGATAATTCTTCCTTATCAAAAAACCATTATCTTTCTAAGCCCTCATGTTTAAAACAGAAGATTTAAGTGAACACACACAAAAAGCTCAAAAGCTATCGACCACTGAGAATATCCCATTTTCTTTTGTTACAAATTCATAATTGGTAAGCAAGCTTTACAATTGCATGAAGCTGGGGGAAGAATGGTAGATCAGCGTGATTTTTCAGTGGTTAAGACCGAGTATACTAGCACATTCTAAAGCATTGTACAAACATTGACCAAATTTAAGTAGCCCTGGAATTAACAGGAAAAGTAAAACTGATGGTCAAGTTCTGCTCAAGGCAATGCAGTAAATTACCAGGCAGACAGGATTACAACTGCTTTGAAAATTACTAGACGTAACATCTTACACTTTCTCCCCCCAGGCTTTGATTACAGATAGAAATCAAGGATTACTTTGATTTGGCTTTACTGTTCAAAACAGTTAATTTTTGTCTTGGATAGCTATCGGATTCATGCCTTCAGAGGGTACAGCTGACCTTTGATGTTTACCACTTCTGAGTGGATAAAACCTGTTTGCCTGGAAAGTTTGTATCTTTGGACCTCCAGTGCATTAGTTACCTCCATATTCATGTTTGACGAAGAGTAGCTTGCTGTCAAGGTATTAATCAAGGCAGAATAAGAAATGGAAGTAGCCAAGCATTAAAAAATAATAATAATAAAATAAATATCTCTTAGGCACAATCACATTGGCTCAACCGTATTAGTTGCATCGCAGGAGTGGGCAGTTCAATAGTGGTTGTGAAGCCTGGGTGAGAAAGTGACTGGCTTTAACACTTTCTCCACTGAGGCAGCCAGTCTTTGGTACATGTGAGAGGAATGATGTTGAAGTGTAATGGGTAGGAAAACTAACTAATTTTTGGTTCTTTTATCAACACATACCAAAAGACATTCGAGATGTGGTCAGATATTGTTAAGGGATGATGGGGGCAGGGTGGGGCATGTTTTATGGTTTTGGGTTTTCTTGTTTGGCTTGCTTTTTTAAATTCAGTTGTCAAACACTAGCAAAATCATCCAGTGTTTTTCACTACTAGTAAGGCTCAATGCTGTACACACAAATGCAAACTAGCTCTGTCAGATGGCCTTGTTTTGTAAAAGCCTAGATTTCCAAGTTGTTCGAGTTACAGTAGTCAAACTCCGGCTGATATATAGTGTGTAACATCCGACTTCCTCACATGCATTAATTCCATCAAAACTAATAGTCATTGCATAAGTTGGGCTGTTGAAGAATCATCAGTAAAACAGTTTCTAGTTTGGATTGCTTTGTCAAAGGCATAAAGATGTATTTCCTATTTGCATTTTTAATCTACTGAACTGACTCAAGTTTTCAAATGTCATTAGGGACTTCATGTTACTGCTGTTCATCTAATTTTAGCTTACTGTACTTTTCCAATTTATGTAACACAAGTACAAAGGTTCATTAGTTCACCAGCTACTTTGTAACAACTTACAAAGCTACAGAAGTATTTTATTTATAATTTGGCTTTTCAGTATCCTAATATTTAAAATTATCTGCCGCTTTCCAGATTTTCAGCAGTACCTCTTTAACAGCCCTGCTAACATGCTATACAGTCAAAACCTAAATTAAAGAATTTGCTCCGCTATACAGAGGTCATTATAGAAGTAACAGATTATTGTCTATGATTGTTAGCTGAGAGTGACAGTGAGACACATCAAGCACCTTTAAGTGCTGTATATACATACATACATATATATACACCAGAACATGCAAGCAGTACTGGTATATATAACTGAATAGAACCTGCAAAAGTGCTGGAAGTATGAATATGATACTACTATTGCTTCCAAATCTGCTGAGGTGGGGAGAGTAACTCAAGCTATTTGAGAGCTAATCCCTAAAACCTGGAAGTACCTTCCTAAGCAATTTCACACAAAATTAGTGATCACCTGTTACACAAGAAGGAAAAAGAGTTCAGGTTTGGGACATTCTGCTCGGATGCTGCACTTTTTAGAACAAAAAGCTGGCAAGCAGCATCAATATAGACAAACATAAGATCAATGTTCAGAGTAAAACACTGCATATTCTTTTCTTGAATTTCCTGGGCTCATGATACGTTCTGCTTTTGCCTGAAGAATGCCAATTTGGGAACTAAACATTCCACTTAACTCTCATTTGTTGATCTGAATAACCACAAAATAAATTAGTCTTCAAACAGTCTATTAAGCTAGAACTTTGGAGGAAAACTATTTCAAGCAAAAGAGAAAGTCAACATAATTTCTAAAAACTATAATTCCATCATGAAAGCAAGCACTTAAGATAGCACAGCAAAACAGCATCAGGCAATATGCAGCTATAACTTTGTTATATGTCGTATGTATGTTGTAACCCGCACTAGTGCCAGTGTTACGTCAACATTCTAGCATTACACAGGTCATCAGCCTTTCACATGGCTTAGCATCGCTCTAGCCAGGCCTCATTATCATTCTGTCCCCCCTTCCCTGTGCTCTCAGCCTTCCTAGATTCATCTGAGAACTGGCCCAGTGCTTCAGTGCAGGACTTCCCCAGGTTTAATAGGGAGCTGGAGGAAGGCCAAATTCCCCTTTCTCCTGCAGTCACATGGGGTCAATGAACCTTGAGGAGGGCATGAACAAGTACTGTACTGGGACAAGATGTGTGATTAACAGGGATCTAAGGCACAGAGAGGAGTAACAATCACTAACACATCTTGTATCACAGTCTTTATCGTATCAAAAAAGCCCCCACAAGGCAAGTTTCAGCCTCATCATTTTTTTTTTTTTTTTTCCTCTTTCTCAGGAGTTATAAGGAACTATTTGTACTATAGGTCAAGTGAAGCATCCAGGCCAGCCACCAGAGGCTGTTTGCCCAACAGGCTTTTAGATTGCTTTGATAAAGGAGATGGTGCATTGTGGCTCTGAAGAGACTTTAATGGTAGACAATGATTCTGTAGGGCAAAACTCTGGAAACTATTTTAATTGCAAAAAGATTGTTTCATACAGCCACAAAACTATGGCCAACATGCATGGGTTTGTGGATGAGTTTGGAAACTAACAGTATAAAGATGACTGCGTTTAGGACACTTTAGGATTGAGGGACTAATTTTGAAATGATTACCTGAACAGAAGTGTGAGGCATCCCAAGAACTTTTTTTTTCTCCATATAAGAGGAGCAAGAAAAAAAGCAAACAAAAGATATTGATTAATCTCAGTCCCACATCTCCATAAAATCAAGAACAATTAACAGAGAACTCCAGATGTACTACAAGGTAGTAGGCAGCAGATACTGTGAGAAAAATGAGACACCAAAAATCCCCAAGGAAGAAAAGCAGCAACAAGTTGACATTCCGTCTGGGCAGTGAGACAACACGTTATTCACAACAGGAGACAAGCTGTATTAGATCAACTTTATTATGTTATCAAAGTTTGACAATAAAATATTCAAAATCTATTGAATGCATTCAATCCACAAAAAGAGCATAGAAAATGCTAGGTCTCAGAATATGTTCCATACAAAATACTGTTAAGTGTAGAGCAGCAAAGTCATTGCCAAACATTCCCTGAATTTAAGAGGGCCTTGAACACACTGTGCTCCAAGAACTACCTTAATACCAAACATTCCTTCCTTTGGCCTGCAAGTCCTTTGCAATTATTGCTAGTTATTGAAGCTTTCTATTTTTTTTAGCAGAATCACACAGTGACTCTGAACCTCTTCAGAAGTATTACAATGACAGCTAAAAGCTTCTTCAGCATTTTCTATACATTTTTGTCAAAAATAAGAAATACATTTGGTCCACAAGAGTATTTTTGGTTTCTTAAAGTATCCTGGAAGAATAAAACCAAGGAAAAATTATGGAAAGAGATAGATGATCAGTACGTGTTAGGTATAACACAAAGACGTATCGGTAAATTCAAACATTTCAACTGTGTAGTGTGGCAAAGCACCTCAGTTACTCCTCTTAAGGAAGTGCCACATTGTCCTCAAAGATTTATTTCTTAAAGACCTCTCTCCCCACAAGAATCTAGGCTGCTCCAATGCACCTGGCTCTAGCAGGCCTGTAACAGTAATGCTAAATACTCTTGCCTTGTAGAGGAACATGCCATAGTCAGTAAGCTCTTCTCAACATGCCGAGTGAAGTGGTTCAGTTTCAGCTACTAGAATAACGCAGTTTTACTTCCTGCATTCACTTTTCAATGAGAACTCCATCCTAATATGCAAGACACTTAAAATGAAAGGGTTGGAGATGATTTGGTAGAAAAATCACAACTTCTGGACATCAAACAGAACTATACCCTGCAGAACCGTGACATCCAATCAAAGTCTCGCCAGAAGCACCGTGCTTGCTCTAACACAGTACTCAGAACTCTGGTACACACATTCTTGCACAACAAGGCTTTATCGTGACAAACAAACAAAACAAGCCCTGAAAAACTTTCCACTTCATTTTACCAGGTTAACTAACACAAGTTTATTTAAAGAAACACACTCTAGGGCATCTCAACTAATGGAAAGCTGATTTACAATCTTAAAAGATACAATCAACTGATCTCAGAAACACAGTAATACTAGGTTGCCAAAAATTAAAGAGCAAGAGGTTTCAGGTTTTTTTCTTCTGGGGCACAAAACCTAGTATTAAAAAGGAGTAGTAAAGGAAAAAAGGACAACAACAAAATAAGACCATCTTTTGGAATCCTGTATTTTAGAATTTCGAATCACAAAACCCCCTGAAGCTAAACTCTTAGTATAAAGAAAAAATGCCACAGGTTAATAGGCAAGGATCTAAATGAAGTTCAGAAACATTCCCTAGATCAGGTTAAGAACTGTTTATCTATGAGGTTTTTCAATTTTTTTCAGCCTTTCATGCCCATGTTGGTATCCTGCAATACAGCTCCACTCATTCCAGTGCTTATTAACAGGCATTCTACTGCAGCATGAAATACAGATTGTGATAAGCTGTTCTCTGTAATTTCTTTCTGTTGTAAACCAGTAACATAGCAATGTATTCAAAAATTGAGTCAGACCACAGGAAAAGCTTTATTGTCTTTGAGCAGTCTTGGAACACAAACCTGAAGCTTATCCAGCTGACAGCCCTGCGTAAAATAGAACACTTGGCTAAAGGACTTGGGGGGGGGGGGGGGTGGTGTTACTATTGTTGTTTGGTGTTGGGGTGGTGGTTGGTTGTTAGTTTGTTTTTTTATTTCAACATTATCAATTACAAATGGCTTGGGGCAGCTCAGTAATTACTCTGGAAAAGTTTAGGCAATATTGCTGCTGAACTATAGGTTCCTTGGCAACTGAGAAGATAAACATTCTGTTTTAAAAAATCAGGAAAACTGTACTCTCCCTCAGCAAAAGTAATAGGGAAAATGCAGGAGGAAAAGTTAAGCTATGTAAGGAAGATACTTGGCTTATCTGTGACCCTAGTTCAAGTTGTTATGGATTTAAGTCATTTCTGAATTAAACCTTAAAGCCTGAAACCTACCTCCTATGCCAAAATGTTTGCATTCTGTAGTAACAAGGGTTCAAGCCTGTCATTTCAACACATCTTACTTAAACATCTAATGGCAGCAAACATTTTATGCATGCTACCAGAATAGTTAAAAACTTTACCCTTTAGACAACTTCAGTTTCTTAAGAAATGAATCCTTAATAGTTCTGATGAGTTTCTAAAACTCTTTAAACATTTTTCCTGGAGGACCTAGCATTTTGAAAGCATTTAAAACTGTGTTTTCAGAAGACTTAAGTGCAGTCTAACTGGGTGACTGGTTTTAAAGCAAGCAAGAGAGAATCTTTGAGTGAAACTCTCTCCAACAGGACTTCTGTAATCAAGGTTGTAAATACGGTGGCCTTTAGGCTATCATTTCTGTGGAGCTGAGAACTGAATTACTATTTTTTAAACATTGAGTAAAACAATACTGTAGCAAATTAACATAGCTGCATGTTCAGCAATTTATAGAAACATTTAAGGAACAGTGTATCCCAACTTGTTCAAAAAGCAATAATGGAAATTGTAATCTATGGGAAATTAATTTTAGTGTTAAAACAGAGTTCCTTTTCAGCTGAATGTACTGTTGATCCAATCACCAGTTGGTCAGTAGCTGGATCAGAGCCTAAGCGTCTGACTGAGAACAAGGTTTACACTTCATACCGTATTATGCTGCCTTCTATTCCTCACCCCATTTCAGGAAGTTGACTCTTCTTTTTGAATTAACGCCCACCATCCCTTATAATTTCCACTACAGGAGATTGTTTTTCACCCAAAAATGCAATTCTGCACTGTATGGATTGATTGCCAATATTCAATTAACTTTATGTGCTACTCCACACAGCTACAGTTATTGCAAGCACCAACCACTGTTTAGCTTCTTTCCCTCATTGATCGATAAAGCACAAGGTATTCCTCGGATTCCAAATCATATGTAATCAGGTCCTAGAAGTTAACGAGCAAACAATTTCTCCTTCTTTTAAAAAAGAAAACAAAAAAAGGTGCCTAGTAAGAAGCTTCAAGTAATTCACACATCTATCTTTTTCCCCAAAAGCTGTAATAAAAGAAAGGCTGGATTATGACAAAAAGCACAGTACCAGGCAGAGCTCTTCCCTATCTTACCTAGTAGACATGCACATTTACAAACTAAGGTACTGGGAGCTGCGAATCAGAATATGCAATACCCTTTAAGAAGTTTACTGTGCTTCCCAAATTGTTAATATCATTCCCTTGTTTAATGGGCATCTGAAATTGCGATCCATCCTAGCCCTCCCACTCCACACCCTGCAAAGACCACACAAAGGAACTCTGGTATCTATGATTCTATGTAGTATGTGCAAGGGGCTGCACAATCTCCAAATGAAAGTCTGTATGAATATTGGACACAACACTAGAGGCACCAAAATGCATATTTGACCAAATTTGCAGAATATGGAAGTACCATATAAGCATCATAAACACAAATCAGAGACAAACAATCATTTAGGACACCAAACAACTTCTTAAACACAGCCTTAAAAAAACCACAAAATAAATAATTCAAATATCTAAATATCAAGGGATTAAAAGGCATTTTCCCATATTTAAGGGAAGGCATCACAGGTGAGGAAAATAATTGTCAACACAAGGTATCACAAATTAAAAAGCAGCTTTTTCACATAGGAGATAGTAGTATCATTAGATAGCATCTGAATATGCTCATTTCCTGAAAGCTCAAGTATCATGACTTCCTGTTTTTGCATGTCCACCCACTTTTGACATTGCAAGGCACTCTGTAAGTTTACGGTACCGTCCCCATCGCTGTAAAGAATCTTGGGTTCTTTGTCAGGAAAGCTTTCATAATGGAAAGAATCAGGTGTTTCCACGCCAGTACCATAAAGACAGTGTATACGCACACCAGGTGGTGTCATCTGGTAGACCAAGGGTTCAGTGTCTTGTCTCATGAGCCAGCCATCTTCAAAATTGATGTCCCTGTAGAATTTTCGGTAATCCCGAAGAGTATAGTTAGCTGTAGGTGTGCTTACAAAGACCTTATCTGGAGGCCATGTGTAGTTGTAGGGGAGCATCCAATTTGTGGAAACCGCTGATCTCTGCTGGTCTCTAATCTTGAGCGAACTGATAACAGGTATTCTATTGTTGTCACCTTAAAAAAAAGACGAATTTCATTATCCACAAAGTAAAGCATGAATCTTAACCAGCAGCAATTACTACCACTCACAGTGATAGCATGAATAAAAAGATTATTCCCTTTGCTTACAGTGATAATTCCAGGTTTTCCTCATTTATGATTGTCTTCAATCTCTGCAAACTAACTTCTGATAACTTGCAAATTTAAATACAAGGTGATGAATGACTGACAAACCAAGAACACTGCTGCCCTTTCAATATGCTCCTTTTTAAAGGAGAACGTATTTCCTATATAAGCCATGTAAGAAGTCAGCTTTTATTAGGCATTATTTAAACCATTTGCAAGTTTTGTCTTGAATGCTCTTCTGGAAATGTATTTTACAGCAATTCTGATACATAGATCATGTTTTTGCTGAAAGAAAACATAAAAACTTGTGAAAAGACTTTACAGGCTTAACAAAATGTTTAAATGCATATTCAAAACAAGCAGAGTAGCAGTATTTCATTCAGGGTAGCTATAAAAATTACTATATGGTTTATTTACCACTTGGCATAGTGTTTTACCCAGTTTATATACTCCCTTCATAACAAAACCTACCAGAACATGCCTACAATTGGAAGAAAATAGCAGATTCTTAATAGCGTACCTAAAAAGGTAACTATCATAAAAGGAAACAGAAGCGAAGCAAGTATTACGGTCTCTGCTTATGCTATCAAGTAAGAATGCTGCACTCTGTGACCAATCCAGTCTCTATGCGTAATACATTGGCAGAAGAAGAGTTAGAGCTTGTTAGCTTCTGGTGGAAACCATGGAAAACTGCCAGTATCAGCACCTTCCCTTCCAGTCAGAATTTCAATACTGCTAACTTGCTCAGAACACAGTTTTTCCTCTAATTTAGCACTAATATTTTCTAGCAACTCTGGCAACCTAGTCTACATCTTTGCCAAGCAGGGACAGACAAAACCAACAGTTCTTAAAAGACCAGTTGATAGTTACTATACTTGGAAAATGTTTTCTGCTGGCCAAGCTTTTTTTCCAAGGCATTATACTTTCTTAATATAAATATCTAGAGAACTTATTATCAATAAAGGTCTTAAGTTATCCAATACCAAATAAAACACAAAATTGTAAATTTTACCAAATTTAGACTTACTATTATTACAGAAATAGCATTTGACCAAAACATTTCAAGAATTTCTGTAGACATCAAGTCCATTCTTTTCTTTGTAGTTTGTACCAAAGAAGGCTCAAACTAACACGTGACTAAGTTATAAATTATATGCATCTCTTCATATTTTAACTATTGGTCTTATATCTTCACAAAATTAAAAGCTACTTAATAAGTGGCAGATACAGTGACTACTAGAAACATTTTTTTTAAGAAAAAACTCTGAAGACAGATCTAAGTTAATTTTCATGGTGACTGTCTGGTCAGATCTATCTTCCATTATCACTATGGCTGGCAGACCTCAATTCTTTTGTCAGTGGAAACTTGAATCAGATTTTCCATTATTAGATCCAGGTGGTTACAGCACGGTGATCCAGGTCAACTACACCATAAAAACTGAAATACGGAAACTGAAACTGCTATTCCTGAAATAACACCAAGGTGTATTTTTCAGTTCCGTAAGGTGGCACTATTACTTCACAAGGAGACAGACCTAAAGCACAGTCATCGAAGTGCTTATGAGGACTATGTGAAGACATTGCTAGTGTAACTGGGAAACAGATAAAAAGGAAACTCACAAGAGCACACCAAGAATTACAAAGGTCCTGTAGAATGTGTTTCATATTGCTGTGTGGTATACACACTTAACTGTGCACACTCACTACTAAGATACAGAATACTACTTACAAGTTTTCAGCAAAGACCAAGTTCTGAATTGAATAGTGGAAGGAACGTGTGCAAAACTTATTTCCAGTAGAATAACCAAATACAGAACCTGATTATCCCTGCCTTCTCTTACAGAACTGTTAGAAAATGCTTATCCGATCCTCTACTTTTCTCTGAAGTGCAGAATCACCGTATGACCAATACCATGCTCAAGGTAGCAGGCACAACATTTAGTCAACAACTGACATTTAGTGAACAAAATATTAGTTCTAAGGAAGACACTGCTAGGATCTCAAGCTGGAAAAAAAATAAAAGCAAAAACCAAGCCAAACACCAAACCAACCAACCACCACAACGAACTTTGTGCCTGCTCACTGTAGTGGGAAGCACATCCTAACTTTATTAGCACTGGAATTGTAACGATATAAGTATTGATCCTGCAAAGCACATGAACAAGTTAGCAGAAAGTGTCACAGAAGATAAAGTAATTCCACTTATGTAGCGTTTAGCAGTTTTGATAACAGAACTGTGGATTTGGCATGAACTTGCTAGCCATTAACGTATTATACACAGGAATGCAAGCAACAAGAATGCATTCATAGCTTGCCTTATCTTTCCTGCAGCAATGCAGTATTTTTCTTTAAAGCAACAATTCTTCTGCATACTAATACCCTAATAAGGTCAATTTTAGAAATTCTTTAACAGACTAATGTAATCCAAGTGTTAATGCCTGGTTGAGACAGAACTAGTCTGAAAATATGCATTTTGATTTAAACTTTGCTACATGATGAAGTTTCTGCTCTAAAACACAGAGTTCAGTACAACAGACATACAGATTAAAAGAATTACTACATTTTAGTAGAAATTTAACTATTCATTATGTATTTGTATAGCTAGCCACTTTGGATGAGATGCATTATAAAGGATAAATAAGATACGAAGCACAAAAGTTTAATCCAACAGAAATCTGAGACTAGACTTTTATATAATCATGTGGGATTTTATGAAGGTAATATTAATATTGCTCACTTCCTGCCATTTCTGTAGCATGCAAACTTGTCAGACAAAGCCTGTGGGAAAATGGAAATCAATTTTTACAGTGCCATTGCAATAGATTTAACAAGGTACAACTCAATACAAACATCCAATTTAAGTTTTATAGTTAGCAACTGAGCTGTGCGCTACTATTCAGAATCAAATGCCTTTGCTAAGCAAAGTATTCTTTGATCTGTCCATGCATGGCTAGTGGCTGCTGCGTGTTCTGCGTTTTGATGAAGTCCAGTTTCTGATGTCAGCTTTGTTTAGGAAGAAGCTAGTGATACCCAAAGCTAGCAAGTCAGAAAAAAGCTAAAAAAACCAAGGCAGAAACATCATGAACTAAGTGCAAAAGCACATGAAATAATTATATTATGTTATCACATGATAGGGTAAGTGAACTTTTTCCAGTCATTTGCAGTTACCTAGTGTAATAAATAAATACATTATGCTGCTTTATTCAATTTTTTATTTATTTATTTAGTCTTGGGCATATCCAGTAAGCCATACCCAAGACCTCAAAGATTCATTTTCATTATCTGTAGAGTTACAACTTTTGACAGGCATTTGTGCTGTGGGCACCATGTCTACAAGTTTCCCTTCACATAAACCTCAAGCAGCTGTGTGATCTTTAATCAAAGGAAACTACTAAATGCTCCAGAGTCCTTGTTAGCTTTGCAATTCTGAACAGAGAGCAATTAGGCAGAAGTGGCAGAAATAGAAGACACCAGGCCAAACTGCAGATGACAATCTGCTGAAAAAAGGGTAGGAGAGGTCAAGAGGCAATGCAGCTCCTGGTTAAGGGATGTAAAAAAATTCAGTCTGCTCCCATGAAAATAAAAAAATGACAGTACGGTCACAGGGCTTAAAACATCAAGTTGCCATCACTTATGAAAAAAATTTTAACTTCATAGTACCTTGAATTCTTATCCTCCAGGCTTACAATTAACAGCCTAGTTTGTATCTTGCACGACTAATAAAATACATTGTAAACATTCAAGCCACCTACCTGAAGCCAGCACACGGAGAGTTTTAGCCACTCCTCCCCATGGAGCGCCTAATGACACATAATCCCTTATGTACTTGTCTTTCCAATCCTGAGTCTGATGGTTGAGGAAGTAGAGGGTGTACATATTACCCATGCTGTGGGCAATTAAAACAACAGGACTTCCATACTGCTCATACATTAACTCTATCATCTTGCGAAGGGCCACAAAATAGTCTCCATTCTCATCTAAAGTAAACATACACAGGTTACACAGTTAATAATTAATCGTGAATGCTGAACTTTTTCAAAAATAGCTTTCTAGAGAATTGTGTTGAACTGTCTGTGAAGTTAATAACACAGACCTTAGAAATGCTAGCATTAAGTGAAAGGAGTGGGTGTTTTTGTGCGGACGTGTTTTGGTGATGTGGGTTTTTTTGTTTTGTTTTTAAGTCAGTCTTTAAGTAACAGCTTGCTTAAAGCAAAAAAAAAAGAAAACATACTACAGAGTTTTGATCTGGGTCCAGGGGTACCCAGACCCCCAGAACCAGTCAAAATTAAGTTTAAGTATAATTGTACAAGTGGGATGGGAGAAGAGACCCAAAACATTATTTGCTGACTGGGAGGGTAAAAATTTCATTCAAGTAACAGTATCTTATTTACTTGGTGCCTTTCGCCAGTCATAAGGTGCTCCTCTTACGTCTTCATCGCGTTTGTAGCCCCAATCTACTAAACTCTGCACCAGCATATAAAAGTAACTGCCTGTATCAGAGGAAAGAAACAGAACAGTGAAAAGATTAGCAGCCATCAGACCATCTCAAAACAAAGTTCTGGAGGCATTATCTCTGATACCATATATACAGACGTTAAAACTGTAATCTTAGACTTTGACAATCTAGAAGGCTGCTTATTAAACAAAATGAATTATGCTCGCTGTTCCCCAAAAGTGAGAGAACACCATTACTCAAACTTCTTACTAATTGCCTGATCTATCAATCAAACATGGCAGTGAAGCATAGCACAGAACGGATAAATCTTCCCCAGCAGAATTATGTCTTAGCCTTGAACTGTAAAGAATACACCTCAAATTACTGTGTTAGTTGTTGATTTTTGTTGCCTTTGTTGATTGCAGGTTAACATCAGGCAGGGTATATAATACATTCATGAAGGATGGCCTGGACTTCACCAGTATTTATTCTCAGAGACAAATGCTTACAGCATACCCCAGGGCAAAATTCTGAAAACTACCCCAAAATTATTTTTCTCTCTCTCAGGTAGCAGACTAAGACTTAAATGACTGAACATACTGCTTTAATAGCAAAGAAAGGAAACAGTTGCAGACTGCCTGATGTTATATATTGAAAGATGTTACATATTACAAGCTTTGACACATAGGATTTTAGTATTACCACAAATAAATGCTTTATTAACAGTCTGAAAAAATTGTCAAAGCATCCTATTGAACATCACTGCCATATTTAAATTTTGAGCAGAACCTCACTCCTTAGTCTTAAATGCTTATCATATAGTCCCTGAAGTGAACAGAGGCAATTTTAAATATGGCCCTGTTCTAGTTAAGTGCCATCTAGTGAAAATCATTAAGCACATTACTGCCCTTTTGGCGGTTGCTCCCTAAAGAAATCCATGCTATGAAGCATGTGAAGCTCGGCGCATTACTATTAAATTACTTAAAGTCTTCAGCCACAGCTAATAACACCTCACAAAAGCTTAGAGTCAGTGTTTTCTGAAAGACTACTACTCCAAAAAACACTAAACAAAAAAAAAACCCTCTGCAAATACATTAATGCAGAAATCTTCTGCAGCACAAATATAACTCTTAATAATTACTCTGACACCAACAAAAGAGAAGGAACTATAGGGTATGGTACTGTATCTCCCAAGCCCATTAACTCATTCTTAAGGCCAAAGAGTATCTTACTCAGAACCAAGCTGAAGTGTGTTTATTTTGGTTTTGTTTGTCAAGCTTCAGTCACAGAATTTTCTACTAAATCCATCTCATTTTCCAAAAGCATCTGTCTTCAAAATGCCTATTCAAGTTTCATCCCGAGAACTGAAATTTGGCACAAGACTAGTAACATGGAATTTTCTTGTCTCTATCGGGTGAAACAACAGGCAAAATACAATGCAATGAAAACATTTAAAAGCCAAGTGAACCATGCGCTACCCTACTACACACAAAAAAAATAATTCAGTTTTTCTACTTCTAAACAGAACAGTAATTTGAAGTCACATTTCAGTAGCTTGTTGTATAAGACACACTAGATAAATCCTACAGCTAACAAAGCACTTCAGACACAGCTTGTACATACCAACGCTCCTTTTACTTGGGTCGAGGAATTCCAGGGAAAATGTCTGCCCAAACCCTGGCACTCTGATATCCACTCCATCTGGTGGTTCTGTAATCTTACTTGTTCGATTATATACCAGCCTGGGGGTAAAAAAAGAAAGAGGAAAAACATGAAACATGTCATACTACCACATGACAACTCTCAAGTGTATTGAGTCTTACATTCTGAGTGCGGTAACAAGAACTTTAAGTGCTATCATCCAGAAGGGGAAAAAGACCCAGGCAGACATTATAAGCCAATAATGGCTAAGAGGTTATACAATGTAAACAGTTATTTCAATTAGTTTAATGTTTGACATGCAGAATCTGAGACTTCTCTATAAAACTCAGTATGGAGAATTGTGGCTGAACTTCAACATTATATAAGCTACTTTATATAGTTCTATACCATTTCATTTTGCATGAAGCCACGTAATGGAGAAAATAATGTCAAGAAATAAGACTGTGGCAGTGGAAGATAAAATACCTGTAAAATCAGATATGAGAAAAATTCTTCTAGATAAGGAGTAATTCATTTCTGCTTAACTAGAACACCCATATCAGCCTAAGGGAGTACTTGACATTTCTTGATTAATAACCTCAGGAAACACATAGAGGTATTAAGTGTTTTGTAGATACTTTTCAAATCAATTTGAGATATGAAAAATCTGGAGCATTGTGTCAGGGTTGTTTTGTTGGTTTTTTGTTATTGCTGGTTTGTTTTTGTTAATTTGTTTTGTTTTGTTATTGGTGGTTTGGTTGGTTTTAATACTATATCAATACAATTGCCATTCCTGAATGGAAGGTTTTACCCCTAGATGGAGTCTTAAAATCTGAATTGATACTCAAATCTTCATACACCAAAAATCTCTCTAACCTGTAAGGCATATAGCAAGACATAAAGCAGAGGTACAACTACACAACAGCTTGGTATAGTCATATAAGAGAGCAACAAGGCAATACAATATTTTCAAATTGCAAAAGCTAAGCATTTCTTGTTTTCATAGAGATATTTATATGATTTTTATTGGAACATTAATGAAGCAGTTCGAACAATGAAATAGTCTGGAAGCTTTAAATCAGACAATGTTTTAAACCAAAAGAATTCTGGAAAGATACCTCCAGACTACCCTTGAAGGACTGACTGACCCTGTGTGCCTCCAGTGCCCATAAGACTGCTCTCTAATGACACATTGCCAGCAAAAGTGCAAGCTCACGTTCCTCCTGCCTGTCCCCTCTGAGCTGCCCAATGTACCCCCTTCCCCCATGCCTCATCAAAAAAGCAGAAAATGTTCTGCTTTAGATAAGCCTAGAGAAGTACTTGTCTGATAACTGCCCAAACAAACACTGGGTAACTGGTAGGAGATAAAGCGGAAGAAACGAAGAGAACCTCTGCTTTTCATCAGTGATGAAGTTACCTCGTACAAAGCACATCTTCCGATTCATCCAATTACTCTACCTAGCAGAATTCCAAGTCATTTCTTTCAAGGGCCTTGAATCAGAAAAGCAACTTCAAGGCAGCCATCCCATACAAAGTATGTCAGTCTAAGGAAAAGGAGATAACCGCAAAGAGCAACATTTCTGGTCTTACCTGATATTATCAATCCAGCAGTCAATGATGACTGGCAGAAGCAATTCTAAATTCAGCCAGAGTGTAAAATAACTGTCTGTCTTCTTAGAGCAGAGATAATGCACTACCGATGGCTTATCTAACTTGGCTTCCAACTGATTACCCAAGTCTCCTGGAACTGAAAGATATAAAAAGGAGTCACTTTTAATTTTAGAGTGTATAACATTCTACATTATAATAGACACATCTTAATACTGTAGCCTTAATATGCACTATCACTGCATCCAGGGACACCATTAATTTTTATAACTGGATAAAAAATATTAGAGAAGAACAAAGTACTGCATGCACATCTTCCACTGAAAATATCTGGATTTTCAAAAGTTAGTAGCTGGGGAACCACCATGTAGAATAATTCTGGATCAACAGTTTGTAAGTTCAAAGAGCAGACTAAATAGGAACAGGTCACATTAGGCCACGGGTATGAAAAACAGATGGTCTCTGACATTATCAATATTATCTGTGTTTTAAACTACAAACTGAATCTTTCTGAAAGACTTTTTTTCTTCAGAATACTACACCTGCACATGCAAATCTTCCTGTTCTTTTTAAACAGCTGCCCACAAAGTAGCAATTTGACATGAAAATGTGAAAGCAGCTCTGTATTTTTTTTCCCCACTTCTTCACCTCCAAGCACACTTTTGCTACATAAGATTTAGTTGGCTAACATAATAATCCAGATACATAGTTTCATCTCTTTTACATTCAGGTTTGGATGCAACAACAGTTTTGATCTTCACTTTTTTTTCTCCTGATACATTACGTGAGAAACACTTGGAGGGAAGGGTCTTGTATTTGCATGCTCTCTGAAGTGCACTGTTCTTAAGGCATATACTAAATACAAGTACTCCCTTGATGAAGTTTTATTTTCCTTTCTTTTAAACACTAGATGGAGACAGGAATGTTATTTCTAAATTAGAACGAAATTTAAAAAATGCTCTTAATTTTCAGCAGCAAGTTTCAAGAGAAACTTCTTAACATTCTGTTATGTTTAACCATTTTTTCCTCAAGAACAGAAAGGCAAAAGATACTCCAGCAACTGAAAGTTACTCTGTGTTAGAAAAAAAAAAAAAATAATAGGCATTAGGTACTTAAGGGTTCCCCCCCCCCCCCTTCAGCTCCACATATCCCCATCTTTTTGGATGAGTGTATAACTGTATCCTATTTTACTTGGCAATGTTTAATTTTTAGTGTTTTAATGCAGACCTACCCATACAGTTGCTTCCCACTTCAGTAAATTATTTAATCAAAACAGTTAGAGTTCTCTAGAACACTCATACTTAGTAATGGTTTAAAGAAAGAGATAATACATTTTAGTGGAAAACCCAATTTAACTGGAAAAACAGATATGCTCTCAGAGAAACACTTACTGCAGAACTGAAAAAAGGGCAGAACTTCAGACTATAGACCTGGACAACCACGCTGTTACAACCTTCAGCCACTGCAGGTTACGCCCCCCCCCCCCCCACAAGAGGTATACCTCAGGATTTCTTTATTAACTACCCCTACTTTCTCATTAGGTTTTTAGTGTTTTTATTTCTGTAGTCTTAAGTGAAACGTTAAAAGACCCAGTAGCTGACCGCAGTTTATTTTAGGTCATATTTCAAGGACTCTGATACACTGGAAAGCATAGTAAGGGAGATTATAGTATTGCATCACACCCTAGAAAGTTTACTGAAGTTCAGTCTTGTAACCTCACAAAATGCTGTTTAGTTATTGCTTATAGAACTGTAAGGCAACAGCTTTTCCACAGTCTTGTGCCTGTGCTGTATCAGTGCTTTTAATTAGAAAATGAGCAGAATGCAATTCTATTTATATCAATCATTCATGGCTGGCCAGTCTCAGCAGCAGATCTGCCAAGGACAGAACAGGTTGATTCTGTCTTCAGTTTCAATGCAAAACAAAGTAGAAGAGTGACACTGTTCTACCCTGGAATCTCATTTCCTTGGGTAAAAATCAAGTTCTTTCAGCAAAGATACCTTTCAAAGACTTAGACAAACATGTGGAGTATCACAGTTTTAAGACTTGCTGAGGTTTCCAAACAGCACTCAAATAATCATAAGCATGCCTGCTCAGAGTAGGAAGACTCACAACTGAAGAAGTTTAAAATTATGATGAAGATACATTTATCAACAAGAGTACTGAAAACAGGAAACCACATACTCTGACTTCATGGAGTCATCTTAGATTAGCTGCAAATTCAATTTAGTTAAGATATTTTATCCCCAAGCTTCTTGACAATAGAGGCTGTGCTCCTGTGTCCAATTCAGAGCAGAAGATGAGAAACATTACATACTAATTTTTACTCTAGAGATAAGGAACAAGTGGAAGAGTGGTAATTTTATGTAATTCTAAACAAAAGATAAGAGGCTAGTTCCACCTTTACTGAGATACAATACTCGAGTTTAAGAAAGTAGTGTTTCATATACATGTACAGCTGTGATGCCTGTTTGCTTATAAAGCAGGGATTAAAAAAAAAAGGGAGGGGGTGGGGTTCAGGTTTAACATTTCCTTATTAACAGTGTAACTGCTAATCACTGTAATTCACAACTTTAGGTTAATTTTCTAAATTATTTTCTGCAAGCTAAAGAGTTCATGATGAAGCTATAGGGAATAAAATGCAAATTTTCATTTTTGGGAGTATGGAAAGAAACATGCAAGATCTTCAGTCCTCACTCCACACAATTAAACATTGTTAATGATTTACATTTTGGCTGGAGAACTACTTCGTAGCTTTTTGATAAGTAACAAGTTAAAAAAATATCACATTGAAGATTAATTCTGTAGGGTAAGGACATACCTCTGAATTGTCTGTGATGGAATTTATTTGAGAGCAGTAGAAAAAAAACATTTCTCTTTACTTTCAGACCATATACAGAAAGCATCTGTGGGCAGAGTAATTCGTAAGACCTTTTCTCCTCATCCTCTCATCTACCAATATTGGTAGTTTCCAAACCTTTTACATTTGAAACATTATAGCAAGTTCTTACTTTTAAAAACTTGCAGACTGGCCCGGTAAACATACAAAATAACTGGTGAGTGGAGTTCTGCAAAATACATCAGCGCTAGAGAACTGGACATCCAAGAAAAGATCTCAAGCAGAACCCTTGCTTCCCTCATTTGCAGTTGTGTAATATGGGTATTGGCTTCTGAACTGCAACATGTAGAAATATAATGAGATTTCACATTTAGCAGAAAAAAAAACTGTTTCCATCAGATCTGACGATTTATCAGTTCTAGCATATCCTCATTTTTCCACAAAGACTGCAATCCCAACAGAACTTGTTCTAATACATCAATAAGCCCAATTCACTTCCAGTATTATAGTATCCTTTGCTGGCATTTTATTTTTTCTCTATTGCCCTGACAAAACTAGTAGATCTGCTTCTGGGATCTGTGCCTGTTTAGTTAAACCTTACAGAAAGCACATTTACAAGTTTCACTTGAGAATTTTAAAGATGCTACAGACTTTTCCAAGTCTGGGAACTACAATAACTAGCTTTATGATATACTGATACTCCTGCCTATTGCTATCCTTAAGTCTCAATGACTTATTCACAGTTCTCAGCAGAAGACAGTAAGCAAATTGCAGCTTGGAAAGTGACTTGCCTTAATACCACTCAGGAAACTAAGAAAAAAAAAAAAGAAAAGAAAAAAAAAAGGACATTCAAAAAAAGCCATGAATAGCAGAATCTTAAATTTAATTTGGAAAAAGAAAAAATAGTACCTATATAATAACATGGGGGTGGTGAGCTATTCTTTTTGTGGCAAAAAGGCCATCAATTGATACTGGGTTTTTTAGTATTCTCTGCAATGCAAATGCCTTTGGATGTATATCAACTATCATAACTTTTAAACTGGTATGATTTCCTCAACTGTCATCTTTCTGGTTCTATAATTTACCCTTCCTTTAAAATGAACCAAGTTTTCTGGAAAATTTCAAACTCTGACCAAGTTCTTTAAGGAGAACCTCTCAAAGTAGCTCATAGACTCAGTGATAGACTGCCACAGAAAATGCTTGTGTTTAAAATTAGGAACAAGAAAGCAAACAACATCTCACATGATACTTCTAGATACCTCAGATCACATGAGGCATAAACATTTAAATCACTCCTGACATCTAGCCAGCTGACCATTCAAACACACACACCTCAATTAGTAGTCAGCAGGAATTCACAGGCAAGCCTCCTTTGCATGTAAATCAATTATTAACAAACTTAATTTAGGTGTCTTTCTAGAAAACTTTAGCCAAGTACCTGACAAATTGTTTGCAGAAGGTATCAGAACATTGATATAGTAATTGTGTTGAGTCAGCTCTAAAAGGTAAAGAGTTCAGTGAATCCGCTGCTGATCTTATAAGGTTATCAGCTCCCAAAATTGATAAGACATGAGATAGTATGCAGTGACTATCGATGGACTATATGAGAAAATGAAGGAGGAAGAACAGCCACAAAATAAAGAAACTTACCGTGAACATTAGAAGGCAAGCGTGTTGAATACATAACTAAACCGATAAGAGAAGCGCAAAAGTATTATAATTGCATGTAAACATGAAGCAGATACCCAGAAGTACTTGCACAGAATATATACATATATATACACCAATTTTTAGTAGGTATTGTCAGTAGAGCAGAGGTTTTCGGTAGGTTGCCCTGGTTCTTAAGTGAGATCTTACTGTGTGAATATATTGTGCTGGCTGAATAGGAAACAACAACAAAAAAAAGCGCAGCATGAAAGTAATTCAGTATCTTAAGTAGTCCTCCTTTTCCCCAAACATACTTGGGAGGAACTCCAAGACAATCAGCTTACATTTTAATGAGCCTTGTGGCTTTGATATCAAGCCTTCAGGCAGGACTCTGGAAGTAAGGTTTTGACTTTGACTCTCATGCTTCTTCTCCAGTACCGCTATTATATGACTACCCTTTGATGCTTTGTTGTTTAAATCTCTGGGGAAACTGAGCCACAGCATTGCAGTATTTTGCTGTCAGTTACTGCCCATGTCAGTTTGGTCCCTGCTCTTGCTCCCTTGCTATGTACAAACATGATCTTCAGGCATAGTAGCTCCTGCTACTAAAGCACCATTTGATGACGCACAGACCAGCTTAAAAAATAACCTAATCCAAATGGATCGGTGCTGCTCTCCACATTCCTTGTACCAGCTGCTCCATTAAGGTAATTCAACTACAAAATTAATCACTGCTTCCTCAACAGGTTCATTTTTTCCTGCTTTAGCAAAACAAGTAACTCCACAAAGTGGCCAACAAGCAGGCACAAAGGAAAGCTGGGGGAGCACTAATGAGCTATTAGATTGGCTTGGCTGTTTCACAGAACACCCTTCACCTGAGCCAGTGCAGGGACTCCACAAATCTACAATTTGTTGCCACCACAACTACAGCCAATAGTTACAAGGTTGTATTTAAGCAGCTCATCTGTTTTCAGATTTGACATTCCTAGAAGCAGTGGTTTTGTTAGTACTTTGGGAGCAGGACGAAGTTACCCATATATAGATGAGTTCCCATATTTGCGAGCTACTACTCTACTTCCTCCTCCGTTACTTGGGTAAGCACAGGTTGCAAATGCAAGTGGGGTGATTACATGAAAAATATGAGAACAAGTTACACTGGGTCTTGTGACCATCACTGGTCTAAAACATTTATGAAGTCGTCATTATGTTGACAACATTCCTTTCACCAGCATTCCTTCTTTCTTTATTCCTTAAGAGCAGATGGCCTACTTGCCATGCATAGAATAAGATCAAACTTGTTAACTCCCCTTTCTACTTAAGTTTTAACTTCCAAACAGACTAAGAGTGACTGTTTAGATCACCAGGCCACGTTTACAACAAGATAAAACCCTACTTAAAAACAGAACACATCGTGTGAGGAATTAAGGGTCTCTATGGCAGCCTGTTAAGTCAGGAGGACCAGCTCTGCATCTCCCTTTTGCATGGTCTCCAAAACCATCTCAGGCTTGTATAATGTACCCTTACATATACCTCTGAATCTCCTTTTGCATTTGTGATTCCAATGTAGTATGTGTTTTTCTCCCCTTTCCCAAACACCTGTTAGGCTAGCACTTAGAATGCCTCCCCAAACGATTCTCCTAAACCCTCCTACCATCCTCATCTCAGTAATTCCTAAAAAGCTTATCTTAACATGTCACATACGCAAGAAGGGTGAAGAAAAGGTCACAAGAAGTTAACTAGCACCAGGATGAGAACATTTCATACAGAACCAGCGAGTAACCACCAGTCACTCCTCCTTTATTTGTTTGACCTTCACTGCCCATGTCATGTCTAATTGAAGCTAAGCTCTTAGTGCAGGTGCCTTTACAATGTCAGTCATTTCTATACATAAAAAAACCCATAGTATTTTACAGTAGGAAGTTACGGCAAAGAGTGCCTACTTTCTCAAACGTACCAACAACCCAGAAAAGTTATTTATGTTAAAAACTATTGAATCTTCACTTTCTGGACAGGCCAGGACTGGGCAGCAGCGAACAGCAAATTTTAAACCACAGATGCTGACTAGAATAGGAAGAGATGCAAGTTCTTGCTGTTACAGTGAATTGTCATCAAATGCTACAGAAAATCTGTGTTTTAAACCCCTCACTGATAAACGTATGCTCAGCCACGCAGTATTTATCAGAATGTCTCTTAGGAAAGCAAAATGTAGGTCAGCCACAGTTTCTAAAAGCATCCTTAGGGAACATAGATACTTGCAATAGATCCATCAGTAGTAACTCCATGCTTCTATAATCAGTATCCTTTTATCCCAATTGCTTTTAAGTAGCCTTTGATTCCTTCATAGCTAGAATTGAACATTGGATGAGTGATAAAACACTATCACCTGTTCATCAAGAAGCTTGCAGTGGAATAATTGCCAAATCTTATTGCTAAACCCCAGCATTACAGAGCTGAAAGATGGGATAACAGATTGCTTCCAGCTTTCACAGGCAGGACCCAAGAACTTTTGTTTGCATTTTAACTGCAGCGTCTTTAAGACATCCTTTTGCATTTTCTACTTCAGAATCTACAGCCTCTCAGTTAGTTCAGCCATCTCTTAAGACTTGTGAATTTGTACATGGGAGTCCCCTGATACGCAGCATCTTTAAAAGAGTTCTTGTTTAACATTTACCCTTTTTTGTCAAAAGTTTGTAACAGTAGGAATAAAGTCAACAGCAGAGCCTAAATTATTGTAAATAAGAGGAGCTTAAACTGAACATCATGCTATGATTATCCTTTTCCCATTTTATTTTTGTCTTCTCCCTCATCGAGATCAGTTGCATAATAAGAACATACAGCACATGAGTACATTCACAGGACAGACTACTGACACCAGTACCACCAAACGCACTTAATGTATTAGAGGAATTACAGGTTACGTAGTAAAGTTACTAAAACATTTAAAATTTATTTCTGATTCCTATCAACGGATACAAAAAGCATCTAACAAATATCACTTGGTAATTAGAGGAATACTTTCTATGTATTTGTTAGAAAGTATTTTGTTTGTATTAACAGGTGAAACAATGGGCCAGTAATCAACAGTCATTTTATGTCAAGCGATGGAATATGCATATTATTTTTCAAATACTTGTAGTTTGACTGCTCTAACACCCGCTCCCTCCCCTTTCCCCCTCCGACTGCAGCTTCTGCCACCAAAGGTTGACGCAGAGCAAAAACGTACGAAGCGACAGGCTGGCTTTAGTTAACGAGCTAAAAATATATTTAAGCCAGCCCGGTTCTTCCCGTACCCACCGAAAAACAGAGGCCACCCCACACTGCCAGCGTGGTCGTGCCCCCCCACCCCCCGTGTTGCCAACCCCCGGCCCCGGGCCTGCATTTCTGGCGTTGGCTGCCGGGTCGGGCAGCGTTATGGAGCTGCGGCTCCGTGCGCAGCGGCGGCGCCCCCCGGTACCGCACCAGCCGGGGCGATCCCGCCCGGCGGAACACGCCGCTGGCAGCGGGCTGGGCCGGGCGGGGCGCGCACCCCCCCAGGCCGCCCGCCGCCTCCGGCGACAGCGGGCTCGGCCGGGCCCGCGGCGCACCCACCGCCGACCCCCGGCTCTTACCCAGCACCACGGGCGGCCCCGCGGGCCGGCGGCGCGGCAAGCACCCGCCGCCGGGGCAGAGCAGCAGCAGCAGGAGGCTGAGGAGGGGGCTCCCGCCCGGGAGCGGGAGGAACCTGGCGCCGGCCGGCGGGACCATCACCCCAGCGCATAACCCCGGGGCCGGGAGCCACCGCCACCCCGCGCCGGGCGCGTCGCAGTCGCTCCGCCGGGGCTGCCGCGGCCGCCCGGAGTGCGGCCCCGCCGCCCGGCCCGGCCGAAAAAGGGCCGCCCCGCCCCGGCGGCAGCGGCGCCGCCCCCGCAGGCGTCACCAGCCGAGCGCGGAGGGCCCGACCGGTGCGGCCTCGCCTCCCGCAGCGGCCCGGGCGGGACCGGCTCCCCGCGCTGCCGCCGGCAGCCCCGCCGCGCCCCCGCCCCCACGGCCCTGCGCGGTGCCCAGCCCCGCAGCAACCGCTGTAAATGTGGCCGCCCCGTCGCCTGTCGCAGGGCCCGGCTGCCGCGGCCCCGGCCCGGCCCAGCCCGTGCGAGGCGGAGCGGACAGGCGGAGCACCCCGGGCAGGTAGAGTACTCAGGGCACGCGGGGCACCCCGGGCAGGTAGGGCACCCCGCAGGTCTCGGCCGGGGCCTCTGGTCCCTGCTGGCACACGCACTTCGAGAGGGGGACCCTTGTCTCAAGTTGCTACACCTGCAGCTGTGGTTGCTGCGAGTGAAGGAAGGGGCTGTTGCTGCAAAACTTACGTCTAAAAATAAGTAGCATGTAGGAGTCGTGGTCAGAATGGTTTAAGGAAAACCAAAAATAATCAGCAAAGCTGGGAATTTTAATATTACATAGCCAAGAGATTGAGCATCTGATATAAAAGCTTATGGGTATAGCTGTATTTCAGGCAATGCCAGACTAACGTGACAGCTAATTGGTACAGACTGTCATCAAGATCAGGCATTTGGCAATACTGGAAAAAAAATCGTTAGACCTTTATACACATAACAAGAACAAGTAGACTTGTAATTACAGTAATTTTAAACCAGAAAGGGTATAAGCCTTTGTGCTTTGGCAATACCAGTTAGTAGGAGTTAGGTGCTCCATGTCTCGTTGGTGGGTGTCTGGTTGTGGAGGGGAAGGAAGAAAGGTATCCACAGAAGCAGAAACAAAACAGGGGGAAAAATGGTGCTTGGAATCGGTGTAGTCACATCTCATGATCAGTTGTGGTTGCGCTGATGGGCAGTACAAGGTTTCCTTGGTTCAGTCATAAATCTGCTCCCATTGTGGATGTAGTAACACTTTCTGAGCCCGGGCTTACCAACAAATGCTCAGAGTACAGCTATTTCCAACAGTGTTACATTGCAACACGGGCACTGCAGTGTCTGCTTCACAGCTTCCTACATCCCTCAATGTGTCTACTAATTTTCAGAAATATTCCTCACTTGAATAGTTAATACACTCGCATGAACAATATCACAAATGAAAACACAGGAGTAGAAAAGTACTCATTGACTTGGTAACTCCTGCATGCACTGTAAAGTATCAAATTCTTGCCTCACTGAATTCATTATTCAACAACATCTGTAATTCCTGCAGAAAGACATGTCAAAAAGATCTCTGTGTGAAGGCAGGATCTGGTAGAACAGATACACAACTGATTGACAGGAGTTTGGAAAAATGATGGGAGGTGGCTTGGCGCTGACATGGGAGGAGGAGGAGGACACATCCTCCTGTTACAAGACAGAGGAAGAAAATGCAATAAATCACTCAAGGAAACTAAGGCTAAGTCTAAATCTAGACTTACTTTTTTCAAGGCAGCTGCCACACCTTGTATATTTACAGTGTGTGGAAAGGCGTCAACATCCAACAAACCCAAAGGCATGTCCCAAAGACAGGTGCTTAGTCACCATGCAAGTGCTGACTTGAAATTACCCCCTACTAAAACAAACTACAGGTTGTACAAGTATGACTGACTAAAACTGATTGCAACATTGAGCCCCGTGTAGGAATGAAATGTTACAAAACATAGCAAAAGACTTTGTGGAAGGGTAAAACTACTTAATGAAAACTGATTTCAGTCACTCAAGTCATTCTTTTATACCCCTGCACATGTCCAAATAGTCAGGGCAGGATCACTTGTGCTATGACATGAGGTTCAAGGAATGCCAGCTGTCAGGTCCTCACTACATCTTGTGAGCAGTTTCTGGACAGATCTTCTGTGCCTTTTAGGAGGGAGTTATTATGGTGTGATTTTTTTTTTGTTTTGGTCTCACTTTTATTTCACCCTCTGTAAATTGTTACCTGTTGTCTTTGTTCCCTCCTTTTGAAGTATCTGACTGTCTTCCTGCTGAGCTAACAGAAAGAGATATGACTTACTATAAACTTGTTGCCACTCGTACCCAGAAGGCAGGTCTGCTGATAAGGCATTTCTGTTGTAGGCGGCTCAGAGCGCAGGCCTTTCGGTCTTGATGTAAACACTGCATTTGTCAGCATTTACTGGTTTGATTGCTCTTACTTGTGTCTTTGAATATCATGTATGTTTAATTTTTGCAACCTTGCCTTATTGATTCTACTCAAGATATCACACAGACATATCTATACTCACTTCAAACCAATCTTAATGTTTCTTTTACAAACCTTTATGCTGTTCTGGTAGCTGGGAATATCTTCGCACTTCTCTAAAAACCTTTCCACCTTCCTTTTCTCTAGGGAAAGCCTGCTAAGCACACAATTGCTATTTCTCCTGCTCTGCAAGCCCAGACTCTAGGTAACGGTCTTTCAGCTGATGAATCAAGCAGTGTATGTTAGTTATTTCTTTTGTTGTCTCCTTGTGGGAGATCAGGATCATTCACATTAAAAAAACAAAGTAAATTAAGCTCTTTCCCTTCGTAAGGTTGTTCAAATATGCACAGCAAATTTCTGTTTTCACATTGAGTGCCTGGTTCTATTGTCACACGAAGAACGCAAAGAACCTTGACACACTGAAGGGTCCCTTAGCATTGCTTTACAGTTGATGATACCTTGCTATTAATCGAGTTAGTGTAACTATTTCTAAGAGCCATTAGAAGGGCAGTCCTTACCAGCAGGGCATTTGTAGATTAACAGCAGTTCAGGAACATGACCATGTGCAGCTACAGGACAGAATTCTACTAGTCATCATCATCATCCAAGGCAAATTCAAGAAATAACAGAACCAACTACAAGCCTGAACTGCCAGTAAAATGCCAGCAAGCTTGTTATTATACAAAGCACATGCTGTATACTGCTTCCTTCACATGTTTTGTATCCAAAGTTACAAGAAATGAAAAAAAAAAAGAAGTTGTTACAGTTGAAACTACTGACAAAAGCAGTACTGTACCTTCTTCACTTATATATGAGGTGGAAAAAGTCATTATTCGTACTCTAGAGGCCAGTTTATTACCACTTTAGAGAATTTTTTTAATGTACATAATCAGTCTTCTAGGAAAATATATTCTTACTTCTTTCAAAAAATCCCAACAGAAACAAGCTAGGTTAAACACCAGAAACTACAATATCATTAGCGTTATCTTTGTTTAAGTCTCCTTGAGGGCTTGCACTGGCAACTTGACAAAAACTGTGAATTGGATATGAGTGTGCACGCTGGTTATTTAGAAGAAACAATCCTTTCTAGAAAACTAATATTTGCTTAAACATCTTTTATTTGATTGAACAGAATTCTCTGTTTGCTTCTGATCTTTGCCATTTAAGTAGTGTTTGTATTGGCTCAAATACCCCCAGGCATGATTGCACTGAGCTAGTCACACTAGTAGAAAACCAGCAAGTTTCAAAGGAAGATGTGAAGGCAAGCAAAGTGTTGGCGCAGATCTACACTGTAGGCAGAAGCCCGTGTCATCACTGTCCCCATTTTAACATGTTTCATTCAGGATTTCACCAAGTTCAGAATATGTTAACACAACCATTATCATTTATATCTCTCAGAAATGTGCTGTCTTAACTTTACCACCTCACAGGATTTTACCAGCCATCCTAATTTTTGCATTTGACTTTACACCAGTACAAGTTATCCCTGAGACCCAGAATCCAGCCTTAATGAAAATGTGCATAGTGAAATAGATACTTGCAGAAGCCGCTTAGACAAGAAAGAAGGCAAAAGACTTAACAAGATGCTTATTATCATGTATACAAAAGATATTTGGGTCAATTTTCAGTGATTTCCTTGAATCATCTTCGTTGTTACTGAGTGTATAGACAGTGTCTGCTGCCCATCTCATTTTTTCCTGAAGATACCACTATGACATCTCTTCTTGAGTTCCCCTAAATTCTCTTTGTCTTTGGAAAATATTATAATACAGAGCTGTGATATTTCTTTCCTTCCAACATCACAGACTAGCCCAAGTATTCAGCTTTAAATAAGTGATGTTCATATGCACAATTTTGATCTTGTGCCCAAGGCCAGGAAGGAATCAACTGGTGAGAAGTCAGGCCTACCCAAAAACCTCCATAAGCCTATGCATTGATAAAAACTAACGTATACAGGGGTGTAAGGCACTTAGGAAGACAAGAGCTATACATTTTGTTTTCATTTGCCACAAGTAGACAATTCTTAAAGTTCACATTCAGAACAGCGGACTTGTTTGGTTTTAAGCTTCATTAAGAGAATACAGATTTTTTCTAAAGAACCTGGGAATTGCCCCAGCCCCCTAATAATTATTTTCTCTGTACCACAAGGATTTCCAGTGCTCCTTGACACAACAGATTTACCCTTCTAAGTTTTCCTACATCATTAGGCATCCTGGCCATTGTTTACTCATGACTTTATTTTGAAAAAGAAGTGCTAAAATAAAAGCGCACACCAGTATGATCTTTCTTCACTGTCCACAGATCAAGATAATTGTTTAGGTTTTTTTAAACAAAGATCAGCCCTTGCAACTCAACTCAGGAGGCAAAAAGCAAGTTTAATCCCTTCTTTCTCAAGAATGGTTTGAGGCCCAGTTGAAGTCAGTCATACTTTTACAACGTATTTTGGGTTTAGTACAATTGTGACAGACCTGTAATAATACTTACATGTTGCAGCTGACCTGAAAGGGGGACAGTCATAAACAAGTATTTTTCTTAAGAGCTGAGTGTGCATTTTTCTAATAGCAACACTGGGTTATGTAATAGTATTTCTTCAGAGTAAAACTTTAAATATAGAAGATCCCATAAATATGCCAGACATTCAGTTCAATTTATAGCCTGGTTTTGTGAAATTAGCCAGAGGATGGTTCCACTTCTGGACTGCCTGAAGAGGATATTGACTTCTTACCTTTAGCACAGATATGTTTTTTCAAATGTTGGATGGGTTAGCAGACTTTTTAGAAAGTCACTGGTCTTGTTAACTCAGGCTGTAGTTGCAGTAGTGCAGTCCCAGAACACAATCTGACGTGTTTGAGCCAGGGCTGCAAGGATACTTCCCCTTCCTTTCCCTTCTCCCTGCTTCCTCAGCACTTTACATACTGTTCCCCATGCTGCTGCTGCCTAGCATTAGGACAGTAAACAAGGCTTGAAATAGGTTCCTCAGTGTCTTTCAGGCTAAATTTGGTTACAGTGGGGAACAGGGTCAGAAAGAAGGGAAGAGAGCAACTGGTCAGTGGGAGTACAGAAATGCAGGCTTGCATGAGCATCAACCTAGAACATCAGAGCCTAGCCGTTTGCCAAGGTAGAATAGCCACAATTAATAGATCCCATCACTGTCATCTCTCCTATCTTCAAACCTTTAATCTGTATTAAAGATATCTTATTACTCTTTTGGCTCACATTTTGCCAAAGCAAATCAATTCGTCCTTGTAAATCATCCATGTAATAGGGCTTCACAGTAAATTGTGAGGATCTAATGGCTAACAAGCTGAATTGCAGAATTCCTCCTCAGTCAAAGAGAATTTTTTTAGAATCTGCGAGTGAGAAATTCATAGCAAGATTGCTGGGATTTCAGGTACTGGGAGTTTTACTCAAGATTTACTCAGAGTTAGTGTTCTGGGTTGGACCTCTGAAGAATTTTGAAATTGAAGCTAGGCAAAATATGGAATTAAAAAAATAATAATAAAAGGTGGCACAGGAAGATGGAAAAGGGAGATAGGATTTTGTGTAGGAAGAATATATGGGGAAAAGGATTTGAAATGATGTTGTGTTGAAAACTGAATAGGTTGAACCCTCAGGGACAGCTTATGTTTTGCACAAGTTCGCATGAATTACAACAACTTCCCAGCATGTTGCGTGAGTGATAGAACTTGGCATTTTCTGCTGTGCAGAGAAACTGTTTGCACCCTCTGAGGCAGACAGCTAACAAGGTGGTTTTGATCTGCAGGCAAGATACTTTTCAGGTGAAGAGAAGATTTGGAGAAAAAGAATTCAGCATGCTGTTGTAAGGCTAAAAAGTCTTAGAAGACTGTAGGAGTGGCCAGGGCACAGTGACATACTTGTCCAGGAAAGCAAAAGAAATCTTGTTTGTCATGTGGCATGAGTCAAACAGCAGCATTTCAGGATTCTAGCTCACATATAATGAAAAGGCAAGGAGACCACTATTCTTCTGTTTAATAAGCAATTTCATTCAGTGTCACACCTTCTTTGGTATCCCAGTTGGGCAGGGTGTCAGAGGAGTTGCTGAGAAATACGGGGCTTAGGAAATTTGCTAGTTCAAACTGAAAAGACACAACACTGCTGCTGCTAGATCCAAGTGTTTACTGACAAAAGTGAATCCGTTTCTGGAAACACAAGTGCATCCAGAAGAACTGAAACTGATGTTAGTCATTTAGTAACTTACTGAGGGGAATGTTGGTCTTTATCTAGTCTCATTAAGGTTTCACTCACTCATTTTCAGTGCTAAATTGTTCAAACACTAAAGGAAGGAAAAAAGATCTGACCCTGATCATAGTTATTGAGAGACTTCACTGCAGCCTATAAGAAACAACCTGAGAGTTCCTCTTTAGTGAGTGCATTAAAAAATGAACTGATGAAAGTGTAACTGAGTTTAAGGGATGTGTAAAGTTGGGGTTTTTTTCTTCATTTTATAATTATGGCTCTTTGGATCTGAAACATGTATGTAATCCCACTAACAGATGCATCTATAAAGCAAATGGTCTTCTTAGGTGTGGAGATGTAATGTACATAGACCACCCATTTATTTTCTATCCTTTAAATCCAGATGATCACATCAAAAAACTGGACAGGAGTACGGAAACTGACTACAGGTAAGAAACAAATAAGAAAGACCCAGATTTTACCAAAGTTTCTTTCATTAAAAAACCAAACAAAATTAACAAGATTAGCAAAATTAATTGTTAAGATCTGAGCTTCAGCTGTCAGTGCATGTAAAAGTAAGTGCCTGATCTGCTGTTTGGCTGATATCACTTCCCAATGAAAGAGATAGGTAGCCTATACATGCATCTAAATTGTGTAGACACTTACTGTCCCATCCTTTGGGCATGTTAAGTTAAAAATTGTTGCTTGATGATTCCTGTAAGGACATACTTCCCTTCTAGTTTGGGGGACACAGGCAGCTGGGAATGGTTAATCATGGGAAAACAGTTTAATCAGCAGCATCGTGAGTAGCATTGTGTCAGGCTGTGTCAAACGTGTCAGTGCAAAAACATAATTGTAGGAAAATCAGGGTTGGAAGGGAATTTTGAAGGTCATCATTCTAATCCTTTTATTCAAATCATAGCTAGGATCAAACTTAAATCAGGACAATTATTCTGATAGCTCTAGTGGGAAAATAATACAAGGACAGTAAAAAATGACAATTCTAATATAATTCCACCATTTCATTTAACACTTCACTTCTAGGATTAACACTGAGTGAAGAGCATTTTGAACAGAGGGCAGTGAACTAACCTATCATGTTTTAAACTGCAAAATGGTATTTTAGAGACATCTGTGGACACGTTGGAAAGGGGAAGCTTCCCAGAGACAGTCTGGACATAGTGCTTTAGGAAAGTGGATTTAGTGGGTAAACTTTTTTTTACTTTTTTTTTTTTTTATTAATATGCTATAAACAGCTTAGGATGCTTTAAATATTGCTACCACGCTGCGTTGCCAATACATTACTAGACTAATACTCCTAAGAGCTTCATGGTATGGTGAAAGTGATTTGGCTGTCAGTGTTTGGCAGCTGGAAGTGAAGCTGCTCAGATTACAAGCCGAAGAAGCAGCAGAAAATACATACTGCTATCGTGTGACATAAAAGCAAATTTTCTGCTGAAAGCAAGAAATCTGTATGAGCTTTCTTGTGGCAGATAAATTGGTCTCATGATTTCCTGTCAAAGGATATACCATTGTGAGGCAATTTCACTCTTCTGCTTAGACCTCATCCTAACATAACTTGTGAAAAGTTTTGCTGTGTTCGTGGGCTGCAAAGATGCCTTGCTGAGCTGGAGAAAAAATTCTCTCAAAGAGTATATCTGACTCCATTTTATTGGATATTTCCTCATTTTGGCAAGCTTACGGAAGGTGATTGCTCTCAGATAACATAGAAAGGGCGAGCAGTTTTCAAAATTTAAGTTCTGTTTGAAAGTCTGTTTAAATTCTGGGTTTATATGCTTTGGAGTTTTCTTCTTGATGTCTGTATAACCTTGTATAGAAGATAGTACTACAGGATGATAAGCAGTAACCTAGCAATCCTCCTAAACTATAGATTCAACCTAACATTGTTCAAAACCTGAATCAGAGAACTAGAATTTGGATAAAGTTTGTGACTGCATCTGTGATTTATCAGAGGGAGGAAGCTAATGATTTGAGCAACTGACACTCAGCATTGGTGTCTAGCCCAGTTTTCTCTACTATATAGTCTGTTTTTCACACAGTAACAGACCTCAAAATATGCCCCAAACCAGCACTCTGTGTATAGATTTATTACACATAGCAAACATTTTGCTATACCAACATGAAGTTCATCCAGCTAATACGAAGGGGAACCAAGGCAGCAGAGCTGTAGCAATAGTTGCAGTAGTTTTGTGGTCGGATACCACACAAATTGGTTAATATATAGCAACTCAAAAGACAGGAAACCAGCAATCGTGAAAAAAGTAGTCACACAGTTTCTGTGTAGGGAAAGAACAGATATTAAAGATAAACCATTCAATACCATTGAGGAGAAATGCTTCTCAGACGGGTATAAGAAGGCACAAAGCTACCAAGAAAAAACAACACAGTTAAAACTGGTTTTCACACAATACGAAATAACGGCATATTTAAATGGTACTTGACTTTTAATGGTTTAAGCATGAAATTGGACACAGCAAACAGATACAAAGCTCTACCAGACAGAGGACAACCTGTGGTTTAAGGATTACATGGTAATTGCATCACATGAGGAATTCTATGATTGTGGAGCATCTGGACTAAGTGAAGGAAGAATGACACAGTGACCTTTGGAACAATGTCTTCTAAATGCTACAGCACAGACTGGGATTGAGGCAAAAAAGCACAAATTATTATTTTTGTGGTTTGAACGTAAACTAAACTAAACTAATCCCCAATTTTCAAAACAATAAGAATATTTTTGACAGTAGTTGAAGTACCGACATCCAAGCTATCCTCCTTTTTACACTGTAGCAGGGTGAAACAGACTTGAAATGAGGGATATTACACCTCCACGAAACTTAAGTTTCTTTCATTCTCCCCCTGCAGAACACTGCAGTTTACCTGAACTCTTGAACTTCAGAACTAGTGTGTTGCTCTGTTTCAAAGAGAATATAAAAGAACTGAATGAGGAGAGAAGGCAACAGGAATGATTAAAAGTGTGGAATGGTTTCTATATAGGCATTGATGATGTATGCAAGAACTCTTCAGTCCGGAAATAAGGAATCACTGACAGATGTAGGGTTTAATCAAATAAGGACTGTGAAAAGGATGAACAGGGATCAACTATTCACTGTTTCTTCCAACATATGAACTGTGAGGGCCAGACAAAGCTAACAGGAGACCAGCAAACAAAAAAAAACGGAGGTGCTTCTTCACATAGCATGTACCAAAACTGCACTGCTAAAAGTTTACACCAAATCAAGGACAGACTTAGAAAGCCTACAGAGTAAATGTCCACAAAGCTTTACAAAACATGCAGAAACCTACCTGGCTTAGGAAACTCCTCAGCTGTAATTGGCTAAATGGCAGAGAGTATGTGGGGCAAGTATGTGGCTTGTCCTTATGTTCTTCCCATGGCAGCTGGTTTTGGCTGCTGAAAGGACTTTTTGGTCTGACTCAATACTAGAACATAAGAAATAAGAATGCCTAAACCCAGATCACGTTATTAGACTGAAGAGTCAAATGTAAGAATAATATGAGATTGGATGACTTCAGAGTCTATTAGCCTTAAAGTCTCTTAAAATCCATACATAATTAGATTATAATGCATATATAATAAGAAAATGGTGCTAGAAACTTCTGCCAGTAAAAACATTTGCTTCATTTAATGGAGAAGTTATCATTATTCACAGCCATTTCTAATATTAAATAAAAATTCTGTAGATTCTGTAGAAGCAATAAATCACATTACGGAATGATTAAAAAATTACCTGTGACTGAAGATTGTGTATATTACACTTTTTCTGTACAATGTATTATGTGTGATTTTAGTAAGTAGCTGTTACTGTAGCTGTGTGAAGCATCTCAGAATCAATCCTGACTACTTTTTATTTCAGATTATGGATGCTTGGACAAGACCATTGTGAAAAGCAGCATGGTACAGTGTGCTAGCCTCTCTAGCTATGCAGAACAACATACGAGGTATGTTAATTACTAAGTGGCTGAGGGTGTAAGCATTCCTCTCTCAGTTTCTTTGGCTAACACACCTATGGTGGCTGCCACAGAGCACGAGAAAATCCTTATATTCCTCATAAAATTAGTAATCTTTCTACTTTCAGCACAGTTAACAAGCTTTCTGATGTAAGTCCACAAAACCAAGACTTCATATCACACTAGGGCCCAAGGTAGTGGCTCAATGCTTGTGTATTGAAGGAATTCAATAAAACCCAGAAGCTGCTCATATCTGCTGATTTGATCATGTTGCTTCACAGCATGGGAGATTGCAATTTGATCTGCTTTTCAAAGAGACTACAAGAACTATGCTAATGCAAACTACACGGAAGGACCAATTGTTAATATAATTGCCAAACTTTGCTACTTCAGAGGCATAGAAAATTAAATCAGATTCCAAGTTATTTTTGTTGTGCAAGGTGCTGCCCTTATTGTATTAGTTACAGCAGAATATAACATTGGAAATGCACATATATCAAAGCAGAACTAAGAGAGCTATAAATATGAGTATTTAGAAAATAGCATGATATGCAAGATGGGAAAGACATTGTGATTTTTATCTAAAAGTTGTCAATAAATGAGAAACAATATTGACATATAAGTCGGAACCATCTAACCTCCTTATGTGGCAGAATGAGTTCTGTGGGTCTCAGCCCTGAACATGGTGCACCACGGCTACACTGCCGTGGCCTGCAGTCTGAGCCAAAAAACCGACAGATGGTTCCCCAGTGCCTCCCTGTGCTGAAAACACATAACTACATTGGCAGATCCTTTTACCTACCAGTATGCCATAGTAAATAGTGTATGCCTGGTTTACATGCAAAACAACAGCTACCACCTGTTGCTGCAGCACATGCATGGCAAGGCATTTTTAAATCACAGCTCCTTCATTAAGAGATACAATGCTAAAGACTTTCTTCCATTACATTGCTGAATAACAAAAAGAGTCATTGATCCTATAGTAATATAATGCAATCCTATCAAACGAGGTGGGAATGGCAGTAGGTCTAGCTAAACAGTAAAGAAAAATCAAGTAACATTTGGCAGAAAATCATCCAAGCAGTATTTGTCATCAGTAATTTATTACTCAAAAGGAAGAGGACATACACAGTGGTTTTGATAAACCCAGGAGCAATTGCGGTGCCAGATATGCTTGTATATGTGAGGGTTTTGGCTAGTGACAGTTTGTGTACATACAAATAGCAACTTAGTGATAACTGATTTAGAACAGGCCAAAGTCTCACACTAAATTGTAACAAATCGTATGTTTACTGCTTGAAAGCTTGTACTATGAATAACAGAAAGTTAAAACTATATGTTTTCATCATAATGTTGAGAAAAGATATTTTTAAGTTTTTCCATAATCTCTGTATATTCTTATTCATATTCCTGCTTATAGTCAGAATTATAAATACAGTTCGCCACTATCTTAATTAGCAACTCTACTCTCATGAACCTAGTATGTCTGTACAAGGAAAATATTTCACCATATACTTGGAATAGTTTCACAACTGCTGGAAACATGTTTTGATTGTCTGTGATCATTCTGTTAGGGTAAGAAAGGTACCAATATGTAAGCATGTGTTGATGCACATACAAGAGATGCCTTGTAAGCACTCCTTCTATCACAAGCTCTAAAACAGTTTTCCTGGAACATAACAAACAGGAAGTCTTTTCTGTGGCCAGTTGTGTGAAACTGGCATTATTTGCTACTGACCTGAGTAAGGGGTATCATTTTGTAATATTATTAGAAGAGTGATTAACAACAATGCACATGGCACAAAATGTTTCAAACTTTCTATTTGTAGTGCAAGGTACACATCTTTTATTACGTTCTGGAACTGATCCCAGGGTAACTCTTCACCAAGTTGTTTTCTCTGGTGATAAAGAAGCACTGAGAGTGTTCCCATTTGTACTTGCTACCTCATGGGCTGCTGTCACAAACAGTGTTTGCAAGAGCTTAGAAATGTCTGGTATGTGTCTTTTCCTGCACTGCACTTTCCTTTGCAGTAGTTGCAAAGCAGAGACATTTTTAGCTGTTGTGCACCACCATGAGATCCCATTTATATCAGAGACCCTCCTGTAATCAAGAAGGCAACATTTACATCAGCTATGAACTAGCTCATAATTCTCTGATCAAGGCAAAATGTGCCATTTTCACACTGTCATTAATAGCACCATTCAACTGAGTTTGTTGTAAGATAGCTATACCAAGCCTGCTTCAATGGCTGAAGGACTAAGGGGTTTAGACTAGTAACTTCCTCCCTTCGGCTTTAGCAGGCAAACAGGGTTACTAACATCAGCTTCCAGCATCTCAGCAGAAACGTGATACTTGGTGATCAGTATTGTACCATCACTTACTATGTGAATATCCAGGGGTTCCTTCTGAAGACAAATATTAGAGAGGGTTTTAAAAGTCTTTTTGGTACAGCTATTCATACAAGTTACACGATACAGATTTCCCATGCATCAGCTACTCTATAAACTATTACAGGCATGTTCTTACTGCGTGGAGGGGTGAATGCATTTTGAGCAGAGGCTGTTAGCCCAAAGGCTCTCAGCATCTTGAAGTGAAATTCTGATTCTCAGAATAAATATGCAAAAGCTGGAAATATCAATTGTAATTTACAGTTAATGGTCCAAACACAACTATCTGAAAATCTTAGTAGCAGTGTAAATTACAAACCATCCAGCAGAGGGAGGCTCATGCATGTATACAAAGAAAAATAAGTAATTTCAAGGATGAATGAAATCCCCCCTAATATTTAAGCCAAAGCAAATTCTGCTCAAAATGTTTCTTGTGCAGTAGCGAGACTTCTTCTAGAGCTTGGATATTTTTTAGAAGTTATTTGCCAATCTAAAGGTAACAGACTTAACAGAAAGTTTCTCATGTTAATGACTGAATTGTTTTTCACTGCTGTTAATAGAATTAGACCAGAGCTTATGTGGTCAGAAGTCCAACTGCATGTTCATACATTGAAAACCCCACCCACATCTGGTCACTAGAATGAGTAAAATACCGGTTGTTCAGCCACTGTGGTGTTTAGCATGTTGTTGAACATGCTACGCTGCTCCCCATGTTAATGGAAGTATTTGTCAAATTTCCCATACAGCTCGTGTCCTACTAGTGTACATTTGACAAGTCAGACACTTTTAGAGATTATCAAAGACAGCTTACAAACACTGTGAAGTTTTCATGGTGATCCAACAGTCACATAGATCTCTTCAGAAACACGCTCCTTAGCTAATGTTAATTCTAATATCTGTGATATTAAGTCTAATAGCCTGTCTTCAGAGTCTTACTCAAGGAAGTCTTAGCATTTCAACACCTGTCTGGGATCTTTTGTGAAAGAGAAATCTCAGGCTGTTGCTGCAGTTCTGAGATTCATTTGTTTTCTTGTTATAATGAAAGAGACAGCCAGAGGCAGAGGCCATCTGGCAAGCAAACTTCAACTAGAGAAACATGTTTCCGAAAAATGTAAGGACAGATGCCTCAGAAGTTCAACCAGATCCGTACACCACCAGATTAGAACTGTGTTAATACTGGTGGCAATAGTTGTGCAGGCAACTGCTCTTTGCCACCGAAATTAAAGTTTGATAGAGGAGAATCTTACAGAGGTTTCACCCAGTGCTACAGGAGCATACAGGTACTTTTAGGGATCCTTGATAGAATGAGGACTGGCCACAGGGTTGTAGTTACAATTAGAGCTTTATTATGACATAAAAAAAATAATTATCAGCATAGCTTATGATTGTCAACAATTTCTAGCAGTTAGCATAGCTTATTGTTACACAATATTTTTAGCAATTATCATAACTTGCAGTTAAGCAGAATTTCTAGTAATCAGTATAGCTTTCTTATTATCTAGAGTCTTTAGTTACCTAGGCTTTTAGTCACCTGGGCCCTCTGCAGATCAGGTCAAATGCCTAATAATTGGCGTGTGATATAATAATCACAATCTAGTTTCAGACTTTACCTAAAAGAACCTGCCTGTCCCTGTAGCATTGGGCAACAGGAGGTACCAGGCATCTCTCCTTGAATAATTTTTTTTTTCCTATAAAAATCTGCAATTTAGTTCAATCTAGCTATACCACTGGCAATAAATTAATCAAGAGCCCTTCCAAAGTTACTTCAGGAGAAATAATGATTTCTGTATAGACGATAATGGTGATTTCATTAGAAGAAGAGACATTGCCCAGCACTTCCTCTCATTACTTGCTTTTGTCAAGTGGTTTTCAGAAATTCCCCTTAGAATACAAACAACTGGTTTGGGTTTTACCTTTACCCGATCTGTATTAAATGTAGTTAAAAATAAAAGCAACTGGAATTATCAGATTAAATCCAAATTAAATCTTTATTACACAAATAGTATTTTGAAGTTACAATACTTGACTTCAGTGGAGTTATTCTGGATTTGCTTTCAATCTCATTATACTCTTATGAGATCAAAACCAGCTAAGCAAACTAATTTGAGGGTGATGGTGTTGCAATCCTTTTTCCATGGTGAAAGATACTTTTCAACTTAATATTCTGCACTACATTTGCCAGGTTTGTAAAATTCTGCCTCAATACTTAGGGAAGAAAGAAAGCTATGCATAACTCCTTTTTTCTGTGCATCTTTTTATGGCAAATACCCTTCCAGTTTCACTTCTGTGACTTAAACATTTCTGTTGGTGCTGCTGTTTTAGTTCCTCCTTTAACTTTTTAGAAATTGACTTTAAAAGATGTTTTGACATTAGGATAACAAAATATTTTCATATTCCATGGCCAGACACTGAAGAATATAGGATTCACACAGGAATTGAATACTGCACTGACTACCAAACTTTCTGGGAGGTAAAGTCATAGCTCATTGCTGGCGCAGCAGGAGGACAGCATAATAATAAATTTTCTCTCAGACATGGAGCATTTCCTCCTATAACTCTATATTTGATGGTTATTGTTAGGCTAAAAGCCTGCAATTTCCCAGAGCATTAGAAATACAACTCCCACCCACTTTCTTGTAGCAGTACAGTCTTGCTATAGGACAAATGTTGAGCTCCTTTATGCCAGCATATTTCTAAAGCATGATTGACTGTTTTCTGCTGAATTAAAAAAGTTGACATGAAGGCAGTAAGCACAGCAGTTTTATGCTTTAGAATGGAATTTCACATCAAACATATAATGCACATTTGTGGTTTATCTGCCACCTCTCTTATTTTTGGCTTTGAATAAAATAAAATATGGAGTTAACCATAAAACAAGTAGAACAGCATAAAGAAGGTTTCTTTCTTCTCGTAGCTGTTGATTAGATCAGTAACTTTAACAACGTAACAAGCTTCTTTAAATAGGGACACTCTTGAAAGACCACCGACGTGCTTTAAAATCTGCTGAAGTATGACAGATGTATAACTAAAAGTAAAGTCAGGTGCTGCGCTGTATTTTTTATTTTTGCTTTGTATGCAAAAATGCACAGTCTTCCTAAACAACAGGAACTGCCGTATGTGGTCAAGTGTTTGTAAGAGTGAGCATTAGGATGTGAGCTCAATGCCATATTAGTCTGCAGAATGTCAGTTAGAGAACTTTCTCTCGAGTAGTTCACTAACACCTTCAGAATAAAAGCAGAGTGTAACTCACCGAGGATATTGGCAACCGAGAAGAACTGAATAATTTCCAGAATGAGTCAAGCTGAGGAAAGCAGTATCCACTCAACATGGAATATTGTGCGGTCAGTAGTCTGCATAATACTGAGCTTGTCGTTTATTATTGGGACCCCTGGAAATTGCATCGTCATCTGGACTGTTTGTACAAAAATGAAGAAAGTATCTCCTTCAGTCCTGCTGATCTTAAATCTGGCCATTGCGGATGTCCTTGTGCTGATTACTTTACCAGTTTGGATTTACTCCTTTGCTGACTCATGGGTTTTTGGAGTCATCTTCTGCAAAATACTGGTTTTCATTATTTACTGCAGCATGTATGCGAGTATATTTCTAATTACAGCACTGAGCTTGGAGCGGTTAATGGCTGTGTTTTACCCTTTCACAATTCAAAGATACAAAACAAAAGAAAAAATTTCTTTAATCATGTTCCTCATTTGGTTCCTGTCTATTACTTTTGGCGTTTCTGTCATTCCATTTCAAGAGACGGAAGAAACGAACGGTCGACTACTATGCACATGTCGTAACTACTCTTCTAACAGACAGAAAGTGTCATATCTTTTGCTGGAGACTCTTGCAGGTTTTGTAATCCCTTTTTTAATTATTTGCACTTGTTACGTGTGTGTTGCAAGAAGAATAAGCAGAATGACTTACCAATCTAAGCAGCGATCAGAACGGCTCATTGCCAGCATTGTGGTGGCATTCATTTTATGCTGGTTCCCTCATCATCTCTTTAACATCCTAGATATTATTTCAATTCAGATAGAACTCTCTAACAAGGAACTATCTTTGGCACTGGATGAAATTGTAGGCAGAGGAGTGTACATCTCTGGTGCACTTGTATTCATCAGTAGCTGTATTAACCCTCTACTTTATGCTTTTGCTGCCCAAAAATTTCAGAACCACCTGAGATTTGCCAAGATATCAAAGCTGTTTGAACAGATGAGTCAGACTGTAACAGAGGAAGACAAGAAAAAAAGTTTGGGTGCAGCCAAACAAGAAGAAACTTTAGCAAGCACAGAAAATCTTTAACAGGGAACTTTGTGAATAGACTTAGTGAATAATGTGATTCTGCATCATGCCTTCATTAGTCCTTTCTCCTCGTACTCTCAGTTTTGTTTACTAAGCAGTCTGGGTAAAGCTAGAGCCAGGTAAAAGATTTTAAAGTTTGTTTTGTGTGTTATAAAACAATTGGCATTGACAGCCAAGTTCAGTTCCTAAGTTAATATGCAGATCATGAAACTAGCACTTGTACTTTCCATTAAAATTATTTGTGATTTCTAGAATGTCTGTGTGCAGAAATCAGAAAAGGACCATATGTGGACCACAGAAGCTTTGAAAGTTTAAAACTAAGTTTTTCTTCAGAAAAAGATGTTAGCTGTTCAAAAATCCTTATGTAATCTAAAGTTTTAAGAGAGCATACTGAAATTTTTGATATGGGTAAGAATGGTTTTCAAGTACATTAATAACACATAAAACTTTGAGTAGATGGAAAATATAAAGCTATTTTTATTCATTGCTTTATTTAGGTTTGAAAGTAATAAGGGTTGTTTACACAGTTAGGCTCATTTGCTGAATTCTCTTTTGCTAATAGGTTTTAACAAGTAAAATGTGAACTGTGACATGCCTCTTCAGAAAAAATCAGGAGGTACAAGAATTGTGCTGTATGACAAACACAGTTACAGCCTTCATGCTATATTTGATGTCACATACATTGCATACTTCAGTGGCAAACTATTGATATATTAAATATACATACTATGGGTATCCTCAAAGTTTCCAAGATGTCTATTACATTATGGAGGAATTGGATTAGGCTCTGCTGGGAGGGAAGGAGAGATCCTTGATACTATTTTTATGTGTAAGAAAATTATGGTAGTGATACAAAGTGTCTAATATCATAAGAACTTCACCTTCCAAATAAAAGCATTCTTTTCTTTTTCTTTTCTTGTAGAATAGAATAGACTTCGCCATAAGAAACCGATAAATTTAGTGCTTGCAAGGACTTTATTTTAGTTTTGTGCATGTGTGCAAACTCACTGTGGAAAAACTGCATGGCATCAAGTGTTTGCTTTTGAAGTTTTTTTTTCAGTTATGCCTAACATTTTTTATGCTTCTTGCTTATTTTTAAGTCAATAATTTGTAATAAGATCAAAATAACTACTGATTACTAAGAAACATACTGTAATTTCCTGTACGTTGTTCTAGAGAGCTGCTAAATGGGCATGTTACTTATCTTTACAAAGCAATTACAAATACTAGCTAGAACTTAATTTTAAAAATCCAGTTATGTAACAGCTAAGGATATTTGAGTTGTATTAATTTAGCTTGTAAATGGAAATAAACACGGGGCAGTAAAATCCTTACCTGCTGATGGAAGAATATTTCTCTAAAATTTGCATATGTATTTGTTATTCCTGCTTATTATTAAAAATTAATTTTTTTTTCTTAATAGGAAAAAAGTCCACACGGCAGAAGGCTTTCCATCAATAGGACTCCTTCACTAAAACTGACGTAAATAAAACTTTAGCCAGGCCTTATTTGCAACAAAGAGAAGCAGCAGATGAAATCCCTTAGACTTTACCCCATCCACCTACCACTCTTTTTTCACCCCTCAAATGGCCCTGTAATTGCTATTAGTATATTTGCTATAGCAATGTGGCATCACCTCACAATAAAGGCAGCAACTTTAGTTATCTACAGCATAAAAAAGTGAAGCTGTGTTTCCCAATATGTTCTTGAGATAGGAGCCACTCACTGTTCAACCACACAGAACAAATGAGGAGATAGTAAGCATATGAACACTTCTGCAACTGAACCAGAGTTCTAGGCCGCAAAGAGCCAAACATTTCACAACTTACAGGTTGGGAAAAGACCCAGACAAACTTTAGTACAAGCTACCTGACCAGAATTTTCCTTTCTATCAGTCTGTGCCCTATACCTAGGTGTAATCAACCTTCTTATTAGGAATTAGGTTAAATCCTTAACCATCTCGGGGGGTGTATCACCTATGTCATGAACGAAGCCGTCTTTTTTTGTGCCATTTGCTATACAACAAGCCTTTGGGGAGCACTGGCTGCAGAGTAAGTGCCTTATGCTCAGCTATGCCAAACCCTGGACAGACTGTAAAGGGATCAGTGACCAGATATATACTCTGTGCAATACTGCCTACTGCAGTGGTGTTTGGGTTTCATTTGGTTTTTAGATCGATGGATAAGGAATAGTGAGTCAGACCTTTTTTCTTTTGATCCTGTCACTCACAGACAAGGGAACTTTGCTGCTGAGGCCGCATCCTGCCCAGCATTCAGCACCGTTAAAAACAGAACTAGTAACATCAGTATATCAGTAAATACATTCTAGGGAATAATGAAATATTAGTTAAGGCAGTTTTGAATTGAAAGCTGTTACTCTGAGGATTCCAAATCATTTACTACCAGGTGCTGCTCTTCCACTGGAATTACAATACTTAGTATAGAGACCTAAACTAAGTTAACTAAACAATGAGACTGTTTCTTATGGTCAACAGAATAAAAAGCAGCACATTAGCTATATTCAACTTTTGTGCTTTGACAGTAGATAGCATGAATTTTCTGCCTCAATATTCAGTTCTCACATTTTCTCCACTGCTTTTTACCTGCAGCTGCAGTACTGAATACTTGTAAAACATTAATCCCATCAAGGAGCTAGGAACTTCTGTCCATATTAATGGCCTTGGGTGGCTGCCTGCGGTAGTCAGTCATCTTTAAGAACTATGTTTCCTTTGAAGACTGTTTGAGGAGTGGTACAAGATGCTAAAACAGCAACCTTACCTAATTTCACTTTTCTACAGAGCAAATACAGTTAATTCTTGCAAACGTTGGTATGCACAGATAAAACCCCACTATTTTTGGCAGCACAGCCGTAACATAACTGGGCTCATATGAGTCAGTGTAGAAATATAAGCTGGTGACATGGTTGACTGCTGTGTCCTTTGACAGGTATATATCCAGCCTATCAATGTAGTGAGATTTACCACATCATCTGTGCTAACATGCTCTATCATAAAACTACAGGGCTTCCAAAGGGCCCGTTCAGCCAATGGACTGTGGATATTCTCATCTCCTGAAGCACTGAATCCCAGCCAAACCTAAGACCTAGCGTAGATTTGGTCCAAAATGCTGCATCTTAAGACAGTGATACTACATGCTTCTTGTTGACTACATTACATAACCATCTTATAGATTATATTGGAAGATCGATAGAAAGCAAAGACTTTCCTCGATTGTTCAGGCTAGTTCAAAGCAGTGACTTGGAGGTGCAAGCAGTCTTACTAGTAACTCCTGAGACACTCGTACCCTTCTGAGGAAAATGAGGTTTCGTCTCATGTGAGTTCCTGTTATTTTTTTTTAGTTCCTAACTTTTCTGTACTTGTTTATGAAGTCTGTCTGTAGTTTCAGTGTCTGGCTATTTCTCATGACACAGCATGGAGGAAGGCTGAGCTAAGAGAGGGCCGCTTCAGTCACCTGAGTGAAATCACCTCAGATTACACTGAAGTACAGGGAACATTATGTCAAATCAGTGCAACATTTCTTAGAACACCGAGTACTAGGAGGTGATCAGATGGTTTGAATTTCTCACGTTTGCAAAAATTAATAATCTTCTAACATTAAAGTCTTACCCAGCCTGAAACTTGCTGTGAAAATTCCATGGGTATACATCAGGAATTTATTACGTGTACTGCTGTAGAATCATGCTGCATAAAGTGAATTCATGCTGTATCAATGGGATTGAAGGAGACTCTGAAGTATTTTTAGTTCATACATAGCCAATATACAAGAAGGATAAAAAAAGAACACAAAGAAAAAGTATCAGTCTTATTGTTGCCTGCTGACATCAAAAGTTTCCTGTAAGCATCATGGTAAAATAGTTATTACAGAGGTCTGGAATAAAGCAGTGGAACTTTGTGCATATTTAGAGGCAACTTGTAATTTAAAAAGTAACATAAGGGAAGTCACAGAGTTCCTTATTTGCAGGCAGAAACAGGGCAACTGCATTATACTAAAAAATATATATTTTTTTTTTCTGTAACAAAACCAACAGATCATTGTCTAGGAACAAGTAGAGCAAAAGTTAATAGACATTTTAAAGACAGTTAAGACTACAGCTCTGGAACTCTTAGGATCACTATTAACAGGATTAGAAAAAAGATTTGCATGCAGGACTTGGGTGAAAGGAATAAAAGAACCTGGAAGCTAACAGATGGCATGGAGACAACATAGGCACACAAATTCTTAAGAATCTGATCCATAATAAATATTTCAGAAGATTTATAAGTGGAATTAGCAAATACTAACAATGGTGAAGTTTTTCTTTGGTTGTATATGCTACAACTCTTGTATTACTTCCTTTTCTGCAAGTATCAGGAAAAGGGGAGAGTAAGGAAAAATTTAGATTGGATTGGAGTGGAAAAGGAAGTGAGAAATAAGTCATTTAAGGTTATTAAAAAGAAAATGACTTTAGTATGAAATTGAGAAGTTCAGCTGTGAAAATGGAATATACAAAGTGAACAGAGAGGGAAGTGAGAACTATTCTGTTGGAAGGCAGTTTCAGGTTTTTGGAAATTATTTCTTGTCAGAACAGTTCTTTATAAGAAGACTCCACAGCTAGATCTCCACTGGTTGTTAACAGGTTAGAGAAAAAAATCCAATAAAACACAGTTTAGAGAGACATAACCCTGTACTTTGAGAGGGTGTCTTATGCTGCTTCTGTTAGCACTAGGAGTTGGGTGTGACCAGGACTATGATGGTGGCCACTAAGATTTCATAAACTTTACAACACTGTTTACAATACTAAGAAAATTCTTGCACTGATAGGTAGGGAGATAATAGAATCATATGCTATTTGATGCCTTGGTGTCTTCTTTCCTCTTAAATCAATTATTTTAAAAGTTTTGCTAATAGTTCTTAGTAAGGATTCATTTAAGTTTTAAACTAGATTCATTTCAGTTGAAAAACGGTTCAGAATAGAAGAGAATTGTTTTTATGGAATGTGTGAAGTCAGTGATTTAAGTGATGGAATTAATGGAAAGGATGCTATAAAGTCTTTTAGTACAGGTTAAACAGTCACAACTCTTAACTTAGCAAGATTATACAGCTGCTACAGCTGCAAAATCCACTTATTCTTAATTTAATAGAAAGCAGCTACCTGAACATCCTGATTGTAAAGCTTGCACTCCAGTTTTGGCTGCAATTGTGTAAGTACTAACAGTGTCTACAACTAAGTACATTACTATTTCCATTGACTATTAACTAGAAAACAGTGCTAACTGTACTGAGATGTCTAGAAACATTAGTGTGTTGTAATTATGGATGTCCATATGTCCAGATGGTCTTAAATCAGAGGATAAGTAGTTTGGACTTAGTAGATTTAGTGAAAAATCTGACTTTTCATTTTTGTATAGCAGACCTATTCATAGTGTGGCATATTACATAAAAAAAGAAGGGCTAAATATTTCATTTTCAGATTTGAAGTATCATTTATGGCCTGTTACTAACCTGGTAGTGTCACCATTAAAGTGACAATAGGAAAATAGCTATGTGAAGTTCACTTCTAGTCATTGACACCTCATGCTATGGTAAGATGTGGCAGTGTAGGCAATCTCAAAACATGCTCCAGATTCCATGTCTTAACTGTACTACGTAACTTCAACAATTAATGTAATATTAACATTCACTGTGTAATTCCCTATTGAACTTGATGAGTAGTGTCAGAAACTTAAAAGTCGTAGGCATTTTTTTTTACACGTTATAACTAATGATTTATGTTTGTGCCGTTAGACTTAAAAATATAGCCACAAACCAACCATTAGTCATGCTGTAGGAAGGAGTGTTATGTAGTTGAAATGAAGTGTTTAGCGGAGCAATTTTTGTACATGCTTGTTCTCTCCTGCCACCATGTGGCTCTTCTATTTTAAAAAGTTAGGCCTAAGTCACTGGAACAACCATGCAAGTACTTTGTTTATTGTTTCAGTTGTGAACCATATTTTAAGGTTCAGGTCACTGGGACAGAAAGGTACACAAAAAACCACAACAGTATGTTAAGTATCCAAGTTCTGTTCATTTCAGAGTGATCTAGTTGATTCTTTCCCTACTTTCCAGGAACCCAAGCCCACATTATTTAAAACATTGTGTAAATTAGGCAGGCTGAGAATTTGTGACAGAGGATAATTATCTCATGCCAATTTGAGAAAAGCCTATGCTGAAAACAACTTTTTTCTTCCTCCTGACAAGCATCAATAAGCGTGTTGAGCTAGACCCCCGATTCTTGAACTTACATAGCTCATGTCTCGTCCCAGGTGGTAGTATTGATTTCTACGCTCTTGGTAGTTTTGATGTGCTCTCAAAAAGTTTCAAGAGGTCTTGACTTCATTGTGGTAAAATTAGGAATAGTTTTTTGCAGTCTTGAAGGTGTCCATGATAAGAAAATCACGAAAGCTTTGTCTGTAAGATGAAAGGAGAAATGTTAAGAGTAAAGCAGAAAACAGTGATTTCATTCCAAATTCCCTTTTCTCTATGGCAATGTTTAGTTTCTGTATGTAATGCTTTTAGACTCTGTCTATGAACACGGCTTGGCTTAATCCTCTTACATTTGTCACGTTGACTAGCATTATACTAATTGATTAATCCTACTTTTAAAAAGCCTACTTCTGAACAGAATCAGAAGAAACTGCTTTTGCTGAAGGACTACTCGTAGGCACTTCTAGGAAGAAGAGCTCAAGAACTGAAGGGTTCTACCCATCTTTCCGTAAATATCCATTCTACCCCAAGCCTTGCATTGTATATTACACTAAAACCCAGCCATTTCACATTACACACCTTATTGCTCTGTGGTGACTAAAGTAACATGAAAACTGAAGATTTGCTTTCTCTGTGCATTCACGTAGGGCTCCTGTTGTTTGTTGTTATGCAGTCAGGGCTGGTCCAGTTCTCAAGCCAAGGTGTCAGTGTGTACATCAGGGTCAGGATCAGGTCCGTCGAGAATAACCAGCATCAAATACAGCCCAGTGACCACCAAGCGGGACCACAGGGGTTAGTCAGGACTGAGGGCAAGCTGGGAAGTCAGTCCATAGGTCAGGGCTTGTATCAACAAGGTACATGGCCAAGCACCAGCATGGCTGTGGCAGAATTCAAAACAGGCACTCCAGCAGTTTGGCTCAAGCAGGGGCTGAACTCTGGGACCTATAGGCAGGGTCTGTGCCATGGAGACCCCAGGGGTAGCTAATCAGGGTCAATAAGGGTTATTAGTGCACTTAGGGACCTGATAGCTTCTCATCACCAATGCAAACACTAAAGAATAAGAACAGGATAATGCAAATTATTTGTGGAATAATGCCCACGCTATTTTATTATCACATGCCATTTTATGTAATGGCTTAAGTTGAGCAACTTTGTATAAAGAGGGGGAGCCTCAAATCAAAAATTACGTTGATTTTGCCTTTTAACATTTCACTTTTTCACTGGTATTTACATTCCTTGTAAATTTAATATTGCATCTGAAGAAGTTTAATGTAAGAACTTCGGAGTTTTTTTCCTACATCTAACCCTTTTTCTTTCCTTAAGTTTTCAAGACTTACCAAGAGTGTTTGAAAAACAGCAAGATACTTCACTTCCTCTGAGTTACAGAAAATTTAACTCCTAACTTTTCACCATTGGAAACACATGGAAATTCTATGGGCGAAAGAGCTAGGAAAGCGTACACTGTTCTGATCATAAAGATGTTATCACAAACTGCACTGAGAATTTCACCTGCTTTGGATCACTGAACTTTAACTGGAGTTAACCAGATGATTAAATAACCCAGTGTAACTGTCAGATTGGCCATGTGATATGATCTTTCATTTCATTCAGGTGAATGCCATTGGTTGAATGAAGTTAAATATTTAGCATCCAGAGCACAACAGCAAAAAAGCAAAAATGCTTGGTATGTGTTTGAAAACATAATGATGCATTTCCCAAGCATCAAATTCATATTGCATTAGCTATAAAATTCTTGTTTCCTTGTTTTTATATAAACTTTCGCACATAAATAGTTTTAGGCACACTGATAGTTTCACAGAGAAGTAGTGATGTTATTTTAATGTTTTAAATTACTGGTGTTATCCACATGCATTAAGCTACATCAAAGGGAATGAAACAGTTTAAGATCCCACAGAGCATTCTCCTGCCTTTTTTACCAGTAGGTGAGGGAGCTGCAAGAGATGAGCAGACCTCTAGCCCGAGCTGACCTGACAGCATGGTCTGGTTTACACTTTCCTCACACACACAGACATTCCTCCTTACATTAGGGGAGATAACACCCCTTTCTGTGCTTCAGCTGCTCTTGTAGTAGCTTAGTTCCTAAATCTTTATGGCACTGAAGGAGGTGGGACCCTGCTACCCCAGGCTAGGGGTCACCCTCTGCCAGACCTCCAAGCGCTGCAGCAGTGCATTTGATTTCAGGGGTACTCGTTTCTAGCTCTTTTTCAGCACGTTGGAGTAGCATAGTGAGACAACGGCAAACAGATACACCTCCAAATTACTTTGCCATTACTTTTTGTATGCTGAGGAAATCCCTTCTCATTTTCTAAATTTACAGGCAAAATGAAATACACAGAGAGTGGCAGTGATAAGCTTAGGAATACTTTCATGCTTTCAGGCAATTACTTTTCACCTTAGCTGCTTTAGCCAAAACCACTTCCTTTTCTTTCTACTTCTTCCCCTTCCCACATGTAAAGTGGCTCACCATCATTCCTGTTTAAGAAGTGTGATGGTGTCTCTGTTGGCTGGTATAGGTTGTAACTGTGCCATGGAAACATGCCCCAGATCAGTATTTTTCTGTAAGGTGGACCACAAAAAAAAAAAGAAACCCAATTTGATTTGTCTGAATCAAAAGATAAATATTAGCTTCTTAAACTAGCAACTTCCCATATTTTGATTAATATTACAGTTTATTTAGTTTTTCAAAGAGCTGTATTATAGGAATAGAAATTACTGAAGTATCCAATGGCAGGAAAACCTAAGGATTTACCTTGTTTTCTATAACATCATGAACTGTTTTGAACAGTTAATTATCTATCTCTGAAATCTGTTGTTTAAACGCTAACTCTGGATGTGTAATTAATGATTACATGATAACAAATAAACCAATACAGCATTAAAATACTTTTTTTTTTTTTTTTTAAGGAAGAAGGATTTTAACTTGCATAAAAACAGGCTCAGGAAATGGTAAATTGCCTCTTTGCAGTGGTTAACAGAACTGAAGAGATTCCATTCAATCAACAAGAAAATAGAGGGAAGCCATAGTAAGAAAGGCAGTGAAAGTAAAGAACTGTTTCTCTACTAAATTTATAACTGGCCTATGGAAACCAGGGCTGCAGGTGTTCATGGTAACACGTAGTGTTGCAGGAATTTTAAAACTATAATTTTATGACCAGTTATACAAGCTAAGGCAGTGATATGAAGTAACCCTATCTGCTGCCTGAGGATATAAACTGGGGGTCAGGAGGGCACTCCTTTTAATGCCCCAACATCACCTGTATCATGAAGAAGAATTCTGTTTGTGTTTTTTCTGAGTAGAATTCACATTCCTAAAATCTTCAAATGCTTGATGGTGCTGGACAAAGAGTTCAGTTTTGTGTATAATATAAAACATTTCCGTAGAAATTCCATCATTTCTCAAAATGTAAGCCAGAGGTAAGAACAGATTACAGCTGCTGCCACGATGACCTGCATGCAAGCAAAAACCCTCTGCACAGCTGACAGAGGCTGTTTGTGACACCAGTCTGTGCTATTATTACTCCCAGTTTACACAGAGGAAAATGGAAGGTGAAAGGAAGTACCCAAGGCTACACAAGTGTCAGGGTAAGAGTTAGAAAACTGTAATGATATATTACCATGGAGAAGTATAGGTCTAACGAAAGTGTCAACATACAGCACAGGTAATTATATTATTAAAAGAATTTGCTGACTTTTTCTAGAATTGGTATTTCAGGAAGGACATCTTAAACTAGTACAGAATTAAACTTAGTAGGCTTTTGCAAGTGGCTTCCTGGATTGAGAATAATGGAGAAATAATAACAGAGAAAGTTACATTAAAATGTTAAAATTAACATTTTCTCACAGTATAGTTAGAATGAACAAAGAGTTGTATATATAAAGTATATATTAAGTATATACATATATATTAAGTATATAAATAATTGTCTTTACAGGCAAAGCTTGCCACATCTTAATTAAAGAAGAAGTTTTAGCCTTTGATTGCCAAAGTCTCTAAGTAATTTTTAAACACAAGTAAGGAATATATAGTCACAAAGCAATTTTAGCAACTTTTATCTGGAAAAATAATTTTGCAGAAACTAAAAAACAACAAGTCTTCAGAGTGAACACCTACTCTTCAGGTATTTGATTTCAACATGTCTCAGAGGTCAGACTGGAATCCCAGGTTATTACTCCTTACATTTACAGGGTTCATACATAAGTAGTTCTTTAAGTCCATCACATATAACTCCTCCTTTTAGAAATGAGCCCAGAGGCTGCCTTAAGATGCCTTAGAGGCCCACAGAGCAAAAGGAGTGATTTTTATTCTGGTTTAAGGCTGGAACAAAAAAACCGTTGCAGACCCAGACTTGTAACACATTAGAAATATGCTCCAAAGCCTAGCATTTTTCACTGATAATAAAAGCTTTAATTTTTAAAATTACTAATATATTAAAGACCTCTCTTGTATCATCCCTGATTTTTACTTTCTGAAAGTATATTTTCTGGTATGCTGTGTCATGAATTGTTGTTTTAACATCAGACCTCTAAAATTATGTTTCAGACTGGTTGTGTATTTTCCATTTAGATGTAATGAGCGCAATAGTACAGGACAGATTTTTCGTAGATGGGTTTAATTTTGAGCAATTTCTACTTCAGAGAAGCCAAAGAAGATGAAGGCTACATCTCTTATAAGACCATACAAAGTGGATTTCCTTCTCAGTCTACAATTATTAATTGTATTAATCTCATGTGTATTAATCTCAGGTATTACCTTAGTTTCAGGTATTTATCACGGACAGTTTTCTTCAGGAGTGTAAACATCATCTCCAAGTCTGACTGCCCATTATGAATCATTGCATTTAGAAAAAACAATCCAATGGGAATCTAGTTTTGCTGATGTTTTGTTCATGCCTTCTCAGCTCTCCATTTTTCACCCTTTTGCTCAGTATGTTGAACTGGGCGGATGCTGCAAATGACACACAACTCTCACTTAGCTTTCAGTTCTATGTAACGTACCTATCTCATTGCCTCTGGCATTTATTTACTTTATAACCTCCAATATTTGCATATTCACTAGAATATGGAGAAGATGATACATATTTAGAAAAGATTTAATGAGCTAATGAATGGTCTCAATCAACACAAGGAACCAGTCAGTGGACAATAACAGTTTGTGTTTGTGTGCACACATCTGTATTCATGCACGTACATTGTTGTATACAGGGAGAGATTGCATATATAGTGTCATGTTTTTTCACAGGATAAACAGCTTTTTTTTACTAAAGTTATAAGTCAATCAAATGCATATGTTATAAAAGGAAGGAAAATCCCTAATTGTGCAAGGAATTTGTTCCTGCATAACTGTTGTGTGCGTTATTGTTCTCACTGACTTTAATGTGACCACTCCTAAGCTTAAAATTAAATATGTGCTGAATGTTCTGATTTTCAGAGGAACCACAGTATAAAAATCTTCCTAACCAGAAAGCTAGTTCCAAGGATTTTTTTCTTTTGGAAGAATTTTGTAAGATGTATTTACTCTGCCTGATGGTGTTTCTGATATCTACAACCGTGTCTTTGCATGTGTAGTCTATTGCCATGTGCATGTCTTTGAAATATGAGATGTATCTACTATCTAAAAATATTTAAAAGCTGTAACTCCCAGAAAGAAATGATTTTGTATCTTAAGAAAGAAGGCCCCAGTGTGGTCACCTAGCCTGAAAATGTATCTATTGTACACAAGTTCCTGTTGGCTAGCAAAGTATCATAAAGTCCGCTTTTGTGTAGTAATAGCACAAAATAAACTAGAGAAAGAACAGGTTGCAGACAAGTTCTGCAGAGCATGTGATGTGCTACGTGTTCACACCCTAGCACACCCTGTAGTAGCTTGTTTGTACATCTGTACCTATAGGCAGTAGAATCCTTGTTTCACCTTTTGCTCAAATTTCATGTAATAGTTACAAGCAGCCAGGGTAGTAGAAATAGAAAAAAATTAGTATTATGTTGGCCAAATTTAGTGTGAATACCATACAAAGCCTTCCTGACTAAGGTATATCAAAGTATATATAAGGTATATCAAAGAAGCAGGGAAATTTTTAATATATAACCAAAGTCTCTATAAAAAAGAAAATGGTGAACACTACTGAGAAAGGAAAACTTGAAAATGCAGATTCTAATCTATTTGCATAATGTAAGAGTTTGAGGCTAAAAATAAAACCCAACAGGCGTAATGAGATTTGCAATAAAAAACACAAGTGTGCAAATCTAATGCTAGTTTCCTCTTGAAAGCATGTAATACTTCAAGTAATATAATAAAAAAGCAGTGCTGTGGAACAAAATGGCAAATGAGAGGTTGGCAGTTTAGGATGCTACTAATTCTACTTTACTCAAAGTTTGGGGGGCATGATTTGGTTAACATGAATAGAAAAGACATCAGAATCTGAAGGTATAAGTTTGAAAAGTATTTAAGAACACTAATAAACCCTCTTCTATGGGCAGAAATGATGGCAGTGTCACAGTTCTCACCATCTAACTTAAGGTATTGCACTAAGGTGGTTATGTTAAAAAACTGGGTCCCTATAAGCTCAGGGGATGTCTTAAATTAAATTAAAGGCTTGATGCTGCCAAGAAGGAATTCTTTCTTCCCTCCACCCTTCTGTAACCCTCTCTGCTCTTGGCTACGTGATCCCAATGCTTACCTTGAGCCACTTCTGGAACTCATCTGACTGCAGATTGTTCAATCTGATAAAACAGGAAAAAACTGCCCTTGCACACCTTCCAAAGGTGCACATTTTTGCCAGGTTAGTGAGTTTTGTTGCCTGACCTTGAAATCAATCAGATACAACTCCAGAGGCAATACAAGAAAGATGGGGGAGAAAAGAAAAAGAAGCCAGGAAGGACTGGATGCCCTCCTTCCAAGAACTGTTAATTTGGCTCAGCCACTTGTCACCCTCTGGACTTCTTGTTTAACCTGTAGGAAGAAGTCTCCTGGAGCAATTTAGAGGAGTACCTTATTCATCTGTCAACTATGTTAAAAAATAAGGAGATTACTTTCCCAATTAATTTTCTTAAACTAAAGGTTTAACTTTATGTGGTATAAATACCCCACCTTCATCTTCCATATTCCAATCCAGTCTCCAGAGCAATCTGGAAAACGGTCTATGGCCCTCAATTACTTTTTTCCATTGTTAATCTTTTCTGTTCGACATCTTTCTGGTGACATTTTCTCCTCTCAGTATTCCTTTTGTTTACATTTCCAAGTGCTGTGCTTTATTTATTTATTTTATTTTTTATTGAACTCATTCACTCAATATTTATTTTTTACTTCAGTGTCTGACTTCCATTTTTATTAACAATACATCTTTTGTTCTCATTATGACTCTTCTAGGTATATAATTGTATTTGCATTCTTCTCTAGTTGCTTTGCCTACACCTGTTTGAATTTTCTGCTGTGAATACTGTTTGCTGTTGGGCAACATAGTGCTCTCTACAATTGCTTACTTTCTGCATAACCTTTAATTTACAGTATTTTTCCAATTATATATTTTTTTCTATTTCAGTCCTTTTTTTTCCCAGCAAAAAAACCATAGGAAGTTGTAACTAAGCAAGACACCACTAGCAAATAGGAAAAAAGCCTCAGGAAAAGTAAGTGACAACACTTTTTATCTCATTTAACCCCTGTCAAATAGGCTGAGTCAGAGATTTGACTTTGTCCTGGTGTCATGGATCTACCCAAATATTTGGTTCAAAAGATGCTTCCATCAGCCTAGAGATTTGAATTTCTCCAGTTCTGTAGCATGTTACATCTGTAGCTCCATAAACAGGAGATCTCCTCAAGCGAACAGCAGCCTGTCTTCGTGCCATAGATCACATAGCACAGGTGCCTTAGTTCAGATGATGTGGGAAAGTGCTGGGGCTGTAGGCTGGGGGGTTTGGGTTGGGGCTGTGACTGACAGGTGTCTGTCTGCCAGTGAGATGAGGGGAGAGCAGGGAAGCTGCAGCACTGGTCAGCAGCTGTGCAGAGGGCTGGCTGTATGGGAACAGGTGTTTGGAGGCAACTGTGTAAATCTCATTTTCAGTACATGAAGCTTAATAGGTTTTAAGATTACTTTTTTTAATATATATTTATTTATTACACATGTATAAGGTTTTTATATTCCTGTGTTTGCCTATCAGATAAGTATTCTTTCTGATTTTACAGACAGAAAATGTAGTAGATTAAGTAACCTCTTTAGGATTTTTTAGAACCATTGTAGGTAATTTGAAATAGAATCAAGACTTTCTGATTCTACAGCAGCTCTTTTCCCATTAGAATGTCTTTCTCATGTACATCATCATACTCCACTGATATTTTTGGTGTACTTGTTCCTTGTATCAACATGTTCTCTTTGTGTATCTCTCCTGACAGTTATATGTAATTTTTTAAACTTTTATTTTCTCCTACATCCATCTTCTTGTTTCTCCCTTATTTCCTTATCCACATCTTTCAGTCATTCAGGTCCCCCGATGAGAGGTTTTACAGCACCTTTTTCATATTGGTGCTAAAAGAAGGAAGCTCACAATCTAAAATATCAGAAGAGGGATCAAAAAGATGGGTTAGAGCTACTGTATCAATAAGGCATTAGTGCAAGTCCTGCTAAGCCTGTGTTTTGTAAAACTATATAATAAATTTTCCTTCTGTCATAGCTTGAATTTGCAAATGAGAACAGGCTCACATAGCATTTGACAACAGAGGCTATACTATGACACAGAACTGATTAATTCTGCTCAGCATTTTGTATGTCTATTTTCTTGCCTTTTGTCCTCATAAATGCATGACATCATGCATAAATTGAATAGCCTTTCTAACTACAAAACAAATATGTGAATCACCCTTTTAACACTCTGTAGCTACTACTGCAATAATAAAGGTTGTTATCTGTAAACTGTGTCTCAACCTATTGCTGTGTAGACCATAACATATGCTTTTGGAAAAGTTATGGAAGCTTTCATGTCTATTAACCCTGTACATCCCTGGCGTACTAAGATGGGAATTCCACAGAGTCTCCTAACAAGCTATTTATCAAGGTATTTTTCACATAGCAAACCATAAAGAGTTCTCTTCTCTTCTGGGCCAGTGTTTCCTGGGACAATGTTCTTAGGTAATGCTTCCATTGTTAATCATTAACATGGTAATGCTAAAAGAATTGTTTTGATCTATTAACATTTGGAAGAGTCTGAATTTGCTAACATGCTAGATTCTGCAGGTCTATACATTCCCCTGAAAATATTAAAAAATGGTGTACATTCACAGGATGAGGAGCAGCCCTTTCCCAGTGTGTATGTGTATGCTATGCACAGAAAATACATTAGAAATCAGGAATAAACTGAGTTTTGGCTTATAAAATTCAGGGATTGGTGATTTTCCTTTTTGTACAGGATAATATAGTATCAGATTATTTTATTATGGTGAAGCTTAGTTGATCTGATAGAGTTTGGTCTATTTCATTTCCTTTTGTGTTTTACAGATGACTGAATTTTTCCCTTGGGATATGGGGTGAGGACTGAAGTAAGCAGGCTTTGGTCCTTCAACTCCTTTCTCAAAGTAAGGCAGGTAAAATTTACAATATCTCACTAACCGCTGTAAGAAAAGAACAACTTTGCTTCTAAATTTAGCTGAAATTGGTATGGGTCTCAAAAAAAAAAAAAGTTAATTGTGCACAGCGCTACCACGAGTATAAATGTTAATTAGGCAACTTTGATTCTGGCACATGGATATTACTTAATACAACCACAGTATCAAACAGAAGAGACAGCGATAGCCAACTTTCTGTCTCATGTTCTTAATACCATGCACAGAGATTTATTTCCTTTAGTATGTTGCAGTAGCTGTAGTAAACTAATTTAATGGAAGAAACAAGAAACAACACAAAGCAACAAGTCTAGTGATTTGCATACCTAGTAGACTTCCTGAAGCTGGAAGTAAACAGTGTTTATGGTATCAAAATTCCCTGCATGCAATCTTCCTCTCAGCTGTTAACTGGCAGTTTACTGTAAGCATCAAAGTAAAAACATGTCTTGAGGTTGGATTTTAAGTTGAGTACTAATTAATTTGAGCAGGGTTTTCTAGGTTTAAGGGATAGTGTGAAAGGCAGCTTTTGGCATAAATAAATAAACAAGCAGCAAAAACTGGCGTCGAGCTGGAAATGTTGGGATAGCAGGTGAAAACAACCATGGAGGACCAACCTGAGAGGCCTGTAAATGTAAGGGTGAGGTGAGGGCAAAAAAGAAAGATGTTAGCAGAACCTCTGACTGATTTTAACAGCATTTTTTTGAAAGATCTAAAATATAATATGGATATGACTAGTGTCAAAATTTGTTTTGCATGTATTCTGATTAGTTTTATGATTAGTCCATGACATTTTGATTAGTCCATGTATTTAATCATTTCATTTCCCAGATCTTGGATGACAGGCTTCCCTAGCACTTCCTACCTGTGAGAATATCCCAGCCTAATAGCCTGGGATATCAAGAAATAAGAAGAACAAAGCAATGATGACAGAAATATTATTTAATTTAGCTCAAACAATACTTTTGAAATTATTTAATGGTTCTGGTTTTATAAGCAATTATTTCAGAACATTATGAAATGCCCTAAAAACATGAAGCTTGTGTCACCTGAAAACAATTTTGCATTTTGGATGAGACTGAGTTAACAGCCTGAGGCTCCACTAGGTTTCAGAAGCTGGAGGCTGCACTAGGTTTCAGAAGCTCTAAAAAGATACTTTTTTTTTACTAGGGCTTCTCCATATCCTTCATAGAATTGGGAAATCTTGCAGATTTGGTTTCTCAGTTTTAAAGTATCTCTTTGTTCCACTGTTTTGATCTCTTGAAAACGTGTCTCAAAGTAATAAGAAACCTTCATCTTTTTGTTAGTGGGATCACAAGCTTTCCAGTGAATGTGACTGAACATACCAACCATATTTGCATGCTGACAGGTGGGGTAGCTATTCTTCCCTTGGGGCAGGGTTGGTGGATTTGAGGTTGTAAGTAAAAACATGTCTGTTGCAGTGAGTAATTGCTGTTGGGAAGAGCTTGCTTCAACAGCAGTTTTAGCCAGGCTAGCAATGAAGGTGGCTCTTCCCTCTGTGTTAATTTTGGATGCAAATTAAAAGAATCAGCTGAAATATCTTTTGTCAGAATCCTAATTAGGCTGGACAAAATGGTTGGAGCTTTTGAGGATTTAAAAGTTTCAGGTCGCCAGAGGAATTATTAAGTAGATACTCTAAATAACACTTTCTTTTTTCACTGTGGTGATCACTAGTTTTTACACATAAACTAGTGCATACGGGCATAAAATAAGAAGAAAATAACTTGTTTCTGTTCTTAGCTTTGCCTCAGGCCTTGGTTTAATGGTCTGGTCCAACCTAGCTTCAGCTGGCTCCCAAGGTCTCTAGACCTGTGTATCTGCTACTGTCTCTACTCAGAGGATGACTGACAGCTCGAATTCACAAGCAGGGACACTTCTCTTTGGGTGATTGCAGTTGTTCACACCCATTCTCTCCACCTTACTGGTCTTCAGGGATGCTACAGCTATTAACACTTGATTATTGCTTATTTTTGGACATATTTTTCTGTATTTTACAGCCTGCCATGTTAAAGAACACCAAAATCTGTGATATTTTTCTTCAGTGTGTTAGACTTTAAATTGCAGCAGTACAGCTACTGCTTCACAGGCTTCACAGCTGCTTCACAAGCAGCTGTGCTGAACCTCTGGAAAGAATATAGAGGCAAGTTACACATCTAGCTTAGCCTCTTTGTTACTTAGAACTGCAAAGCCACTCTCAGATCACCTCCTAGATTGCAGTTTGTAGCAAGGTGTTCTGAAACTAGGGTAGGTCAGGGGCTGATCTTTTAAAGCCAGCTGAACCTTTATGCAGAAGAAATGAGGTGTATACCTAGAAACAGTATTTTCATCAGCACCCTAAGCTCATGCATCCCTGTGACTAGTTACCTTCTGGTAATTTGGTGATATGTGTTATGGGCATAGGAAAGAAAACACCTGAAGTATTTTGATGAAAAAATAACACCAGTTCTGCATACTCATATTAAAAAGTATGTGGGTCCCAATAAAGTTAATAGCAGGTATAAAGATAGTAACATAAAAACATCTGAATGGTCAGAGGTTATAAGTGATATTATTTTTATCTCAGTTTAGAAGAGAAAACTAGACAGGCAATCCTGATTCTGTGAGGTTGCTGAGTTTCATTCTCTCATTTTCACACTAATATAGTACTGGAAAAACCTGATGCTAAAAGTTGAGTCATATTCATTGGTATGACTATCATCACAAAATAAGCAGACATCATGGTTTTGTAAGTTTCAGAAACCAAAATTTCTGTGTAAACCTGAAGTCATTTATATTTTCTAAATTAATATAACAAAAAGAGCATCAAGTTTATGTATGTAAACATAAACAGTGGCAACAATTTAAAGGCTCTTATAATTAATTTTAAAAACAGAAACCTCAGTTAAAAGGCCCTTATAATTAACATTCTAATTATATTTTTAGATGGTTAATATATATTCAGTCTTTCATATGCTGGGTATTTTTTGTAAGTTAGTAACTGGGCTGTATAAAGTGTATGACATCGTTTTTTATAAGACATTAATTGAGATCCCTATTTTCCTGAGGTGATTATTTACCCTGGGTCAGGGTACAGGTCTCTCAGGTAGCCTGCGCTATCCTTAGTCAGGGTCCAGGTCCACAGCGATTTAAGATGACAAGGACGATTTCTGTGTCAGCACAGTGACAGCTCCATCCCTCCCATCCCATGCCATACACATCCTCTCCCCATCAACAACAACCTTTCACTAGCTTATTTTCAGAAGTCTATATTTGCTTATATTTGCTTTTATCTGACCCTGAGTCAGATTTTCCCACATTTTTATCATTACCTTGGCCATTCTTACTATAAATATCCAAGTCATCTTTTTATATAACGGTAGTTTTCTGGAGAAAGAAAAGTTTCAGTGATAGGTATTAAAGCAGTTTTCAGCCATGAGCCAGTCTTAAGTGGAAAGGGAACTTTCAGGAGCTGTCCAGGTGTTGGAGCTTTCTACAGGGAGGCTGGGGAACCAGTTGGTGGTTCTTTTTTGGTAATATACAAGAAATATGTAAATTTCTCCAGCTTTAAGTGTTGACCTCTGTTAAAGCCAATCAATTCTTACAAGCTTTTTAGAAGAATCTTAGTGAAAATTATTTTTTTACTAGAACATTTTTGTAGAAAGACATGTTCTAAACTATATGTAAAAACAAAATAAAAAATACATGATAGAAAGCTTGTAGATTTGTGAACAATGGCTTTGATACAATTACATAGACTTGTTTTTTTTAATTTTTAATTTAATGATAAAACCTCAATTGTTTTGTTTTTCTATTTCATGTAAATTTTAGTTTGGAGAAAAAAGGCTTTCTGACAATATTGGATTTGTTTTTTTGATGAAAGTGGCAGCTTTTTAGAAAAAGGCAAAGCCAAGTTTTTTCCTGCCTGCGGCCATCAAAAATCCCTGATTCCCTATGAAAGTAGAATTTCAGTCCAGGTATTGTTGCCAAATTTCAGTACGCTAATTGCATTTCCTACCTGAATTCTTCCCTCTGATTTCAATTAGACAAGGTTTTCTCCACTCTCTGTGTTCAGATGTCTGTGTTTCTGGTTCCCTCCCTTCAGGCACCTGACTTACACTTCAAGAGGACCACATTTCAGTGTGGCAGAGGCAGATCCTATAAACAGTGTGTGCACATCACTGCTTTATAAAACTTCCTCTGTGTCTGGCCTGTGGAAACGAAAAGCAATGGAAAGGTGAGATCATGCTATTCTGAACAGACAGTAGCATGGGAGTAGGGGCTGGTAAGGCATCGTTTCACACGATAATATTCAATATTCAGTAGTATGATAGTATTCAGTATTCCAAACATGACAAGGTAACAGAGATACACTGAAAGGCAACAGAAATGTAATAAAGAGCAGCTAATATGCAAACACCTTAACTTTCAGGAGATTGACCATCAAAACATAAAAGTCAGTTCCAGCAAGTTTTGACTGCTGAAATATCTGGCTAGATTGGGAAGAGATAATAAAATCTAGACAGCGTAATCTTCTCTGTCCCTACCCGAGGGCTTGCTTGCTGATGGGAAACGTCAGTTGTGTTACAAAGCTATTGCAATCCAGAATCCTTGAACAGAACAGAGATCATGGAATATACTTGGTAAAATTCAAGGCGTTGTGCCACAAATCCCTTTGATCCACTCTGATGATCAGTGTTTGCTGTCATATGAGGCTGTAACCTGAATTTGGGCTTTGCCTCTGGGTTTTTGTCGAGCTGCTCTCAACTTGATCCAGCAAACTATGTAGCTACTTCCCTGTAATATGATGTTCATGAGGAAAGCTGCAGCCCTAGGTGAAGGAATAGAAAATAATTTTTTTGTGTCCCAGAATTCTAGCATTGCATGTCAAGAATAGCACAGCATTTTGAAGGTGTTTTACATCCTTTCCTTCCTGTTTTCACTTCCTTCATGTACTTGCAGTCACTAGGAAAAAGCTTTTAATGTCTAGGTATGTTGGATCTGAGCACTTTCTGGTTAGTACATTCCTGGCAAGCTTGTCATGTTTGATACTGTGTCTGTAACTCCTGTGCCATTGTCAGCATACCATTAGCTGGTCATCTTGCACAGCAGATTTGCAGCAGATATCTGTTATTTGTGCACGGAAACAGAACCTGATGCTTGCCTTTACTGGCTGAACCAAATCTGTGGAGAGTTGTAGGCTAACTCACAGTGCTGCTGCTCCCCTAGTAGTATTGCTTTTATGAATAAAAAAGATTTTATCATCCTAAGCAGGAATCTTTCAGTAATAGGAAGGTTTATTTCAGTTGTTGGTTTCTAATGAAGATTCTTCATTGCTAGAATTTCTCTGTTGAACTGAAGATGGCTGAATAAAGGCTCTCCAGTTTTTTCAATATCCTAGGCAAGATGCCAATTTCAGAGCATTTCTCTGAACTACTTATTCATGCTTACAAAACTGGCCCTAGTGAAAGAAAACAAAACCTGTTTTTCAGATGGAGAAGACTGAGGCACAGATGTTTCTGCTCTACCCAAAGTTCCATGTAAAAATTAAGTGGCAGAAGAAATGAAACTGAGGTTTCTTGACAGCTCTTAAATTTTAATGGTTCAAGGATCTTTTCCTATTGTATCCTTCTGTTAGTTTATGGTTGATTCTTAAGGGACCATGACCAATAGCAGAGGTTGAATCTCAACTGGTTTATCAGCTTTCCAGAACGTATTGTGGCAGATGACTTTTGAAAAACTTACTAAAGGGAGGCAGCTGAGGGAAGACCTCAGAATTGAGAGAACATACTCTATGTTCCAGGTTTCCAGCCTTACCAGATGTTTAAATGTAAAACTTGTATGTGCAACATAAGATCTTGGGGAGAAAAGCAATCATATAATAACTTGGAGTTCCAATGGTGGGTAAAGAAGAGTCCCATTTTCATTTTTATTGTTTTCTATGAGTCATGAATGTTCAGCTTTGAATTTTCTGACATAAGTTTAAAAAGAAAAAATGGAAACTGGTATTCCTGTCAGAAGGAAAATTTGGAGAATAACATTTTTGGAATGTGATGAACCATTATTTGAGAGATTAACCAGACAAAAAGGCAAAATGTAAGATACACTGAGATAGTAGAGTATGGTTTCCAACTTTCATGAAGTGTGAATGAACATACAGACTGGGTTATGGGGAATTTTGAAAAGCAATCTATATTACACTCAGCTGTACTGGATAATATTCTGAGAAGAAAGAGTTTATTTCTTTTACATCACAGACTTCATATGGAAGAATCTCAGAAGAAGATCAGGACCAAATAAATAAATGTAACTCAAATTAACATAACAGAAGGCCTATCTATGTGTACACACAGCTGCTCTGTCACTTTTCAGGTTCTAAACTATCAACAGGAAGGCCACAAGGCTAATTACAAAGTAATTCACTTCTTACCCATAACAAAGGACCAAATATCACACTTGATTGCACTATCTTACTATACTCAAAAAGATATATAGAGGAGTACTTCAGATTGTGAATGCCTGTGTTCTTTTGTACTTACCAGCATTGTCTGGACAATCTGAAATCACCTGGAAGCTTTTTTTCCTGTACAGCTCATTTAAAACCTAGAGATTAGCTAAAATGGATGACTGTCAAGCTTGGAGGGTGCTGTTATCAATGCAGTGAGCTGCAGTGCCTTCCTATTGAATGGCCTTGTCTCGGGTTACCGCACCATCACCTGTCGGGATGCCCAGAGGGCTTATTCCCTTACCACCAGAACAGGAAATAGCTCTGGCCTTAAGCCGATGAAGGAAAAGGTAAAGGGGTCTTACTATCCTTTGTAAGAAAAGAAAAGAGTAAGACAGGAAGAAAGGTAAAAGTAGTTACGATGCAGTTTTGGTTTGGGAAGCTCAAAGGCAGATGGGAGTGACCCCTGTAGCCGTACTGGGGGTATATGCAAATTGTTTGGTTGTTTCCTGTCCTAGTCAGATAAGGGCAATTTGTATTAATCTTTTCTGTAATTTCACTGAGGTTCGAGAAACTTTAGGTGAAGACTCTCACATAAAACACATTCCCCCATACGGCTTGCTCAGAATTGAACCGTGTAAATACGATATAGTAACACATTTATAGTAGCAAGTTTTTTATACTAGCAAGAGGTTTAAAGAGTCTGAGGATTCCTTTCTAGGATATAAAGAGTATTGGTCATTCATGACATGTTTGACATGCAGACATAAAATAAGAATTTTGCTGGCCTCATTGTGAGAGCTAACTTCGGGTCTGAAGCAATTGATGCATGTAATGATGCCCCGCTCTCTCCTCCCAGTGCAAAAAAGATGGATTTTTTTCTTTTGTTTGTACATTCCAAACATGTAAACAAAAGCCAAGATTTATAAAGTTCAAAAGTTACTGACTTTGTGCTTCCAAGGTTGGTCTCAACTACAAGCAAGGTCAGTGGCTGTTTTTGATTCCGTGTATGACATCTGTAGAAGCAGCAGCCTAAAATTCAGTAAACTAACAGATACATTACTCTAATTGAAAGCTCATCCCTATGAAGCCTTCATTTTAACTTTTTTTATGGTTTATTATTTATTTCAGTGTCTGAGTGCCTGTGACAGAAGTTCTCCAAGACTTATCCTGAAATCTACCTGGCTCTTTCACAGAAGAGAAAAATAATGTGATGTTTTCACAACAAAATACAAAAATAATCTTTAAATTTCCTCAACAAATTTTATTCTCATATGACAACATGATCAAGTCATTTAAGCCTGCTGGAAATAATCAGATTGATTGTTACCCTTGACCTCTGAGAGTTCCTAAAAATTATCCTGAGCAGTGCTACCTATGAACTAAAACCAGAAATACTGGGTAAACCAGTTACGCTAGTACAACAGGAGCCAGGTGATGAATTCTGGTAATCTCCTACCTCACAAAAGAACAGCACTAATTACACATCTGAAGATACTTTTTTCTGCACTTTGTAAGTACAAGTTTCAGTTTACTTCCTAATCCAGAAGATTATACTTATAAATTACAGTTCTGTTATATTTTGGAAGAAAGAAATATTTCAGGAAAATAGATACGCACGTTAATTTCTCTTTGAAATAAATATTAGTGTATGTTATTGCATATAATCATTCTTATGGATTTTACTAATAGAAAAATTATAGAATATATAGTTTGGGAGGGACTTCTGGCATACAATCAAGTTACACAGGTCTTGTCTGATAAAGTCTTGACTGATGAATATCTCCAACACAGAGATTTCACAACCTCTCTGGGTCCACGTTTGGACATTTGACCACCTCATGGTGAAAAATACATCTCCTAGTATGTCATCAGAATGTCCTTTTCTGCAACCTGTGCCTCTGTCCTTTCACTCACCCTCCAAGAAGTGTCTGATTCTGTCTTCTCTATTCTTTCTAACCTTTACAGTTTAATTTATTTACAAAAATTAAACATCCTCAGAGGCTGACATAAGGGATATCTCAGATGAGTTTCATTCACATGGTGAGTGTACATTTCTGATAATCTGATTCTACCTGTAACCATTAAAATTAATGTGTATTGTAAATATTCTCTGTTTTCAACAGTAAGAAGCCAGTGGTAATGTCTCAGATAAGATGATAATTTCTTGCTTTCCAAAACTGAAGAGCTTGATTATTGTAATATTTATTTTTCAAGAAGAGCATTGCCTCCAGGCTGTAACCACAAATCATTTAGTATTTTTCTATTTTATTTTAAAATACAGTATTCAGAGCTACTGGGGAAGATATCAAGTGTGCAGAATGAAGATAAGTTATACATGGAACCTATGCCCAGAGCTAGGTACCTAGGGTACCTGCTGCACTGACAGGCCATTCTTGCTCCAGCCAGCATCACGCGGGGGCTCCACCACAGCCCTTGCCAGTTGGTCCAGGAGCCCTATTTCAGCCCAGGCCTGAGAAGCTGTTCCTGGCCTGAGCTCCCTGTCAAGAAGCAGCATGAGTGGGGCTGCTCTGTGGGTCTGGGAGCAGCCAGCAGCCCTGGAGGTACAGGTGACTGTTGTGCAGGTTGCCCCTTTGCTGGGTGAGGGCTAGTCCTGCAATACCTGACTTGGGTGTGCAGTGATCCTTCAGCAGCACCAGATGAAGCAAGTTAACAAACCAGGGTCCGTTCTGGGAGATCCAGTCAGCAGCAGGAGGAGATGGGGCCAGGAATCACACTGCAAAGAGACAAGCTACCTAAGGCACAGATACATGTACAGCATGGCTAAGGAAAGGGCTCAGGGCTGAGCTGGAATGGGCTCTTGTCCTGTTACATGGGTGGAAGCTCCAGCTGAGCTGAGTCTGGTCACCTAAGGCCTACTGGTGTACTTGGGGTGCTGACAGTGAATATAGTATAAACAGAAATTAAAAAAGCCTTTCTGAAGTACCTTGCCACAGTTGGTTTCCTGAATGGGCAAAATGATGGCTAAATCAAACTGTTCTGATGAGTCTATATGGTAAGAACCGGATTGGGATTGTTATCTGTGAAATCTATGTGCTTGGTTTTGATCTTCTTTCTGGCACAATGTTCTCTACGAGCCACCTATTAAATGAGGAAGGATACTCGTGTACTGTGTGAATAGCTCAGCGCTGTAGTTTTTGCAGTAAGAGGCAGTAATAGAGATGCTGATTTGAAACGTAAGATTTCTTTCACTGGCTGCTTTCCTGTGTGCTGCCTCATCCTGCTCACACATGTAATACCTTTCCTTCAGGGAAGCATCAGCCACTCCAGTGAAGGTGAATATGTAGAAGAAAAGCAACAGGACTATTTTACTACCCAGTCTCTGGATGCAGATAGCAGAGAGGTCAGTTACTACCCTTGCAATTTCATTCTCTACAAGATACTGCTCCACAGTGTGTAGCCTGCCTTACATGGGTCAGATACTGTTTCACTAATGAGTTCACACAGTATCACAAATTGACTCCTAATAGTGTATAATTAGAAGGCAAGCAACTGGGGCTTATCAGTCCCCAATAAGCTTAATTTTGATCTTCAAGGCATATCTTAAGCCTCCATCTTTTCACCTAATGCCTCCTAAAGATTTCAAAAGGAGTCTAGCTAGTCTGTGACTCTAACATCTCCAATACCTACCTATTCTGACTAAATGAAAGGACAGCTAAAAAGACTTTCATAGTGCACTAGTTTTCTGGTGAACAATTGCTATGTTTACTAGATTGTTGTTGTAGGTTCACAAATTGTAGATTTTTGAAGTTGTGAATGGAATAGGAATTCCTAGAAGAGTTTCACATTAGAGTATGAGATATCTTGGAAATTTTGCATCTGTTTAGTATGGGAAATTTGTAGCATCTTTGAAGAATGATTACATAAAGTCCAAGATAAATATTATTGTCAGAAAATTATTTTTTTTCTTCCCCTCACTGCACTTGGAACAAATCACACCCCCTGTGGCTCTTTCTTCTTTCTTTGCTTTGGTTTTATGCATTTCCTGTAAGCCATTACCAGAATGTAAATGCTTCAGGATCGAATCAACTTTTATGGCACAGAGGTCAATGTTACTGGTTTATAATCTTTCTACTGTCTTTCTCCCTCCTTGTTCGTGGGCCAGCACGTGGTCAAGAGCATCCTGGGCAGCGCTGTGCAAGGTATGAGCAGGTACCCGCTGCAGCACGTGGTGACAGTCTAGGGTAGCTCCTATGGTGAGCCACTAGAGGCTGCTCAATAAACGCAGCCCACAGCCTCGCTCCTCGAGGAGGGCAGGCGAGATATGTGCACAACTGAAGAAAACCACTGCTACAGCAGCTGCCTGAAAGACAACATGTTCTTCCTGGTTGGGATAGTGAGGAATTACAAGGATAGAAGTAAAGAAAAAAAAAGTTGAGATTTCCTTTTCTGATTTCTGGGTCATTTTATTTGCTGGTTATAAGCGTTAACAGTTGAAGACAAGATCTTGCTGACTGACGCTATTTCTATTACACATAGGCCATTCTGCTTGACGAAATTGTGGGGGGGAAATAATGCACAGGAACAAGCTAGAACTCCAGCAAAAACATCAACGGATTTCATCCTTGGCCATCCTTTTGAATAGCTGCTTGGGAAAAGGTGTGTATATGTACTTATATAATACACATTTTATATATATATGTGTGTGTATATATATAAATACATACGCATGTTGTTGAGGAAAGGGTTCCTAACAAATCCATTGATCCTTCTGTCCTCTTGTTTCCATCATCCATGGGAGTTTCTTGTAGTTTCTTGTTAAGCTTGGATGAGAAAGAGAAATTCTTTTCTGTTCATTGGAACTTCTGTCTCTTCAGTGCCTCTACCAAGAGATTACTTTACATTGATGTTTAATAATGTCCTGTGGGGAATCACTGTAGGTATTATACTAAACCCTGAATCCCTAAACTTCAAAATAATTTTCTAGGAGCTTTCCAGCTAAGAAGAACAAAAACTATACAGCTGTCATGAGTTCTGAAAAGCAGAATGAACTACATCGTAGAAATGAATTCATTTACCAGAATCTAGGAACAGATTCAAAAAGAGGTAAGAAAGTATCAGAGGCAAATGTGGGCTCTAGAATGACCTTTCAAAGTGGAGCTCATCTGAGTTCTGACACTTTCATCAGTAAATTTAATATTGTGGAGGTGAAGGGACAGTAGAGTCAAAAGCTTACTAGTAGCTCCGTGGTGATTCATCTGGAGTGTTAAATGTTGCATTAGTTAAGCAACAATTGAGAAAGAAGCTGTTTCCTGGAGATTAACAGGTGATGGGGAAGACCTGATGGCCTGAGGCTGCTTTTGTTTTTAAAAGGTGGGATGGAGAGGAAAAAAGCTGGCTGCATGGTATTTAGTCATGAGCAAAGCTGGTTAACAAATAAGTACAGGATGTTTCTAAAATGACTGTTCCAGCCATCAGATTGGAGTCCCTTCTTGAAAACCTGAATCACTTCATAGCAGACTAAAATTACACTTAAAGAAAGCAACTGTTCAAAAGGGTATGTCTGACATACTGCTATAGATGCGTGTTCAGAACTACCTAAGGGGAACACTCAAAATACGTATGCTTGTGCATCTGATATGTTGAAAAGATCTGTCCTTCATACCATCAGGTTTTTGTGATATTCTGGGAAACAAACTGACATTCTTGTCCAAGATCAGTTTCTGTCTCATACATCAATAGTATAAAAAGTTTAAGGATAGTGCTGTACTATTCTTTTTCTTCAGCTGTTAAATGTGTGCTTTAGCTATCACTCAAAAGATTTTAAAATGTAAAATTCTGAAAGTAATTTGAAAGACCCAGAAGCTGAAATAGCTCCTGTGGGTATTTCAAAATACTGCTAGCTAGCTATGAGTGCATGACCCATTAACTAATGAAGAGTTTGTCTGCTTACTGTTTAATCTCACTTTATTGCTTTGTTTCCTTCTGTACATGCATCTGAAGTAAATAAGTTATGTCTTTAGATAAATATGGTCTGTACTGAACTGATTAGGATGTATGCCATAACACTTCAGTTAAGGAACTTCCTTAAGGAAGTCTGTTCTTATGTCACTAATGTTATATTTGTGGGAAGGATCATATAAGGGCACAATATCATGATCATTCTTCTTCACAGCAGTACTTGCTAAAGCAGCTTAAAGTGAAAACATCATTTCCAGCCCCAACCAACCCCCAAAAGAAAAAGGTTGTGAGACTGCAACTTAATTTAACTAAAGGATAGTTAGGGAGTCAAGGCTTCTGAAAGTTCCCCAAAAAATTTACTAGCCAAAACAAGTTTTAAGCTCCTGGTTACAAACAAAAATCAGGTTTTTTGTATTGTGTAAGTAATAAGAGAGATGTTGCATGATGGCTTTGGCCAGTCTTATGGTTTGCTGAAAGTTCTTCCACTCCTGACTGTATGCCCCTCTATTTATGTAGGCTGCGGCAGTAACAGACTCTGTGTAGAACAAAGTCAGCTTGGTGGCAAAAAGGTGTTTTACTGGTGAATTTACGAGTTGCATTGGCTTAGCTAGAGTCTGACCACAACCACAGCAGGTACAAAGAGGTGGAATACGTGAAACTGGGAAAGAGGAGTGGGGAGACAAGAAGGACCTTCCACTTCTGGCAGTGGCAAGCTGTCAGACCAGCTTAGCTGTAGTATTTAACCTCAAGAATTGTGCTCTGAAGTTTTGCTTGAACAGGCAAGTGTCAAATTAAAGATTTTTCTGAACAGAGTTTAAGTTCAGAATTCAATTCAGTTCCGCAGGTAGTCATGTGAGCCTGTTGTCTGGTAACAAATCAAACCACTGAAGTTTTATACTTAGGTATCATATCTATATTAAAGTTTTAAAATTTTCCCTTGTAATACAATGCAATTAAAAAAGACATACAGAGACTTCAATACCCTCAGCCAGTTTTGAGTAAACTTACCATGCCCAATAAGATGAAAAGTGGCAGAGCAACGTATCAGTTTACTATGATTTTAACAGTTTCTTAAACTCTGATCCAGCATTCTGTTAGCAACGCTGCTGAGCCTATTGAATATGCTATCACCCGTAACTTGTGTTTTCATTCCTGTCATCTGGAGCAGTTCTAAGCAGCAGAACTACTGAGCACTTCTGGCAGCAGAAAGGATCTTATGAATGTTCCCTAGTACTCTATGGGTAAAATCATCCCAAATGTCATACAATGTCTTTGTTGGCCTTTTAAACTGAAGCAGCTAACTTTGAAGGAAATTGGATAGTGTGTACCTGCCTTTTCTGACGGTACACCAAAGAAGGCTGCGCTTTCTGCTGTAGGAGCTCTGACAAGTAGATGGGATGTGTTATTGTTTTCAGCTGACAAAACTGTTCGTAAAGTAAACTTTATCTATTACCAAGTCTGGAAACATTTTCCTTATTCTGAGGCTGAATAGATCTTTGAAATGCTTTTGCCAGGCCAGCTATTAGTATGTATTTGTGTTAACTAGTTACAATTCACACAAAATATGAAAAATCGTAGGCTGTTAGCCACATGAGAGCTGAATTAAGTTGTGAATTGTGTTTGCCTTCTGGATCACAGCTTGACTACCCTGATCTACATAGTAAAAAATGTTCAAGCAGAGAATACCATATTATTCAGCTGTAAGGGTTAATGTAGTAATGATGAAAGGTAAACTCAGCAAATAAATGGACATTTACTATTTAACATATGTGATGTAGTATTTCCACTAACAAATGCTGACAATGCTGAATGTTCCTATGGACTGAAATTTTTTCTCTCAGTTTTTTGGAGCCACAATTTAAGACAAAAGATTCAGATTTTCTTTTTCCCTAACAAGCTGAAATACTCCTTTTCTTGTCCTGCCTCATTGAGACAAACTGTACAGCAGTGCCACAGCAGTATGTTTGTCCTCTTGCCTTGGGTGAATTGCGCAGTCACTGCCTAAGAACATTTTCAAAGGTGACCCAATTCTGGGTGGGCTGTAAAGAAAAATGCCTGTTTAAAAAGGGAAAGGGAAAGAATATCCATGGACTCTTCAAGGCTTCTGTCTATCACCTCTATATTATGAAAGCCTTGTATCTGATTCCCACATGTCATTATTATGTGTATATAAACATACATATTTTATATTTAAAATTGGATATGTCTATTATTCTGTGGTTTTCTTTGTAGTGCATATGAAGTGTGAGACTTTTTACTGTTTGAACATGCCTCCTGTATTTTTTAGATACATCTACTTGTTTTGATACTCTTCTTCAGGGTAAAAAATTCAAATTTGTCCAGAGAACACACAAACCTGGGGGAAAAGTCTAATCATTGGGTAGAATTTGACTGTCATCTTCCCAAGACATTAAGGAGAATTATTACAATTAAGTTGAAGGAAGCAAAGAGAAAGAGAAGCCAAAAGATATTGTGCAACTGTTGAGCAGAGTTTTCTTCTATAATGCTTTGTAAAGCAAACAAAACCAAGAATCTCTTTATGTGAGGTTAGTCATTTAAGACTGACCATGCAAATCTGAATGGTGTTTGATCCATAGTGGTCCATACTGTGCTACCATATATAGACTACCTTAAAAGTAGTGTAGGTACAGCTTAATGTTACATCCTTCTGCTATTTCCTGAACACCATAAAAATTAGTATGTATTATTATTTGAATGAGTCCCTAGGAGAAGATCCACGATGAGATGTTTGTCCTGTTGATGGCACTTATTATTTGCTTCGAAGTTAAGACAGTAACTGCAGAGCACTGGTATGGGATACTGTGCTGCTACCTTCTTCCAGAGTATGTCTTATAAGAGGTTCACAATTTTATGGCTAAACACAAATGCATTATGATATGATTTCTATTTAAAGGCCTTACACACTAATTTCAGCTTTTTAGAGCATACTTCACTGAATTCCGAAGCCAGTGTGTGGTCTTGCAGTGATTAAATGGCAGTTATGTCTCATTAATATAATCCTACCCTTTAGCCATGGGCAAAGCACATAGTTTTGGAATTTTCAAAATGACAATGAAGGCAAGTATTACAAATATCCTTAAAACCTGCATTCACTGCATATCTTACCATGGTGGAATAAAATGCATCTAAATAGTGCAAAGCAGTAGGGTACATTAAGCGTGACAGTAGCAATGCATTCTTTATTCAGAATGGATACGGAGTCCAGGAATTATAATATAACTAATTTATTTAAAGTAATGGCAATAAAAGTTTTCCTTTCTTGCTTTAGCTTTCAACAGAAATTCACCCATGTACTATTCAGGACTAGTAAATGAATTTTTACAAGGCCCACTGGAATCTTTTATCTGCTGATTTCTATTCAGTCTGCTTAGCAGGAAGCAATAGTTGAACTTGAATGCAACAAGCTAGCTATGTGCTGAATGCTGCCTTCGCAACTGACCTATGTCATCTCACAATGAAACTTCTTGAGAAACTGTGCAAACGGTAAGAAATACGAGATTTTTTTTGCAGGAATGTGGTTTCCATCACATTTGGGATCTTTGCATGGCCTAGGAAAAATTCAGTCATCATCCAGCTTTGGACGTAAGCCTGCCATTGGAGTTGACTTGATACACAGTGAGTTCTTTTCTACATTCGTAATCAATAGAAGCGTATCCTCATCCCCTTCCAAAGGCCCCATTTGGCACACCTTTTGAATTGTGGCTAAAATGTAATTTCACACTATTTTCGAGTAGGAGCAGGTACCCTGATTTTCTGAATCGTCACAGAGAATTCTGCCAGTCATGCCTTCTGTTATACCAAGGATATCAAATTGAAGCACATGGACTGCCACTGTGGCCGTGTGTTGGCATGTGTGTACACAGAGGAAGGATAATGAGACAGAAAGATAAGACATTAAACACCTATTCTATGTAGTACTTGTAGTTCATAACTGACATATGAAAAAAATAAATTGCTTTGAGTCAAGCAGTTCAGAAGTAATCCTTACTATGCTGACATAACTTCATTTTATTATGTTTTTAAGGTGCAGCCATATGTAGAGTAGGTGACAAAAGCATAATCCAGATGGAAAGCAATTATTAATGGCTACACAAGGAGCAACAGTTGCATAGGTATACTGACTGCAGAATGAAGCGGCTTAAACAGGAAGGCATTGCTGGGAGGGGTGGAGGAAAGGTATCATAAAGAAGCATTTATGTGAAAGGAGCACATCTCCTAGGCAGTCATCCTAAAAAAGGGTCCTGTGTACTGCTGGTAGAAAAGTGAGAGAGTCATATTCAAATCAAATGTAAAAGTAATAAGTGTATAATGGCATTGTAGCAGGTGTGAATTTCACCCTGTTAAGGCAGTTTTTCTTTGAAGTGTCATTTCCTTTCACTGCGGGGAAGAGGGAGACAGTGATGACTGTGTTATGAATGTGTTAAGTATTACTTAATTCATACTTGTAACACTATTGTGGGAAACTTGTGATCTCTACAGACTTTTGATCATTCTGTATTGCTATATACTCAGCTAATATTCTGCATTTTCAGATACTTGAGAGAAAGTATAAAAAAATATAAACCAAAGGAAAGCTGAGGAAGCCAGAAATGGTAAAAGGGAACAGACCAAGCGTCTGCCTTTGGCCCAAAGTTGAAAACTCCGAGGAAGCAGAAAGGTGAGGTATGAAAATGAATATGTAACAAAGGATCTATGTATATGTGCATGTAGGTATACATCCATATTTGTCTGTAATATGGAAACATGTATTGTGGTGAGTTTGCTGTCTAAACGTTAACATTGCCTTGGTTGAAATAAGATATATTTTGATTTAGGAAATAGATTAGGAAACTGAACTGGTATATTTTGATTCTTAGAAATTTGATTTGGAGTCATTGAAGTTGTTCAAACAGTATATGTCTTTATTCTCTAAAGGGCTAAAGAAATGAAACAAATAGATCCCCGAGCTCTGATTTTTCCTTCGTGTATAAACAATGCTCTTGAAATGACTGGATTTTGTCTCACTCAAGGACACTGGATCAAGTAAACTCCTCAATGTTTCACCCCCGTACAAATCTTTCTTGATACATGCTGAAGTTTTTATTTCATGTTAAAAATTAAGGCAGCAACTGAAGGTTTATAAGTTTGAGAGCATTCCAGTACACATCCCTTGCCTCAGTATTCCTGACCCATTGCACAAACCATCATGCCCAATACCATGCCAAGTTCCCTGTTGAAATGTGACAAATGTTTTTTGTCATCTAGCCTTGATTGTATTGTGGAAAGAAAAATGGAGACTGAAGAACAAATTTTATATTAATTAGCACTACTTGGCAATAAATGTTTGTTGCCCAAAAACCAGGAACTGTGGGCCTGACTTGCAGAATTGTTGGCTCAATTATCCCTTTTCCTAAAACAAACTTAATGCTTTTTGTCAGTGGTCATACAATATTTTTTTTCGACTGAGACCGTGTAATCCTGCATGCCTAATCCACAACCCAGATATTGCCAGTTCTTTAGGATTCTTGTAAGAAAGGGATGCTTTCTCTTCTACATGAGAGAGAAAACAAGTCTATCTTATGCAGCATATTGTCCTTACAGCAATGAAGAAGTTACTCTGTGACTCTGGGTGAGTGTATGCAGTGGTTTTGTAAATCCCTTTGAGCCTAGTCTTGAGAAAGGCCACTAATCCCAGTAAAAGGGTATTGCTTCATATGAAATTTTTACCGAGCTGTGGAATACATTCCTCCACCCCCATTGCCCAGGCTGTTTGCATACTGGGGCTTTGGTTGCCACTGCAGATAAACTGCACAAATAAATGAAACTGGTTGTTATTTTACACCCACTAGTTTTGTTCCAAGCATGTATATGCTCACAACCTCCTTCTTTCGCCCTGCCTCCCAGTAGTATATTGTGACTATTCTGGAAACTGCTGTTCCTTTGAAGCAATGAAGATGCATCTTCAAATGCATTGTCTGTCTCCTCTACTGCTTTTAGGTCTGTGCAACCAAGTTGTAATTCTTAAAGTATGAGTACTTTCCCATTGCATTTGAGCCTACATCATCCTAATGTGTACTGCAGGTTTCATTCTCAGAAAAGCAAAAGTAACAGTAAAGTAACTGATTCCCAATATTTAATTTTCTATAATTGTCTGCCCAATATATTTTCCTCTTTAAAGAAATCTTGGAGGAAACTTGCATTAAAATGCTGTTGATTTTCTGTCCTTTCTTTTAATTGCTGTGATTACAAAATACTTTCATGCCCATGAGCTGGAAGATTCTGATTAAATTCCCACAGAATACAATTACTCACACCTACTCCACCTTACTGCTGTGCTAGTAACTGCATCTTATTAATCATCCTTACAATCCACCCAAGCCTTAGCAGCTACTATAATTTGTAACATGTCACAAAAACGGTAAGAAATACTTGGTGGTAGCCTGAAGTCCCATTTGCAGTATGCAGTGGCAACAAAAAAAAGATAGTTTCATATCCTGAATCAGAGGGAAGAGTAAAGGGGGAAATCTTTGAAAGTACAGGAATGATTCATCAGTAAGAACGTTTCTAATATGAATGTTCAATGTGCTTTAGGCATTTTTAGGCAGCTTAAGTTTCAGCGGCGAGTGCCACGCTTTGATTATTTTTTTAAGTCGTACTGAATGAGTGTGTTTAAAATTTTTTTCTTTAGGTATACTATGGTTAAAAAAAGAAAACAAAAAAAACCCCAAACACCAAACCCCCCAACCCCTAAACCAACAGTCACAACAACTTTCTGAGATTTGTTTAAATACTGGACATCGACAGGACTGACGAATAGTTTTATATAATAATTTAAATTAAAGATGAACCAGAAAAAGAAGGATGCAAGTGATCTAGCAATTATACGGTGGTGCTGCCTCAGAGCACGGAGAGGGTTGGTTACATATAATGAACCCTTAGCCTGTCTGCTGGAACTGCCAGCCAGCCTGCCATTACTCTCATACAGCGTATGTATCAGCCCAGGGGGATTTGAGAGGAACCCATTCATTCATTTTCATCTAGTCACAAAGCAGCCACTGATGGACGAGCTGGATTCAAACTGATGAAAGGGAAGGAAATGTATTATCAGTATCCCAAGCATCAAATATTTTTGAAAAATACATCTCATGGTAAACATTTCCCCAGAACTTTGCGTGAACTATTTAACAAAAGCTCAAAGACAGGTGATACGCACTGGCTTTGCCAGCCAGCCAAGATCTTAAGATGGATCCGTTTATGCTTTTTTATCTCCAGTTATCTCTCTGGAGTATAGGCGACTGCTCTTAGGGTTGCACAGTGCAGGAAGTGCTAAGTATGTTCATAAAGGTGTGGCTTAGCTCCCTAGCAATTCCATGGCAACAGGGCGTAGTAAACTAGCCTTAAGTAAAACAAACAGGCTTTGTGGAAATCAGAAGTTGAGAATGCAAGCTGTTCACATCTCTGTGATTAAAGCAGCTAATCTCTGATTGAAGGTGGTGGGCTCTGCAGGGAAAGGCTTGTTCCCCTACACCCAACAGGTTCACAAGGGTTGAACAGATAAATCTTGTGCTTTCAATACCAATGCAAAGGAATGTTTTTTAAAGTCATTTTTGCAAGAACAAGAAATTGAATTTACACATTATTTCATCACAAACATAATGTTAAATAAGAAGAAAAACCCAGTATCATTTATTAAAAATCTCATCACCCTGTACAGAACAGCCCATCTTACACTGACAGGAAAAGAGCAGAGCCCATAATACTGAAAAAAATCTCCACCTTTTGTTATTGAGCCCTTTTGCCTTGTTTTCCCCAGAAATTGTTCTTTTAACAGTACAAGTTCAGCTCTTACATAAGGCGAAGCAGATTGCTGGGACTTTGATCTAGCTAGCAAAAATTGAATTTATAGACAGTTTTCCCTTCTCCAGGAATCTGGATGGCATAAGCACGTTTTTCCTGCTATAGATACACCCTAGATATAGATAGATAGATATAGATATAGATATAGATGATATAGACAGGGATTCCTGCATAGATAGAAAGCAGTCGAGAGATCTGAAGAGGCAAGACCTGATCTTCACAGTCTTACAGCTTCTACAGACAACAGTCTATACAGAGTAGGTGTCAAATGCTACCCGCTGTGACTCATCCGTAACAGTGATAGCCAGCCTGATTGCCCTCAGTGACAGCTGCAGGTGTGCAGCAGTAACTGGCCGGAGGAAATCTCCATGTCCCCTGAGGCCATGCATTCGTGACGCTACAAGGCAGCAGTACCCCTTTTGGTTTCGCATTCCCATGAGTCACTGTCTTGTTTTTGCCAGACTGTTTGTGGGACCAGCCTCCGAACCAAATGAGGGAATGGATCCATCTTAAGGAATGCTCCACCAAGTTGAGGTGGTGTGGCACTCCCTGTGGTTTTAGCTGGATCAGACCCAGCTTTCTGAAACTGGATCAATATTTCAAAGCTGATTGATTCACGGTGTAGCGCCACAAGTAGTAGTGCAGAAGAATCAGAGGGGACAATGAGCCATAGGATAAGAATAATATCTTATAAGATATTTATATAAAGGATAAGAATGAATAGCTGAGTCTGGATGAACAAGGTATGCCTGTAATTTATATTTATGTCAAACATTTTATTATGATACATGTGGCTGAAGTGTATGGTTTGTCATATGTGACAGGCCCAACCAACTCCTGACCACCCCCATGTCATCAGTAGAGGTATGTTTGTTTATAGTGTATACTAGGGTTTAATCTATCTGAAAATTAACGGAGGAATAGATCGGACTCCTCTGCCTCCATGCGCTTACACAAAGCAAAATGCTAGAGAATGGAAAGGAGCGGGTGAAAGATAAACTTATGTCCTAGACATCTACTTCCCCCAGAGTGTTAGCAGTAAGTTCACCCTAGTCACTGCGTAGCCGCAACCAGGACGTGCTGGGCAACTTTGTCTTGCCTGTGCCCCAGGATTCTTTCTCTTTTCCTCACCACCATATATTTCAGCGTAGAAAAGGCAAAACCTTGATGCATGTTAACTATGTCACCCCAAGGCTGAAATAATTACTTGAGAAAAGCAAGGAATGACTGAACAGAAGGTGACATTTCCCATCAAACAAGGGTGTGCCACATTGGCAGAGGGTTGTGGATAAGAAGGTGTGGTGGTACTGGCACTTATAAAACAGCCCTGTCATGGTACGTTATCACAACTCCAGCTTACTGTGAAGGGAAAGGGCAGAACTTCTTGCACCTGCCTGCCATGTGCTTCGTTATTATCTGTGTTTATAAAGCAGTTTTGTGGCTATTAAGTATTAAAATGCACTGAATTGAATCATATGGCATCTTAAATTTAAAATTTCTGCAGTATACCAAAGGAAAGAATCTAGGTAGAGCTGTACTCTTTTTTTTTTTTTTTTCCCCTTTTTTTTTTTCATATTTTTGTTTTTTACTTGAACACATTTACTGACTGTGAAATATGTTACTTTGAGAATGTTTTTTCTCAGGAGTTCATATCACTCTCTAGTATCAGCCAGATGTATCGGTAAAGATACTACTTCCATCTTACTTCCACTGTCTATTCCACAGTATTTAAAATCTATCATCAGGCCAAAGGAAGAAGCATATTTGCTCAACCATGCTCAGAGGTTAAACTGAAGAGAGGATTTGTTGAATAGAAACAAGAGAATGTGTTTGAGTAAGAAACTGAGGACTCTACTGACATAACTGTAACTATATAATACATTTCAGTGTAAACTAGTCTTCCATGCAAGCAATTGGATCTAGAGGTGCTGTAGAAAAAAAAGAGGTATCTTTGCAAAACCTGTAGTTGTCTTATCAAGTTACAAATGGTAGAGCAGGAAATAAACTCATCTAATCTTCCTAGAAATTGGCATATTAATTCTGCTAGAGTCTGGTAGCAACAAGTCAGGCAACTTTTTAAAGACCATGTACTTACAAGATAAAGGTGGTAAAAACAAAAATACAAAAGTGTATCAGAGGCCTGATTCCTTGGGGAAATTGTTCCATCCTTGTAACTGGAGACAACAGGACCTCAAACATGTTCGAAATCCCCCTGTCAGATCCCAAGTATGTAATAATGGTAGTAGAAATGAAGTGGAGCAAAATAAACACAATCAAGATGAAAGACCAAGAAAGCATTGAATGACAGGTCTTCTATCATGTCTGTTTTGGACGCACATAATTGTATTCATCAGGTTATTATACAAAATACTTCGATTAAATGTTTTTAAAGCCTAAGTACTTCAACAGGTGGTTAGGTTTTGCTTAAGTTTTGCATTTGTATTTTACTTGTATTTATACTGCGGTGAGAAAAAGATGTGCATTAGCATATCTGTATGTGGAATAAGTTTAATTAAATTATAATGAAGAAACAGGTTAAATATCAGAGCAGCTAAATCAAATGGGAACGAAGTATTGTAGGAACACACCCTCCTTTTTTATCAGGGTTTTAAAGTAAGCTGAGAGCTTGTGGTACAATCTGAATAAAAAACCAGAGCTTAGTAATTTCTGCCAAGATACTCTCATGGGGCTAGTATTGGCCAGTTGTCAGTAAAGCTTGAGAAAATGTAACTTGCATAAATTCATTAATTGTGTAATACATACAGTTGGGTTTTTTGCCTTGAGCAGTTTGGACTTCCAGTATACAGTCCTTTGTATTCACTTGGGGATCAGTTCTTTCATCACTGCTATATTGCAGAATTGATTATTAGCTCTCAGTAAGTAAGATATAGCATGCAGATCTTTTCATGTAGGTAGTGACATTCCTATTTCTTATGTTGTCTAATTAGTTTTTGTGTTTGCATGCAAGGCGACTGGAGTTGGATATCCAAAGTTCCAGGTTGCTTTGGCTCTCTGACTTTGAAACATCAGTGATTCTGTGTTTCAATGAACTTGCGAGAACTTTCTAGGTCTACAGTGTGAATGCATTTATGTGGGGGAAAATGGGCGGCTGAATATCATTAATTCAGTGAAGGAATGAATACAAAATTTCTTTTGTAAAAAGTTAAAGGACTGCTGGGTTTCCTGTCTTGCTATTCCTATGACTGGAAGTCTCTGAGTTTCTCTGTTAAATATGAGGCATAAAATGACGCAGACTAAACCCTTCATGTAGACATCAGGTCATTCTCATTTTCTGTTATGAGTTAACCACTTGATTTTTCACAAGAGGATATAAGGTTTATCCTGTTGAACCTTAAGCATGCAAAGTAATTTTAAATTTTCTTGTTTATAAATTAATAAGATTATTTTATTTAATTGCATTTAAATAGTAATAAATCAAAGCCAGCATTTTGGCTTTTAGCTATTGCAGTGAATTATGTAATTAATATATGTATTTACTGGTTTTGCTGAAGTGTGATAGTGGTGGTAGCAGGGATGGTGGTAGTGGGTTTTTTTCTTTATAGCTGGTGTAACAACTCATTGTATTCAACCTCATCATTAATTTTTTACTGTTGGATATTCAGTCACACTGACAGATTTGTAAACTGCTATATCCTTTCAATGGACAAAGGGAGGATGGTTTAGTAATAATAATAAAAGTAGTAAGTGGTTTAATCTAAGGCTGAACATCAATTTGCTTAAAAACCTGCTACAGAAATAATATTTTCCATTGCATTTCCATTTTCATATTATACCTGAGACTAGTAAAACAGTGACCAATTGCAGTGAAGATTTATTTAGGCAGGTTCTAGGGGCAGTAAGGCTTCGCACAAAGTGAATTTTCGGTCACAGGTAAGGTAGATTACTACCTGAAACTTTCACTTGCATATTCATCTCATTAGGTAACAGAAATTGTATCACATGGCTTGTCTAACCACAACTTGAAGATCCTGTCTCAACTAGTTGCAGTGAATTATTTAAAAATTTAGCAGTGAGATCAGACTAGCCGCTAGGAGGTTTCTCACCAGCAAAGCAGTATGGCATTGGAACAGGTCATGCAGGGAGGTTTTCAAGACGCAGTTAGACAAAGCGTTAGCTGGTTCAGTATAGTGTTGGCACTAGTCCAGCTGTGGGCACAGTGTTGGGTAAGAGGACTTCCAGAGGTCCCCACCAGCTAACGTTTCAATAATTCTGGTTCCAGAAAGCTGTTTAGTAAGTTATTTGAAGGAAAGCTGCATTTCTGATGAGAAAAAAATTTAAATTCACTGTGTATTTGTTGTAAACTGTTAACTTTAATGTAAATCTAGAATAATATTGATGAAAGACACTACTATGCAGCATGTTTTATCTGTCCATAAATCTGATAGAAAAGTAAATGCTTAGATCTTTCAAAGCCTGATACCTGTAATCTAGAGAAATGCGGCCAAACAGCATACACTTGCACGCAAATGGGATCTGAGCATGTATAAAACCTTTGTAGGATTAAGACTCTGGATTGATTGTCATCCCATGAAGGAGAGAAGCTATGTAAAATAATAGGGGAAGTAATTTATTTTTTTTTTATTTTGCCTAGTCACCAATTCTATGTTTTAATTTACTTTTGAGTCAATAGAAATTAAATTCCAACTGGTACAGGATTCTAAGTGAGTGCTTTCAGAATGGCTTGATGGGGCTAATACATGCAAGCTAATACTCCATTGGAAACCACCTTTCTGAAGCACTTCTGCACATTGCCGAGCTTTTGTGAATATCCCAGTGGAAATTATTTCATGTTTCTACACTGCATTGTAATCATGACAGACCTACCAGGCAGACCGAAAAATCAGATCTCTCTAAACATCTGGACGGCAATCAAAGAACACTGTTAAGCAGTTGTTCCCATGCCCTTTCCCACTCATTTGCTGTTAAAGAAAGGATGCCAGAAAATTCTTTACATATGGGTTTATGTTTCAGGAATTACACTAAGCTCCTCCTTCAGAAAAGATTGCTACAGTTGCTTATAATCCCATCCAGGAGCCAAGGACTGAAAGGGTGTGAAATCTATATGTCTTTTCGCATTTACCTGCAGCTCACTTACAGAACTTTTACTTCCTGTGCCAGTTCAGTTTGGAGGAGCTGAGGCACACAGATAATTTATTACTATCCCTACTGTGCAAATAGACACCAAAGTCCATACTTCCTTAATTTAGCATCTCTGTTTCTCAGAACTGCAGAATAATTTCAGCTAGGAGAGACCTCTAGAGGTCATTTGGTCCAACCTCCCTGCCCCACCAGCATGGCCAATTCTGAAGTTAGACCCAAATTCAAAGATAGTTCATTTTTCTCAGGGCATTTCAAACCATTTTACAAGGTTAAACATCATCATAATCATTGTCTTCTTTTTAACTGATGAGTGAAATATTTGTAAGGAAGACAAATAACTTCTCAATATTATACAAGTTCAGAATAGAAGATTGACTTCTAGTTTTCCTGAAAGGTAATTAAAGTATTGCTGAATGTGGCCAGGATATTACTCCAGATCTCATGTCTCCAAGTTTCTTACTCCTTTTATTAGGCTATAATAAAAGGGCTTCAGTGATCAGGACATTCTGTCCACAGGGGTTTTTAACAATACTGTAGTAAAGGTAAAAGGGGTGGTGTTGTTTTCTATTTTTTTTGTCTTTGTTTGGCTTGATTCATGAAGCAGTATAGTGTGTATAGTGAGAATGAATTTGTCACTACAGATTTGTCCGTTGCAAGCACAATGCGTTTAATGAGCTTCTTCATCATTCTCATGTGATCTAACTGTAAATCCATTCTATTTTCCAGTTTTGTTTGTTTGCTTAAAAAAGAAACAAAATAATCACAATACTGAACTTGCATAACAATGAATGTCCATCTTGAAAACTTCTATTCTCCACCCAGTTACATTTATGAGACATTATCCTTGTATGAAGCCTACAAACAAGAACCTCTATAAATATGCCTGCCAAGATGAAAGCTAAAGGTGAGCAATAACTCTTTATTTCAGCAAGATCTTGGTTACAAATTAACTTTGCTAATGCTTAGTGTACAGAGGCTTGTCCCACATGTTGTTGCAGGAAATGGATCCTGTTGCTGTTGGGTGAACACATACGATGTCATTCCTTTAAATTTTTTAGATCAATAACATTGCAGAGACTGGTATAATTAAGGGTTGCATGCAGAGAGATGGAGGGTTGTAGATAGGAGGTGAATGGGAAACTGGTTGCATAATCTGATACTTGAAAATGTCTGAAATCCCAGGAAGGCCAGCATTTATTTAAATTTTTCTTTTAAACATTTTAGAGTATGTTTGAAGTCCATTTAGCTATAATAGTTTTGAGAAGTCAGTTACAGTAGAATTATATGAGTCAAGATAGTCTAGGAGTAGAAACCAGATGGGTTTTGTAGGAAGAGCTACTACATTTTATTAGATGAGCTAATATAATTGTGAAAAGCATACAAGCTTTTGGGCTCACTAGCCTCTGATACCATGCATAGATCTGAAGTAAGTTTTCAAGGGTCTTTGGCATTGATATGAATAGTACTCCTTTAATTTGACAGGTTGCTGTAAGTGAATTATGCTACCTTTGTCTTTCACATTAGATCCTAAAAGACAATTGCAAACGTATTGGCATTCTCTGTGCCAGTTCACTGAGGCCTGTGAGCATATATGTCAAGCTGGCCAAGAATAATGACGTGTATGATCTTCTACAGAAATCTGCTAATTATAATCCCTTTTCTACGAAGTAATTACATATTAGGGCTATGAAATGACACCCTCACGAAGGCAGCTAAATTGTAGCAGACTGGTACTTCTGCGAACATAGCTACAGGTAAAATCTGTGTGTACATTTGTGTGTACAGACACTGCCTCCCCCAAACACCCCCATGGTATATGTGTTTTCAGGAAGAGTGAAATAGGTTGGATAAGAGGAACAGTTCTCACACTTGAAGGCAATGGTTTTTTATGGTTTTTATTACAGACTTAAGGAATAAGAATCATCCCATACACAATGAACAGGCTGTTATGCTTTTATTCAGGTTTTCATTTTATGAAGGACTTCTAGACATGTATTGACAGAGGAAAATACAGCTGTTGTGTAAATTCAGCGATGCCAGAAAATAAATTGCTGAAAACATTTTGAGTATATAAATATATATGTTACAAATCCAAGTTTTCATGTCTGAGTGGGAATTTGCCCTTTCTGTAACAATGATCTATCTCCAGGACTTTTTTTCAGGCAGCTGTGCATGTGAGCAGCAGAGACAACAGCTGAGAGGCATTAAACAATTACCCTGTAATGTTCAGTGAGATACACCTGTGCACTGTGAAGCTCCCTGCATGGCCTCTGCCAGGTACATACTTGCAATACATGAATTCTAAGATAATTCACATGAGACAGCATCTTTGCTGTACTTCACTTTCATTGAAATAAATGGAAATAGTCTTGGTGATGGTGTTAGCATGTGAATCAGTGTTTGCCAAAGGAGGTCCATAATAACTGCTATAACTAACCAACTATAAAATTGGCATGTTAAGAAGAGAAAATTTGATGTTAATATTTAAACCCATCAGACATTCACAGTTAAATGTCCAGCTCTGCATTTTCCTATGGTAGACATCAGTAGCTAAATAGCCGCACCATTTTTCATTCAGTGAAAACTGTATTTCAACACAACACTAATATTAAAGTACAAACTGAAGATTTAATTGATGAAAAGAAAAATTATGACTGATCTAACTTGCAGCATTTGGACTTTAAAAATGGTTAGTAACTCATCAGTGGTGGCAGTAAAAAAACCAACAAACCACCAACCAAAACCATGGTCAAAACAGTTTAGAGGCTTTTTGATTGTTATGTCTGCTTTAAAATAAATTTGAGTTTGACAGTATCTCCAAAAATTGTTTCATTCCCCGGTGTTACAAAGATTACTGCTGCTCCCATTGAGCAGAAATGCTTATAGTAGCTAAACTAGGTGGTGGTTTCCCATTGGGGAGTCTCCCCCGTGAACCAGAAGAGATGCAGAGAACAACTGCTGGCCGTGAGCTGCAGTTAATGCCCAGGAGGCAGTTCTTCACCGAGCTGTTGCAGGGTAGGGAACACAGGGCTTTAGATTTCTATTTTGCAAAAAGTCCTAGATGCACTCATTCTCAAAACCCAAAAATATTTTACTAGGACCTGCATTTGCAAACCGTATGCAGAGCAGGCCCTAAAATGCAAAGTACCTTCTGCCTGCAACAGCCCTTAAAGATTCCTGTATAATACTACACTTGTATTATACATTAACGCTGGCCTCGGTAGCTCAGTGCAGGCGCAGCAACGCGCGCAAAAGGCGATTAACGAGCAGGTGAAGACTCGCGCGTGTCCCAGAGCAAAGCCGTCGGTGGTGTTTGAGCCACTGCACGTGTGTACTCCTCAGCTTTCCGACAAGCCGGGCGCGGCTGGAGCGCAGGGAGCCCCGCAAGCCCCCCAGGGGCCGCGGTCCCGCAGAACCGAAAGCAGGTAAGAGGCGCTTCCTACAGGCGGAATGACCGAGGGAAAAGGGAGTTTTCCTCTGATCTGCCTCAAAAACCAATCAGGCCGGATCCGCCAGGCGCTGATGCTCCCTGCGTCCCTCCTACACCTTTCGCAGAGGCCCAATGGCCTTGGCCCTCTGGGAGATTGACTAGAGTCACATGAGCTGCACCGAGGGCAGGTAACTCAGGAGAGGGAAAGGGGAAGGGGGAAGGGAAGAAAAAAAAAAAAAAAAAAAAAAAAAAAGCCCAAGCCCAGGCTGGGCTTCTGCCATGATGTCAGAGGGAAAGAAACCCACAGCTTGCTAATTTCACCTCCCAATCAGCCCCGGGAAGAAGGAGATCACCGGGAGCAGGTAGAGATGCGAGCTTTCTCCATTTTTTTTGCCTCCAACACCCTCCCTCCTAAAGAGCTCTTTCTCCTCTCTTGATATTGTGACTCCTCGTTCGCTCCTTTCCCCTTTGATCACTTGGAGGTAGGGGGTGAGCCTTGTGGGTTTTTTTTTTTGTTGTTTGTGTCTTTCTTTTATTTTTTTCTCTCTTTTTTTGACCTCTGCTTTTGATTGTAGTTGTTTCCCCCTGTGGTCATGACGGCTTCGCACAGTGACTCTTTGGTGGTGTTGTTTGGGGCAACAGCTGGTGCATATGGGGCTAAACTGGGTTCGGATGAGAGGGAACTAATTCTCTTGGTGTGGCAAGTTGTGGATCTACACAGCAAGAAGGTATGGCTTCGACACCCGGTCCGAGGGCGCGTTGCCCGGCCGCAGGGCGAGCAGGCGAGCCCGGCCGCTCGCCACCACCCCGCAGCCGCTCGTTCCTTTCGCAAACGCACCGAGGGGGGGGGGGGGGGGCTCGGGGCCCGGCCCCGGGGGTCCCTCGCTCCCGGGTTATTCCCCCTAGAAAGCTCCCGGGTTTAGTCCTTTTGAAAGGAAGAAGTAACTTGGAAAGAAAGTTTGGTCGCTTCCAAACCCCCCTGCCCCCCGTCTCCCTTTGCACGTCTGTAGCTTCCAAAAGATCTATGGACTTTTGAACCTTTAAAACAAAAAGCTGACCCCCCTTTCCCCTCCCCGGCCCCCCCCCCCCTTCCCCCCGCCCCGGGCTGCAGGCGTGGGGCTCCCCGGCAGCTCCGCTGGGTAACCGTTGGACCCTTTGCGGCCTTGTTGCGGGAGACTTTTTTTTTTTTTTTTTTTTTTTAATTTTCTCAAACCCAACGTTCAGATAACCTTTAAGACTTCCATGAATTTGTAGGTTAATCTGAAAATACGCGCTATTTTTTTTTCTCCTTCCAAAAGCCCTATCACAAACAAGCCCCCCCCCCCCCCCCTCCCCAGGGCTTTGATAATACAAACACGACTATCAATTTCACGACTAGATTCGGGAAACTGCGTTCATACTATGAGATTTCTCCCTTTTGCAGTTTCCTCCCGCAGAAATGGGCGCTCGGTGCAGGAGGCATGGCATGGGAGCGGGCTGCGGCTCAGCGGGGCAGGGAGCGCGGCTCTCCTGGGGGGGGGGGGGGCGGGGGGGGGAACCGGAGCAAAAGGTTTCCCTTTGTGAAATCGCCAAATGCTTATGCCTCGTTGCGATCGTTATCGGGGACGTGATACTGCACCTTTCTGATTTTTCTGCGGCCTGACCGCCTTGTTAAAAAGAGCTACCTTGATGGTTCTTCACTTCTGTCCGTAATTTCTGAAATGTTTTTAGGTGGGGACGCTACATAAATCCCTGGTGAAAGCAGACAACTTGGACTTAACGGAGCAGTGTCGCGAAGTGAGTGGCTTAACACCAGAGGGGCTGAGCAAAGCTGAACCACTGGACCGGGTTCTTCAGCAGGTGAGGTGCTGCTGTGGGAGCAGGGGTTATTCAGGGTGAAGCCTGGGGACAAGACTCAGTTGATCTGATAAAAGAAATAGACTTTAATTTTGCCTTTCGCTTTGAAATTGCTAGCAAGTTGTTGTGCTTATTTTAAAGTAAACCCAAAGGAGACCTGAACCATTTGAAATGGGAACTCCATAATTCTGAGTTATGTGCAGTACCAGAGTATTTGAGCTGATGCACTGGTCCTTGGAAGATCTAGCTCCTGATTGTTTTGATGGGTCTCCCTTTATTCCCAATTTTTCTTAATCAAGCCTTAAAACAGTAGGCCAATAAGAGCACTATTTAATTTAGCAGTGCTAATCACACTTTCAAAATCCAGGTGGCGTGTTTTAATCTATAGGTTCACTGCTATAATGTGTATTCAAAAACTTGACCTTTTCTCCTTTGTTGTTCTTAAACTTAGTTGAAATCTTCAAAACTGTACTTTCATAAAACATCAGCTGTGCTTGTTGTGTATCACTTTTCTAGATGGGCTTGGTTTAGTGGATTATGAAGTGATTGGGTTTTCTGTTTCTATGATTTGCTCTTTGGCTCACTTAATATCACACTGAAACAGGAAACTGTAAATTTGTATCATCCTCGTGGTTCAAGAGGCCCCAAGTTGCCTAAGAAAATTCAATGCAAGTGGCATATAGGTAGGCAGTTCCTGAGCTTGCTTGCTTTCACTGTATTTTCCATATCCGAAATGTGCTTGAATGGAAAAATACAATAGTGCATTTTTGTGTAACACACAAAGCTGGCTTTCCACACCTTGTCTGAATCATTCGTAGGTGTGTTTCAGCAAGAAACTTGCTTAGGCGGTAGAACAGGTTCATGTTGCTGTAACTTCTGGTGACACAGATAACTTGGCAGACTAGGTCCTAACCCTGTCTGATATTGAGTAGTTAACACTTGCACTCAGGAGTATCTTTGAAAATAGAAACGTGTAACTTCTGTGTGTCTTGAAATCTGTCAACATTAGCTGCAGATGGCGTTTATTCTCTTTCTACTTGCACTAGTCATGCTAGAGTCCAAAACCAAGAGGTGAGATTTTTTTTTTTTTTTAAGCTTCAGAATAACCCCTGAGAAAATGTGCAGCTGCAGGTTTGATCTTGTCCCAGATCTTGCACTAAAGACATCTGGAACAGCTTAGCCTAGTACACTCTGTTTACCTTTATAACAGACACACTTTAATTATACTCAATACTTTATGAGAGATTGTATCTTATTGCCGTAAATTGCACTGTAGGTGGGTCTGCTTTAGCAAATAAACGGAAATACTACCTTTGTGTGTAGGTGGGTAGAGACTCTTGAAAAACAACCATTTTTTTCCTTTTTGTTTGGCATATCTGTGGAGCTAAATAATGATTTTGCTATTAATTGCTGGATGCCAGTTGTGATGTGGCCAGTTCCATTGTAGGTCTTCTGGAACACACTTTACCTAAGCTCATCTCCATTCTCCATGTTTCCTGACTCGGTGAGATTTAGGTGAGAATTGATTCATCCTCCCACTTGCAATGGCGGCAAAAAGCACAATTCCGTGTTCTTTAGTACTAGATCTTTTTCTGCATTTTTGAAGATAAGTCAATCCATATCAATTGCATTGTGTATTTTAAGGATAACTCAGGTATTTGTCAAAACATACTTTTTTTTTTCTCTCCCCACCCCCCCCACCCCCCAAGTGTTTTGATTAGCAAAAGCCCAGGTGGGTGAAGTGGTTATTTGAAAAGGCAGAGGAAAAGGAAGTAGACTCTTACCTTGATTTGAGATAATGTTATAGAGTATGTGAAATTAGCTTTCCACGCCCTCCTTGGATTGTGGTAGAAAATTTGATGATGTAGCTGAAAATCACTCACTTAAGCACACATCTCAGTCATGGTAATGAAAGTTTCAGTGCCTGCTTCTGGCTTTTGCCTTGGGTTCCCAGTCTCTGCATGTAGAGGGAAGTGAGAATCGCTAAGCACAAATCTGTTGTAATTTTTCTCTGGTCTCTCCCAACCTCAACCATTCTGTGATTCTGATGCTGTGATTTGTAACTGGTAAGCAGTAGATCAGCTACTGTGGGTCTGGAGTTTTTCCACTGATAACAGAAAGCCTCCATTTATTGCCATTTAGTTCACTTTCCAGCAATGATAGGGTCTACCAAAAGCCTGTAAACTGTGGTTAAGTCTACTCTGCTTGTAACAACACAGGAATGATGCATCATTTCAATTTTACTTCGTATTCTTACAGTGTTGCGTCTCACATGACTTTCTACTTGAGTTAGTCTTAAGAAATATTCTAAAATATGGTTCCCCACTGATATATTTTTGCTGTGTAATTTTACAAAGTAAGATGCTGAAGCACAGTGCTCCCGAATAACTGAGCTGTTTTCTGCAGTGTATATTCTATACATTTTGCTGCAAGTTTTTAAATACTGTATAGGGTAATAAGCTTTTGATTTTGCAGATGCTAGTGTATCTATGGGATCCAGCTGTATTTTCTAATAGGTGATGTGCAGTGTTTTGATAGCTACGTTTTGGGTTGGGAGGGGATATCCAGATAATGTGCAAGTATTAGAGACAGTTACCTGAAGTCATAAAATGTGTGCCCTTTGGAAGCAGTCTGCTTGATGAATTCAGTTCAAAATGGCATTAATATTTTATCTCTGTTGTTGGACCAATAATGGTGAACTTACAGCTGCTGACTGGGATGTGTTGTAGTTGCAGAATGCTACCGAGTAGAAAAATGTGAGGATTTTTTTTTTTTTTTTTTAACAAAGTAAGTAGGAGATCTCTTGATCAAATATGTATTTGGAACTGTCTTGAACCTGTGATGTAATTACCCACCCTACTTACTAAAGGGAATAGTGTCCCACATTTCTTGCGTTACTGGGACATTCTTGCTAAGTTGTTCAGATCCTCATGTTGCAGGACTGGCTTTTTCAGCATGTTATTTATATTTTTCTAAATAACTGCTGGAGCTTTATGGTTTCCAAGCTTTTAAGGAAGGAAATTATTTTCAGATTGCTCTCTGAAACCTTGCGGGAACGGAAGCTTGCTTTTAAAGAACAAAACCAAAATGAACTTTGCCTTTTTCTCAGCCCCATTACTCTGTCATCAAAAAGCTGACATCTTCATGGGCTTCTCTGATTCTAGCCATGGCGGTTGGAAGTTAAAGATAGAATACCAAGTTGGAAGTGTGGATTTCTTAAGCCTTCCCATACAGAAAACCTGGCTGAATCAGCATGACTTGCCTTAAGACATGTTAGTTTCCTTTTGCAAGGCAGTATTTGCATGTCTCCCTGACAAAGGATAAGTCTCAGAAGAGCTAATAATTTTGGAGAGCTGTCTGTAGTATTTAGCTGTAATTACCATCTTTCTTTGAACGATATATATAAAAGGAGAGGCTCTCATGAGAGCTGGCTCTGGTTTTGAACCTATTGAAAGCATCCAAACTTAATCTGTGGATTGACATTTAAGTATTAAAAAAATTGTTTGAAAGACTGACCTACTCTTGCTATCTTTCATCCCATTGTACGTTGAATGCAATACACCAATGACAGATTTGATTCATACACGTAAACATAGAAAGACAAAGCTGGGCCTTTTTTCCCCTACTCCTAAACTATGCATAAACTGAAAATACTGTTGGGGTTGCCACTTCATCAGGTGATAGCAAATTACCAGTTCTCTAAACAGCCTTTGGCTGCCTATTGATCATCCAGCTGAGCTGCAGGTGCAATTTATTTTCTCACATATCAACAAATACAGCAAGAAACAAGCTGGTTAGATGAGCATTTGGAAACAAATGGGGTTGGGGGAGAGGTGGAAGAACCAGTGAATTCCTCTAACCTGATAAACCTGTTACAGCTTTTTTTTTTTTTTTTTTAAGAGGAACTTGTTCTGCAGCCTCTTCTTCACAAAGCACTAGCAAAAAGTTTTCTTGGCCAGCTTACCAGCTGTCACACCTTCATTTTGGATAAATGATTTTTTGAATATAGTTTTTTTTTTTATACGCCTCTGAACCTTCAGACTGCAGAAAGAAGCCTCAATATGCAGGAGGTGGGCTTTTGGCTTTGGAGGGGTTTTTTTTGGAGGGGTGTGTGGGTTTTTTCTTTGTTTGCTTTTTTGTGAGTCTTGTGGTTGCTCTTCCAACTTCAGATTGGTGACGGCATCATGTCAAGAAAACTCCTAACATAGTCTGTATTTTTGAATGTGTGCTGGGTGTGAGTGCTGAAGTTTTAGAGCAGGTGTTTGACAAACCTTTGGCAAGTGTTACTGAGCCGGCTGTTCTCTCCACAACAAATACTTAGGGTGTAGTTTCACAAGATTTGGCTTCAGCAGTGAAGCCAGCTTCTTTCTTGCCCCTACACCATACTTTCCCATCTTTTTGTTGTGTCAGTAAAACTCTTTGTGAAGCTGTGCTGTAAACAGGAGCCCTGAAATGAGCAGGTAGGGTGGGAACTTCTAAGCTGCTTTGCTGTCCAAGCTCACGTCCCATGAAGCTACACCCTTTGGTTGTACTTTCATGATCCAACATGTTTGATGGTGATACCAGCCTAAGGTATTCCTGCCCCCGCATCATGTTCTCAGCTGCAGTTGTATGAAAACTTTTTAGTGGCATTTTTCACTTGGGTAGGTGCTGCTGCACGGACCTCCTTCACCTGGCTTCTGCCAATGCAAAATTTTTCAGGACTGCATGTGAAACTGAGGCAGGGCACTGCTCTGAGTTAAAACCAGCTCTGGTGCGGAGCAGTTCTGCCTGATGTACAGCGTGGCAGATCAGGTAGTCTTTCTGAGGGCAGTGGTAACGCCAAGGTGTGGGCAAGCAGTGTGGGTGAAAGAAGTGTTTTAAGACAGGTTGGGCTCCCAGGCAGTTTGTATTGTGAAACTGTGCCCTTGGTTGGGTATCAGCAGTGAGCGATGAGGATTTCCTGATAGACACAAGGCAGCCTTCAGGTTGTCAGGGCATAAACTCCTGCTCTTATAGGAGGGCAGAGTGGACTCTGGGCATGTAGCCTTATGCAGGGCTCTTACTATACATTAGCATCTCATAGCTCCCTACTTCCTTTGATAAACTTACATGAGCATTGCTTAAATTAGGTCTGATACCTAATAATCGTCAGTCTTTGTTTGTGGGGAAGTATGGATGTGCTAATGCATCCTGTAGCTGCTGGCTGTTACAGTGTGGATTTTTTTTTTCTTTGGCAATGAAAATGGATAGCTAACTTTTCTTTCAGAACCCTGGTTGTCATTCTGTTGTTGATGGTATAAGTAAAGTATTTTTCCCTTTACAAATCCTCTGTGCTCCCTAGCTCCCACTACGTGATTGCTGAAACATTCAAATCTGTTCTCTTAAAAAGAGAAGAGTTAATAGCAGAAACAGTTCCTCTGTTATGTATATTATATATATGTATATATGAATATACATGTGTAGATCACGTGAATGCATTTGTTAGTGGCAGCTTTTATGTTCTGTTAGTATTGCATCCTTCAGAGAAGCTAAAGTTATCACTTTTCCACAAAACCTTTCACTTGAATTCCTCAAGTATTCCCTTAAACCTTGGTTTGTTCATATATTAAGGTGCTTTTCACCTCAAAATGAGCAGTTAGATAAAGAAATTTGTCTAAAGCTGCATATTCTTTTCTTTGCATGCATAAAAATGTGGTAGTCTTGGCTAGCTGGGCTGTCTTCTCTTAAAATTAAAAGTGCCAGCACTCATTAGAAGTGAATAATTTGGCCTTGTGATTTGAGGATGAGCCTGAGTAGACTTTTTGTGATAGTGGATGCTGCTGCTTGTTCTGGCGAAGTTAAACAGTAACGTTAAATCCCTTACCGAGTCTGGGTGCATTAGCATATATAGAAAAATAAACTTTACTATGACCTGTGCAGAGTAGCCTGAAATGCCTGTCTTCACACAGTGTGATGCTGTGCAGCATTTGAAAACTGTGTCATTAGGACATTTGAGTGTTCTTGCAGCTGTAATATTATAGCTGTATACCTGAATTTTTCTTGAAATTGTATTTGAGCTTTTTATTTAAAGAAAGCTTCATTGGAAGACAGTTTAACACACTATAGAAGCCTTTTAATACAGAGATTGCTGGACTACATGATCCTCAAAGACTTTGAACTTCTTTCCTCTAAACTTGCTGTACATAGGTACTGAAAAAGTCACTGAAAATCTGTTAATGAACTATTGTCAGGGTTTTGAGAGGTGACTGAGGAAAAATAAATGAGAAACTAAGGGATTTGTATCCTGCCATTTTGGCAAGAAGTATACATGCAGTGCTTCTACAGGTTCTTAGATGTTAACATTGAAGCATCTTAGAAAACTTTGTGTGGATACCGTGGATTGTCTGCAAACCTCTACTGCTGCTCTTTTCCTTTGGTAGCATTTTTTATGGTTCTTGTCGCAGCTTTTGAAAGGGTTGTACAGTCCTTGCATCTGTGTGTTGGTTTAGTTGGATTTCCACCCCCACCCCCCCCCACCCCCACCCCCTTTAATTAAAAAAAACCAAACACCAAAGGACCTGGGTAGTGAAGTGCTGTCAAATGAGGGCAACATCTCTGTCAACGTGTTGCAGCACTTCTTTGCTGAACAGTTAGGTTTAAGACTGATGCATAGATCCTGGAATTGATATTGCTAGCAAAGCAGTGCTGTGGCCAAAACTGAAAATGCTGCTTGGAGATTAATATTTTTTTTTTTTAGCAACATTATGTCAACCTTGTTTTATTGTATAATTTCTGTGGTTAAAATTGGAACTTTTGTGTCTCTTAATTGGAAACATAAACAGTAATTCTCCTACTTTGCATTCATATCTTTGCCATCTCCTGTCTGCTCTGGAAGAGCTTTATTTTTTTCTTTGTAATAGTTGCTGCTTTGCATAAAAACTGCAGAGATACAATGTTGTTTTCCATCATGATCAATTTCTGTTAGCTGCAGCCTTATTTCAAGAAAGGAGGAAAATATTGGTACTCTGAAAGGCTTCTTCATGTGTGTGTCCTAAGAAACATGACTGAATCAGAAGTCATGTTTGCTCTACAAGCCATTTTATCAGTGCTTTGCTCTGATAAATCTGTGTTGATGTTCTTTAAACTGTTCACAACTTACCCCAATATACTTATATACAATAGACTCTGTTCTTGCTTTGTTTGTAAACAGTGGCTTTACTAATCTGCCCTTCATTCATTAGTTCCCCCTGCTGTGAAGGTGTGAGTTATAAGATAAATATTACACAAAAGGTATTGGGAATTGAAATTTAAATGCTCACCAGTTGTGATGAATGACAAAACACAGAAAAAACAACCCTGCTGGTTCTCCTAAAATTTTGTTTTAAAATATTTTAGTTTCTTTTCCCCCCTGCTGCCTTCTTTGTTAAGCTGCAGCGAGCAGAGAGGGGCAAAAAGTGTTGAGAAGTGGATATTGTGTTAGCATTAAAATGTTGGAAAGAAACTTAATTTTAAGGTTAAGGAACAGCTCTATTCTCTCTTGCAAAACCTTGGCTTCTGTGATGATCTTAGACACCTGTTAGCTTAAAAGAAAAGGTTCTATTACTTGAGCTCTAGGGCAGTCTCTGAATTAAGTTATCATTCTTACAGAAGTGAAATAAAAACTTAATTAGTGGTGTTTCCAACCTCTGGTTCTAATTCTAGAGACATTGAAGCATGTGCTTTAACATTGTAATGAATTGTGTAGACATTGGCAGTGTGTGAAATTAAATGTCTTTACAGAGGCTTTCCTGCTAAGTAATTCTGTTGCGGTGAATTGCACTAAGAGTAAAGTAGAGCTACAGTATGCAACTTGGGAAATAAAAGTGCAAAAACCACTGTGGGGGTTTTGCTTTGTGAGCAAATCTTACTGTAGCTGTGTACCTGAAAGCCTGAAAGTTAATTTAGGACCTCTTGGCAGCTGAAGAGAGACACAAAACAGTGTATAACACATCTAACATCTTGAATCAAATAACTGTTGGAGCGGGATGCATGGGATTGAGAACTGGAAAAGACATAGCAGTCACAAGAATATGACTATGACAGAGTTTGGGGGTTTGTTTGATTGATTACTCGAGTGTATTAGCCGATGTTATTTCTTAGAGCAGAATTAAACTGCTTACAGGATAAACTTTTGCGTATGCTTAAAGCATGTGAAATGGCACCATGTAAATATAAGTGGAGGAGAAAAAAGTTGCTGCTCTTGTGGTATGCTTAAAGAAATAAAAGAGAATATAAATTGAACCCCCTCTTCCTATAAACCTCAGATGCTGAGAGTTGATTACAAGAAGCTGTGTGACTTGCCTTATATTCCAGAGAATGCCTAAGTCTTTTCAGTCATAATGAACACACTTTGGAAACAAGGAACTACCTGAAAGAGAAGATGTAGTTCTGTAAGAGGAAGCAATGTCTAAATGATGTCACTGTTAATGTCCTTGTTCTGTATTGGACAGGTCTTAATCCCTTGGAAGTGTAAATCTTGATGTTACTCAGTTATGAACTGTTAAAATATTAGAGATGATAATTTCTTACACTCATTTTTCCTTCTTTTTTTTTTTTTTTTCCCCCCCAAACGATCAGTTCCTCATGTATGGGATTGTTGGCCTGATCTGTGAGTTTTAAAATTTTGCAGATTAAAGGCAAGCTGATTTAGGGATCTGCTACTACTTTTCCATGTTTTCGTGAAAGCTTGTTGAATGAGAAAAGGAAAACTCCCCATTTCTGAATCAGAGAAGAGACAGTTTATAAAAGTTTGACTTTGTTGCTGATGTTTGTAAGGGTTTGAGCAAGAATCACTTGGATTCTTATATAAGCAAAGATACTTCATGAATCTTAAGGCTGTTATTCAGGAAAGGCCATGCCTATGAGATTTTACAGTATTAAGTTTAATGGAAAGGCAGGAATATGAAAGAATCTTAAAGGAACCTGAGTGGTGGATAATAGGTATGTCTTCCTTCTTTTTATGTCTTCTTACTTTCCTTGGATATTACTACAAAAAAAACCCCTGAAAAACAACCCAACAGGAAAAAAAAAAAAAGCTTTAATTTTGCAGGTATTGGCTATTCCCCTACAACTGGTTAAGCTTGCACTACAAACAATGAGGTAGTGTTGAGCAAATAGAGCAGTACCATGCATTACAGTCAATAGAGCCAGTGCTAAAGATCACGTTGCTAATGAAAGTTTGTCCTTGAAACAGAGGTAAGTGGGAGTGGGGGAGGTATAGAACACTGTGTGAGAGAGCTTGTGCTTAAATCAAGACTTTAGGAAATATAGCAGTCAGTGTTAATTAAAACCTAGAGTTTGGAAGGTATGTTCAACCTTGTCTTTCAGGCTGTAATGACTTGCTGTGTGAGTTGAGCTGATAGCAAGCAGCCTGTGAGGAGTGTGAGGCACCAATGTAATCCTGCTTGAAATGTAGGTAAAAGGTTGGCAGAGTATGGATTGTTTTGCATTACTAATATTCAGAGTTTCCTTTTGCTTAAAGGCAGACTCATGAATAATCTATGCTAACAAATATGAAGGTATTCTGCAAGATACACATTTTTTTGTGTGGGTTTTTTTTGTTTGTTTTTGATAGCTAGTGGGCTCTTTCATACAGTTAAATTTAAAGGTGAAAATTTATTTTATCTCAGTATTTCCTTATTTAGCAGTTTCCTGACACATAATATAGTAGTAAAGCAAGTCTAGAAACTGAAATTCTTATGTTGCTGGACTGGGGTGCCTTATCTTACACAAGGGTAACTTCAAGTAGCTTATTTGATGGAGTACTCTGCATATTTCAACACTCTCTTATTAAAACTGATTGTGCTTTTGAAGATAAAAGCTGTGACCTGATTGCTGTGACATTTAGATGGTCTGAACCATGGTCTTGCCTTTTATGCTTAATGCATTACTTGAATTAGATGCTGTAGATACCATAGCTGGAAAGCATGCAAATAATCTGGTGTTGCAAACTTCCATCTAAGAAATAATTAATCAAAAATGGTCATAAAATGCTCAAGTAGCATGGCTTGGACAGATCTTTGTCTTGGCAGAAGGTTAGATTTTTGCATTCTTTCCTAGGAAGAATTAAAACTTTTAGTTAGCTATTTACTTTGTCCCACAAAGACCTAAGCCCAATTTAAATGAGCCAAAGAAAAAGAAATAATAGGGAAGTTTCACCCTTAAGACAGTCCTGAGTCACAGTGGTCTGTTTTCAAAGCTCTACAAACTGTCACTGGGCAGATAAAGCTTGACAACTGTTGCTCCATTTCTGTATTACGTATCCTGCCTGTTGCTGAACCATGCTAAACAAACTTATTTTTATGCAGAAAATGAGCTGTAGGCTGCCCTCACCTAAGCTTAGTTTCCAGTCCTTCTGTGTAATTCTGAAGGAGCATGATTCATTCTAAAGTGCTGTTCTATGTTTTGTTGAATGGAAGGATGTGATACACTTGAAGAGTACCTTCCATTTTTCTCCCTTGAACTCTTGCAATCAAGGTATACATGGGCTGTGTGGAGAACTCTGTGGTGACCTCTGTGATGACAGTGAGGAGGACAACAGGGGACAGGGTGCTATTACCTCCTGGAACTTCAGCTTCCCAAGAAAGTAAAAGATAAAAGGGGATGCAAACAAAATTCTGTATTTTTAAATGACTACTTCTGAAGTTTTGTGATATTTGGAATTCTGTGACAGAACCCCAAGCATAGGATAGTTGAGACCTTAACCCTGTTACTTTTGTTAGCTTATGCCATGGGTGGAAAATAATTGGTTTCTCTTCTGTGAGAGAGGCAACAGTATGAGTTTGTGTCTATACAGGCACCCAGTGTAGATGAAGCTGCTTTGGAACAGCAGCAGAAGCAGCAGGGTGTGTGGTACCACCTGGTTTGCTGTTGTTGGACCTTTGTTCAGGACAGAAGACAAAATGACAAGAAGATTAGTAGGTAATAAGAAGCAGCATAACATACTTGAGGAGAGGACAGTCACGGTGCTTGAAGCTCAGTGCCACGTCCTTCATCTCCCTGAGACTGAGGAGAGCAAATTCCAAAGTTGTGTGGAAATGCTGGCTGGTTTGGGGAAATACGTACTCGAGAGAGATGTATGTTTAGGGTGGCCATTGTGACTGATTACTCCTTTAGTTGTTTAATACAGCTCATAGTACCTCAAGAGGCATAAGGTGATACAGAACTTCACTGGTCATATTGAGCAGTTATATTGTCTGTGGCATGTTGGAAATGAAAACCATGCTTTTGTCCAGGCTAGTCTTTAGTCACCGAATCTCAGGCATTAGTGTTCAGTGGAGCAAAAAATTGCTTTCCTCTTAATAGGAGAAATCAGACTGGCCATACTGGTTTTGAACATTTCTAGTGAGCGGACCTGCGCTGCTTCTGTCATCTTCTGCAAGTTTTCCTTCCAAAGAAATAAAATCAAGGGGCAATTTCTTTTTCATGTTTGTGTCTGTATAGTATCTAAATACAGTATTTTTTCCCTATTTTGCTAGAAGGGGGAAAAAAAAAAAGATAGCTGCAGCTTGTGGCTGCACTGTGGCTTGCACTGTTTTTTTTCCATCCAGCAATTTCAGTACAAGGTCACCACGTATCCATTATCAGATATGTGGAATAGCAGTTAACAGATGAACAAAGGCAAGGGCTTACTATAGGATTCTCTGTTTAAAAAGTTACCTAGCACAATAAAGGGTTATCATACTTGTAAATACTGCTGAAATGCAGTCTGTGCACCTCCCAGTAGTATTGACATGCTTTAAATTCCTCCATAGCATGGATAAGGCTGACATTATCACTAGGGTTTGAAGACTGAAGGAGCAGAAAACTGCCCTTGGAGAGTATTGTAAATAAATGTGAAACCCTCATGGGTGTAGGATCTGAGGCACAAAGTCCAGGTGAAAATATTTCCCAAAGCTGACATGTCATGGTATGTTGTGTGTGTTCAAGCTTTGTATAGCAAACCTGTGGCTTGTTACTCTTGAGATTTCTCATGCTGTATTAGTGCCTTTAAGTCTTAAGGGAGACTTCAGAGTTGTTTGGATATTTGGTTTTCAGTGGTGCTTCAATCTTTTCATGTTTGGTGGCAGTAAAGTTCTGTTAATCAATTTTGGCTGCATCTCGCCTCTTGATTCCCCCCCACCCCTGGTGACGTTGATGTAATGATCTTTAGTGTAGCTGCAGAGTATGCAAAATGGCAAGAGTCCAAAAGAGATTACAGAATCACACAATTGCTGAGGTTGGAAGTGACGTATAGATGTCGTTCCAGTCCAGCCTCTGGAAGCAGGGTCAGCTAGAGCAGGCTGCCAAGGACCGTGTCCAGCTGGGTCTTGAATATCTCCAAGGACAGAGACTCTGCAGCTTCTCTGGGCAGCCTATTTCAGTGTTCAGCCCCTGGAGATCTCCTTTCAGGAACCATACCTGCAACTATGCAATTGGTTTTCTGTGTTTTCTGGCAATAAATTGTAGAGGACTTTGCATAAAATCAGGCTTTGCGGCAAGAACTGCAATATCTCTGCCCGTTGAAACAGAACGCGTAGTACGGAGTTTTTGGAGTTTGTAATTCGGTTTCCATGCTTCTCTTAGCTGAAAGAAGACAGATCATTGTTACATGCTTTATGCTACAAGCAAAGAATGACCCACACCAAAGACCTAAAAGGCAGTCTAAAACTCTAATGTAGTGAATTACAGTGATGTCTAGTAAGTCATGATGATTTTTTTAAACACAAGCAAGACTGGATATTGTATATGGCTATAGACAGTATGACTTTAGTCAAAGCGCCCGTGATGTGCGTTGCAAAGTGGCAGTGTATATGATGTTCATGGGTGAAGTATGTGGTCTTATTGCTAGGAGAGCTGCAATTAGAAAAGTTTAACATCTCTTTTTCAAGTGGCAATTCACGAGTGGCAAAGTGTGAGAGTATGCTTAAGAGTGAACCCTGTTTCTGGACTGAAAAAGAAGTGCTTTATGTGGTCGCTACTTAAGTTGTTTCTACAACATAAACCACTGCTATATATGTGCAATTCTGTACATATCTTGTTGTATTATTGATTTGTTTTGTTAAATTCTATGTGATAATCTGATAGACCGCAAGCTGTAGTTCTCAAACTTCACAATGCTAATAAAATGTAACAAATGGCTTAAAGGAAATGTTGAGAAATACAGTGATTTAAAATTTAGAAATACTCTGGATTGTTAAATATGCAAACATGAAAGCTCAGCTGGTCTGATGAGATTTTTAGTATTATAATTTGTGTCACTATATATAATTCTATACATAAACATATGCACAGAGATACATATATCTGTATATTAGAGCTGCCTGCCTGCAATGGTTTTTATGCCACCTTCCACCTTTCTTTCTAATAATTAATTACTGGAGGAAGTCTCTTGGGTAGGTAAAATAATTTGCAGAAGAAAGCTGAAATAGATCTCTAGTTTCTGCTTCACATGGAGATGTATGCTGGCCAGAGTGGAAATTTATTCTTGATTTCTTAAAATGAATGTGGAAAAAACCCGCACATGTAGCTAAATTTTTACAGGTTTGAGGAAAATGGATGTAAGCACGTGCTTTTATGTGCCTCAGATAAAACCTCTTTCATTTCAAACAGTGTATTTTACTGATCTGTGGAGTATATTTTCACTTTCTCTAGGACAGTTGTGTACTCGTAATAAGAGTTCTTTAAGCTCGAGGGAATACATTAAAATACATGAGCCTAGATGAGCCAAAATAACTTTTCTTTTAAGTTACCACTGAAAGTTTTCCTTTTTAATAATGACCAAGAGATGTCACTCCAGAATAATTTTGTTTTGTTTTGGTAGGGGTTTTTTTTGGTTGTGGGTTTTTTTGTTTGGGTTTTTTTGATGTTTTTTCCAAAAGACTGATCTAGAATGCTAAGCCTTTCCAAATTCTTTTGACAGGCTTTATCCCAAATCAAGTATCATCTGTCTGTCTGGTGTCTTAAGTGTCTTAATTTTTGGCAGGACCAGGTGTGATTTGTCTTCCCGCTTAAGTCTAAAGATGGCATAGAAGTCAAAATGAGCACTTTTGATATGCTAATTTGGCAGAAACTTGATAACCTATTAACAAGTAATCACCAAAATGTTATCTCTGGGCAACTTAGTAACATGCCTGTCCCTACTACTGATTTGAAACCACATCCCCACATCCTGGCAGCCATCCTTTGTGCAAAGAATATTGATAAATCTTATAACTCATCTTCTACTTGGGAATAGATGCATGTCTAGCTTAAGTGTGGGCTGCAAGCTAAGCTTCTTTCTGCGTTTTCATGTTATGCCTTAGCGTAGCGTTCCAAACCTGGTTTAATTGCAAGGATGCCTTTCATTCTGAAGCTTTGTGAATAATTTTGTGTCTTGTCTGGTGCTGTTAGCTGTGATGGGTCAGTAAGGCTGGATGAAGCAAAACAGAGAAACTTTGTTCAGTGCTAAGGGAAAGGATCTCATTTATAAGATACACTAGGAGCTGCTGTAGGTCTGGTGAGTAAGAAGCAGCCAATTGTCTGTTATTTCCTAGAGATAAATTAAAGGGAGAATTCCCCAGAGTATCTTGGTGACAGTATGGGTGCATCTCAGTATTTCAGTACAATATCAGGCACAGATACAGTGCAGATGCAGTGGCCTTTCTCAAGGATGAGAGCTATTTTTAGTTAGGGAAATGGGAATATCCAAGCAGCCAGAGGTTTATTTTAGTGCTTTGTGCATCGTAACTCTAGAAAGAACTTAATGAAGAACCTTCTTATTTCTCTGAGATCCACAGGTTCTGTTATAGTTAAGGCAACACGAAGGGGGCTGTGCCTTTTCAGCCACTTGGGATTCATTTGCAGCAAACAGCAGCTCCTGCTGGCTCCCATCCAGCTGTGGTCTGGCGAAACATGTCTCTGCTCTCTTTGTACTCTCAGCTACATGACCAAAATCCTGTTTAGCCAGTTTTTCAAACTGGTGCTTAAACTCTGTCCTTTCCTCTCACCACCTTTTCTCTGACAATTGTTTTAGGTTTTGTGGAGGTAAATGTACAGAGCAGCTTGTTTGATTCTTCCTCTTATCTCTGTTCAGTTTTTAATCTCTGTATTGAATTATTGAACGTATTCCTTTAAATATGGAATGATTCATTAGAGCTCTGCTAGAGAGACTGATCTGGTGGAATAAGCAATAAAGGGTGGAGGGTGATGCCTCCACTGTGGCTCTTGCAGTCCAAATGAGGGCTGGTTGTAAGATGCAAACAGTGGTAATTAACACTCCTGTATAACTCTGTTGCTATGAAATGAGTAGATTAACAGGGGAGACACGGGGTTTATAAGCTTGGTGGAGGCAGTCTTAAGGTGGGGCAGCTTTGCTTGCTGCGGTGGGGGAATGCTATGGAGGACAGCATGAAGATGACTGATGGGAGCTAAATAGCTGAGGTGGTTTTTATTAGCGGAGTGAAGGAGATGTGGATAGAATTTGCAAAATGACAGTTGTGGACAGGTTGTTCAACATGTGAAACAGAAAAATTAAATGTAAATCTGGCACCAGTCTTAACTTGTCCTTCGCTTGCTACATCTGGGTGTATGCTGGTTCGAAGTTGTTTTTTGAGATGCTGGCTGAAATTCCTAGTGTGAGAAAGGAGGCTGAAGATGGCTTTTCCACGGAACACTGAATTGTTTAATTGTATTTCAGTGTGGCTTTATAAACACATCTGCACTAGTTGCTTTAACTCCTTTTGATACATGTGATAGGCTGTGTCTATTGCCTGAAAGACTTAAGGGTCCAGTGTAATCTATAGCAACGAGAGCTAGTCCAAAGCTATGTTTTTCACACTTAACCTTTCCAGAATTTGGAGGCATCTCATGTAGGTGAAAGAAGCCTGTTCAGGCTCATCTCAAATATCTGTCGTCCCTCTGTGGCAGTGTTACGCTTGCTGTTTTGCCCCGTGCTCTTCTCCTAGGTGAATCTTCCCATTCACACTCTGCTACCTCATTCCTCAGTTAGCCCATGCGATAGCTGAGCTGTTTCGGATAGGAAGGATTGCCTAGATCTCCCGACTGTTCTTCCCACACTCCTTTTGCCCTCTTCTGGAGCAGTACACCCCAAAGTTTGAAAAAGGCTGGTCTTAAAATAGAAGTTTCTAAATAAGCACTCAGCAAGGCCTGGCAGCCTTGTGGCATTTTATCTTAAGGCACTTCAAGCTGCTAGCTTCTCCTAAGGAAAGTAGAGGATTGTTTTGATATGTCAATTGTCCCATTGGAAAGGAGTTAGCAATGTTGAATGTTATCACTGATGTTTAATAAATATGCAGTGCAAATACTTAGGCTCAGTTAAAAATAAAAACAGATGCTGCTTCTCACGCCTTCTTTAAACCTTAGTACACTTGAAGTATTGGGCTTATTGGTGTCCTTATGCCATATTTCACTCTTCTTGGTGTCTTCTCACCAGGGGCTTCTGAAAATAGTTGTGTTGTGTATCTGTCATCTTAGCTGTATGTTGTGTGGGAACACAGTCTGGAAAATGTGAATATTTTCAGTGCAACAGCCTTGACGATTGTTTTTTTTTTTTACCAACTTGACTTACACTGTTTGGCTTGAGCATTTCTTCCCTTGTCCAAATGTTCTTCTCTTTTTGTCTTCTAACTGGGTGAAACCTTTTGAGCTGCAGGTCTTTCACTTTACTGGGAAAGAAGGATACTGTGTACATTTGGTGGTGCTTACCTCAAATTGTATGTGTTGGATTTCTTCGTGTATCGGATCAAAACAGCTCGCCAGCTGCACTCTTTACATGAGCTCTTGTGCATCTTCAGAAGCACAGGGTACAAAGTTGAAGGCTTGGGGAGTGTTTTATTACTATTCATCAGTAAGACTCTGCTTCCTTTTGGCAAGGATCCCTGTATATCTTCTGGAGGCTAATTCCTATCATCATTTCCAATTCCTTTTTACAAATATTTGCTCTTTACTGTGCCCAAAAGTTAAAACAGAAAGTAACAAGGTGCTGCATTTAGTAAGAAGTCAGTTCTCCTCGTGTCTGTTATTGTGGTGAGAGTATTTGTTGTTGGTTTGTGACTCTGGCAGTCCCCAGAACTTCATTTCTGAAGTGGTTCCTTCTGAGTCCTCGGGAATTTTCTTCTTTTTCTGGTGTTTACACATCAGCTGAGGTATTTTGAGCACTCTCACATCTCATTTTTCTGACTTTAAATCATCCTTAAATAATGACTTGTTTTATAGCCTCAGGTTCTTCAAGATTTCAACTTGTAGTAGGAACACAGCCTGAACTAGCAGTCAGGAGGAAACTGGCTTTCTGAATCTGCAAGATTTTGGGTTGTTTTGCATTTTTTTTTGTGTTTTGTTGGTTGGGTTTTTTTTTTGGGGGGGGGGGGGGGGGGTGTTTTTGTGTATTTTGGTGGTGTGCAAAGATCTACTTTGTAAAGGGTTTTTTGGGGGGGATATTTCACCCTTCTTGAAGGTTCAAACATCTTCTGTTTGCTATTAAAAAGAAGTTATTTATAGATATATCTGTGTATATAAATATCTGCAAATTAATCAACTTGCACATAGATGCTGATGTACGTGCCTCTCCTTACCCAGCTCTGCCCCTCAGTTCTCTGTCTTGATACGTAGTAGCCATCATTACAGCATTTCTGAGCCCAAAATGGTAGTGGGATGCTGGTTAGCTGTCCAAGCCTAGAAAAGGGCCTGAACTGAATTTGAGCAGGTAGGTTGAAATAAAGCCTGGGTAGTCGTGTCTCTGTTCCTACTAAATCATGTTCAATAAGCGATTTCTCCCTCGTGGAGCCTTACCTTTGGAGCACAGATGCTGCAACATTTGTTCACGCAGCAAACACCACGTAACTGCAGGATCAGATCATTAGAACATCATCTTTCCTGAGCAGAGATGTAACTATGTAATGTGTCACACATGTTGATTAAACAAACCGACCCTCTCTTCTTTTTCCCCCATACACAGGTTAAAAGACGGCATCAAGATGTTGTCTGAGCTTCAAGTCAACTTGTAATTTGCTCTTGAGGGTGGTTGTTTTGGAGTTGTAAGCTCTTGCTGAGAGCAGTGGATGGCTGCTGCATCCTGATGTTAATTATTGTTTTGTTTGTGAGGTGTGATGCTTTCCTGGGAGGGATTAGCACCAAGGATGAACCTTAAAATAATTATTTGTCCCCCTGAAATTTAGCTAACAAGCTACTGTTTACTGATTTGATACATGTAGGTACTACAATACGTTAGCTGACTATTATGAGCGAGGAATTTAACACCGGTATGGAGTAATAAAAGGCTAGAAACTTGTATAAGGAACATACATAACTAATGTTGAACAAGACAGATGGAGCCCTTTCCTCTTGAGAATTATTTACCTGTTGAGGGTTATCCATTCTACAGCTAGGGAATAATTTTGTTTTACCTAGTGTTTGTAACACTGCATCTCTACCAAGAACTTTCATTGGCTTGGATCTGACTTGATTATAATTTCACTTTTGAAGGTATAAACCAGAATTTGTTTGGCTTTTCTTGGCATATAACCTCTGAAACATTAGTAAATCCTCATGGGTAGCTTTTTTATTTTTGAAGTTCAAATTTAAAAAATAAAGGGCATAGCCTTTTTTCACCTATGGCACCTTTGACTTTGGTTATTGCAAAATCAGTGTTGTGATTGATCTTGAAAGGTTTTTTCTTTCAAAATATTTCATAGCTTTTATTCTAGTGAGTTCAGATTTTGAGCATTACCATTTTAATACCATGACCATTCATATGAACTGATAATTCTGCCATAGCGTTCACCATACTGCTGGTGTTCTCATTTTCTATTCTGCAAATGCATATAGTTTATTTGCCTACCTTTATCAGGAGCCCAAATCTGTTCTCCACCATGTTTTTTCAAAAGCTGTTACAAAGCGCTGAATTATTTTATCTACACCCTCCTCCTGCTGCTCCCCCACCCCGCCAAAAAAAAACCCCCAAACCCCCCAAAAAACCAAAAACCAAACCAACAAACAACGCATTGCAATAATGGTAAGTGCTTGCTTTATGAAATTATCTGTATCATTCGGTACAATGAAATGTATCACTTTTATTTTTCAGTTTAGTCAGCTGGTATCCAGTGATTTGAAAGTACTTGGAAGGAGCTCTTACACACTCTGCAGTGATGGCCAGTTACTCATTAGACAAGTCCTCCACCCAGAAACATCTAAGAAGGTATGAGATCAGAACTGATGCAGAAGGGCAGTACTTACTGTGTTTTAAGGATGTCAAAGAAAGTAGCTTCTGTGAGTTTGAGTCAACCTTGGGAACTACAGTGCTCCGACAATATTTAAGATGATCTCCCTGTCTCAACCCTGAGTAATAGAGGAGTAGTTCTTGGCACTTGCTCTGGGAAGTCAGCTAGAGCACTTGAGGACTCCCTGATGAGCATAATGAAGAGGAAAATTAGGAAAGACAGGATAGAGATGGGAACAATACAAGTCTTCTGAATTCTTTGTCTCAAGAAATGAAAGCAAAGGTAGAGATCTAACCTCAGCAGAGGTGATGGAGAGCTATTGCTTTGTTTAGGCTTGAGTTAAATCACACACAGGTTCTGTGCAGAGCCGTGGGTTTTTACCAAGATCTGAAATTGGTAGGAGCCGTGTGTCAATGTCCTGTACAGAGTAAAAACACAGGCAGTGACTTGTCCTGGGGAATGGCAGTGGTTCCCCATCTGCATTTCTTCAGCAGGAAGCGGTGCTGCAGCTTATTTGCTACTCCCACACAAAGCAGCAGTTTCCACTCCTTAAGTTCCTGCAAGGGCAGGCTCCCTTGCGCAGGGAGAAGGTCTCGCCTTGGCAGGGTTGAGTTAGCCTCTTAGCGGGGTCTGCAGGAGCCGCGCAGGAATGGGAGCTGCTGATATGGAAGGAGTTGACTGATCAGTTGTATTTTTTTTTTTTTTTTTTTACCTATATAAGGCTATCGGTTCATGCTGAATTTCTACAAATATTTGCTTGGCATTTGTGTTCTGTTAAAACATAACACTGCCTTTTTATGAAAAGCGCATGTTTATGAAGGGATGAAGCAAGTAAGGAAACACGAATAAATTTAACATTCAAACATGATGATACACTTTTTTTTTTTTTCCCCTTGGTGGGTAATTCTTTAAATTCTTGAAACATATGGATTAAACCAAAACAAACACTGTCATGTTGTGGTAGAAATAACTGCCTATGCCAGATGAAGGAATGGATCTGATAGTGTTGAATCTCTTAATGCATTTCTTTGTCTTTTTTCTTTTTTTCTCCTTCAATACTTTTTCACTTGCAAAGTTTATTTCTCCCTGCACATTAAATGTTACTAAGCCTCAGACCTTAGCTCTTGCTATTTCTACCATTCTGAGAAGCATTATCTTGTGACTTTTCTCAATTCTTTATTTACAAAGGTGGGTGCTGTTTGGCTAGACAGAAGACAAACTTTTATATAGTAAAGCAGTTGGAGAGCTTGAGAGAAATAGTAGTGAATTAAACTAGAATTACTTGGTTTATTCATTGAAAAAAATAAGCCAAGGTGCTAGTGAATGTTTAAATGTTTGTTTAATGATGTTATATAATTGAAGTTCTTATCCAATGCACAACAGTTTGTACACTGTAACAATATTTATTTAAACTTTGTTATCATGTTTTGGTACAATTATGCTTTCCAATGTAGCCACAAAAGAGAAAATACAGTATCCTAAGTGGGGACATTTCTAAAGCAGCAAAACCTAGGTAATTCCATGCCCCCCTCTTTTTTTTCTTTCCCTCTCCATCCCCCCCCCCCCCCCCCCCCCCCCCCCCCCCCAGCTGCCTTCTCTAGCTGTTTTGCACAGGTCTGCCCCTCAGAAGCTATTTGGTTTTGCTCATCTAGAGATCTAATTCTGTAAGGCTATGGAATTTGAACTGTGTTACAGAGGAACTAAACTGGTCTATCATAGACAAGCTGATGACATGCAACTATGTGATTTTTGAGACTGCCTCATTCAGTCCAAAAATATTAATGGGAATTTAAAGGAATGGTGTGTGTACAAAACAAACTTTTTGCCTTCGTTGTAGAACTTCTTGCTGTCAGACTGCTTCTATTCCTTTTACGATCTGCGCAAAGAATTTCACACTTGCTACCCTAGTTCAGCCACCGTGAAAGATCAGACTATCAAGACCATGGCAGAATGTATCCTTTTGCTGCAGTTTTTACACCAAAATCAATTAAGCTTCCTTAGGTTTTATCTCTGGATGTTACAGGTTTTAGTCTTCTAAAGGAAGACATGTGTTATCACAACTCACAGGTAAAATGGAAGGAATGTTTGCTGAAGTGTGTGTTGGGGGGAGCGGCTCTGCTTGTAATAATTCTTTCCCCCTCCTCAATTTGAGTCTAACGCTGAGTTCTAAACCACGTTTAGTAAATCCACTAAAGAAAGACATCACTTGCCCTGATACTTGATCTTAAAGGAAAGCCTTAGCTATCAGTGGGCCCTTTCAGCACCACTTGGCCTGCAAGTTTCTGCTGTTCGTAGGTAGTCATAGTTCTCTTGTATAATCCTGACTGAACTGAGTTTAAAACAAAACCAAACAAAAAAAAAAAGCAAACCACCACAAAACCCCAGCACCCTACATCTAAATTTTAGGAGACTTGTTGTGGCTCAGCTGAATGTGGTTAAAGTTCAGTTATGTTTGAAGTGATAGGGATTTACTCAGCTTTCTTTTTTTTTTTTTTTTTTTTTTCTTCTCCAAACTGTTAACTCTGAAATGATGTAAGCTATCAATAGTTTTTAGGCTGTTGACTGTTAAAGTGAATATTAACCAGTTTATGAGCAGAGTAACAAATGTCTAATGGTCATGTGTCCCTGCTAAGACCAATAAATTTGATTACCAGTTCCGTGTTAATATCAGGAAAGCCTTATGACTTGTTTACAAATGATTGTGCAAGTCTGTTATTTTCTGTGACTGCCTGTTTAGATCTAGGCTTGGGGACAGATGAAACAGAGGAGGACTTTGGTGTGTGGCAAGTGAAAACCATGGTGGCTATCATTTTCAGCATGCTGTCTGAAAGCTGTGGTAAGTGAACTATTCATACAGAACGCAGAAATCTTTCTTTTCTGTAAGAATTGGCAGTGGTACTGTCATTCTTAACTAATCTCTGACCCTGGTTATATTTAAACTTCCTGTTTTCTTGTAGATCATGTATTTACTGAGCCTGAAACTGTGAAATACAAGTACGAAACAGGTCCTTGGTAAGTGCCCTTGTTGCTGCTGTTTACAACAAAAGATGAGTCTTGTCTGCAGCAAGGAAAGGTTGTGACTGCCTCCCCGCAGTCCCTGTGACAGTAGGTCGGTTCCTGAGAACAGCAGCAGTGGTCTAGTGTGGACAGGCTGCGGCTGGGATGTTGAATAATGTACTTTAGTCTGGCTCTTTAAAGTCAGTGGAAGTTAAACGCTCTTTGTTCTCTAGCTTCTGTTTTGCATGGCAGCGAGGCTGACTTATCTTGCCCAGTGGTGAAGAAATATTTGTGAACTTTCCCTAAGTCAACAGGGGTAATGGCTGGTGCACCCGACATGCAGCTGAACTGGTGGTGCTTCTGAAAAGTGGGCTAACGCACTGTATTGCCTAGCGGGCTTAGGGGGAGAAGGAACAGCATGGTTCTTTGTTTTCAACTACGTTGCAGTAACTGGAGAATGAAACATCCAAGTAATACGTATTCGTATCTAGGAGTCCTTTGTAATCCTCTATGTTGGCTTGTTAGAATTTTCAAATAAAATTAAGTTGGTTCCTTATTACTTCACTTTGAGACAGTCTTCCTTTTTTTTTTTTTTTTTTTTAAGGAATTGCAATGTGGTGACAACATAGTGCATCTTAGGTGTTGTATATTTAAAAGGATTATCCCCATTATCTTTCCTTTCTTTATTGAAATGAGTAACGGGATTAGAAGAATCTCAACAGCAAATATAGTCCTGGTTTAAAAGTTAAATTAGTTGCAAACTGATATTTGGTAAGATAATGGAAAACCTAGATTAAAGTTACTTTGACTTTTTTTTCTTTTTTTTTTCCTTTTTTTCTATGCAGTAGTAAATCTGAAACAGTGGACAGCGAGACAGTAATACGTGCCAGAGGCTTGCCATGGCAGTCTTCAGACCAAGATATTGCTCGATTTTTCAAAGGACTCAATATTGCCAAGTAAGACAATAAGAATTTGCCTTGTTTTATCACTTCATCTTTAATAGTGAATTCATTTAATTAATTTATTTATTAATGCTCATCTGCCACACCCTGAACTAGAGTCCTTGCTTCTACTGGTTTCCCCCACCCAGGCCCCTTCCCACTCTGGGGTCATAACTGAACAGGTTTGCCAGCCTCGGGTGTGCAAGGAAGAGTTTTGGAGTGTGTGAAGAAGAAAAGAGACTTGGCAATTGAAACCAGATGTACATTCATTTATTGCTAGTACCTAAAGGGAGAAACTCCTACTGCATTAATCAAGGCAGAGTCCAAAATATAACAGAAGATTACATTTTGTGCCAACTCTTCAGTATTGTTTTACCTCCTAATCAGGTCTCCAAGTGCTGTTTGGAAGAAATTTTCATATGACTGATGTGTGAGCACCTGTATAGAAATGTGTGTATATAGAGAGAAAGTGAGTTTAATTCAGCATACCTGTCACTTAATATATATTTTCAGATTCTCAACACTAAGAAATACTTTTTTTTAATTATTTTTTAGAGGTATGCGGAAATTCAAGTTTGTATCTCTGAGGTGTTAGGAAGGGCTTGCAAATTTACATCTGCAAGGAAGTTGAGAAAGTGGTGAACGGCATGAGAGCCAAGATGTCACTAAACTGGATTCTGAAGTATAGTTGTGTTACATTAAAAATGAAATTAAGTTGTGGATAGTAGCAGTTTTCTTTTACAATCTGTAAACTCTGTATTAAAGTCTGCTTTATCTACTACTCTTATGGAATTGTTTATTAAATGTATTAAAGATTCAAACTAAGTTTATTTTTGTTGGCTTCACCTTCCAGAGGTGGTGTGGCTCTTTGTCTGAACGCTCAAGGAAGAAGAAATGGGGAAGCATTAGTTCGGTTTGTCAGTTCTGAACAGAGAGATCTTGCACTGGAAAGACATAAACATCACATGGGCAGCAGATACATTGAGGTAAAATGTAGTGACTTAAAATAAATTATTTGCAGAGCAACTTGAATATTTTAGACTGCAGTTTTAAATGAGAATAAACTGCAGTTCTGTTTTGCTCAAAATACAAACGTCTTACATATGGAAGAGTGCGTGAGTTGAATGTTGTAATTTTCACGTGTGTTTTTTCTTTTTCTCTTTAAGGTTTACAAAGCAACTGGGGAAGAATTCTTAAAAATTGCAGGAGGTAAGTGATGCTGGGTTCAGTGTGGTTACTTAAATTCATAGGGGTGTTCTAGTTCTGGTATGGGTGGTATTTTTTTTTCCTCCTTGACTGAGGACACAAATGGTTAATGAAGTAGCTTTTCCTGTTTTGCTTTCCAAGAATACTTAACCCTGTCAAGTTCTGGTTTCACATGGTTGAATTTGAGCTGTGAGCATTTGGACTGATGTTCACAGACAGGTCTTGCTGTTTGGGAGGAAGATGAGTCTTTGCAGTGGGAGCATCTGTGTGCTTTGTATAAGTTCACATTGATCTCGTCTTTGTTCCAGATTCGTTAAAATATGAAACACTTTCAGGGTAAGGGATTTTCACTTCAAAATAGATTGCTGGGAGTTAGTAATGTCTCGGGGTCTTCCGTGGGTTTGTTGTTGGCTAATTGCCTCCTGTATTGCTGCTTAATGCTTTGCTGCTTCTGTGTCCTGTGGAATCAACTGACCAGCATGACCATGTGTTGTTATCTTTCTACTAGGCACCTCCAATGAAGTGGCCCAGTTCTTATCTAAGGAGAATCAAGTTATCATCCGGATGCGAGGCCTTCCATTCACTGCTACTCAGGAGGATGTCTTAGGGTTTCTGGGGCCAGAATGCCCAGTCACAGGAGGGAAAGAGGGACTTCTTTTTGTCAAGTACCCAGATGGCAGACCCACAGGAGACGCATTTGTGTTATTTTCCTGTGAAGAATATGCACAGAATGCACTTAAAAAGCACAAAGAAATACTTGGAAAACGTTACATTGAACTCTTCAGGAGCACGGCAGCAGAAGTCCAACAGGTTGTAACTATTGGATGTGAGACTCCAGACTTAACAGTTAAAACGTTTCTTCTGACAATTGCATGCAAATATGTTGTAGACAACCATGAAAATCTATTGTAGTGAAGATACTACGTTCTAGAAAGGGCAGTATGTGCTTCCTGATTGGCATGGAAAATTGCGCAGCATTGCTTTTGTGGGGTTTTTTTTTTGGTTTTTTTTTTCCTGCCACAGTTTTTTGGTGGCTTTTTAAACATCCCTCAGATTGTAAAGTAAAAAGCCTTGGATAATTTCCTTCTACTTCTTAAAGGCTGACTGAAATCACAAAAAGAATCCCAAAAATATACTAGATTGATAGTATTGTAGTAATGATTCTTGAAAATCTGCAGTATTGTCTTTAAATTCTGATCTCCATGTACAGCATTTCTAATATGAAATCCAAATCTGGACGCATTAAATCAACTTTTCCTGCAGCTGTTCCGTTGGAAACTGAGAATTACCAGGACGTATCTGACCTTTTGGTGAAAGGAAGTGAAATACTTGTTTTCATAAGACAATATAATTCACTTCCCCCCTGTCCTTTACCAGTTTCTATCATCACCACCTTAATCTGGTAAAACCATTTTATTTTGGCACCAGCAACTCAAGCCTGTGAGAAACATCGCATGCTGCATTTTTCTGCATGACACAGACTATTTCTACACTGATAATGCCAAAGGGAACAGTTAGGAGATTCTGGCTACAAAAACTTAATACAGTTACTGTTTCAACCAACCTATGTCACATGAGAAGCCTATTCCACAGAAGGGATGGGGCAAGGGAAGGAATATCCACACCTGTAGACCTGCCGTTTACCCTTAGTACTGTATACAGAGATCAGAACAGCCAAGGATCTGAGGTGTGTATCATGAAAACTAAGTGAAATGGTGTGGTGAGGTATTGTTTTTCCTTTGTTTCACACCCACCCACCCCTCTCTCGAGAGAATGAGACTAAATCCTCTAAGGATCAAAACCACTCTGTCACAGTGACCAAGTCTTTGCCCTCACTTTTGTTAGGGAGACCTGGATAAAACTTATATTCTACCAATATGTCATTACTTCTTCCTCTGTGATGGCAGTCCAGGGTGACCACCCTGGGGTTTTTTTGCTGCTTGAGCAAGAGATGATTTTTTAGGCTATTACAGGTTGCTTGTTTGAGTAAAGAAGAGGTAAAGCCATCTCTCCTCTACTTTGTGTTAGTACAAAGTAATTGCAATATTCTATACACAAGGGAGGGAGAAGATTTCTGGCCTGAAATGTGCCACAAGCAGATTCTTAAAAAAAGGCTTCTGTTGAGACAGGCTCTCTAGGCTGCATCATTATTGACAAAACTAAAGTTCATAACCTTTTTTTTGGTACCTCTTTCAGTGGAATGTGTCTGTTTATTTCTGATAATCATTGCTAGATATGTTTTTCAGCAGTAGGCCCAAACAGCAACTTATGTTCCCTTTGGCATTTGGGAACGAGTCAAGAGAAAATAGAATGTTGAGATCAAGATCTCCTATAGGTCTTTTTTTTTTTTTTTTTTAAACATGTTTTTTTCCTTGCCCCTCCGCCCCCTGCCCAAACCCCTGTACTTAGAGATGAGCCGTCGGGTTAAAAAAAACAAGCACCCTCACTTAAAACAACGAGGTTTTATGAAGGAATTAGAGCTAGTGTTTTTATTTATTTAGTTATTTCAGGTCTTTTGAAATGACTGGGTTTAATTTACCTGAATTTTAGTAAGAACCGTATGTGACAATGCAGGTTTATTAGCACAAATGGTGGGTTTTCCAGTGTTCCCTTTTGGGATATTCTAAAATGAACCGTAATCTGCTCTTAACGTCTTTTTAATGAGATTAGAAGGATCTGTTACTAGGCTTTAGCAAATTAAATTTGTTACATTTCCCCTCTTCCCTTTGGAGTTTGAAACTTTCAATTGCCCAACAGGAAACTATCCACAATAATTTGGTTTAAGAAGGTTGTGGGTGGGTGTTTGGGTTTTCCCCCCTCCCCCAATTCTGGAAGTGAATTTGTTTAAATGTGTGTAATAGTACTGTGAGAACTGATTTGTGCCCAGCCAGATGACGTGTAGATCTCTATCAATGTGGGTTTTTTTGCCAACAGGTACTTAATCGATATATGTCAACACCTCTTATTCCCACTCTCCCAACTCCCATCATTCCTGTCATACCCCCGCCATACACCATTGCCACGGGCAGCATACGTGACTGTGTACGGCTCAGAGGCCTTCCTTACACTGCGGGCATCGATGACATCCTGGAATTTATGGGGGACGCCACAGGTGATATCAAGCCCCATGGAGTTCACATGGTCCTTAATCAGCAGGTAACAGCGTTTTGCAGGGCTAACTTCCCAGGTACTGAACAGGGGTAGAAGTCAGGGTAGCTTGGCTGTTCTTGGCTGTGCTTTAGGTCTTCCATCACCTTGAGAAGATACTGTGCTCTGTTTTGTCTGTCTTCATTTCTCTTCTCCTTTTACATACACACTTGCTTTTCTTTCTATAGTTGTATAAATAAGATGGGAGGATGAAACTTGTTCTTCTAATGATAGCTTTAGCCTGTCTTAAATAGTCCCGTGTATTTCAGCCGAGTGCTGGAAATACAAAAGATGGAAATGTCTCATGTTAGATGGCCTAGCTGCTCTGTCAGCTTCAGGGTTTCTGTGTGATGGTAGCTGTGTTGTTTGAGTGGTATTTGTGGGAAATACAGTTTTTCCTAACTTCTAACTTGATTAAAGACTTCTCAGACTTTAAAGGAAGCTGATAGTTTAAAGTTGTGTTTTGGATATATGTTAATGACATAATCATAGAGATATCTTTTCCCTGTTGTCTTGTGTTAAAAATAAACTCTAATAGCCACAGAAATATTGAGGTATTAAAGAAAAAAAAGACATATCTACTATATTTGCTTTGCCTTTTTGTTAAGAAATTTTTTAATATTCCATATTAAATATGCACATACTTTCACAGTATAATACACACAAAAACATCTCTCCAGTTGCAGAAAATCAGACCTGGAAATCAATTTATAATGTAGCTATGGACTTTACTAAAGCACGTCTAGAGCTTTATGCTGTTGTACTATTATCTGAAAGTAGTTACAGGGAAGGGAAAGCCAGACTCTTCCTAGGGCTTCACAGCAAAAGAATAAGATACAGTGTTAATAAACTGCATCAAGGAAAATTCCAATTGGGTGAAAAGGGAAAAAAAACCAAAACCACAATGAGAAATTAGTTAAGCACCTGAGTTGGGTGTCCAGAGATGCTGTGGAATCAGGAACCCCTGGAGATGCTCAGATTTCAAGTGGAGAAGGCTATGAGTGACCTGATAAAACTTGAAAGTTAGCCCTGCTTTGAACAGCGTTTGGATTAGAGGCCTCCAACCTTTGTTTCCATTAAATTATTCTCTGTTTCTTTCTGCAAAAGATGGAAGCAGTGTGTCAATTGGGTACCGGTTACGTGAGTCTTGCCTTTCTGCTCTTAAAAATAATGGTGAGTTATTAGTCATAGGTGCCAGATGAGGAAGAACAATACAGACTTTCGGTAGGCGTTTGATCTTAGTATTTCCTGCATTTCTTGTGCTCTGGGTATGTTAGTAACAGATTGAATTATGATGATTTCCCCTCCCCCCAGGGACGACCATCAGGTGATGCTTTTATCCAAATGAAATCTGCTGACAAAGCCTTTATGGTGGCTCAAAAATGTCACAAAAAAATGATGAAGGACCGTTATGTGGAAGTATTCCAGTGTTCGGGAGAGGAGATGAACTTTGTTTTAATGGGTGGCACTTTAAATCGTAGTGGCTTATCCCCACCGCCATGTAAGTTACCATGTAAGTCTCCAATTCTTCTGCTCTCTGCTGCTAAAGGCTGATATGTGGTAGGTGCTGAAGCTTTGTGGCCTTTCACCTTTTGACTTGGGTTTTGCCATGATCAATAATCATCCATCTGTATACATGCTGAGATTGGAATTGTTCCCTTTGGGCAATGATGGGACTGATCAGAGGCATTTTTATTGTATTTTCGGTGGTGAGTACAGGGCAGCAAGGCCTTGCCAGTGAAATTGTTGCACACTGCTTTTTACGGGTGTACTGTTCTTCTGAGCTCTGCGGTAGACTTGCCTGTAGCGAAACCTACTTGGAATTAGAGGGATTTAAAAGGGGGACAAATTCTATATTCCTAGCTGTCGATGAGTGCTCTTGCTATCTTGCCTTAGAGCATTGAGAAGGTACTCTTTGGGCTTATTTTTGAAGGAAAACACCCATAGGAATGATATGTTAATAGACCACAGAGAAGCGAAGTTGGATGGATTTTTATATTTTTATTTTATTTAAGATTGCAGTGAACCTTATTGTGGACTTATAATGGAACTTTACCGTACCATTCTAACCAGTATTACTATGAAAACACTAAGCAGATACCGATGCATATTTTCTAAATAGTAAAAAGCTGCCAAATATTATTTAAAAACAGTTCGACTGCACACCAAGCCAAGCTTTATGTTCCTATACAAACCAGATATTTGTTCATCAAAATGCTAGTGATCTAGTGAGGTTTTCTTTTTACCATTTGCTACATCCGAAAAACACTTTTTAAAGCTGCATGAGGGCTTATACATTAAGACGGATGGTCAGCAGTTGCGGATGCCCACATGTAGCCGACATTTCCATGCTTTTGTCCCACAGAGTACAACTTCTGTTAGAAAGAACACAGGATGTGTTGGTGTGCTGCTTTCTCTATGCACATGGCTTTATGCTTTCTTTGAATAACTCTGAAGTTCCCTACTTTCTATTTGCATATGGGCAAGGCTGCTCAGTTCTAGAAGTCGTGAACTCTTAAGAATTGCTTGTTTTGAATGCCCTGGTTGTCATTCATGGTGATAAAGCAGGGGTCTCCAGGGGAAAGGCTAGAGAGCAGTCTTTGTACAAGTGTTCCTTAACCGTGTCCAGATGGTATTAATCATGCTGGGGTGAATAATTCCTTTCCTATAGCAGAGAACTGCATTCTGATTGGGTGTTTTTTTGCTGTGTTCTGGTTTGGTTTTAGGTCTTTCTCCACCAGCTTACGCTGCTTTCCAAACAGCAGCTGTGATTCCAGCAGAAGCAGCGCTTTACCAGCCTCAAGCCCTCTTGCCAGCCACCAGAACTCCCCAGGCCTCTGCAGCTGCTCCACCAACTGTTACCTACTACCCAGCTCAGGCTGCTCAGCTCTATATGAATTACACAGCTTACTACCCCAGGTAACCACCAGACTTAGCTGCTTCTCTTGACGTTTCATCTCGGTGGAGCAGGCAACTGTGGGGTCATCTGTGAACAGCTTTTAAATTTCTACTTCTGGTGTAAAAATGATCCTGGGAAGCTGGTGGTCACCAGCAGAGGCAGTAGCCATTTTAACCCATTCTCTGTGGCCGTGTAATGAAGTTCAGCTTTTCTATAGGTTCTGTTTGAATCTGGCGATAATGTTAGTCTAATATTTAACAAGTGTGTTTGGCATTGGGGTAATGTCATCAGGGTGGTTCTATTTCTTGGCCAAACGAGAAGCTGTGTCAATACATGCCTCTATCCTCATCCCTTAGTTTGGTCTTGTGTGTGCGATACTGTTCCCATACTGAAAACCTCGTCATAGGTGTGTACTAGGTTTGATATATCAGCGAGACCAAAGAGCACTTTACGTGTGTAAGCAAAGCACATGATCTCTGCCTTTTCCCTTCTCACACGTGGTATCAACATGGCTCATTGAACTCTGGTACTTGGCTCTGTGAGGAAATAGCTTGTTCATTGACAGTTCCTAGGCTTGTGACACACTGGCCTGAGTACCTGGTGAATTGTGACAGGCCCTGACCAGAGATGCTACTTTTTTTTACTCACTGTTTTGTGCCTCAGAAGTACTAGATTTGGGCCCTTGCCTGTTTTTCCATACTGTGATTCCACCCCCCACCCCCTGCTTCGTGGTTTCGTTGATGATCTTAGAACAAGTCATCTGTAGCTACTTATTTTTCTCCTCCCCTGTGAAATAACAAGTGCCATTCTTTGTCTTCAACTACAAATGTTGTCGTTTTCCTTTCCCTTCCTCCTCTGAAAATAAATTGTCAGATGCTGAAGAGAAATAAAGTCTGTAAAGCAGTCTACATCAGGGCTGCTTGTTTTTCTACGGGCTTATTCTCTCATCTAAATTTTGCGTTTCATCTTTTGCATATTCAGAGTACTAAAACCAGTTATTGGTTTTCATAATCATTTTGCCCTTCCTTCTCTTTCAGTCCTCCAGTATCCCCCACCACGGTGGGGTACATTGCAGCTCCTCCAGGAGCTGTAGCTGCTGCTGCCACTGCCACCCACACTCCGATTCTGCCCCAGCCTGGAGCATTAGTCCGTATGCAGGGCTTGCCATATAACACAGGAATGAAGGAGATACTCAGTTTCTTCCAGGGGTACCAGGTTAGTATGCAGTCCCTCTCCTTGATACTGTGTTTGGACCTCTGAGTAATGATCAGTGGGGATCAAACTGAGCAAGTGAGTGCTTTTGGAGGTTGCTGAACAAGTGTGCAAGCTCAATTTTGTACATTTAACGGGCAGACCGAAGTGTAATATACGATTTGCCTTCCTTCTTATATCATAAGCATGTCCTGATTTGAAAGCAGTGATTTAAGTGTCTAGGCGTTAGGGTTTGAGTTTGGAAAGGGAGAAGGCACAGAGCGCTGGTGTGAGTGGGGCTGTGAAGGGGCTGCCAGACGAAGGTGGTGAGGGCTCTCGGTCCTGGCCACTTTTTGGTGGGATCCTTAGGTAGGGCCAGTGTTTTGACCTTCAAGGCTTAAGTGTTTTAAGTCTGCGGAGAGCAAATTTCTAGTACAAAAGGCTGACCTAGGTGTGGTGACTTGCTTGCAAAAGGAGAGAGACAGGTGCCTTTGTCAGATGCTTTTTCAGTGTCTAATTATTTTGGTTACAGGCACGAACATTTTTCACTAAAACAGCATTATGTTGCAGCCTGAAGGAAAACTGTTCCACAAACCATTTTGGGCTGATAGCAAATATTCTATGTGCTATAGGTAACTTCAGTCAGTATATACTGATTCAGTGCTCTAGGTGGGTGTCTACCAGAGGGACATTATGAAAAAAAAAAAAAAAAAAAAAAAAAAGCATCATGTACAAACATGGATTTTTTCCAGCAGCACTAGTTTGGATTCATGGAATGGGTCTTGCCATGTCTTCTGCCTTTCGTCTCAGAAGATACTTTATTTATATCTTGTTTTGTCGTTACATGTTTGCTAAAGGGAAAGATAACTGAATATGGTATATGCTGGTTCTGTGGATAACAGCACTTACACAAATACCGGATCTGCCCTTTTGGTACTACTCAGAAGCCCTGACTTAAAAATCCTCTTGGTGGGTCTCAAGCCACTGTTCTAGTGATGTGTGAAAAGATGACAATTTTTGAGTGTATGTCCTTCAAAATTCTGTTAAGTTGGATAATGGTGATACTGCTGAAGGGTAAGAGGCAGATGGATTCTTTTTAATGCATAGCAGCAGTTAATGCAAAACTGTGAGGCGTGGTATGTTTTATTTTTTCTTTTTCTTTAGGGTTCTTAAAGGACAATGGGCTTTAATTTATAGAGCAAGATGTCCGCTATGTAAATGAATGTAGACTGAGAACAGATGCTTAAATGTGTACATTCCAGGTTTTGAGTATTTGGAATATACGGTGCTCTACCTATTGTGGCTTCGTTTCAAATGTTACATTTATGTTTGAAAGTAGTTTCGCATACTTGGGTTTTCAGTGGAAAAATTTGAAAGTGTGAATTCTGACAAACATAAAGAAACTAAATGTTGTTGTACGTTAGGGCTTTTTCTTCAACAGATATTTCCAGAGTTCAAACCAAATTCAGTTACTCGTGGCTTTCACGATTTCCAGACAAAGAGAAGTAACTATGCATCTGTTGCTTAGCCATTGATGTATTTTACTTTTTTTCAACTGACTGGGGGTTTTGGTGGATGGATTGCGGGTGTATAAAACCTTAAGTGGGGAAGCCTATTTTCCAAATTGAAATTCAGCTAGAAGTGTAAGTGCACCATTGAAAAATGTGACCTGAACCTGTCTGTGCATGGAACAGGTCAGTAACAATGTCTGCTAGCTCTTGTCTTCCACTAAATCTTCAGTGTAGTGAATCTGGACTTCAGGTCTGGTGCCGAATTTGCCTTTTTCCTTGTTTCTGCTTTAGAGAGCAGTTAATAGTGTTTGTATTGCACAATTAAATGTTTCAAATTAATAGAAATTTTGCCACAAGGTGAAAACCATGTTCTTCTGTTGCAACCTCCTGTCATCATCAGTTACTGTTATTAAATTGGTCACCTCTTTGATTTCTTTAGAAGATGTTGTCCAAATGAGATCGGGTTCAGTATCTTATAAAGGAGCCAAGGAATTATTTTGAATTGTTCTTGGAATCCCGCATGTGGTAATGCTAGTTTATACTCAATCATTCCTTTAGGGGAAAAAAAGAGGTGGTGACTTAATGTATTGGGACAATATTATGTCTCTGGAGCAATAACTAATCTTTTTTTCTTTTTTTTTTTCCTCCCCTTTCCTTTCTCCTCATGTTATTTTTTGTTTGTTTGTTTTCTGCTGCTGCCCAAGGATTTATTGCACGATGCTTCTGCTCGTTTATAAAGTGAGCCCCCAAAAATTGTCAGTGGTTTGGGCATGGTTTTAATCTCTGTGTAACTAATTGATGTTGGTATTCTGGGAACCAGATCGGAGATGCTGAGATTGAAGGGTGATTTTTGTCTTTGTATGTCATTGTGTGAAAGGAACAGGTTTTAAGTTTTAGTTCTTGCTTTATTCTCTTCTGTTTTCTTCCTTCAGTCTTCATGGGCTCTGGATATTGCATGTATGCACATGTTGCTACTTAAGTGAAAGCACCTTTCATACCAGACCTGCCTCTTAAGAGATAGACTGCTTATCATGGGCTTCAACAAGCTGGTCTCAACATCAGTACATGCTTCTAATAAAAAATAATGTAAAAATTTGCAGGTCAGCATTTGGATTTAGTATTATCAACACTAGCCTCTTGTTTAGTGGTTCAGCAGCTTGATTTCTTCTTGTAGTCCTGCTTTCTTGCTTTTATTGCTGAAAATTCCCTCCAGCTTGCATATTTAGTGTATGTTACATTAAACAATCTTGAAAAACCTGTGAAGAATTTTAATAGTAAGTCTTGGAGATGGGTAACTTTCCACATCACCTTTCTGTATAATACTGTAGTGTACTGTAATCTTCAAAAGAGCTAATATTAGTACCCTTCGATTTAGTAAGTAATCCACATCAAACTGCTTTTTAGTTGTATTGTAATGCAACAGGACTATTGATTTGACTGCAGTCATATACTGGCTACATAGCTAAGGGATGCTTAGGAAAAAAAAAAAAACAACCACCAGCAACAAAATAACCACCCAACAAAACCCAAAACCACCATCACAACAAACCCCACTGTACGATTCGGATAGGACAATGATGACAGTAGTTGCTTTGCCAGATGATGAAACACCAGCTGCTCAGCAGACACTGATCTTTGGGCATTATGTTGAAGTAAGTGATCTATTGATGTTTACAGGCAGCTTGCCTTATAATTTGAAAAATAAGTGAGTGTGAATTAGGAGGGATCATTTATGTTTCAGATCCTATGAGGAAAAATTTTGAGGAAGAAGTGGTGCAAAAATAGTAATGGCAAAGGCTTCTCAGTGTTACTTTAGGCCATCACTGTACAGTTGTAGAAGCAGTGAGAGTAATCAAGTAAATAAGGAACAGGTGTAGTATTTGGGTGATGAATTTGTGATGTTGTTTGTGCGTATCAGAACAATTTTTTTCAATAAAAGGTGTTTTCCTTTATTGGATAAATCCTCTGTGGATTTTACTCTTTAGCCACTAAATAAATCGATAAGAAATATTTCTACTTTTCAAATAATGACTTTTTTTTTTTAGTCACATGAGAATTTAGTTTTATTGCTAACATGGACAGAGTTGATATTCTGTGTTAGGTTTATGTTACGTTAAGTTCTCTTAACAAGAACTGTTAGGTTTATGTACAAGTGGATGCAATTTAACTCTGCTCGTGGTCTTAGCTGACCAAAAGCTGGCTCACAACTGTTATCTTGCTGGGATTCACCATGCATTTAGTAGTAGTTGCCCAGTTTCTTGGAGGCTGGCATGAATGTAAAGTGAGCTCACAGCTGCCTGAAAAAGACCATGTGGATTAGTTCTTAGAAAGCAGCTATTGCTTTCTAAAGCTTGCTATTTAGATGCATATTTAATTCAGGACTAGTTAAAAAAGTAAACTAGGTGAAGACTACAATTTAGGCACTACAGTCACCATATGAGCTTTATTGAAAGCCTCCTGAATTTGCTGAAAAAGGCTAGGGTGGAAATGTAGGGACTTCTTTGCGTACACGTTTTTATGTAGGAGAAGCTTAAAATAACTGCTATTCTTTAAATCTGCACTGGGCTTAGGTGCCTTTTATCTGCAGCTAAAAAGAGCTTTTGCAGTATATTAATCCTCCATGTCTTCAGAGACCCAGAATTCAAGGCTTGTCATTGCGGGGGGAGGAGGGTGGCCTGTGCTTAAAACAGTAATAAGGAAGCGAAGGGGAGTGGATGGATGGCTAAATTCCAAGGGCATTAACAACATTTCTGCCTTGTATCAGGACAGCGGCCTTCATTGTTACTGACTTTTTAGGGATTAGTTTTTTTTTTCTCTGAAATGCACGCTTGAACAAAGAAGTATTCTCTATTTCCTATGGGTTCCTTTTGAAATCTGATGCTTCATAGTCTGAGAGGGATGCCCCATCCTCTCTGTGCCAATCCTAGGCATAGCACCTTCTGAAGGGAAGGGAAAGAAGATGTGATAGAGGAAGAATTCCCTATTACTGGTATTTGAAGTCATCTGGCAACATAGATGTTACTATATGTTCACCCCCACGGACTTGGAATAGACTATGCTGTTTGTTTTGCTTTATTTCTCAGTTTATCTTCCAGCTGGAAATGTTGCCTGTGTGGTGAAAGCATCTGTGAGACTGGGTGTAGTAAATTAGTGGTTACTGTTTCTGTCTGTTGCCTCCCCTGCTTGAAGCAAGAGACTAAGCGGCACCATCTTCAAGCTGTATTCTTGGGAACAGACGTTACGTGTTTCACGATCTGTGCCACAGAGCACTCAGGTGGTTGCCGGTGCTTGTATCGGTGCTCTTTTAAGGTACAATTGCTGTGCTGCAGTGGCAAAGTGGGTTCAGGGTAATTTTTCCTGACTCTTGTGCCAAAGGTTACAGTTACCTAGTCATTAAATTGGGTTCTGCCTTCCAGACTTACTATATCTAGACCTTTTTCCAAAGCCTGAGAGATACATTTCTTCCTTTTGGGAACTGTTCTGTGACAGAGTTTATCAGTAGTTTAGGCTAGAATTACAGCTGCAGTCCTGAAGAAACAGGCAGTTTTGCCTATGATTTATTGCTTTCCAGGTGGGAACTAATTTCAGCTTTCATTTCCCTCCCTTTTTTTTTTTCCCAGTTGGGGCATGTCCAAATATCCTTTCTAATTCTAATTGTGGTTTTAGCAGTGTTTGGGTTTTTTCCCTAGATTGCTTTGCATATGCTGTTTTAGACTTTGAATGTCCACTGTAGGAACTACAAAAATGAAATGGAAGTCAATGTCTCGCTGGTTAGTGACCTGGTTAAAATCTCTGCACAGTTTGAGAGTCCCATATTTCTCTCAATGCAGCAGGTATTCCTGAAAGAAGTAAAATGTACAAGGAGAGAGTGTAGTATATCTCCTTTATTAACCAGTTTGTGTCTGATTCATATAATTCTGAAAAGTTTTGCACTGCAGTAAGCGTAGCAGATAGCCCGTCGGGGAGATGCTACCATACCGGAGGTAATTTTTGGTTAGAAATGGCCATCTCTCTTAGGAGAGAGGAGTTACTGTTATTCAATATACATCTGTCATTTATGTTATAATGTAGTTTACATAATATGTTATCTAATATTATAAGCGTTATTTTATATAGAAGTTGAAATATCTCTGCCATTTCAAATGTTAATACCTAGAAAGGTATTTACCTTATGCATGTAAGGTGAGCTGCTGATTCTGTAAAGAAGCAACATGTCCTTCAGGAAACATCATTTTGCCGTTGTTAACAGACATGTCTTAAGCTATAAAAGTCCCCGCTTTTATAGCTTAAGATATACCTTAACAACAAGAAGAATGTAGGGAACAGGAAACACCATTCTTCACTATGCAGAGCAATCTCTGTTCCAGTCCGCTGTGGTTTTTCCCCTGGTGTGTATGCATATTCTTGTTGCCATCTTGCAGCCTGCCATGGAGCTAATTGTTGACCCCAGGATCTTGTTTAGTAAACACTTGCAAGGTTCTGTTTTGCTTCCTTCTCCTGGGTTAGATTCTAAATGCAAACATTATCCCATACCTAGTTTCCATCTTTCTTTATCCTAGCTCCCATCTCTGATCACTGGAAGAAGTCAGTGTAGGACTGGAGCACGTGCTGAGAAGCATACCTTGATGCTCTTCAGTCTGAGGCTGACTTTTCTAATGGAGCTCTTAATTTAACACTGGTGTTCTGTGCGGCCTTCCTTACTAGGCTAAGCTAGGCTTCTCGATTGCTGCTTCAAGGGGGAAGGAGAAATCGCTCTATTGTCTGTATTTACTTCTGCATTCTCCTTCAGTTATTCTAGGAAACGGATCTTGCCTGTTAATCATCTATGAGCGTGTGAGTAGCCAATTTAAAAGGATGAGATGAAAGAAGACTTTGATAGAGATTGTATTTCATAGATTGTCATTGCTTAAAAAGCAGGATTTGCCACTGTGTCCTTCCAGTAGGCCGCTATATTCTGCTGCTGCTGTTGATATACTCAGAGTAAGCGGAAACCCCTGGGTGAGGAAGATTCACAGAATCTTTTGGGTTGGAAGGGAAGCCCAACCCCCTAAGAGCTGGGAGCTCAAAGGTAGGAGAGGAGAAGGCAGCAGCTCTGAGGAAAGTCTGTATTTCAGTTCAGAGAAGCAAGGAAGGTGGGAATGAGATGATAGTAGGATAAGGGGAGGGTAGCAGAGACACAGTGAGGTCTGTTTTTAATTTCATTTCACTTAAATTTAAAGGTATTGCGGTATTTGGTAACTTTTTACCAGTTACTTGGGCATTAAGGGTAGGTATTTGAAAACGCTACTTCAAGTTTCATATTATCTTGGTATGGCCGTACTGTGTCAGGTCTCAGTAATACTTACACTGGAAACAAACTGCTAGAACCTAGCTCAGTGAACTTGCAACTGGTTATATTGGGAGGTTACATCACTAGGTGGTGGTTTTGAGATCTAAATGGAAGCAGAAGTGGGCCTACTGCATTGCAGGTGAAGCTAGCAAAACTGTATTTCCGTTCTGAGCAATGAGTTTACAGGTTTACCCTTGGCTTTACATTGTCTGATGTGGTTGGATCATTTTGTTTTGTTCTTCTGGGTTTCTGAAATACAGACAGAATCAGAAGTATTTGGGAACTTCCTCAGACAGGTTACGGTAGTTTCCATTTCATTCACAGGGAATAAGACTGACTCCATTTTATTTCCTAGCTTGGTTTGCAGTACTACTTTTTGAAATCTGTAAGTCTGAAGAATTTACTGTTCCACAACTTCCGTTTTAATTAACTGCAGTCTCTCAACCTATCTTTCTTGCGATTTAAAGTTGCTTCTGTTGCTAGGTATTTTGATCTATCTTTCTTTCCCTCTTTCTTTCTTTAGGCCTAGGTCTAAGCTCTGACAACTTTGACGTTTCTGTCCGGGATAGTTTTCCCACTTTCATGTTTTCCACATTGTTCATGTTTCAGGTGTAACCTTTTAAACACTGTCCCTCACAAGAGACGATAGATCTTTACCTGCTGTACATCTACTGATAATCTAAAGTATGTACTATCTTGAGACATTCCTTCCAAAGAGTAAATGTACATTTTGTAGATTTGTTTCAAGGGCAGGTCTGGGAACTGATAAATCTAATATTTGCACGGTCTGGTTGCCCTGGCAGAGACTATCTAGAACACACTTCTTATATTTGTCTTTTACTTAATGGCATGGGTCTAGATGTGAAGGTGGCTAGAATTCAGTAGTAAAAATTCTGGGAGGTTCTCTTCTTTTATGTTCTCTGGGCTCTTGGTTGTTGTTCTTTGTGGAAGGTGTATACTGTGATGGTTGGTTTTTTTCTTTTCAACTTCACTTTGGATGGATACCATGTGTCCTGTATGCCCAAATATAATACCTTTTTCTCCCTAAGCTGGCAGGAGACTTTTTGTATTATAGAAATTTCCAAAGGAAGGCAGCATAGTATGTCTACGTTGTGTGCGTTTGGCAATCCTCTAAAATGTTAGTGCAAACCAGACAATTTCTGGGGACATAGGAAGCTCTTCTTGCCACTGAAAGGATATTCTATAATGTGGGTTATGCTAAACATTTTGTCTTCTGGATTACAGGAGCCACTCCGGTAGTCTTTGTAGCATGTGCAAGAATGCTCGGTCCCTTTCCAGGATATGTAATTTGGATAGATTATGAGACAAACACAAAACCATGTTCATATTCCCCAAAATCTGTTTTCTGACTACAGATTTCATATTTGTACCAGGCCCTCCAATAGTGTGCATGATTAGTGTTCAGATTCAGGATCTCAAATATTTCTTAGATCTAATCTAATCCACGTGTGGGTTTTTTTTCTTTTAATTTATTGGTGTGACTGTACTGTAGAGTCACTATTCTTGTTTTAGTGTTCTTCTACTACAAATCTATCATGACGCAGTTACACTGTGTAGTTTATTTCTGTTTCCTATGTGGAAATATACTATACTGGTATAAATGCTATTTTATCTTTTAAGTGTATTCATGCCAGGACATGGATTTTTCTTTAACTACCTTGGTGTAGTCTGTGTAAGTGTTATATGCAGCTAAAGTGTTTATCACTCTACCCTAGAGAAGCTGCAGTTTGTTTCCATGACTACATAGAAAAATCTGAATGAGATCCATATAATTCTTCGAATCCCCCACTTCAATATGCATGCTGGAAGATGCTCATTTGTCCCAGTGCGAGCCATTACTGGAAACACGATTATGCAAACTTAAGAGTTTTGTTACCTAATGCTCTGTCTCATGAGGAGAAGGAAAAAAGGAACACTTCATGGTCTGAACTATTCCCCTTCCTTGATAAGGAACAGTTCAAATACATAGTTTGGAATATTCCCCACATGTGTTTACTTTAAATCTATTTCTAGAACCAGTAATGCAGTTAATGTATTTTTATCTTGCATAAAAATAGTATCTGTCAAATTCACTGTCTCCTGCCAGTTGTTATAGCTGATGCTCTTAATTATGGTTGCAAATGATCGTCTGTGTGGCTTGCTGTACCAGAACTGTTCCTTCTCTTGCTGATTATCATATATCACACTTGTACTGTAGTATGCACCTGATGACTACAATGGCCTTATTCAGCTGAGTGATCAAACAAGGAGTGTGTTACAAGCACCGAAAGAGTGGGTCTGTTTGTAACTCTTTGTAACTTCTGAAGAAGGTAAGATGCGAATGGCAGAAACTGGGTCTCCAGTGGTGAGTGGGAGGGGAAAGAAGGGCTTGGCGATACAACTTTTCGCTTATGGCTTTTTCCCTTTCGTTTGCCTTGGGATCCTTGCTTTAAGCTTTCTGCTTATGTCCCGCTAAAAAAAATAATAAATCAAGTAACCTGCGGAAACAGGCTGATTATGATCTGTAGTTGATGGGATGGTAGTGGTGGAGGTAGTGTGATTGCCTGGTTCTGCTCAGATGGTGTGTTAAACTTCCAGTAGTTTATTTGTGCTTGTTTCTCATGTGAAGCTTTCTGTTGAATATCTTATTTAGCATAGCAGTAGAAGGTGATTTATTTATTTATTTATTTATTTATTTATTTATTTCCCCCCTGATGTGGCTACAAAGCGCACACAAATGTGTGTGCAAAAACCCTCAAACTTCTGGCTTTCTCTTTCCTGCATCATATAGCTGCCTGGAAATTAATTTCTATGCATCTTGATGTCCCTAATGCAATGTGAACTACTACACTTTCCTTTTTTTTAGGAGAGGGGTTTTTTTTGTATAGTGGCTTTTAAATGCAACTAACTAAATTTGTTAATAGTAAACTTCCCTGCATTTTTGGCACTAACACATAATTCCTAAAGAAATTTTGTTGTGACCTGCATGCTGCATGAAGCTCGTGACGTCCCAATACTATTGGATTCCATGCAAAATGCTACTGATTAGCTACTATGGTTTTTTCCTCCTGATATATATACACACACAAAAAAAACCTCAATACAAAAGATGGCAATCAAATACTGTGCCTTGATGGAATCATCTTCATAGATAATGAAGATCAGCTCACATAACGGATCTGAAAACAACTGAGCTGATGTTTGATTTCTCATGATACTGTTAGATCTGCTAGGGACAAGATAGACTAGAGGCTGTGTGGCCTGGCAGTGTGCAGAACACCCGTTATTACTCTGAATATTTCCATATTTATGTGACCTTGGACAATCCGTTTGGCACTCTCCTTTTACCCAGATTAACTGGAAAACCAGATCAGCAATATGATTCTACTATGTGTGAGATGGAAAGAGTCTCTGACTAGAAAATAATCCACAGAGTAGCACATCCTGAATTTTAAGCAGTCCAGAGTGGTATCTTACAGACCACTTTTTTTTTTTTAGAATAAAAATTCCAGAAAAAAAAATTGTATGGATTTGAATCTATATTTCAAATAATATATGTACATAAATAAAATATGTTTCTACCTATAAATCTATATAAATATGAACGTAAAACTAGCGTGCCTTAACATAAAATGGAAGGGTTTTATTTAATTCTTTTAATTAAATTGCTCGCAGAATGTGTAGACTTCTCTGCTAACCTTCTATGCAACTCTTATAACATGGATTTCCAGAGCCTTACATTGATATTACACCGATGCTGCTATTTAAACTACGTCTTAAAGCTTTCCGCTTCGCTCCCTGTGTGTTTTCAGCTGACTCTGAACAGCAATATTAAACTTACATTTGGGACTGGTGGGAAATGACTTGGTCCCATATGGATTAATAGCAAAGAGCTGGTCTAGAGCAGACCGGCTTTTAGCTCAGATTTGCGGCTCAACCCAAACTGTGCACAGTGGTGTTCTGAAATAAACCACGATCACTTCCAAACCTGAACTGGGCTTCAGACATGATGGTTTTTATTTGTCTTTGAATTTGTTTCTGCATGCTATTTCTTGATTAAAATCGGTTCTGCAAGAAGAAATTATATGAAGTCTGTACTAACTGTCTTATACGTGCTTTTAGTTTCTGAAGTGTACTGTTGCTTATTTCTTAAAAATACTACTGCCTATTAAGTGCTTGGGTGAGTGAAGCTCTGGAATGTACTTGCTTTATTTCCATATGTTTGCATGTAAAGCTGATCAGAAACTGCTACTGGTAATAACTGAGAAGTCTGACATTTCTTGTCATATACCAGGCACGCATAAATTCTACAAAAAGTGAAACCCTCAAATAATTTAACCTTTTATAAACTCATGAGGATGACTTAAATCACGTGATCTTAGCCGGAGTTGGGTTAACACCTATAAAACTAGTTGGTTTTCCACCATAGGCCATATGTTTTGTCTGGCACCGATTTCTCCAACAAACAAGCTTTGTATGCTGAGCTTTTGATCCCTCAACCTTTGGTTTTGAAACTTCACTGAGATCCATTTCTATGCAAAAAACGGGTCCTCCAAACTTAGTTTGGAAATAATTCGAGCATGTTATGGGAAATGGCTGGGGTACCATAGGGCGGACGGATGTCTGCTTTAAACTCGGCATTTTGGAACTGTCCTTTAAGAATTCATAAGGGCAAACACACTCCAAAGTAAATCGGCTCCAACTACTAAATAATCTCATTTGCTAGCCTGCTTTTTTCTTAGCCTTGTTAAAATTACAATAAACATTTAATTCAGTTGGACTGCAACAAACTCGTTTGGCTGAACAATCTCTCTTGCACTGCATGCCTGTATTAATTTCAGCTCGTCCTCCCAACACAGAACTCTCGTACAACTCTATCATTTTTTATTTTTTTTTCTTTTAAGCTTTGCATGGGAGTATTCATATGCCTTGTAGCCTTTGTCACTTGGCCAGTAGTCCACATACTACAAGAATTATTCACTGAATGCATGGACTTTCTGGCTCCCTTTATCCTTTATTAACGTCTAAGTCTTTGTTTTCTTATCAACCTTTAACCTGAATTATTTCTTTAGCAAAATCTTTGCATGGAATCATGTCTACATCATTCTGTTCAGCACACCAGCAGAATAAGAGCTGCTGCTGTTCAGCAAGGTAAAAGCTGAATTCTTTTAATCTTCGGTCCCTTCTCCTTACTATTATCACATCCAGAATCTTTTTGCCACAGACACAGGAGTGGAGTGAACCAGATAGATGCACAGCATTAAAAACTGCATTTCTGAGCGTGTTCTGTGGTCTTAATAGTTTTTGTTCTTTTGTCTTCTTGCACCATTGCAGCTCCAAGCAGATTCCATCCTCGTGCTTTACAACTTTAGTGGCCAGCCCAGTGGAGAGGCATTGGTGACTTTTCCAAGCCTGGAACTAGCTAAGAAAGCAGTGGCTGAGAAAAACGGACAGCTCCTGGGAGGCCGCTATGTAGAACTGTACCTGGTCTGACTTAAACACTCTCTGGGGGATGGGGAAGGAATGGTGCACTAAACACCGTGCCTTTGCAAAATGTGTCTTCCCTTGCCACCCAGGCAGCAGCAAATGTGCCTTTTCAGCATGATATGTTGGAATGTAGAGCGGTACATGTCCTGTATTTAATTTGAAAAATGGCATATCCTATGCCAAAGATAAAGTGAAACCAAAAATCATGTAGTTAATTTCCTTAATTTCTCATGTACTTGTTTAAAAATAAGCAAACTCGCTCCTGGCATCTGGTTAATTCTGAAGACAATCTAATAGCACTTCAGCTATCTCAGTCATGGGAGAAACCTGTTCAGTAGCAATTGAAGTGGAAAGCCAAGCTTGAGTCATTCAGATTCTTTGTTTAGTTTTTAAGAGTTTACACTTGACTAAGTGTCTGGTTGTTGTAGAGTTTAAATGTCTTTAGAAAGGTCTTCTGGAATGCATAGCTTTCCCTCTTTGAAGTGTAGATCATATTGATTTGTTTTGTTTTGTTCTTGACTAGAAAATATCAGGATGCTGGACCCCAAATGCAATTGTACTTTCTCATGTTTTCATTATACGTTGTTTTGCAAAAGCCATATTTGTCTTTCTTACCAATGTACTGCTGCCAACAATGTAAAGCAAAAAAATAAAACCAGCAAAACCAGAAAAATCTTCCCTGCCCACCCATAACTCCCTGCCCCAGCCCCAACTTTTAATCTCTACATGACAAAAATGGCACATAAACCTGAGTACTAATAAGTTATATTTTTTTATTTAAGCATAATAGCTTTCAGATACTGTATTAAAGATTTTGCTCTAGTTTATGTGCATGCAATTTGTTTACATCTTTAACTACTTTATTTGTATATTATGAAACAAGATATGTGGAAATTAAATCCTCTAGTGCATGCTTTTTTCTTTCCCCGTGTGTGTATATATATAAGCTAGAAGAAGTACTTTTATGTCATGTAGCATGTGTTTAAAAAAAGACATCTGCTGTAGAAGCACTAAATGACTTTGTTTTTACTGTGCCTTACTTCAAAACCATTCCAAGTGCAATACCAGCAGAGCAAAATGTTATGAATCCTGTTGTGACATGTTCACGGATGTCTGAATTGATCTTTTTTTGTTAGTGTACAATTTGAGTTGTACTTAAAAGAACTGAATGATGTATGCTTCTTTATATTACAACAAATTAAAGAGATGCTTAATGATGCATATTGGCTTTTGAAAGTTACTTATGCTATGTTTTAATGTTTTCTATGGGGCATCATTCTCTGATAACCTTTTGTTCATTTATCTTTCTCTTAGGTTTAGGTAAGCCTATGTGCCTTGCGAGATCAATGTGATTTTTTTTTTTTTTTTTTCCCCCTCTTCCCTACCCCCTCTCCCCCTTTCTTTTTTGTACGTGCTGCTAAGCCAGAAATAAGCATGATACACACTTCACTTGTAGCGGAACACATGTTAGACAATGTGATGCAACTGTTGACACGCTTAGTTCACTTGTTCTGGTGCTAGAGGAAACAAAGTATTGAACTTGAAATTGTGTTCATGTTTGGATTTAATTGCCCTAATGGGTCACTAGCTTTTCTGCGCAACTCAAAATGCTATGTCTATGTCACTATCTAGCCAGACAACCTTTCTGTAGTAAAAATGGAGGAAGGGAGGGTGGGCATCATATAAAGATAATAAGGTTTGTTTCTTTCCAGTCAAAAGCATCACAGTGCCAGATGCCATTTCATTGTTAAAACCTCCTAACCAAAGTTTTATCACAATCAGGTGGGACTGGAGGGAAGCTTTTCCATTATTTTAAAGTGGGACTCTTTACATTAGTATGTTTCCAAGATTTGTCTTGGTGAAATCTATGGAAATCTGAGTTTTAAAGTAATTTGAATACTAGAGAGGACTGCATCATTACAATTAACATTCTCATTGTGCCTTTGAGGAGAATGCTTTCCTCCCTTTAAATATTTTGGGAAGCTCCAGCCTGAGCAATGCAGTACCTATGCCATGTAGCTACTACCTGTCCATTTATTACCCTTACATTCTGTCATGGTCCAGATGGTCACATCTTGTCTCAAATGATGGCAAAGCTATAACCGTCTTGTTTTTCTCATCATAATCTGTACGGAACTTGTGGTTTTCTGTTAACAAAAGTGATGTTTAACCTAGTGAAAGGTCCTAGTCTTTTTACAGCTCCTGTTACTGCTTACATGTGCTCTTGGCCCTCCTTGGCAGGTGGGACAAGCTCAGCCAGGGCTGGAATGGAGCTCCTCAGCAAAGGCATCAGCTGTGTTTGAGGTGTATGCATTCCCTTTACGCTTCTACACTTTCACGTCAACAATGATTGCCATTTAGGTGCATTCCCATGCTAGCATGAACTGAAACGATGAACAGACTGTGGTACCTGCAAGGTCTGGGCCTAACTATGTGTTAAAGTAGAGGCTTAGCTCTCGCCAGCTGCAGCTTTAATCCCTCTCTCCTGTGAGATGGTGGCAACAAGTCCCAGAAATCAAATTCAGCTGTTCCAGGCTGGGTGTTTGGTTTGTATAGAACTTAACAGGGGCTTTCTTGTGAGTAGAGAGCATTTTTCTTTTTTTAGAAGTTGCCTGTGCAAAGGGGTGCAGGGGTGGTGACAGCACCCTGGTTCAGCTGGAGCCCCCCACGGAGCCCTGACTGCTGGCCAGGCCAGCGGCTGCTCTTCCTCTGAACCGCTCTGTGGTCTTGTCTAAAAGCATGAAAGAAAATTACAGTAAAAGCCTGAACAGTGGAATAGCTCAGTTCAATGCATATTGCTCCGGTATTAAGAGAAAACAGGGCGCCAAGGGAGGCCGGGGCGCGGCCGCGGGAGGGCCAGGGCAGGCCCGGCCGTTGCTCCCCTCAGGCCGGTGGCGGGAGAGCTCCCCTCGGGGCCGGTGGCGGGAGAGCTCCCCTCGGGGCCGGTGGCGGGAGAGCTCCCCTCAGGCGGGTGGCTCCCCTCAGGCGGGTGGCGGGAGAGCTCCCCTCGGGGCCGGTGGCGGGAGAGCTCCCCTCAGGCGGGTGGCGGGAGAGCTCCCCTCAGGCGGGTGGCTCCCCGCAGGGCAGGTGGCTGGCGAGCGGGCCGCCGCTGGCCTGTGGCCCTTGGCCACCATAACAACGAGGCGGGCCCGGCTGCAGGGCTGGCGGGGCAGGGGCCCGGGGAGGCCGCGTCTCCCCGCCATGTCGGAGGTGCCAGCCACCCGATACACCTGACGGCAAGCAGGTTATTTCCCCACAGCCGCTTGTACAGGCAGACTGCGTTTGCAGGTGGCATTTGCAGCTGAAGCGAGAGGTTAATCAAATCCCCCATAATCAAGCCGTGCGGCCCAGCTGTGAGGGACAGGGCTGTGGTAGCAAGCCTGTTTCAGACGCTGGAGGCTTCAGGTATAGCAAGTAACTTGTGGAAGTTAAAGTGTTTAATTTATACCTTACCCACGCTTCTAGCAGCAGTGTGCACCGGTCGTACCGTCCGCTGGGAGCTGCTTACCTGCAGTTTGGCAGCAGAGGCCTCACTGGAGCCTTCAGATCCAGGAGTTCTTCACAAATGGAACCTAAACACTTGCTTCACGCACCTTTGAATGATGGCTCACTGCACTGGAGAAGGCTGGGAACTTGGGGTAGGACCTAAGTGTATTTTTTTTCTCTTTGATGTTTGCATTTATTCCTTGCATTTGAACTTTTAGACCATGCTGTGTTGTGGAAGCCTTATGAAAGGCATTGCTGTCTTTACATGCATGTGGATTAATGGAGCAAGAAAAACAAGGGCAGAAAGTGTGAAGTTTTAACTGTTTCACCAAAGTAGAGGTGAAGTTTGGGAAAGAACTGTGGTTTGACTGTTGCTGTTGTTACAGAAAGGGTCCTCAGGCTCTGTCATCAGCCACAAAACTTGTTTCTCAAAAAGGAGCTTACTCTGTGCTCACAACCAGCAAGATGCCTTACCTGTGCTTGTATTGCCGTATTATATAATTGGAGAACAGAATTAGCCTTGTTTATATTTTGTCTCTTAGTCTTACGCTTCTCACGGTGCTAGTTTGGAGATGATACCTGCACTCATGTGGTTCTGCTCCCATTCTCTTGATACTGACAGTTTTACCTAGAAATTATTTATACGTTGGTTGGTCCCATGTGGTGTACCTCCCCAGGTTAGAGAGAAGATAGTTGATTCTTAGTACTTTTGGTTGAGGTGGGGTGAGACTGAAGAGTCTGACATGGCCAATCTGTATTTTAATAGTTGCAGCTGTGCTTCCAGATCAGGTGTTTTGCGTTGGAATTTCTTTTGCAGAGCAGACTCACAGGCATATAAGTTTTGCTTGTTTATGTGAACAAAGATATTTTCAACAAACTTCTATTAGTGAAACACAGTGCCTGATTTTTTTAAAAGAAAAAAACCAACCTTTAAACACCTTTATTTTTTAAATAGTATTTGTTTCATTTCAGTCAGTTAAAATGAGTCACAAGGCTTACTGTTTGACCAGTTGCATCCTGTTTTGCATAGATCTGTATTTGACAAAATCTGTGGTCATGAATTTTGAATCTACTGCTTACAGTATCTTCTAAAAGCTGTTTGCATCTAAAGATAGCCTGAAACTTTTTAAAGCAAAAAACTCTTCTGATACGTGGCAAGATTTGTCTGTAGTAAATTTAAAATTATTCCTTTTTAAATTTACTTGTTATATGGATTTTTAGAAACAAACCCCAAATAAACCAGAGGCCTGATTTTATTTTTTTTTCCTTTTTTGTTTTTATATAATCAGTCAGGTGAGGGCCACTGTATTATTTAGGTAGATATGCAGTTGGAAACATAAATATTCAAATGAAGATGATGGCGTGTTAATCTAGACTTGCCAGTTGCCATTTCTTATATTGGTGTGTTATTATATGCCTTTTTCATTTTACTTTATATACTTAATGTTTTTTTCCAAAATATCTGGTTATTTGATGTTGCTTTATGTGTGTTTGCTGATAATAAAAAGGAGAGTTTAAATAAAATGCCTTTCCTTCTGTAAATATTACTAAAGTACTGTTCTAATTTTGTCTATTTAATGTTTAGCTGTGTCTTTGGAAGAATATCTTTTGTTGTGTTTTTTGTGGGTTTTTTTTGGTTTTGCTTTTTTCCCCTGTTTTTTAGCAATCTTTATTTAGTGGCAGGAGTAGGAGTTCTTATGTTTGTCAGGAGGATCAGTGGAATTTTAGTTTGGTATTGGAATTCTGTGAAACGGTTGGTTTGGTGCTCACCTACTCACGCTGATCTTTGCTACCAGTAGATGTCCCTTGTTGACCAGGGTTTGCAAGCAGTGTATTTGCAATACAAATGCTTGGAGGCCTGTGAGTTTCCTTGTTAGCAACTGCAGTAGAAGCTCCTTTATACAAATGTCAGTAAATAATCTGGTGTCTCTTAGTCTAAAAATCGGAGGTCGTTGTGTTTCCCATAAAACAGTTGAATTTTTTATTTTGTTCTTGTTTTCCTATATTAAATGTTTTCCATGGAGAGTGGTGTTTTTATTGATATTTGATAGGGTTGCTTTGAAATGTGCAAATTCATTTCAAATTGTGAAGATGACAGCAGTATCTGACTCTACTTACTTGGAAAAATAAACTTTTAAAAACTGCTCTACAAAAAGAAATCATTGAAATATCTAACAGAAATCTGGTGGAAATGGTTGGAAAAAAGGAGCGCTTTAAGTGTGACCCAAATTTGATCATACTGTCACAGAATGTAAGAAACTAAGGGACCAGGATATGAAAGCAAAATGACCCTTTAGTCATCTGGCTTTAAGGAAGAAAAAATGTACACCAATAGCATGAAGTTGAGGGTTTATGACTGATTAGATAGAAAAACCCCTATGATTGCAGCCTAAATTGGACATGTGTTTGATTGCAGTGGCTCTCTGCTCCCAACTCTTAGATCTGAGTGTGGTGTTCGTGCTTTGCTGATTGATTTACTTGCTCTTGGCCTTGCGGTTGCTTCTTGATTTCCTTGTGCGGTATAATGGCCTCAGTATTGGCAGGGTTTCTCTCAAAGAGGTGGTGACTTTCTCAAGCTGCTTGTTCAGCTTCTCGTTGCTGGGGGTTGTAAACTACTGTTAGCAGAGAGCAAATTTGCTGTTCTTGTTGTTTTGAATCCTGTTTCCAGCCTACTCCAGATCCACAGCTGCAGGATATTCCTGGCATGGTGGCCAGATATACAGGGGTGCTGGTACTTGTCCTCCTCCTGATGCTGCCTTTTCAGAGCAGGCTGTGCATATGGCTCAGAGCGCCAGCTAAGAATGAGAAGAACCAGGCTTGACATTTACTTTGTGCTTCTGTCTAAGGCCCATGTCTGATGTTCTGAATCACCCTGTATGTGTTAATTTCCCCTTGTAAAGAAAAAGCCAATTTGTTGGTGTAGGCTTGTTCTCATTTTCAGCCTTTGCCCCATTTCTTGGGTCATTTCCTTTAGTCGTGTTGAGCACTGTCAACTGGCAATCTTCAGAAATTCTCCTTGTAGAGGATCTCGTGCAAGTTAGTCACACAGACTGTAGTGAGCATATAGTATAAAATATCATAAAAAAAAGGGAGGGGTTCTTAGTGTTCAGTATTAGATCTTCTTGTGTTGCTTTGCCCGTTGCCACACTTTGGGACTGCCTCATTTGTTCAAGGGAGAATCCTGTGCAATTAGGAATGACTGGGGGGCCCAGGGAGTTGTATATCAATAGTTCTGCTATGTAAAAAAATCAAAACCACACTCTCACACAACCCTTAACCTTCAAACACATGAGTTGTCTTTGTAGATTTTTGTTGCTTTGAAGCGTTCCCTGTATGGAGTGTCATCATGTTTCCCATACAGTTCAAGAATAAGTAGAGTACCTTTAACTCCTTTAAAATGTGAACGTAGCAATAATAACTATAAGGAAAAATCATTAGCTCCTGAAGTGAAGAGTTTATAAAAGAAACTTGTGTTTCAGTTTTTTTTTTTTAAAAAAAAGCTCATTTGCAAGGTATATTTTTAAGTGAAAGTGTATGAAACAGTAATTTTTTACTTTGGAAGTTCTAGTTTTAAAATGCAGAGGTTTTTCTCTTTCTTTTTTTTTCCTCCTCCTCCTTCCTGTAAGTGTTAAGAGTGTCCATTTTACTCAGGCTTCTGACCCTGGACTAAGAACGTTGAGGTAGCAGAAAATACAAAGGGATGGTTAGAAACAAGTGAGGCTGAGCCAATACCAATACAATAAAAATCCAGACTTATAAGAATGCAACCCACCTTGTGTCAAAAGTCTGGGAACATTCAACAGGGCCTTCTACTGCTTGTAGACCTTCAAGGACATTCTTCCCTTGTTGAGCAATGAGTAAAAATGTGAACAACATGTTGTGTTGCTTTTATTTTGGGAGAGCAGCTTTTACAATAGACCAGATGAATATGCAGTTGTTCAGGTTTATATCAGTTTCTTGCACTGGTCCCTACCTTTTGGCTTGACTCTTACAACATTGTAACTTCTGAAAAATTTTTTGTTGTTGCTGTTTGTTTGTTTTTAATAATCACTTGTTATAAACATTGAATTTTCTCTTTGCTGGGGGTGGGGGAAATGCTAATGTGCTATTGTCATGGGTCACTTGTGTGTGTATATTCCCTTTTAAAATAACTTAGGCTGCTTGAAATTCATGCAAATGTGGCTTTAAAAATATATATTTATGTGCAAAAAGCTTCAAAATCTTTGGCTGCTTTTAAAAGAATATTTTAAAGCATGCAAGAACAAAATGAAGGAAACATTGTTATCTTTCTTATTACCACCATCCACAAGAACACCACCAGAGGTGGAAGGAAACAAGACTGGAATAATTGAGGGGAGGAAGAGTGAAGTGTACAATGGTATTTCAGGGAAGGGGAAACTTACAGGCATTTTCTTCCAGAAGGTCTGAAAATCTGTAGCTTGGTTTGTCGGAAAAGTCCCTCTGATGTGTGCAATGGAGTAGCAGTAAAATTTTGCTTTCTTTGCTACTTGAAGGCTAGCCCTTGTGGGCTTGTCAGGAAGAGCGAGATTTCTTCCTGATGTTTTCTGTGCTGATTCACTGTTGGGGATCTGCCTTCCTAGGTGCCGGTGTGGGCTGCCTTCGTTATGGATGGCAGATACCCAAAGACCTGCTGTGGGAGAAGAGTAAAGGTGTGGTGTAACTGAGTAGCAGAAAGGTAAGCAAGGGGTAGGTGCTTCCTCATCTCTAGTCAGGGCATGAGGGGTTAAGTGAGGAAAGGACAGTTTGAGTCTCATCTTGAATGTAACATCTGTTGCTACAACTTAATCCACTGAATTCTTATTTAAACATGCTCTGAAAATGTGGGTCTCGTTCCCATTGGATTAGGTGTGTCTTTCTTTTGTTTGATGCAATGCAGTCCTTGTGCAATCGTGAATTTTACTGTGAAAATCCACACAAACTACATTGAATATTAATTGTAGTAACAGCATTCATTTAAAATGGCCTTGAAAAGGTCAGGGCTACCTTTTTTGAAAAGTAATGCAGAAACTTAAAAATACAATCACTTTTGCCTAATTTTTACTGATACTGAAGTAATCTGTGCCTGGTGATTAGAAGCTGTAAGATTACTTACAGTGCTGTTTGTTTTGAGTGTGGTATTTACCTCTTAGGTCCTTCTCAAATGACTTACCAGAAGTTAAGTACGTTGTATTCCTGGTGGGATCTGGAGTGCAGGTTAGATGATGATCTGCAGGCTGTAAGTAGATAGATCCTAAACAAGTAGTAAAAAGTTGGTATTGTATCTGGTAGCACTCATGTGAATAACAGACCATTTGTCTTGCTTGTGAGGAGGAAAGGGCTTATAAGGGTGGCGGCGTCCATGTTTTCAGTGAAAAATGATTTCTGCTTGTCTCTAAATTGTAGCTGAGTGAAAAGATTAAAGATATTGTTGACTGAGAGATGTCATGTTGACTGAGCATGTCAGTGGTTTTATTAGAGTAACCTGATCTTGCTTTGTAAGAAGTAAACCCCCAGAAAATAAAGGATTCTGAATTGTGAGGTTGTGGGGATAGTTTTGGAGCTGGTTTGGAAAAGAAAGTAAATTATAATGCCATGGGCCTAGACGCTCCTGACAGCACCACAGAGTCAGTGTGTTAAGAACAGGGGACCTTGTGAATGCAGTGAAGGCAGTGCTGAGTTGGGTTTTGTGGTGGTGGTGGGTTTGGTTTGTTTCCCACCTTGTTCTGTTCACTGGTGCCAGGAGATCATCCAGTTGTCCTTTTATAAAAAGCCACTCTGAGGGACTAGCACAGTGGTATTGTAGTGTAGTAACTCACAACACAACTGAAGGGGGCCTGAAGACCTTCCAACTACAGGGCAAGTTCTGTTTTCATATTGTGGCTTTCAGGCCGTTTGTAATGACTCTGCTATTTTGGGCAGTGGCACAGAGATTAACATCAGTCTCCTAAGGATTTGGAAGGTGGTATGATTTTCTGACCTGTTTTGAACAGGAAAAGCAGGTTGGAAATACGCTGGGGAGGCAATATTAGAGATATTAGCCAATACTGTGGGTAGGATGGGATGAGCTGGAGGCAGAGGACGTTACCACTGGCAGACTGTTCTTGGAGTAATTCTGGATAAGCCAGAAATGGGGCAGTGAAAGTGAGGAGAAACGTCAGTCGAAGCACTTTGTAGATTTAACTAAACCAACTTGGAGCTGAGTAGCTCTGCAACTGCCAGCAACAACAGCCTCAGCAGCACTGAGTGTAGTTATATCAAAAAGCCGGACAAGTAGGGGTGCAGTTAACAGCACAGAGGTCATTCTGCTCCTGTTGCTGGTCTCATGAGCTGCAGTCACAACTGATCATAAAATTATGGTCTGTAGATTTTTGGAGACGACTAAGATAAACCAAAGTGGGGAAAAGGTTGATGGGTGCAACTGCAGTTTGTTCTTTGGACATCTGTCATTGAGCATAAATGAAGATTTGGCCTCCAGATAACAGAAAAGGAAATTGGATTTGAAATCAGAAGGAAGAGCCAAGGAACAGCTTTTCTTATGCCAGCACCTCAGTTTTCATCCCTGTAAAACAAGGCTTATTTAGCAAGAGGGGATGTGTAATATTTGTATTGATGTCAATGTAAAAAGTGCATAACTTTGAGGTATAATTACGGAGCTGGTAATGCAGCAGACGCCCTTGGATCTTAGAACCCTTGAATTGGTGACTCTGGCAATTGAGTCAGAAATTATTCAGGAAAGCTGTTACTGAATCAGAAGAACTTTTGAACTTAATTGTATCTAGCAAGCACAGCATGTCTCTTCAGAAATTCTTCTCATTCCTCTGTATTGTTACCAATTTCAGAAATAGTCAGTTTTGTATTAGCTATAGATACAAAAATTGTGAAGTATACAGGAAAAATATGGTTGCTTGCTGTTTAACAGACTATGCCACTGAAAATTGAAGACTACAAACTCTTTGTGTAATAGGACTTGCATTTTTTCTCAATGCGCAAAACCACTGCCCTCCCTGCCCCCACTTGAATGTTTTTCTCTATTGTTCAGCGTACCCAGGAAAAATAAGATTCTGTGGTTTATAATTAATTTTTATTTTTTACCCACATAAACCATAGGGTGTTTTTGAATTTTCTTATTAAAAACACTCCATCCTTGGTCCCCCCAAATCAACAGCGGAACACTGATACCCGAGAGATTAGTTTTTGAGTACAGTTGTTGATGTAAGTAATGCAGGGTGCTTCGCAGATCCCTGTTGTTCAGATAGCATTGTGACCGAGTAGCTGTGCTGTGCAGAATGGTGAGTAGTATGACAATCTGCTTCACTGGAAGATAAGAATGTTGGAGAAAATACCAGTTATCCTCTCTTCTCTCTTAAATGGGTTCTGCTGATGTGCTTTAGGAGTTACACAATAAAGTTGCATGCTTGCTACCCTTCAGTCACTTCAGATTTCATAGGTTAACCACAAGGTGTTTTTCTTGAATGACAAATCTGAGATCTGAAGCTCAACCTTGCTGCTTCTTCTCTGATGGCAAGGTTTGAAAATAGATAACCATGAATAATATGGAAAATAATCCAAACTTCTCCCTGTCACTGTGGTGGCTTTGCAGTGCTAAAAGGTGTAAAGCACGGTAGGGTGGTTGGTTTGTTTTGAATATGAAAATGGAAGTGGCAACTTATACCAAGGGCGATATAATAAAATCAGTGCAAAAGGAAAGCTTTTGTCCTACTCCTGTATGGTGGACACTTCGTAAACTCTGCATAGCAAGCCTTTTAGATCAAGTTATCTGGTGTGTGATTTTCTTGAATCTTTCTCTGAATGGATTTCACAAGTAGTCTAGGCCAGCAATCTGCCCAAAGTAACAGTCATCTCTGCCCAGGTTTCCTCTGACATTCCCTAAATCTAGACTTGGTTTGTGAAAGGAGTTCATCTGGTTTTGGCTACATTTGAGTACATTTGAAGCATGATGTTGACATTTAGTTTAGAATTATCTTTTGTTTTCCACATAGTATCTCAACAGTGAGTAAGATGTGTAACTCATGACTATTTTTTTTAGATCACTCCCCCCAGATAACTTGTTCAGACCTTCATCTAGGAGCATGAAGAAAGAACTTTTTTAAAAAATGTTATTTTCTAGATGAATACAGTAAATGCAGTCCATTTTGGAGCAATAGTCAAACCGCACATATAGCCTTTTGATTCAAACATATTAAAGTATTGAAGATAATGTTCTCTTGATAATGCTTCATGATGGGAAAACATTCCTCCCTTGCAAAAAGTGCCTTTGCATTTATCTCACCGCAGCGTTTCCTAAAAGATTGCTAATGTGGAGCTTTATAAATAATCCTTTCTGCACTGCTGTAAGAGTAATTTAATGGACGTTTCTGGGAGGACATGCTGATGGGAAGATATTTATAGGAAGTATCAAGGGGTGCCTGACAAAATGAGGTGCAGGGTTTGGTTTTCAGTCAGAGCTCAGAGCCGAGGGGAGGGTGTTAGTGAGTAGACAGTTCGCTGCTGTGCAGTGTGAGCACACTCTGTGCCTACTGTTCCCAGCCCACCCACCATGTTCTGAGAAGAGCTCAGCTCTTCCACTGCTGTAAACATCGCTGCAGCTGCGTAAAGCCAGTGGAGTGGCTATGCTAGTTGCTGGAAGGCCAACTAAGGCCAGCCTTAATTATGCAGACTTTTAAGAGAAAATAATTTAGATGTTCCCAACATTAAGCAAACAAAGATTTCCTCTTAACCCTACTATAGCAGGAAGCCCTTTTCATAAAGGACAAGTTTTTTCCTTTCGGAATGGCTTCTCTTCCTGAAAGCCCTCACTGAATCACCAGTCCTACCTGGCCATGCCTCTGAATCCAGCCCCTCTTGCCAGGTATCTTCTTTCTTACAAAGGGAGATTTCTCCATGCGACATTCTGTACTAATTTTTAGACAAATAAGACTGTAGAGGGTTGGTTTGTTTGTTTTCCTCAATTTTTTGAGACATGCACTGTGGTAAATTTTGGGATACATGAATCTGTTCTGTAAGATGTAATGCTGCCTTTCATAAACAGACCTTCATGCATCCTTCTCTTTAGTTGCACGTTTGTTCTGTGGAAGCCGCCAGTTGTGTAGCGCTGTCGGTCAGGCAGCAGCCTGTGTGCCGGGGGGGGGGGGGTGAAGGCTTCCTGAGCAATTGTTTAGCATGCCTGGTGTTGGAGGCAATCGTTCCATGTGGTTTGGATGGTTCTGTACTGTTGCAGGAACAAGAAAGGGACATTGCATTAATTGTTTCTATATAAATTATTGATTGCTTTTAAATTAATGAAACTGAGAGAAGCACGTGTTAAAAATTTCTGGGGTTCGTCAACCACCATCTGTTACTTAAGTGAATGTTATGTTGGGGCATAAATAAGGCATTAGGTGAACCTGAGTATCTTTCAGTAACAGCAGAATTTTGGAGCTGAAAAGGGGGACTGTATATACAAAATAATAGCAACAGAACGGAGTGAGATAATGTTCTCTAACCAAAGAGCTGACAGGAGGCATTGCTGCCATTGTAGATGCGTGTCACAGAGAGTACAAGCCCTTGAATAGCACTATCCTGTCCCCTTACCCACACATCTGCTGCTTAGCAGGTTGCTTCCTCTGTGAGCACAGTGAGAGCTGGGGACCTGGGGAGAGTGCTTTGTCTGAACCTATCTAGTCCTGGGTTTTGAACTGGGGTTCCTAACTGGGAGGTTCTGTATCACTGGTCCTTCTCCTCCCAAGTGGAGTCTGACAGGATTCACTAAGTGGCATGGAGGGGGAAAGAAGGAATTATCCTTCCATTAGTACCTTAATTTTTCTCTGCTTTGGGACTGACTTTAAATGGTGAATCTATCTAGGGGGAGGGAGGGAAATCATTGGTGAAGCTGTGGATGGTTGGAAGTCTGCATTACGGGAAAGACTGGTGATGGAACAATTCATGATCAATATGTGGTGTGTTGACAAATACTGAGACTAAAAGGTGCGCGTCATAACCGGTAAGACTCTAAAATGCTTTATATATGTGACCTGAAATATCAGTGAAGACACATACTGAGTTCTGGGGATCACAGTATTTACCAGAGATTTTATGTTATCTCTGTGGGACGTAGTTGGAAATAACTTGATGGAATTCAGAAAACGTTCCACGTGAGTGGCCTACACAAACTCAGATAATTATGTAATACCTACTTGAAACACATCTGTATTTCAGCTAGCTGCGGTATTTCTTCATTTCTGGACTTCCTATGATGTCTGTGAGGGATAGTTGTCTCTTTGGTGACTAACATGAATTTTTTCATTTGAAATATCTCATAATGGAAACTGGGTTAAAACCAAATTATAGCACAAATCATCTATGGTACAGTAATACTAGAAATTTAGTAGATCCTACAAAGCTTATTAAATGCTGTGACGTTCTGCCCCCTGTGAGCCTTGGGGTTCAAGTATGTGCCCAATAACTGATTGCCCAGCAGGGAGCCTCCAGTATGGCCAGCAGTTTCTAGGAGTTATTTTTGCCTCTTTGGCACGTGTGCTGACAGCTTTCCCCTGAGCTGTGCCTTTTGAATTGGGATCCCGCTGTGTCACTATTTCAATGGAGTGGAAGGAGCCCTGGGAAGCTGGGTCACTTGCTGAAGCGCCCTGAAGTCTCAGTTTATAGATTCACCCCCTGTCAGGGGAAGGAATGCCTTGCTGTGACCCAGGTTACCTTAACCAGCGTGATTTAGATTGTGAATACTGTGTTTTACCATAATGCTCAGAGCACCCAAGTCTGTCATTGTCTGGCTTTGGTTTTTTGTTTTTAGTAAAAGATATAGGAGTAGAAATGAACGAACAACCCCATGTTTAGCCTAGTTGCATTTATGCTATGTGAGAAAACTCTCTTTTTGTGCGGTAAATGGCTTTGCTCTTTCCCCTTTGGATAAGAGCTACTTAAGGGTTTGGCCTTTGTGTCTTTGCTATTTTGGTGGGGCATCCTTAGCTTTTACAGCCATTATTCTCTTTCAAGTCTTCTAGAGGATTTATACCAGTTTAATCACTCCTGCTACCTCTTTTTTTCCAGAGCCTATTATTTTCTGGACTAGGGAACAGTCGGATTACCCTCTGAGAATAAAGGCTGTTTCCCTTCGGTATGTTTGTAAATGTTTCCACCTATTAAGCATCAGTTCTTTTACTAAACTGCTTAGTTTTTGCCTCGATGAGGTGTTAAACGCTCCTCTTTCCCCTTGATGGATACTGCCCTGCATTCTGTATCAGCCTGTGCTGAAGGCATCCTGCTGCAGTCATACACAGCTTGTTATGGGCTCTTGGTAGAGCCCAGGTGTTCCCACCACTCAGGGTAGCAGCTTGTCAACCTTTTCCTCTTTGTAGGCTTCCTAGTGTTTTCTTATCCTAAAAGCAAGTCTCCAGTGAACTCTTCTGCTTTGCTCTCCTCAGCCTTGTGATTAAGTGTATGTGGCTGCCATGTTAGCAGTGGTACCAGAAATTTGGGCTTTGCTTTCAGCTGGAGACGTCGTAGCTCAGTTAGCTGTCATTCTGTTAGCGTCCTACGATTAGCTGTCATTCCGTTAGTGTCCTCTGGGAAAGGCCATTTGCCATCACTGTTTATGGTCTGAAAAAGGGGTAAAATAGTCCAGTCCTTAGTGAATTAGGAGTAGGAGCAGCAGTGGCTTTGCTGGAGCTTGGTGCAGAGGGACATTGTAGAAGCTGTGAACCTCCTGATAAGCTCTGTTGGGTTCAGTACAAGCGAGCCAAAGCTGTTTTCCTCAGTGACCTTTCTGCACGTGAGATTTCATCTCCTATTCCTGCTTGCTTATGTTTATTTTGTGGGAGTCATACTGAGAATAAAATGACAAAATACACAAATGGGGGAGAAATAATTCAAACTGCATGCCATCCTAAACCTCCTTCTCAGTTGCAAATAGAGAGCCAAAGCTGGTGTGCCATTAGCTTCTCCCTCTGTGCCGGATGCCTGTGCCTTTGAGAGGCTCACAAAGTATAAGCTGGATTCGGGCATGTGTTTTGTGAGCACTTGCACCTCATTTGCTAGACAAAAGAGACTCCAGAGAAGTGTCCTGAAAACTTGGTGAAAAAATGAGTTGTATCTAATTGTTTGTGAACTTTCTTTTTACCCCTGACTTTTCTTGGGGGGAATTGGAACAGCAGGCATAAAGATGGGATCTCTGTGTTGATTAAATGTTGTAGCAGCCACACGCCCACCCCCCAAGCTGCAGTTTGCCTTCTTTAAAAAAAAAAAAAAAAAAAAAGTAGTAATCCTAAAACAATCAGTATGCTGTTGAGAGTAGAAAACTCGATTGTATATGCCTTACTCAGTAGAGTGCCAGCAATACCAAATGAAGATTTGAAGGTGCTTGCTTGTTTTAAACAACTTTACAAGCTTGAGGACCACTTCCAGAACGGTGCACCAAGTGAGCTCCACATATCTCAATAATGTGATTTCTTTTTTTTTTTTTTTTTTTTTTAACATCACCACTGAGTATTTTTTGTGTTGCATGATATCCAGTTCTGGTTGTGCCTGCTTGGGCCCATCCACAGCAGATCTCCACTGTCTGCAAAGTGGCCTTGGGTGATGCACAAGCTACCCTAGTGTTGTATTTCTGATGAAAGAAACACAATGTAGCTTCAAATCTACCCTACCAGCTGAATGGAAAGAGAGAATTTAATTGCCTTTTTTCATTTTTGCTACTTTGTTTATGAAAGATTTAGTCACTGTTTAAATATTTAGTATCACTTAGTATTGTACTGCATTTAGGCTGTGTCCTCCCAACCCAATGGGATTTTTTTTTTGTTACAACTGATACAATTCCATGTTACTCCACTACTCCAAATATTGTTTGAACTGCTAAGAGTTTATGTACTTGGGAAAAATCTTGGGCTTAGTGTAATCTATGTGCAAGTGATACAAAGCAATGAGGGCACAGTCTCTGTAGAGAGAATCCACAAGGGAGGGCAAAAATGGCACAGAAAAATTGAACAATAAACACTGGAACATGCCCTGCTTAGCCAGTGATCTGTTTAACTGTTGCTTATCTAAAGGGTATTTTATACAGTTTATCTAAAGGGTATTTTATACAGCTTAACTGTTATCTAAAAACTATTGCTAAAAATCCTGTGAGAGATTTTTTTTTCTGCATTCTGCTATGAAGTAGGGGTTGAGGTTAACCTTTTGTAGTGATGGAAGCCTGCAATTTGAGGAAGCCTTGCGCAGTAACCAAAAAGTTGGGTTGTGAGGTGTTGTCCCCTTGGCATGTTCTGTATCCTTTCTGGCTAAGGAAACCATATTGGTCTCCAGTGTCATTTTAGCAGCTGGATTAGTTCCAGAGGGTTTAGGTTCAGACAATCAGTATTTTAGACTCTCAGTGAAACTCTGCTGACAGCCACAAAATATATGCCTGTCTCTGCCACTCCAAACCACGATGTCATTCAGCCCAGTATTTGGCCAGTGTTGGATTGCTTGTTTCCTTCATTGTCTGTGCAACTTTTCCATTATAACTTTTGTCAGTGGTGAGGTCAGATGGCAATGATGACGTGCTTGGCATAGCTTCTTTTTTTCATATCCTTAGAAAAAATAATCCCATAGTAGCACTTAATTCAGTTTCAGTATTGCCTTATTTGTCCTATTGGCGTGATGACTTGTGCTCCTCATCCAGCTACTGTGACTACAGCCAGGCAAATGTCACAGGGGCGGTATTTGCTGTTGCTTGAATAAAGTTGTCCTTGACCTCTCATATTTGCTTTCTGTTGAAGATTTTATAAGCAAATTTTTATTCCTGGTAAGGGAAGAAGTGGTGGGAACATGGAACTGCACAAATGCGTGGATCAGCCAAACAGTAAGCGTGCCAATTAGTGCAGCTAGAGACAGAAACAGTTACAGTTACTATGAGAACTTTAGGCTATCACACAGTACAGACCTGAACACAAACTGTTGTAAGTAACAGGCAGTTGTAAGGGTTAATGTCTTGTGAGCAACCAGTACACACAGAGACACAGCATAAAAAGCACACAGTGAACATGTTGAATTAATGGCAGTTAAAATGGAAATGCACATCTCTTGTGAACTGAAACTGTTTCTGATTTCTAAATGGTTGCACCTTTATTATGATGCATTTCTTACAATGCTGGACCTTAAAACTAAAACATAATTTGTTAAATCGTAGAAAACCAGTGCTTTGGAGCAGGCTGTGCAGCAGCTTTGAAGGCACTAGTTCAAATGATGGAAGACTGGAAAAATCTGTTCTTACATCATACTCACAAATTTCCTACTTAAAAGCAATGGCATACTGACTTCTAAAAGTTTGCGTTGTCCTTTTCCAGCACATTGTAAGAAAGACTTGGCTGGTGGATACACCAGGGAGTTCATGGAATATTTACAAACAGATCCTTTTATTGCAATAAGGAAAAATCTATGATGCATGTAAGAGAACTGGGAGGACACTCAGCTACTCTGTGCTGTTGTGTTTCTTCCAGTGTTGTTGCCACCTTGGCAGAGAGAATCCCTCATGCCTTTTGTAGCAAGCTACGTTAAGTTTAGGAAGGCAACCCTGACTTTTCATGCCTTTTCCTAAATAATGCTCGATGACACATTAAATCCTGAAAGCTGATGTTAGTGTTAGAGCCAGTGCTCTGCTAGCTCTACTCTTGCTGCTTGCAGAAGACCTAGTACATTAAGTTTGGCTTAGGAACTTGTGTGTTTGGTACCAGATGCTACAGTTGTTAAGGTGTGGAGGTGCTTATTGTTTTTTTTTAAAGTACCTGTTTTCTAGAAACATTTGCTTTCCTGACTGTCAGGATCTTCAGTAGTCTGCTTCCTTGTCTTCTCTGCTTTTAATTAAAAGAAGGACTTTTTCAAGTCATTAGATATTTCTCATTCCAGTGACACAAGAACTTCTGAAAGTAGTTTCTCCTTTTTTAGCTTTTCTCCCTTTTCTCCCTCCATCTTACTTCATATGATACGACTGATTATCCAGCACCACATTCCCGAGCAATATTTTCATGAATGTCGGAGCTTACTTTAGGTACATCACATTTCTTTGAAAATTATGACACAATCAAGAATTACAGAAAAGAAGGCTGACTCACAGTAGCTTTTCTCATGTACTAGAGCTCAGGTGGATAGGAAAGAGCATGAGTGCACCGAATGATGAAACCACACTGACACTAGAGACAGAAATGGAGACCGATTACTAAGACTGGTGGAAAAACAACCCCCAAAAGCAAACAACCAGCAAACAGCACCTGGGGTTCAAATACTCGCTGTCAATTATTTGCAGTATGACCTATCAGAGAGTTACCTGTTGGCATTGAACTTCTTGATGCAAGGGGCAGGACCTCTCTGATCAGAACTGCTCTTTATTAGTCTTGCCTGTATCATTTTCAGGCCCTTTAGCCCATGCTCCTCACTCTCTTCCCTAGAAAATCAGTCTGTCCAACCTGCAGGAATTTTCCATGCTGTACATCTTTTTGATTTCTTCCAGACCCAACTTTTTATACTTTCATTGGTTCCCTTTTATCTTTATGGATAATGCAGCTCCTGCATGCAGAAGTCTTTATTGTCAATATTTTTGGTGGTTTTTTTTAATTATTTGCTTTGTCACAGTGAATCTTTCTGTAAGAAAAGGTGAATGGCAACAAAAGCTGAATGGCTGAAAAAAACAAACCATGACTCTCAAGATATTTTTTTTTGTTCTTTGCCTGTTTGCTTACCCAGTTTTATTATTCTCCTTTTAAATGCCTGTGTTTCATTATCACCATGTATATGTGATTCTGTGAGCTGTTCCAACTTGTTTCTTTATGGAAGGTGTAACAGTGTTAAACCTTCTTTATGGAAGGTTTCTGCAGTGTATTAAGAGGCCAGGACTAAGTTACTGGATGTGCACAGCAGGTAATGCAGCTTGCTAACAGGCTAAGCTGTGCACGGGCAGCTTGACGTGCCTTCTGTCTGGCTTAGCCTTCTTCAGCTAAGAACTACCAAAGTTTTCTTGTACCCACAAATATATGCATTTCTCTGTGGTACACATCAGTTGCACCAACGCTTAACTAGGTAATTTTATTCATAAAGTTGTCAAATGAGAAATGTCATAAGTTACTTTTTCTGGAGGGAGAGCCCTTGTAATGGGAGCAAGCGGAGCCTACACACACTCTACCAGCTCTTACCAGCAGATGTCACAGCAGTGACAGTAAGGAAAAGGTGGGGTTTGGTTTGCGGTTTTTTTTTTTTCTTTTCAGTGTCCAGACAATATTTAACGATAATAAATTTAAATAATAATTAATAATAAACCAACAAAAACTTGACACTAATTTTTCAGAAACTTGTATAGCTGACTTCTCTAGCAGATCAGCCTTTTCTAAAACAAAACAAGCCTTTGCAAAGCAAGTGTCTTATTTTTATCGCTTCTTAAAGTCTGGTTAGTTTTTTGGTTTTTGGGGGTTTTTTTCTGTTCTTTTACATGTAGCAGATATTACCGGTAACAGAGGTAACAGTAGGTTGTTGTAAAATAATTTGTTTCTTAGAGAATCTTGGCAAATGGCAATGCTTTTTGTGTGTTAAGAGTAGCTGATGAACGTTATCCTTTTTAGTAGGCACAATAAAGTTCAGTGTTAACTTCCATTACCAGAGAAGCCTGTATGCAAAACTATGCATGAATTTAAATATATTAGAAATTCTTTTCCATGTTGGACTGAGTACGCTTTTAACAGCCTTTCACATACCTTAATACTTCGATCACTACAGCAGTGGCTAGTTCCTGAATGATATTCTTCTAAATTAATTAAAGCCAAGGCGGCGGGGCGAGGGGGAAGGTGGGGGACCACTCGGGAAAGATCTCAGTTCTCACCTAATTTGCTACAGAGGAGCAAGTGCTGGATTCAAAGCACACGCTGGTATTTTGAGTTAGGCTGGGTGAGATGGCAGGAAGGATAGGAGCCTGGAAACAGGGAAGCAGACAGCACAAGCAGTGCTGGGGAATACTGTAAGGCAATACCAGCTACAGTAAGAGAATTAAAAGGCCATGATTTCTGCCAGCACCTCCTCTGCATTGGGGTCCTAAATGAGCAGAAACTTCTAATACTCTTGTAAAGAAACTGACATTCCTTCTCTCTGAAATGACAGAACAGTCTTTCTCGAAGTAGAATTGAAGTTTTCATAATGCCTGGAATAAAGTCCCCTCTCTGCAGCGCAGCAGCCAGGGGTGTCAGGGTGAGTGCCCAGGGCTAGTCATGCTCAGCTTTGAAAGCCCTGGCGTGACTGCACATCCTATCATCAATCCTGTCTTATCATCAATCCTGTCCTATCAATCTCAGTGAATCAGCCTTCAGCCTGTTTGCACCTAAAAGACGACTTGAATTGACAGCAAAGTATACGCAGTCAATCCATGGATTATTACTAGTGTTGGCATATGCTAATTATATACTGGGTAATCATACTAGAAAACATGTGGAAGAGCTTTTAGACAGCTTGTGCTATTTTTAGTAAAACTCAGATATAATTACTTTGCATTCAGTTACTGGCACTGTAGCTACCTCTTTCTGCTATATTTATAGATAAAAAACATTGGCGAAGGTAATCAGTCAGGACGTGCGCTCTAAATAAGAACCTAATCCTGAAGTGGCCTGTGTTCTCCCTGCACAAGGTGAGCACATCCCGGTGGGATGGTGGCTCTCTGCTCTCTCGTCAGGTGTGCATTGCTAACCAAAGGCCAGAACTGCTTCAGTGTGCAGTTTGGAACAGGCGTGTACCTTAATATGCCTGGGGATCCCACAGACAAGTAAAAAACCCTGTAACAAAGCTGCGAGGGAGATAAAAATAATATCTTTTCAGTAACACTAATATCACTGAGACTAGAGAGAGATTTTTAAGACCTCAATCTACTATACCATCAGCCAAGATTTGGCAAACAATTTAGACTTTGTAGGAATTTTACATCTATTTTTGAAACAGTTTAACTGCACTTGCCTATGATAATATCCTTTCAGGAGTGGAAATTACCCTTTATGATGTGCTCCCTGAATAGTCATTTCTGGTATATTAATTTCTCTAAATAATCTTGTGATCGTCTAATTGAAACAATGATACCTGCAAATAGGAAATCACTGTTGTGCAGACCGATGCTGTGTCAGCGCTGCTGATCATTCCTTGCGCAGGTACAGGCTTGCTGTTGCTGGCTTTGAGTCCCAAACTGAAATTGCTTCAGAATTGCTGCCCTTCAAGGGGCCATGGTAAATGTCCCTCATTTGGTATGTCACACCTGAGCATAGCTGTTCACCACTGCATCACAGATAGGGAGTTTCTTCCCACTCTGCATTCGGGTCTGCATTTTAAATAAATGACAATACATTTGCATTATTTTTTTTTTATTTGAACACTATGATTTAAGAGCCTAAATGCAAGTTTTTCCCTTTATTTCTGCAAGTAGCACTGCAATCATAACTTACAAAAATGTTTAAAATACAAAATGTACATGAAATTACAATACAAGGCTCTGTAAACATCTAGAACTTAATCTTTATTGTCCCACATTTTTAAATATAAAATTTCAATTTGAATGATTACTGAACCTCAAGGAATGACATCCATTATGAGTATCAAAAATAGAGTTTCAAAGCTTTGTTTGTATCAGAACAAAACTGTCATGTTATTTTCATTCTTTGGTTTAAAAAGGATGGCAGTTCCCCTGATAACATGAAAATTTTACTACAGAAATTCAGATTGCTAGTTTATGGTAATTTCATGAAATCACACCGCACCCTCCCACCCTCCCCACCCCCCCCGGATTAATATACTACCCTTTATTTGTTTTTAACATTGATCTTTGACCCTCCTTATAGAAAAGCTACCTCATCATTAAGGCTTTCCTTCAGGATAATCTAAATTATTACAAAGTTTTGGAAAAGTACTCGGGGAGAAGAAAGGACTTAAGGGCAAGGGAGTGGATGCCAACAAAGTATCAACAGTTGCCGGGTTCTGTTGTTTAATTAAATTTGCATAGTCCAATAGAGATTGTGTGCTTTTTATATCACTAAAATTATACAAGAGTAACAGTCTTTACCTACATTATCACACAAGCTAAAATAAGACCCTTGTACTGAAGCTTTTACAAGGCAAATACAAAACTGCTTTAGTATCCAAAGCTATATATTTTTTTTTATTTAATTTTTAAATAGGAAAGCGTCTCTATGTCTACAGGCATCAAGGTATTTAAAGGCATCAGAAAATTTAGTGCATAGCAACTCCGGATTGTTTGGGCTCCTATAATTTAGGTACAGTGAATTCCAGCTACTTGGAGAACTTGCAAGGAGAGTCTGTACCAGTAGGATAAAGGAGCATAAATCCCATACAGTATGAAAAGCTGTTCAGTTAGAATTCTCCTACAAACAACGGTTAATGCAAAAGACCCAATACATGAATGAAAACTGGAACATGCCTTGCCACCAGCACGTAGCCAGAAGACAATTACGTAGCTTACAGTGTTGTGTGGTGGTTTTTGTACTTTTTTTATTTCTAAGGTGTCAAAACCATAAGTAGATGTATTTCTGTGTGAATCCTTTTCTAGGATCTTTAGTAGAGGACAGAGGAAAGCACCATTGCTGAGGGACAATTACAATATCATGCTTTTCAGATTACAGCCCTGCCAACTTTTTCCTGCAAATTTTAAATTTGCATTATTGGACAATACATTCACAAAAAGGATGCTTAAGATTCCCAACACACACATAGTGGCCTTGCATTAAGTTGTTTGAAATAACTATGAAATGTCAAGATAGTAGCCTTAGGCTACACTCTTAAGTGGAAGTACATGATAAAAGTTGTAATTTCACCTGTTTAATGTGTGGTCTTTTTAAAAGTTCATGATTCGGTTATTACAAAGAGGCAATTATAGCTACTTTCATGGTATTGCTTGGGTGTGACTTAAATTTAGGTGTAAAATTTTGCCTGCAAAAGGCTCAACGGATAGTCTTCCCCATGACTGTCTGCCAAAATGAAACATTGGTGGAATTTGTTTGCTCTTACAGGTATTACAATTCAGTAACAGTATCTGCTTTAAGACCATTTTGCTGTAATTTTAAGTTTACAGTAATTTTCTACAGAAAGAGGCGTGTACTCCATGTATGTTAAACCACTGAAATGTCCACAATTGTCTGAACTAGTTTCAATGCAAACACACTGTCTACATTCCAAAATTTTGGAGTGCATTCACTTTTAATTTTCGTTAGAGCATCATGGCTCACCCAAATGAGGAACTACAACTAACATCTTAAATGCTTTGAGGTTCCATGTATTTCTGGTCTTATTTTGCCATTATTGTTGTACCCTGTATGTTCCGTATCAGAAAGCTTTGTAAACGACAGCGTCTTCTGGGGGAGGGAAATATTTGTGGCCTAAGCAGGCAGTTTCAGATCCTCTCCTAGGTTTCTAATCATAGAGGCCTGAGATTTTTACTAACTATGTAAACAGATAGTCTCAAATGTCTGGGATGATGTGGGTAAGGGAAACGCATCCTTTGAACTGCTATGGATCTTGTCTATTTCTTTGGTAGCTTCTGCTTCACACGTTTACAATGAAACATGAGCAAACCATACTACCTAATCACAAATTGACAGCAAATTACTTGTTAGCAAACTGATGTTTATAAACAGCTTAAATTTAAGGAACGGTAATTTTCATCTCCATAGGACTTCTGAGTGGCATGGTCATCAGGCATACAGCGTGTAAAAGAAACAGATGTGATCAAGTGATTTATTGCATGGAAAACTCAAATGCCACTGAATTGGTGATTTCAAAACCATATTCTGCAGGGAAAGCAGGAACACTTAGATCCTCAGCAAATATTAAAATTTCTCCTGTATCTAACATGGCTTTGATGTTGCTGTTCTTTAATCTAAAATCCTACTGCTCAAATTTGATTACAAATGTAACTTTCTAAGAAAAAGCTATTTCAAGAAGGAGCCTGTGCTAATAAAGAACAGGAAGATTATCCACAAAGTTATAAAAGTTATATTTTGGAATGTCATTTCTATCCCAACACTTTCATGATGGAATGGTCTTTTTGCAGCCTATCAAGTAACATTTTCAGTTTATAAACAAGTGCAGATCTACATTTGGCTTTGCTTCCTATGAATCTAAGAAAGAAAACGCTACAGTATTTGTATACACAATGGCTTCCGTGGCATTGGCTTCAGATGACAGGTATGACTGATTTGCCATTGGAAGATCATATTAAAAAAAAATTAAACAATAGAAGCTTTAAAGGTTTTCCAAAATGACCAAAAGGTGTTACAAATCATCAGTTACAAACTACACTATCTCTAAGGGAAAGCAGCACACTGAAGATGTGTATTAAATCTTTTTCCACATTCAGTACTGTGAATATTATATGAGCAAACTAACATCTCCCCACATCTGAAGCACTTACAATATAAAAGTATTCTATTTAAATGCAAAAAGCAAAGCTTGTTTGTAACTTTAAAACAGTTAAAATATCTGGTGTAGATTCTGTGTGTCCATTTTAAGAAGTCTCTTTACAGCATCTCAGGAACTATAATTAAAATGCTCTGTCTCTACATCAAAAATGTAACCCACTAAAAGGGCTTTGCAAGGATCCACTGTTCCAGTTCATAAAGGCCACAGAGTTGGAAGCACAGTAAGTCTAAAGAGGAGGAAGAGGATGAAGAAATATTCAGAGAAACTGTTAAGTTTTCATGGATGTTCCGTTGTAAGCTTATCCGTTACTGGATTCCATCAGATATTCTTGTCTCCAGAGATCCAGGACATGCACGTGCAGACTGGCCAGCCATTGTTGTTCCATGTGACACTGAGATCTGTGACATATCTCTTCCTATAATCTCATTCACTAAAAAAAAAGCAAAAAAAAAAAAAAAGCAAAAAAATGACTTTTTATGCTTTTGAAAAGGCAGGACTCATCAGTGTATCACTTCTAAAAAGAAATATTTCAGTGCTAAGCCTTGATGCAGTTAAGAAACAGAGGATGAATGAGGAACCTAACCTCAGTAATAGTTGAGCAAGGGGGAAACCCCCCCAGTCCTATTTTCTCCTAGTTTTGCACTTTGTACTTACCAAATCCATGTCGATGGATCCCTAAAACACTTGAAGAAAATAAGCACATGCATATGCGTGACAACCAGGTAATCCAAAGGCACAGCACAGGTCGGTTCAGTACAATTTCCCCACAGAATTCCTTCTGTTCAAGAGTGTTACAGGCACAAGTAACTAACTCTTGGCTCTTTCAAGCTACTTACAGAACTTCCTCAGAACTTGGATTTGGGTTAACAGAATATTCTTTTTAATACTATATACCTATTTAATTGGCCAGTTTTCTTAATAATTGCATTTCTGAAACTGCAGTAATAAACTTTTTTAGTTATCAGTCAACTTTTCTATAGTGAAATGATTGACTAATGATTGACTAATGCAGGTCGCATCAGTTTGTGTGTGTGTGAAATTCACAAAGATTAGCAAACTATTACTATTTACAAGTGAGGGACACCACTGTGAATATGATGAAGTAGCACTTAAGTTATCAGCAAACAACGATTTTGGAATGTTACCCTAAAGCTTAGATAATTGATTGCAGTATAATTGAGTCTGGAAGATGACAAACCCAATTATTCTAATGGATAAGTGTAAATGGAGTGATATGAATATCTGTTTTAGAAAGTTGGCAATGGTAAGTTTAAGAAACAGTAGTATTCTAAGTGGAGATGAAAAATACCACATTAATGACAAAGTTTAGATAACTATTGGATTATAAGAAAAATAGGGTTATTATTTAATAGTTAGAAGAGGCATGTTGTTTTCCATGATTGAGTCGCAGTAGGTAAACAGCATCTCTTATTCAGCAAGACTTTGAATGTGCTGGATTATAGCAATAAAAGAAAAGCCTCTGCCATGAGTCTGTCTGGATCCCTTTCATGGGATCCTTTTGTTGAGTAAGGACCATTCCCAGTAGAAACAAAATAAATTTTGCTTTGCTAGTAATCTGCTCCTACTGGAAATCTTAAGACGTGTGGAACCTAGGCTTTTTGCTCTTTTGTTCTCTATTTACAGAACAATATTGATATACTTCACCACCTTTCTTAATGCTTCCTTAATTTTCCATAGCAGGATTTAGCTTCCTACTAACCATTCCTCTCTGGCAGAAGCATAACAAAATTAATCTACTGGTAGTGTAAATTGCTCTTTATGTTTATAGTGTTCAACAGTCTGAGCGTTGTCTTTTGCTGCAGCGGTAGCATTAAGTGGGTCTGAAAGAAAATGCAGTAGTATTGCGAATGCTCTGAAATACTTGTGAGATATACAAAATCTAACTCTGAAAACAAGTTTGGTTTATATTTTTTTAGTTTACTTAGAAAAGCTTTAAAATCACCTTAGGTCATATACCCGTATGTAACCACAGAGCAGGTATTTGTTATCTAAAAGTGAATCGGTGGCAGTGGTATTCCCTTGCATGAATGCAAGGACAGCTTGTTAAAAATACACATTATTGCAGGCCAAAGGTGAAAATAGTTCAGACCAGCTATGTAATAACAGAGTCCCTCGAGCATTGCAAGGCTTGCAATTTATTGGCCTTCAAAAAAATCTTTCCGTCAGTGAACTTAACCGCATGAGCGCAGGTAGGGTACTTTTTCCAACTATTTTTATTACGTCAACACAATGCATAAGTGAGCAGCCATTAAAAAACAAGACTTTTTTTTTGTTTTTTAAACAAAATTTAGTTGTTCACTTATAAGAAGGATGCTCCACCAGCTTCTGTCAGGGCACTCGTTAAGTTGCTCTGACTACAGGACCTCTAACAGCTATTACCAGCTGTACGCTGCTGAATAGTCGCTTTGTGCAAATCAGATACTGCAGCTGTTCAGCACTACTAAAACTTTCATGAGCCATACAATAAAAAGCAATATAGCTAAATGTCTTTTATATTTTGAAATTATGAAGATGGTTACTTCCTTTAAGTTTTGATAGGTGATACGTGTCTGTACTGATGACACTAGAGCACGCTGGTCTATACTGTTGCAACGGTTTGTAGGTCCCACAGGCAAAGGTGTTTCACTGAACAGCACGTAGCCACGTGGCATTAAGTTTTCCTCAAATCACATTACACTGTGAATACAATAGCTGGGTCATATGGTGCTTTATTTGCCAAAGTTCTGCATAATTCATTATGTGGAGTACTAAATTCAAGTTATAGGTTAATTTGGCTTTTTTGTTTGTTTGGTTTTGAGATTATTTTTTTTTAATAACCATGGATTTGTTTACAATAAGCTGTTATATAGCGGAGTTCAATAGCTCTGTCATGCCTTTCATTTTGCTGTTGGAGAACTATTTTTAGCAACGTTTCTAGCATGTAGCCAATATAGGTTTATCTGATTATATGTATTTCCATTCGAAACATGTACCGTCTCTAAGGGAAATGCTGTACCTTCTCTTCTTCTCAACAGAAAATTCTGGTGGAGTAGTTTTACTTGCCATAGTAATTTTGTTAGGATTGCTGATTTTTAAACCCAACCAGTATTCAAGTGTGCTTTTTTTTTTAAAAAAGAAGAATCTTAATCAGTGTTTTGTCAGAGTGCCGTGCAGGCCTAAGTAAAAGGCCAGAATAACTTTTCTGCTGTGCCTGGCAAAGGTGTTTTTTCACTTTTTCACAGACCGTAGCCTCCTGACTAACACATCTTCCAATTTTATACTTTCCAAGAGTGCCCTGTCTGGAAATCTGTAAGCAACAAAGGGATGGGGGAAGCTTGCAGACTCTGGAGGACTGCGTGTCGATTTAGATTATGTACAGATGATGGTACAAACGCTTTGAAGGAAGCACAGCCTGCAGAACCCAGCGGCTGAGATCCAAGTGCTCTGACCTTGTGCGGTGCAGCAGCCTGGCTGCCGGCCGTCAGAGCCCTGGGCAGGGGGTGCGGGCAGTGATGCCCTAACAGGCACAGGGTGGCCGCGCCAGCTGCCTGGCTGGCAGTGCCCAACACTCTTGGGAGCGCTGGGAGGGATCAACAGGGACAGTGCGGGGCAATGAACCAGCATGTGGGCTAGCAGGTGCCGGAATGGGCATTTAAACCAAAGCTGGTCTTTTAAAGACTGAAAAAACCCAAAGAAGCCATATTGAGTATTTACCAAAATTAGGCAGCCTGGAAGTCCTTTGGAACAGCTCACTGAAGAGATGTACAACTCTGCTTTATGGCAGCAGATAATGAGATGCCTGCATGTATCTAAGCTGGGAAGCATTTGGCTTTATATGACGGACATTCTGTGTCTACCAGCATTACTGTTGTTAACTTGTCTGACTTAAAGAAGTTTAAAATATAAATCAAGTAGTCGGTAGGAAGAGTTAAAATTCTGCATAGAAATGTACATGACTGAAGGTAAAGTCATAAGGTGTTTTACTTTTTGTATTAATTTGTGATGGAGAAAATCATATTACATTATTTTTAAAGACTAAAACAGAAACGCAAAGGTTAGTATCTGAATGCATGACATATTACCCTCTTCCACACAGGGTCAGTCTCGGAACATTTAGTAGTCTGCGTTTGAAACTGAAAACTTAATTCATGAACATAAACACAGGTCTTCTATAATGTTGTCTAGCAAAATCCAAGTTCTTAGGTGATGAATTGGGAGAGGAAGTCAGTATCTACAGTCCTGAGACAGGACAGAGCTCAGGCTATGCTAAGGATGCCTTACAAACAAAAGATGACTTCTTTTCTACACTTCCCAGAATACTTTATCCCACCTTTCTGATTTTCAACTATGGGTTGCGTGGGCTATGTTGTCCTAGAAGTGTAATTAGAAAGATTTCATATACCTTTTGCTTAACCTTAAAAGCCATCCAGTTAGCAATTACATACTGGGAAACCAAGTTGCGTGGCTTTTTTAATACATGCAATTATTTTTTTTTATAAAATTTCCTTCCTTTCTTCAGCACAAGTTTCAAGGGGAAGGCTGCAGAGCTTGTTTGGGATTCAGTAATACAGAGCTCAGTTATGCTGTTAAGGTTCTCTGTGGTCTGTCTGCCAGGTTCATTTGTGGCATTTATACTTCTGTTGGCTCTCTGAAGAGAGCCAGGCTCATGAGACTTAAGATGCAGGTGAACTGTCCTGTGAGTAGACCCTGACTCTTTCAGTCTACCTTCTTCCCTGCTTTTCCCCCAGTTCAGTCACTGCCTGGTTGGTGCCAGGTGTTCTGACTGTTAATCCCATACCCTGAACTTCATATTTTGCATACTAATTATAGAGGCCTAACTACTATTTAGTACTCATTTACTATATACTGATCACCTAAAACTGTTTTGGATGATCAGTGTCAACTGAGTGGACAGCATCAAAAGCGTCATCAAATGTTTTAGGCGGCAACCTTTAATAATAACTGGATCAGATCAAAAGGGAGAGGGGGTGGCACACGCTGCACTGTATAGAAATGTGGCAGATTCCTCCACTGCTGTGATAAATGCATTTTGAAAACTTATACAGTTTTTTTTTTGTTTGGTATTTTTGTTTTGTTTTGTTTTCAAATTGGGCTGTGAAATGGAAATGATTTTTAACAACTTTCCTAAGTCTATTTAATTGACCTCTTTGGTAGTTATCCCACATTTGAGAATTTCAGCTGTTACTTTATTTGCTATAGTTTCACCTTTTTCTTATGCAGAGTGTAAGCTGGCTGGTAAATTTATACTAATAGTTAAATTCCTAAATTTTGTTCTGCACAATCTATTTTTAACATGGTGGGGGAAAACCTTCTGCTACAAAGATTAGATTGGACTCGTCAACGCTAGTGATACTGTAGTATTGTGTTGCAAAGGTTTTTGTGGGTTTTTTTGGTTTTGTTCTTTCCCCTTTGTGTTGCATCAAAAAAGCATGAACATGCTGCATTGAAAAAGGCACTGAAAGTCATCTGGAGGCTCAAACCCCTATAATCTTGCAAAAAAATTAAGCCGCATACTAACATCAATACCAGTGGACCAGAGTAGAGGAGAACTAGCTCTGACTTTTGGATCTGCTGTCAAGCTTGTAAAATGAAAGCAACCACGTATTCTTACTGCATTGTTCCCATTGTTTTGATTTCACATAGTGTTCTGTTTGCTTTTTTAAGTCCCTGCTAAGTGCACACGTGAAAGCCAAGCCACTGAGACTCACAGAAAACTGGGCCACAGCTCCTGGGAGGCCTCGTGCCCCCTGCTCCTGCCTGTACCTTCTGGGCAGAGGGCTTTGCCTCTTGGTCACTGAAGCCTTGCACCAGGGCAGCTGATAGTTACTGCTCCAGCTGTTTGCTGCATGAACTGCCAGACTGTTCATGAAGTTCTCTTAAAACTGTCGCAATTTGCAGTCCAAAGTTTTAAGATAACTAAAATTAGGTTGAACAGCCCAGCCTTTTGTGCTGTCAGTGACACATATAGCTAGGGGCAGTAATCTTATCAGCTGTTTCAAGAGATGCCTCCTGTGAGCAGTAGTGACCAACCTCTCCGGAGAAATTCTCACCTACAAAAAGTTACTCACATCAGCCGATTTGAACAGAACAAAGCTCTTGCGTTAAGAAGCATGACAACATCATGAAAGCTGGTGCTTTTACTAATAAGTTGCTGAGTATTTTGGATAAATTAAAAAAAAAATTACAAATTTAGACAAACAAGTTCCTCTTTTAAGAACTGGAGCTTTGAAATGTTTGTAGTATCTATGCCTTTTTTCCCCACTGTTAATCAGTTCTACAAATGTCACCTTAATTTATTCTCTCAGTCTGAGACCAACCCATAATTTATCAAGTCAACATATACCTGTGCCACCTTACTGAATATTTTATATTAGAATAAAAAGATATTTAGACATAGCATGATCTCCAGCATGGGTGTTTGAAGTTCTAACATCAGAAGTAAAGGCATTATCTTTTTAAATCAAATGCCAACCAAATATGAGCATGCTTCTAGATTGCTCTACTTAATTCCCCCCCTAGAGCTGTGAATGCTAAGGGAACAAATACTTTGTATTGGAGCACAAAGGAAAAGATGAGCAATTCCTGAAGCTAAAGGCCTTTCTGGGAATAGCGCAAGTGACCTCTCATTCCCTTGCAGGAAGCCAGTAATCTATAATCAGCATCTATACTTTCTACAAGACAACAGAATCTCTCTAATAGGCAGTTACCACCAAGCATTTTAGGGTTTTGTTAGGTCAAAAATACTGCCTGAAAACCTCCGTGGAGAACTATAAGCCAGCCAGTTCAACAACTAATGGGTTGTAATGGGTAATAGTAGAGACCTGAGGAAAACCACCAGCCTCCAACATGTGTTTGTCCTAGGGAATTCCCAGGCCAGAGACATCTTCTGTGCCGAGTGGTCCTGTTTGGATTTTTCTCCCCAGGGTCTTCAAGGTCTGTGCAAAATTCTGTCATCCACTCTACTCTGAGACAGTGAGTTCCAAAGTTTAACTATGTAGAGCTGTAGTAATGCTTTGTATATGCGTTGAACTTGCCGCAGGATTGCTTGGTGGACACTTTTATTATTTTGTCTCCCAAGAAGTATTTTGCATCACCTTTCCTGTGCCACCCATTCATTTTATTATACTTAGCGTGTTCTCCTCGTTCATTTTTCTGGCTGGAGCGTCCTAGCTGATTCAATGTAACTTCTGTTCTAAATCTTTGGTCGTGCTAATTGTCCTTGACCAAAACACCACGTATGCATCCAATTCTTTTGTGACGTCAGGGCATGATGCGGGCACATCACAGATCTGTATTAGCAGTATTTGTTTGTTCTTGGCTGGTTCCCTAAGCATTCCCAGCATTTATTCACCTTTTTAAGACTACTTTTAACACTCCTGAGCAAGTTTTCATAGACTTGTCCATTTAAATTCAAGATGGCTTTAAATAAGAATAGTTCAGAGAGCTTGTCGTGGTATGTATGGAATTAGGGCAGGTTGGTCTTTTTGCCTTCCCTTACCCTAATTTCCACTCCTTTAACTGATTTTCTTTAATCACAAGGCCTTCCTGGAGAGGTTTCTAGACACTTTTTGGTTTTCACTAGTCTGAATAGCTAAGCAGCAGTGTCATCACACTGACCAACTTCCAGTCCCCTGGCTTTAAACCAGATTTAAGCAAGAGGCTATACATTACAGTTAATAGTTCAACGGTTGCTTACTCTTTCAGAGTTGTTGTCTGGCATATCATCTAGCTGAGGTGAACTGTGTCACTGCCTGTTTATCTGTCTGTTCTGAAACCTTTTGACTGATACTTCAACTTGAGACAGGTCCTGCAACATGTCCCTTTTCCAAAGGACTTTGGCATGAGAATCTCTAGTTCCTCAACTGCAAACATCAATACAAAAGTTTTCTAAATTAAATTATTGAATTTTAACTTAATTCCTGAATTGTCTTCTATCTGCTGGCCAGGTTTCACATTTAACCTAATAATTTTCATGTTCTTTTCTGAATTTGAAAGCAGCTTGCAGTCTCACTGCAGAATAGTTGTACGCTTAATCTGAACCTTCATAAACAGTTTGCGGACTGTTTGCAACTATTTTTCTTAACTTTGTTTTCCTGTAACTCCCCTTTTTTTAGTTTGTCAGAGCCTGTAATGCTGAAACTGCTACAAAACAAAGAAAAAAAATTAAAAAATCTTTTAAGCAGTTACTGCATGCTTCTGTGGACCAAATAAAGAGATGTTTCCCCTTGTGGGTTCCTCTCATGACTTAGTGCTCCATGAAGCAGTCACACTTAGCCATTCTATAAAGGATGACTCAAGTATTCCATTAGCGTATTTCCTGCCGTTGCAGATTGTCTGATCTCCTGCAGCACGCACGCTATGGTTATGGTTCCTCTCCTGTTCAGCAGTATAATTTAGAAGCGATACTCTTCCTAGTTTAAGCTGAACATTAAATCTGTAAGCATTCTCTACCACTAGTTGATACAGTTGGCTTGTCTGATGTGACACTAAGGTTTACACAGGAAAGGTAGTAGAATGGTTCTGTACCCTGAAGAATGCTATCTCTTGCAGTAGCACCACACTGACTATCTTTCTTACACCAAATACCTAAAATACCTGTTATTTAATTTTTTTAAAATGCCAGTCTCTCCATTGTATTTTTCAGATGCTAGCATTTGTGTGTGTGCATATTCTCCTACGGGGCTGGTTTTCGCTTTGTGCGCCCTTTTTAAAAGGGACCTGTCGGTATATATTTCCTAATTCTAAGTTTGGGGGTTGCCAACCTGTGTGTTACTCTTTAGTTGATGATACTGGTATTTGGGGGTTATTTTATTATTGAATTGAGTTTAAATTTTTCAAGAACTCCTGTTCTTCAACAATTATTCTGTACCTACCAGAGAGGTTCTGAGCACATGTTCTTCCACAGGATATAGGCTAGAACACAGAAATAATCTAAGCCATAACTGGTATTTTACTAATTGATCTGCTGTTTCTAGATACAGAAATGTCGACTTAGTGTACAGAGTCCTTTCCCTAGTTTTGCCATTCTGAACAGCAGCTACTTACCTTACTAATAACATTTTGATGTGTAAGGAAAGAGAACTAAGTCAGTTTTTTTGAAAGACCAACATCGCAATTTACTTCAGTTTCATGGGCAAACTTAAGATCACTCTACACACTAATTGTGTGAGAGTTTTATTAAGGCTATACACAAAGCTTGGTTACTTTACTGTTAACAATCCCAGATCTACTGTACACTTACAAATATCCCCTTTAAAAACCTATGGGGAAAGTAAAGTGAAATGTGTTATATGTGTTTATATATATATATGTGTGTATATTTATATTGGAAAAAAAGAAAGAACAGTATAGTTCTTTGGCATTTTAGGCATGTTTGTAATAAAGTGAAAAACACTTAAGAGGAATGAGTATAAACACAAACACGACCAATATACTGTGTGCCAATTTTTAATATTATTACCATTTAAGAGAGTCATAGTGCGTAATCTTGTTTATATGTGAAATAAAGAAGTTGAAAGCATCTTAAAATAAATCCAGGTGATCTTTCACAATTGTAGTGCACACTCAACTAGAAATCTACTTATGAATCTGTATTCCAAATACTTAGGTATTCCGTTTGTTTAAATTGACATGGCTTCATCCTTTTAAAAAAGGATAACCATTCTAAATTTCTCATGGTTAACTGATCTGGCCACTCTATGCCCTTGCCCATATTTGGCTTAAGATTTTCATATCCTCTTCTGTTTTACTAGATCATACATCACTCAGGAAGTTCTGTGGCAGCTACACATACTGTAAGTGGAGGTTTTTACTGCGTGAGTGTACACCTGGTTCACAACTCCTGAATTTTCAACTATTTCAGAATACACAGGTGTCCAATTATAGCAATACTTAAGTATTACATAGCGCTTTTCACTTGTAGATGTTAAGACTGTTACAACACTTTCCCCTTTCCTTCGTGCTCCAATTTCAAACATTGAAGCGTTTCAGTAAGCAGACTCACCCTCTAGATTTTCCACATAGGAGTTGGACATGAGTGCTGAATGTTGAGTCCATTTCTCTGTTGAACCTGATGGCTGGTATTCCAGGTCAGAGATAAAACTGTCTGTGTCAGAGAAGAAGACAGACATAACTACTGACTGGACTAAATCAAGAAGTTACAGTTCACTCAACCAGGAAGTGACTTTCAGTTTTCTTTTAATAGCACTAACTTTAAATACTCAGTTTCATTCACAACTACTACATATGTTGACATAAGTAACTATTTATAAGTTATCAGAGTGCCTATTAAAAACGGTATCACTTATCTTGTATATTTAGTTAGTTTTCAGTTAGCAGCCAGAGCCATAAAGGTAACTGTTAATATTTTTGGACGTCTTCCTAGTTGTATCATCATGGATTTTGTACTAGATAAAGTTCATTTTACCATTTGTGTTAGTTTAGAACCTTCTTTCTGCAATTTTCTCAATCTGCTTTACTTACTGTGGTCAAATTAAAAGTGCTTATGCCCCTTGACAGCACCTCTACTGAACCAGGTAGGTGAAAGAGTACTAGTAAATAAAACCTTTATTTTTCCTACAATTTAAACACAGGAAACTGTTGCTGTAAACAGCCGTTAGTTTCCCCTTTCCCTGTCAGACTGTCTGTACCATTTGCCCAAGGTACTGATCCGCAGTCAGGCCACACACAGGTTGAGGTGTTGGAAAACTGAGTATTATCTTGGTATAGGTGGCTCTATCAGACCAAGGCAATGTGAGAAGCCAAGTAGGAAGCAGAGAACTGCATTCCACTGAGTTGTTTCTCTTGGGAGGAAAAATGTACAGTATATTTATTACTTTAGCCAACAAGTGCATGTTTATTCGGTTACAATTAGCGATTATGCAGAGGTTACTATAGTATGCTGGGTTGGGTTTGGGGTTTTTTTCCTGCCCAAGACAGAGCTGCATGTTTAGTAAACTAGGATTTAATACAATTAACAAAATTGCTCTAGAAACTGGCTAATTTGTGCCTTCTGGATAGAGCCACACGATTGCTTTGCCAGCATGGTTTCTAAGCCCTGCTTAGGGATGACTCCTGGGAAAACGAGAGTCTATTTTTACTTCCTCCTGAAACTCAAGCGGTACCAATTACCCCTTTGGATGACTCCTCATGCTTAACTGTTTAAAGCATAAAGTTATGTGTATTGAAACAGGAAGTGGAAAGCACCATCTGGGTTTCAATGGAAATGTCCACTGCCAGCTTGAAGGAAAGGAGTAGACGGAGGACAAAAGCTCGTCAAATAATAGGACGTTAAGAACATTTTCCCCCACCAACTGTAGTAGAACTGCAAGACAGTGACATTTAAATAAAGATTTAATGAATCCAGGGAGATCTGCAGAAAAATACCTTGGGATGAAACAAATTAACTTTTACCAGCAATCCTCTTTAAAGCTCAGGCTTTCAAAGGAGCAGACAACAAACATGCTGACAAAAAGCCTCCAGAGAGAACAGTGAAGTTAATTAGCTCTTTTAGGCAACAGTCTCTGTACCGTAAGTCTGCATTGCTTATATAGCAAGGATTACCTGTCACTTTAGCAAAGAAATATGATTCTGAGCATTTTTTTCTAATTAATTTCATAGAGGGATTCTGAGGTTCTTGCATGTCTTAACAAAGCTGCTGACAGCAGTCAGTTTTTGCTTTTCTAAATCCCTGACAAAGTCACGTGTAACACATGTAACCTGTCTCCAGCCAGCACCTTCTGGAATGGAGCATGCGCTTGCCTTGGGCACGCAGTATTTGTTGTTCGTGAAACGTGGTAAATAAAGCAACAGCCTTTTAAAGTGTGTAATATAGCATAAAGATTTTGTTCAATGCATGCTAAAGGTAGATAGAACTTGAGGTACCAGATAAATACACATTAAAAAGACCTTTCTACCTCGTAATTTTATGAACATTTGGGAAAGGTTTATACTTCCTTAAGCAATATTAAATGTGTATTGTACTGAAAGAATATAACATTAAAATTAAAGCTATTAAACTGAAATAGAACTCAAGAAAAATGACATCCTGTACATATATCTATTTAACCAACCAAAATGTCATACTTTTATGAACCACGTCTTTGTCTTGGCTCTTCCCTTAAGTACAGAAAGGTTAGGGAAAATGTAAACCCTCTATTACCTGCACCAGATTTGGGTCAAAGCAGTAAGTCAACTTAAAATGACGGTTCTATTACAGATACAGACCAAAAAGCTACTGGAGTTACACCATTTGGTTTTCAGGATCTCTTCCTACAAGAGTCAAACAACTTCATTTTTTGTATCACGTGATTAAAAGTTTAGCCTGCGCATCCTTTACTACTACTGCTGCAGTATGATGCGTGGGAAATGGGACTTAATGTAGAAGATGTCACTGGTTTTAGAAAAGTAGATCCCCAAATATATTCTAGAAGGCGTGATGGATTTGCAGTGTTGCTCAAGTAAGTACTTGGTATCCTTTGCAAAAAGAAGTTTGATATAATGGTTTGGCAGATCATATCAACTGTCTAGGTTTGGTAGTATTGCTGCATCCACCTAGGAATTCATGCATTTTAGGGGACAGATGAGTCAACTGCTGTATTTACAGAGGCAGTGAGGATCAGTAAACCTCAAAGAACATTATGGATAGACTGCAGCGCATGCTTCTGTGAACATAGGCCTTCTTTGTCAGCTCCAGATAAAACTCTATCAGCTGCATCTCTGTGACGATCCCTGCAGCTAGATCCCATTTGTTAGGGCAGTATATTTAGCCTGGCTTTGACTCCGCATGACCAGCAAGTAGTACAGGGTCAACTTTCCCTTTAAAAAAAAAAATAAATAAAAGCTGCCAGGCTATAATTAATGCTCAGTCTTCTCTGCTGTGGAGCAGGCAGCTGATTCTGTTGGTTTGTGATCAAAACCAGTCACATGGCAGGCCATGGCTGCAATGGCAAACGTTCAGGACATGGTAGGTTGCCTTGCAAGTCACCATGCCACACCAGGCTTACTTTTAGTAATTTCAAGTTCAATGCCAACTTTGCTAAGTCCTATTTTTTTTTTAATTGATAAAATGAGGCTGTACGAAATGTTAGGAGGAGTATGGACTTCCTGTGCACATTACAATTATAGCTATAGAGAGAGGCTGAATGTGCCTGTGGAGCACAAATATATATAGGATATATAACAAATATCCTTGTTCACATTATGATTATGACTCTGTATTTACGTACCATAGTGAAACCAACTCATTTAAGTCATATGTTTATCCCTTTCTCTCACGCAAGAAGATAGACGAGTCTAACATGGTAAGTATTAAGTGTGTGCCATGGAGCTAGAGCATACGTGCTGCGCAGCGGAAAGCAGTGCGGAGGTGTCCAAGCGTATTTTTCCCAGCGTCACAAGGGCATGCCTAACTCCTTCCAGTTCTGCTACTATTGCAAGTGCCTGCACCATGATGTAGTCACGTCACTTGCATTCACAGAGTAAGTTTCTAACCTCTTCTAGTTCTTAAATAGGAATCTTTTTGCGGTGGTGCAACTATTTGAGCTTACTTTGAATTATTTGAGGTGTTCTGTGGCTCGCGGAGGGCAATAGGAAGTTTGATATGTTTGCTGGTCATGGGTACTTGAGGACTGAAGAGACTTGTCTGAAGTTCTTTACACATCAGCAGTCTGCAACCTGTCTTCTCAATAGATGCCTTGCTGGCACAGATTTTATGAACACAGTGAATTAATCCACTGGAAGACACGGTTACAGCATTCTTTAACTGCTGAGAACCCCAGACAGTAACATTCTTTTCATTCACCCTTCCTCACTGTTCCAACCTTTTCCTTTTAATCTACTGCTTAGTCTGGAGATGTTTAATTCCTAGCACCTATTTACTAAAAGCAGATTCCCAATTCTCTTCCAATACATTTCAGGTTCTGCCTCATCACCTTACTCAAATTCAACATCTCACTGCAGAAGCCCATAAGCTTACGAGAAGAATTAGCAGTAAAAAGCAGTTTACAATTCTATCTCCATACTGCTTGATAATATATATATAATATACAGATTACTAAGAAAGGAGGAGTTTGGACAAAACCTTACTAAACAATTTATACTAGTATAATTTTTGGAATGCCTTTTATCAACAGGAATAATCCAGGAGTTCCATGTACAATGTAGGCTCAAGTTCTTGTCACACAAATGCATGTCGGGCATGCTGCAAGATGCAACGTTTTGTTCCATACTTAGGAGAGTAAAAAAAACGCCTTGAGTTTGAGATGTACATCTTAAGAACATCTCAAATTTGAGTTACACTCAAACAAGACATTTTTGAGCCACTCTCCTCCATCCTAAGCTAGACTCCAGCATTCGGTATTTTTTGTTTCTGTAGGCCTTCAATGCTGTTTGGCAGGACGCTGCCTTAATTAAGAATGACCTGTTAATGCACAATTTTTAAATACTTAGATAAATACAAAGTACAATCATTCTCCAGTACTTTCCTATTAGTTTCTACTGGGATTGTCCAGAAGTTAAGCTGAAGCTACAGTAAAAAGCTACCTGTAAAGATGTACATATTTTCTAGCAAAAAATCAGAATAATCCCTGAGCTTCCCAGCAAGAGAATTTATCAACTAGAGAATTATCACAGAACTATTAAAATGAATGAATGCAAATGGCTTAGAATTCTACATGGAATGTGTCTGACAAAACAACTTACTGCTTTATGTACACAAAACTGTTAGAGGATTTCTAGTTATGATTTATATCAAGTCCACATACTCTATTTTCTAATCTCCAGCTTTATGTAATGGAGATGCAATGAGTAACAAAATGTAAGAGGATTAGTAGAAGGTCATCCTGATTTGCTGAATACAGCCTAACATAATACCTTAAAAACAGTTACATGCAGTTGTACACGTTAGAAATCTCATCGCTGTAGAAAGCTATAAAATCCAAGGTAAACTCACTCCTAAACTGCAAGCCACAAGAGATTAAATTTTAGATCAACAGTATTCGATAGATTTAAATCTAAAACTTGACAGTGGGATGGGTAGGTAAACCACCACACTAGAAGCACTGTTTAAAAACAGTGGGGAAAAAAAAATTAACAAGGCCTCACCATAGAACTAGACTGATTCTAACCGACTAGCTTGCTTTTTTTTTTTCCTCCAAGTGGGAAGAAATGGGACCTTTATTAGATAAGCATACAACAGAGCACCGTATGGATGATGGATATGGGAAAGGACAGAAATGACCAGCTGCCTGCTTCTTGTCACTTAAGCTGCCTTGTTTACACCTATTTGCAGCCCTAAATATTCCACTGTCCACACAGGGAAACATTAGCCTGGGGAGCGGGGCAGAGGGCAGGCTCGCTGAAAGATGTTAAAAAAAAAAAAAAGGCAGCCAAACAGCCCAGGGGCAGGGGAGGAAAAGCAGAGGGGACAACTAAAGAGCAAGAAGCTGCTTTTATGTAGTTCCCGTCCAAACATCCACCAGCTTGTACAGATTGACTATTGCAAAGATCTAAGCGGAAAAAAGTACTGGTTTTCAGAACACCTTTTAAGTAGCAGCATACAGCGTAAGTTACTTTGAAATTGTTATTGGTAATGTCATCTGAATTTCCTATCCAGGTGCCCTCATGCATTCTGATCCCTTGTTTCTTCAAGTGAATTAGCGTTTCCTGTAGGAATGAAGGATGGGAAGAGGGGAAGCCAAACAAAAGAGCACGTTCAAAGGTGGAGATTAGAAAAGCCTAAAGACATTAACCAGATCCTGTTGAAAAACAAGAGAACAAAGACAGGCACAAACTTCAGCAGTAAGAAAAAAAGGGGGTGTGTGGAGGGATGGGTGGGTTTGGGGGGGGTGGGGGGGTGGGCAAGTAGTATACTTTATGTAGACGCCCAGGTAGAGGATCTGCCTCATTCTTTTCCGCTCATATCCCAAACAGAGCCCAGCTTGCTCTAACTGGTAAAGGGCAAAGGAAGGCAACAAAGTTTGAAAAGAGACTCCATTCCGGCCATCAGCAAGTGTATTTGTCTTGGCAGAGAAGTTATAAAGGATCCAGGAGACGCTGGATCAAAACTAATGCAGATGCTCTTGGCTTGAACACCTATGGATTAAGCAGTTTGTAGTTCTGTATTAAATAGTAGTGGTTTTTTTGGTGTGTTCTGAAGAAAAAGCCTTAATGTTGGCTGAAGAGGCACTAAGATTCAGTTTTAGGAGTCTTGCTTACAGGAATTTATGCAACTACTATCCGGACTGCCACTTCTGTAGGTGGGATTGTTTGGGGTTTGTTTTTTGTTTGTTTGGTTTGGGTTTTTTTGCTTATTTGTTATTTTAAAACAATTTTAAACTACACTCTGTCAAGCTAAACAGCTTAGTAATTCTGGGACTAATTTTGTCATGAGGTAGCACTTCTATACTATGCTCAAATTTTGTTCAACGTTTTCTTAAAATATTTTCTTTGCCAAGAAAATATCTACTATGCTAATTTTTCAAAAGCGCACATTAACTAAAAGAAAGAAGATTATTTATGCTGTCAATGTTTTTTTTGAGTTTGTTTACTTTTTTTTCCAGACTGCTGCCTGAAGTATTTAAGGTCAGTAATCCAGACATGATTTATACTATATTCAATTGGCTTTGCCTTACTGTTTTGAGAGGTTTATTCACCTTAACTGGTAACCCTTAAAAACCTATTTTCCAACTAAATATAGCTTTGAGATATTAGCTGGGAGAACATACTGTATCAACATTCATTTATGTATGCAATTATGTTTGGATTTTTTTCCTTTGTTGTTGTAACATTAATGTAGAATAACTGATTTCGCTATTTGTGTCTAGCTCTATTTGTACAGAAACTAAAATTTGATTATGCACAAAAGAAAAATACTGAAATTATTTTTAAAACCACAGTAACATGTTAGATCTAAGTTATAAAAAAAGCATTCTTGTCTAAACATGTTTTCTTTATTTAAAGCTGATTAAGCAGAGGAAACATTTACTCAAGTTTGAGAGAATTGAGCAGCTTGTGTCCTGTCACTGTGCCCTTCAAGATTTTTGGACGAGCAGGTTTAAGGCGAGACATCTGATTTGTATTTGCAGATTGGAAATGAAGAAAAAAACCCAACAAACCACCCCCCAAACGCAGCCCCCCAAGCACTCATCGAATGGCCGTAATATGAAACTGAAATGAAGGTAATCTCTGTGCTTGCAAATGTACTGTTGCTGCCAAGTGCTAGTTCAGCATTTAAAATCATGTTCAATTTTCCCTATAGGAAGTGTACAGTTTAATCATCAGTTACCAGATCTTCTTTAAACTTCTATAGCAAGCATTATTTTTTAAAAAATAAATTAATAAAGCTATGGCCATTTGACTCATATGTATATTGATTATACTTCTCTAAAATCAACTGATATCTTTGATGCAGGGGGAAAAAATTGGTTTTCTTTTCTGGTTTTTTCTGTGCATTAATTTCTGAACAAGTATAAACAAACTGCCAAGATGCTCATAAATGCTGAACGCTTCTGCTTCTATTGTGAAAAGTTTAACTACAGTATTTAGTTCTGTTTTATTTCTACATCTTTTTTGCGGGTGTGGAGGGTAGGAGGATGAGAAAAAGGTAGGTCCTAATGTGACACTTAGGGAAAAATTAATCTCTTTCTCACTCCTCTAGTACGGAAGCAGAAAATGCTATTTTTCTGTTGCATTCTGTTTCATAGAGCCTTGTTCTTCTCCCCTCAGGAAGTCCTTGACAGAATCAGTCCCTTCCTTTCTAAATAAAGTTACGTTGATTGATAAACAGTGTTTCTAAAAAGAAAGCTTTGTTTAATTAGGGTGGCCATTTAATTGAAAGCCCAACTGTATTACCAGTTTCTCTCATTTTCTTCCCAGTACGCTGTGTCTGTTTTCTTACTAAGTTTTCTCATTACTGACTGAAGGTAGCAACAGCAAATTTCCATTTATGAAGGAACTGGGACCGATAAGGATATTTAACAGGTTACCCACACTGAATTCTTTACACTACTGCTGATGCAATTAAGTAATTACTAGGGATGATTAAAAAACCCCAAACCCCACAACATTTAATGCTATTGTAGAAAAGAGATATTAATAAGTTTCCCACCATCAACACTGAACACCTTTAACACACACCTTTTAAGGCCAGGCCTTCTGTTCTTCCAGCCTTATTAACATGACGTGTTCTTTAATAGCCTTGTATCTATGCCTCAAATACGCTGATGTTTAGGACCTGACATAATTCATTTTTTTTCCCACTTGGTTGGACAAGTTCTGTAAATTAACACTGTCCAAGTGTTTAGAGAACTTTATTGCCTGGACTTTAGCACTAGAATATCCTTGTTCTGTTTATGTTAAACAAGTGAATTTCTCAAAAAGGCAGCTAGAGTGGTATGGAGAAAGCAAACAGCTACTGTGAGCAGAGGTGCTGAATGCTGACAGCGTATCTACGGTACATCTGTGAAGAGACTATGACAGTGCCAAAATGCATGTGATGTATTTTCAGAAAATGAGCCTGCCCTTCAAAACTGGGACAACTCCAAGAAACAAGACTCCAAACTACATCTGTGCAACTTAGATATATTACTGTGACTTTCACTGAAACGTACCAACAAGACCGTCAGGAAAGGCTTCAAATTAATTCCTTATCTTTAAGGTATCATTGCGTAGGAGTTAATCCTCAAGCCCTGTTTTAAGTCTATGGGCAAATTAGACTAAAGTATTTGAACTGTGTAACTATGGATTGCAGCTGGTATCGTTAGGTTTAAATAAGTTGTTGCTTTCACAAATGTATGACTCCATTTTGATGATACAAATTTACTTCTGTGAAGAGGAGTGTTTTCTAAACAAAACAGAGCAACCCTCCCACACCCACTTTGTAGCTTAAGGTAGATTATATCCCAGTATTACAACATTATATCCACTTACCATCATCTAGTGTGATGTCTTGTAGTCCTATTGTTTGAAAATTCAATTCTCGATCTTCAGGTTCTGGTTTAATGTTAATAGCTGCCCCGTCTGGTGAAAATGGAGATGAATCGCATACGGTATGGTGTATTAGGGATGATGCTGCGTTAAGACCTCCCAGCGCTGGACTATGTGCTTGAGGGGAGTGCTGTCCCGAGTGACTCACAGCGGTTGGCGGGGGAGATGAGGCAGGTCCTGAGCTAGGAGACTGGTAAGGCATAGGCTGTAGCTGGGGCGAAGAAGGTCCAGACAGCGGCGAATGGACCAAAGGGTGGGAAGCTGTGGGGGATGGGGATGAAGCGGATGCTGGATTTGTCGAATGGTACGGGACTTGCTGCAGCTGGGGAGAAGACTGCCCAAGGGACCGGCTCATTGCAGAAGGGATGGAGCCCTGCCCCGCGCTTGGGCAGTGGTATCCCATCGACGGTAGGTGAGAAGATGACTGTCCCGAATGAGCTGGGTGTGCTAGCGGATGCCCTGCTGTACTTGGTGTCGCCACAGAACCTGGATTTGAAGAATGAAACTGCATTGGTGGTAGAGCTTGGCAGCTAAGATTTATCAAATGAGGTACAGCTGTGTCTTGCTGAAATGAAATAGCATCGAATCCTTGGCTGGAGGCAGAGTTCATAGGAAGACCAGACTGTCCGTTGTATACGTCGTTAGACTGCATAGGCTGGTAAGAAGGCCTCACAGGAGGTGCTGATGTTACCTGAAAAGACTGAACCACAGCAGGAGGCAAAACATGACACTCCTCACTTGGACTAAGGTTTCTACCTTGCATATGTGGCAGGTGGGATACTGCGGAGGTCACCATTGCTGTGTATGGAGGTTGGACCGGACACACAAGGCTCCTGGGTGACGTGGACAGTAAGTTGTCATGTGGATGCCCTTGCTCTGGTGAGGGCAATTGAGTTCGGATAGAATGCAGGCCCTGGACGTTGCTCGCGTGAGGCAGGGCCAAAGATGGAACAGCAGACAAATCCACATCATCTCTGTGCTCTTGTTTCATTATAACTAGAAAAAGTAAAACAATTGTTACAATTCCAACCCATTGGTATCCTGTGATAAACGCACACTAATTGCTGCTTTACAGCCGCAAACAGTACTGCTCACGTCCTTGCTCCAGTTTCCCTTCTTTTGCTCTGCTTTCATTTTCTTTGACTTTACGCCGGCTCTATCAACCCTTAAAAGTCAGGAACTCTCCTAGCACTTACTCAAAGGCAGTTATCTTCCTTTCTAAAATATCCTCCCATGCAATTCATGTTTTCACGGACACGTGCAACCCAGCCACAGAAAGTCCAGTACGTCAAAAGGACACACACATGGAGGGTGGCTGCTGCTGCGGGGCTCCAGCAACACCAGGCAGGCACGAGCTCGGTCTCAGGCGCTAGGAAACGGTGAATGACATTTCTTAGCAGGCTTCAAACTTTGCTCAGCCTCTGATGAAAATGACAGATTAACTTTGGCAACACACTTAAACTAGTCTGGGTAGTGCGTGTTGTTTTAATTACAGCAGCCCTTTCAGCATATCCTCCAATTTCAATGATGGCAACAACTGTTCTTATAACACAGACAAATTGACACACTTTCAGTTACAGGATTATTATTATTTTTTCAAGCTACCGGCACGCTCTTGAAAAAGACACTGATTTTTAAGTACAAACAGTGGAAAAATGTTAACACAACTGCCCAATTACTGCTTTATAAAATACAGTTACTTAATCTGCTATATATATTTATAGAAAAAATGTATTTTAAAATGTTTGTGCAATAACAGCTGCAGTTATAATTAAAACTTACTTCTTACTTAAGCAGTGTCATTACTTCATTCCACCATTTAAGTATGGAGTTCTCGAACAAAAATATAGTTTAAATGTGTTTAATAACTACCTTGGAAGCTGACATTCTTAAGAATGGTTGAAAAATACCACAAATCTGACACCACAATTATATAAAAGTATACTTAGTGTACCAGAAACCTAGGTAGCATTGCGTAAATTACACGTGAAGGTACGAAGTAGGTAATTTTAGAGCACAACAAGTGAGCAAAACTTAGCTGACATGATTCAAAAAAAACCACGTCAGGTAATGGAAGTTGGCTTTGTCAGCATACCTATTAGCTTTAAGAAGAATACATAAATATCCATATCTGACTTTTAAGACTCATCTACCTATCTGACTTAAAGTCTTCCAAACCGTACTAAAGGGTCCAGCACCATCACTTGCACCTTGTGGATTCTGACTACTCTAAACGGGTAAAAATTTCTTAAAAGAAAAGACAGTAAGTGGCAGGCAAAGGAGCCGGCGTTGCGTATCTAGTAGTAACCACTTCCTCATACCAAACAAAAGGGATTAAGATGTTTTAACTACACGTACAGTTAACAGAGCTAGAAGCAAAAACTGTACAAGTTAAACTATTTTCTCTCAAAATGCTGCAGTGTGTCCAGAAGCAGGGAAAATATTTTTATCGTCTTCCTTGTATTTAAACCTCTTCACGGTTTTTTGATATTTGAGGTGGGGGGAAAAAAAATAAATGTGTAAAACCTGTTCTTCTATGATCTCACTATTCTCCACATCATCACTAGGGTTATTTACAGAGCAGCTTCTGAGATTCATCATCACTCTCAAAAAAAAAAAAAAAAAAAAAAGAAAGATGCAAATTATTCTGTAAAAAGTGCAACAAAGAGATACGTGGCTGTAATCATAGTATTGCAGCTTATTACTCTAGATATCAGCTTTTTAATTAGACAAACTGAAGTTGTTTTACAAAAAATTCAAGGCTGGTCTTCTCTACTTGTCAAAGGTACAAGGACTGTCTGAATTACTTTCAAATATCTCCTTTAAAAACCAAAGTAAAACTCAACCTTTTATTTTTTATTTAATACCTGGTGTATAAGTAAAACGTTGAGACTGGCTTTTTTTCCTCTTGCCGTTGCAGAGATAAAACTGCACCTGAACTGCAGCTGTAATTGTTTTGTTATGGTATGGAGGAACTTCAAGTATGATGTTTGCCTATATGAAAGTTGAAACGAAAAAGTTTTACATATAGAATATAAGTGAAACAGCTATTAATTACAGAAAACACTAAAACACTTATTGCAAAAAACTAAAGCACACTGATATTTTGAAATGGGTAAACTTCAAGTTTATGCATATTATATAGTAAAACAGTACTATAAGCAAACTTCTATTTGGAGACTTTTTGCTTCTTTTAGACACAAGTGTTCTGAAAGTAATGCTTTTAATTAGACACATCATCTAAAGGATGCTTTGCTCGTCTGCCACAGCCTAAAAAAAACTCCAGCAGTCAACGAATTGCTTTTTCAATCACTAAGCTTTTAAGAAAAAATTTAATGCACTGGAAATTATTTGTCATCTTGGCAAAATTATCTTCAGTTTTCTTTTTCCAATTTTCAATTTCTTTTTTTATTGCTTTCACAACAAACATACTGCTTCCAGTTCCTTCAAAGCATCATCTTAATGGCTATTTTATAGTATTAAGCCAATTTAGAAGTCTCCAACTGTCTGTCTGAATCAGCCAATGACCTACTTACTTTACTAAATTAATTCTAAATTTCAGAACAACAGTGAAGATGTTTGGTTTCTCATTTTAAAACAGAAAGCTTTCTAAAGTAAGAAAAATTGTTTCTCACCCCTTGACACTTTTCCCTAATTATTTTCCCTTCTACCTCCCACTGAGGTCGTCCATCTGTTGAGAGAAATTTGCAAATAATTCAAGCAAAAAGCATTCTCTGAAACACTTAAATACTTTATCTTAAAAAAACTTAAATACTTAATATAAAACTGCATTTATTTTCAGTCATAGAGGCCATTCAACTGACAGAGCTGTATCGTAACCGAAGCATGAAGTATAGAGATGCTTTAGGAGTTTCAACACTACAGCTGTTGTCCATATAAGGTGACAGTTGTGCAGGATTCTGCATTTTCACAGAACCTGCTGATGACATAGAATTAGATTTAATTCCAAAGGAGGCAATGTGTACTACAAGCGTACAGAGGGAGTTTCCCCCCTCCCCCCATTTTTCTAAAAACATTTTTGAAAGGTAGTTAAAGTACTACTAACACTTGTGATTAGTCAAACAAATGTGCTGATGACTTACAGTTTAAGTCACCATGCGAGAGAGAGAGAACGCATGCCATGCTTTCGTGCGCATACCCACAGGTTATACGCTTAAAACTAACACCCTCCACTGAGCTGAAAGACCCCGCAGTAGCTCAAACACCAGGGACGTCGTCTGTGTTGCGAGGGAAGTAGGTGGCCTTGGTGAACCTCTCTGCCCAGCTCTAGCGTAACCCGTTACCGTTAGTCTAACACTGGTCTCTGCTACTGGGTTTTGTACAGGTTTTCAGGGGACCTACTGTCAAGCAGCAGTACTTCTTAAAAAGGCATTCAAGTCGGCGTCAAAATACATTATTACATTAAACCCCCACTTCTGTGGGATTTGCTAATAAAAAAAATCCACCCCAAGTCTTTTACTTAAATATTTAAGGAAATAAGACGTAGAAGAATTGGACTTGGCTGCAAGCTTTTATTTTTAAGGATTTACTTTGCACTGTTTTCCCTGAAGTTCAAGTCAGGTATTCAAGCCAGATCAATGATAATTAAGTTAATCAAACGTTACGCTCTCTGTATTAAAGGGACAATCAGGGAAGAAAAGGAACTCTTATGTATTACATAAAGCTAGTCCTAAATTTTCAACTGTTTTTCATGCAGTTAAATTCTTCTACAGGTTTCGCTGCACGAAGGAAACGCTGTCTTTAGCATACCCTAACTGAAACGCATGCCTGCAATATAATTTTTAATTCTGCTAATATACAAGGGTGAGGTGCTGCAGTTCCCTCCCATGGCTAAGTGTGGAAGATTGAACCTGGGTCCTAGCGAACTGGCTATAATATCGCTGATTTCCTGGCAATTAAATACGTGACCAGCTTGTCAAGTACATACATGTTTAATAGGCGTTCAAGAGGTCGCTGTTGTTCGTACCACTGCTTTTCCACAGGATTTGAAGGAGATGCACACTTGCCTGCTTGCAGATGCAGATGAGGCAGAGACACGGCTGAAGCAGATGCTTCACACCAGATCTGAGCCAGATCTTGAGACTTTTAGTAAAAGATGCATCCCTTAAGAGTAACTACTATAGAAAATCTTACGCAAACGTAGGGGAAAAAAATATCTGTAGTGTTTTCTAACTAATATTTATTTCATTAGCTCCGGAGTAAGTCAGTTCCTACACAATGATTAAATCAGATGTAACACAACATCAATATCAAACAGCGTACTTCCATTATTTCCCTTTTTCATTTTTTTAATAAGGACAAAATACATGCTATCATCTTTCAAATGACAGATGTTCAGATGAACAGCGTCTTTCAAATACACACAATTCCAAGTCAGACAGCCTCTCACTGCCTTCCTGAATCAGAAGTACTACTCCATTAACAACTGTCACCCAGCTTATAGACCAGTGCCCAAACTGGTTTCAGATTACTACTGGTGACTTAACTTTACTTCCTTTTTTAAACCTCCTTACTTCCTAAAATCAAGCTCAGGTAGTGGTTTTGGGTTTGTTTTCAAGAAAAGTGTAAGACAGTACTTACCTTGTCCTTTTTCAAAAAATATAATTTTGGATTCTGGAAGAAAATTGGATCCTGTCACCACCATTTCATGGCCTCCATTTACTGAGCAGCTATTGATGCTGTACTTCTCGATCTGAGGAAGTTCTTGAGCAGATCGCTGAGCTTTAAAAAAGAAAACCAAGGGAAAATTATTATTTGTGATTTCAATCATAGTGACAGTTCTTTGATAATCCTAACTTGAAGAATCAGGAGTGAAACTAAACCAAACATTTATTTACATACATAAATCATATTTGTGTATGGTTTATTTTTTTAAATTTTTTTTTAATTACACTGATACTAGATACACTGATACATAGAAAAGAAACACCAAGAAGCCATGAATTCCAACAGTCTCTACTGTTGAAGGAAATGAAATTTTTAGTTTAGGAATATTGTTGTGGGTTTTTTGGGGTTTTTTTTTGGGGGGGGGTTGTTGGTTTTTTTTGTTTTATAAAATTTAAAGTTACTTCAGTAATTTATAGACAAAATTCAAATTGTTTAAGGTCATGTTTTGATTCTTTAGGGCCAGCATTTAACAAATAAGCTCTCTAGAAGTTCAGCTGTTTGTTAGATAATATTACATAAAGACAAGTAATGGTATAGGCTCTTGGAAATGAAATGGTATTAGTTCTTCCTGAAATGAATATTTATTGTCACTGACATCTATCAGCTGCCTCTGCTCACATACAGGAACTTCTGAAGCTGCTAGCTGTGACTGCAGTATCGGGTTTAAAGCTGAAAACACTGCTTTTGTCTCCAAACCCTGAGGCTGCCACTTGACAAGTACCATCTTTAAATAAAGATATATTATTTTTCGGCAATTTAGCTCTTTACACACAATGCTTTTTACATACATGTTATATATAATTCTGACAATAAATACTGTCAGAATGACAATACTACTGATACATGCACAAAACATGAGTATAAATTATATTTAAAGCAATCTTACAGCATTCAACAGGTATGGAAGCAGTCTGCAGAGATAAGACTTTTCCACTAGGCTGTGGGATGTGAACACGAAACACAAGTCGCACTCTGGTATTCTTTCTTCCAATATCTGTCTCTCCTTTACGGAGCTCTATATCTGAATTGCGAAGTTTCAAAATACCAGCACAATCGATACTGGAGATAGGTGAGGACGGATGGATCAGAAGAGAAATGGAAGAAAATGAATCAAACTATTGCCAAAGTATACTCTGAAGCCTTTCTTTTGTTAAAGAATGAAGAGCATTCTACTTTTTCCCATGTTATGCTATTTTAAATGTCTGAGATTAAAAGATCTGTTAGTGTCAAAAACGGCAGCAAGTACTCTGGTGAAACATTTAGTCTTGTAAATATCTAGCTGCTGCTTTTTTGAGCCTTTAAAAGATCATGTGTTACTGCACATTGTTTAGCCTTCGAAGTAAGTTACTTAAAACATCATTTACAAGGAGCAACAGACTTAAGATTTAGTTCTGCCTTAGGAAGGGCTAGAGAATGACAAGAGCGTAGCCATCAGATCCCAGCTACCACTCCACGTAGTTACTCACGACACACATACTTCAATCAAGTAACACATATACATAAACATGCGAGGAGTGTTATCTTGCGCATCATCGTGGGTTCACAGCACTCAATGGAACTAGCATGAAGTCTGCAACTAGGAAAATTTAAGCTGACTTCAGAAGTCACAGCAGAAATAAATGCGCTACATAAATAATTGTGCTTTAGCCTGCTCACTGAGCCTCCAGCTAGAGCAGGGCACTTACGTTGTTGCTGTAACAAACCACTGAACTATTATTTAGCACATTCTATCTGGCAAGACCTGAAAAGTCAGAATAATGGAACTGCTAAAAATAAAAAAAAATAACCAAAACAAGGAAAAGGCCTACCAAGATACCAGAAGTTAAATGACCACATTCAATCAAGAAAAAAACCAGCTAAACTCTATGACTGTGTTTTCATAGGAAGAGGTCGTACATATTCATAAAAAAACCAAAACAAAACTCTGCTGGCCAGTAACCCACATGCAGTTCTACATATGTAGAGTCCTATATACGTATGGATTGAACGGGGAAGTACAATCCCAGAAGCACTCATCTATCCCCCATCAATCTTACGAGCTTCCCTGGCTCTCTACTTCTTTCCTTCTGACTGCCTAAACATTAGGCACATCTCTTTGAACATGCCATCTTCATAATGAGCCATATTTGTGGAAAATATGCTATTTCGCAAGATTTTTCTTTCACCTTTGCACAAATGAAAAAACAACCAACCAACCACATAGCAATTAACCAGCTAATTTATGCTGTGATGTACCTGGCTGACATATTGTTTTCAGGAAGAAGCGGTATTTCCAGAACTTTTGTGCTGGCAATTATTATCTCTTGACTAGCTGTTGCAACTGTTTTTCCAGTGATTCGGTGCACCTGGTAGAACGCATGAGGTCTTAAGTAGCGATCATCTGCTGTTCCGATGAACATTTGTAGGTTTACTGGCTTTTCGCTGTAGCCCAGGAGCTGATGAAAAAGTAGATGCAGTATTAAAATATTAGTTGACTTTTTCTGCATTTATGTGTGCATAATACAAATACAGAACTAGTACAAAGACTTAAGAGTCAAAGAGTAGTATTTAATTACAAACTCCAACCTCTTCAGATATCAGAAAACTGAGTACACGTCAGTTCCCCAACACCAGTATCAGCAACAACACTTACCAGAACAAATGTATCAAAATATCTTTATTACTTTTGAATCTTTCAAAGAGAAAAGAATTGTTTTATCTACAGAATTTCTACATCAAAGCTATGCTATGTTATAGGTGCATTTCTGATATTGTTTGTAATCAAAGCCAAATTATCAGTTCTACTAAGATACACCTAGTATGTTCTAGTATTTCTAGTAATACTAAAAGTATTTTCAAGTTTAGTTTTTCTACTATGGAATGCGATAGTGAGTTTTATTAAATTTAAGAAGTTTTGTGAATGCAAAAGTATTAGGGTAAGACAAAGAAAACCTAATTTAAAGTCTAATTCTAAATCAGGAAGCTGAGTATTGTTTATTTTTGCTAAAGAAAATGTTTTAAAAACCAGAATTTGATAAATATCAAGTTAATCCACGCATCTTTCCTTTTCTTACCTAAAAAACCTAACCACCCACGCACCTGACTGTCACAAAACCACCTGCTGCTTGTGCTAACAGTAGTAAGTCTAGGCACAAAACACATTGAAACAGAAAACACAGAAAAAGAAAAATCCCAAACTCTAAAAGAAAAGGTTAGTTTTATGATAGCTCATTGGTAACGTATTGTCCAGAAGAAAACAAATTTAACCAACAGCAACACGCAAGTTTCCTTTAGCCACCGCATTTTTAAATCTGAAGCCTATAAAATAGGTCTTATAAATCCATGAAGTTTACTTCACCTTCCTGCAACTGGCAGATTAATGCACACTGCAAGTTATATAATTTCTAAAAAAGCAATGCAGCAGATTTACATTTCATTGACTTTGACATCAACTTTATGATCAAACTGGAGGGAGGGCCAGGCAGTCATTCTTTAAATGTGTTTTTGTCATGTCAATATTTTTGTCTCTAGGGAGAGTTATTTGGTCACACAACAATATTATCCAAGCTCTTTACAGAACTAACACTTAAAAAACAAACAAAACCATGTCAATTTAACCTACTTAGAAGAGTCATTTAGTGCCAGTAGAGTCAGCAGCACAAAACCCAACGCACATCCACACCCAGAAAGCAGAAGCACCAGCGTAGGGTCCTTTATCTTGATGCACTACTATTGGCAGTAAGTTTTACGTAGACCATACGAATGCCTGTATCCTATATTCAAGTTACAGCTACGACAGCACCTACCAGTCTTATCCCTTTTATTAGAGCTTTCTCAATCAAGAACAGAAATTTGGTTTCTGCCAGAAGTCTGGAACTTTAAAGAGTCATTCTCAAAGCTTTCCAAGTGACATGAATGCTTTTGTCCAAGATACAATACTTGCTCGTTAATTAACCCATCTAGACACAACAGCATGCTCGTACTTCCTCTCTATTAATTTTAGTTTTGTTCTTTCCATTTACCCAATGGAGTTAAATGTGATTGAGAAGCAGAAGAGCTAAATCTAGACCACCTAAGGCAAATAAATTTGAGTTTGCTCAAATAAACCCAAAACACCACGTGAGGCTTGTTCTTTACCTCTTCATATTCAGCACACACACACACAATCTAAAATAATTCCTAAGACTGATGCCCGCGACTGCAGGAATGCTACTACAGATAAAAATCTACAGCCAAGCTGCAGCATGGAACTGTTGGTGAGCAACAACCTACATATCTTGAGCGGCTGACACAAAAGCTCAATAGATCAAATACATGATTTGCTATAGTCACAGCATTATGAGATTGCGCTAAAAAAAAAAACCACCAACCTAGAACGGGCATTTTCTCTAAGTGAGTAGAGAGGAAAGAACAGACACAGTTCAGGATTACTGCTTCTGTTGCTTTTCTGGGCTGGGAGATCTCTAGATGATTACTGTGGTAAGGAGACTGTGCTGCTTTTCATGGTTGTAGACAAAGAATTCTCAATTCTGTTGTCCTCAAATCTCCCCATACCTTTCTTGGGAGGCGTACAACATCTCCCAGCTGCCGTGCCTTTAAGATTCCAGTCCCGGTCAACGCTTACCGTAAAGCGTAGCCTACATTTGTACTGCATCGTAGGTAGACTATAGAGGAGGTTGTGCTAAAGCAGACTGGTTCCTGCCCTTAAACTCAATGAATTCTCATCTGTCTCCCCACCTGATTTCAGCTACCAGCAAGAATTCATGCATCCCCAGGCAAGCAGAGCAAACTTTTTTTTGTTATAAATTTGTATAAACCAAAGTTTAATAACATTATCTGCCACAAACAGCCAAGCAATCTGTAAAAGTCACAGCAGCTTTTATCAAATACAATGTCCTGTCCTGTAATCGGCCTATTTCCAACCAAGTTCTTAAATGATCTCATTTATTTGCATTTATATATGTATGTCTATCATTTGCAGGCTTTTATTCTGTCAAATATGTAAAATCTTTTTGTTCTCCCTAAAGTTCTCAGTACAAAGAGAGCTTAATCCAGAAAAAAAAAACCCCAAAACCAACAAACAAAAAAACCCCCTCAGCCACTGAGTGGTGACAGTCTAGATTATCAGTTGCCTCCCATGTAAATAAATGGGATATTCCAGCATTTCCAAATGTTACAGTGGAGACACGGGAGGTTTCCTGTGACCATCAGCGTACAGGCAGGTTTCTATTCTTCATCTGTCAGATGTCACCTGTGATCTATGGAACCACAATGGACTTCACTGTTAGCTCTCGTCATGTTGATAGCGAAGCATAGAGACTCTTGTATCAAATACATAAACACCTAAGTTCCTTCCTGTACTTGATGCACGTCTCCAAAATCTTTCAAAAAGATTTAAAAAACCCCCAACAAGTAAGTATTTTCATGTTTTCCATGAGTCTTAATTATTATGGAAGTTTAAAGAAAATTTAAGGACATGTGTTAGTTCAGCATTTACAGCAGCCATCTTGTCGCCAGTTCTTAACACTGACTCCACCATCCATTTTCCTCAGAGTTAAAATTAAATCTTAACACAATGGAACACAGCCTAAACGTGACGCTTGTTAAGTATGTTCACTCTAATACTGGAAATTATATAATTTACAAGCCAGACCTATTCAAAAATTTGAACAGCTTCCAAATGGGGTCACTGTGACAAAACTAATTTCCAGTTAAAGCTATCTTCCCCTTCCTTAACAATGGACATATCCACAATGTTCTAGAGATACTAGTGATAGGAGAGAGAGAGAAAGAGGGAGGTGGGGGGCAGGGATACTCATAAAACTAAGCTGGTCCATCTACAGTCAGCAGAGAAGCTGTCCTCTACAGAAGCCTACGCAGAGCAGGAACCTGGATTCAGTGAAGCAAAATATACGCCACGCCAGCAGCCGCAGTAGTACTGGAATCGCTCGAAGCCAAAGCCATGTCTAACGCTAGTTTTGCTTTTATTGTTCTTGAGCAAATTTCACCCTCTCTGACGCTATTATGGACAACATACAGGGCCTGGCTTATGCAAAGCATGTTACGGCAGGGGAAAGTGGCAGGAAAGTCTGACAAAAATGCCCACCCCACCAGCAGGTTAGGTACGTATCAATAGGTTATCAACTGCATTTTCTGTACCATGCTCTTGTGATGCAAGCTTGTGCATTAGAAATTTGAAACTATGTTACTACAGCTTCAGAAGAAATAATAAACTCCCCACAACAAGACCCCCCACAGTAGTACCACCTTCAGTCACTTTCCTTCTGGTTTATATATTAAATTGAATGAAAACAAGAAACCTAATGTCCCACGCAAACTACAAGGAAGAATATTATAATGTAACAGAAAACACTTGTATAGTAATTTAGAAGAACCCTATGCATGTTATAATGCAAACCCACATAAATAAGGCATCTCATAATCACAAATGATCTGTAATAACATCAGGACAACCCCCTGAAAATTTCACAAATCCTTAAAAGCCATGTTAGTGTAAACCAGTCTCAAAACAAGCCAACGAGCTCCCCCCCCCCCCGCCCCCTATGTCAATCAGATGCTCACACAACAGCTTTGTCTCAAATGAATTGCTGTAATGGATCTGCAAATAAGTCCTGTTAAAGGTAGCAGAATATATATATACATAAATAAATAAATAAATAAGGCAGAGTAGTAACATATTGGCAAGGTAGCAGAGATTTCATAAATTTATACTTTGCATTACAGATGATTTATCACATTTATTTAAGGTTTAAAATAAAAAGCAAGCATTAAATGTATGCTCGTACAACGTAAAGCTATAAACAGAACCAATATGTGCAAGCAGATGTGGCAAATTAAACTGGGGGGTGGGGAAGGGAAGAAGAACCCCATCTCCCACATTATACGGTGTAATTCAGGGCCTGATCACAGTACCTGATCACAGTAGTGGGGGCCACATAAGAAGGAGACATACCACAGTCTGAGACAAGCAATGAGCAGGTTGCACAGTTTCCTTGTGATTCCAACAGCTGTACTGACAGTAAAAAAGACAGTAAGTTTAATAGGCTATGGATGCTAATGAGACAGCCGGATGTGCTAGCAAGAAGTTTGAGGCAGCTGGAGAGACTGAAAAAAAAAATGTAAAAAAAATCCCAAATCTAAACTTTAGTATACCAATCTGTGCTTTAGAATTAACATTTCCCACTTAAATCTTGTCTAAGAAGTGAGCTGACAACTCTAGGCATGACATGGATTCTGCAAGGGTCAGATCAAAAATTTACGGCGTCTGTCATCAAAGACGTGTGTGCGGGGGCCAGTGAGCAGGTAGAAAATGATCCAATAGCTTGTGGAGAGGACGCCTGCACATCCCATGTCATTTCTATCACGCCATCATTCAAAGCCTTCAGCGCTCATTCCTAGCACCACAAATTAAAGGCAGCCCTTGTCATACCATTCCTGAGAACAAAGGACAGGGCTGGATTACGTGGTTAATTGTCTGGAAGTACCCCGACTATTTAACTGCAGGTACGTCCAGTAGTTTGCCGAAGAGCTGAAAATATTCTGAAGTCCCTTACATGAATAATCCTGGGGAGAGTAAGCCTCGGGTGTCTGTCCCTACACAACCTGCACACAGTAAGCAGAGCAGAACTGTCTGCCCACCACACTTGGTCCCCACTGGGGACTGAATTATCACAGAATCTGAGCTACCTTCCACGTCCAGGATGGTGTCATCTCTCCCCTGAAAGAAAAATGGTATTTGGAGCCTGAATTGCCATTTTTGATGCCATACCTCTCTTGTGAATAATGGAGACTTACTAGCCCAAATCAACTTCAAATCAGGAAAAATTACGTATTTTGGGATTTAAAATTCATTCCTTTTAAATACAGTTCTGTTTTCATAGAGAAAGAGTTGATTGTTCTTTGTTTCATTGACAGTGGGGTGACACCTTCTTATTATCTCATTTGCTTTATGCACAATTCTGCACGTTGAATAGCCCAAACATTTTAGTCAGTTTAAAAAAAAAAAAAAAAAAAGTGTCGTTCTTCAGTGAAAATACCTACATAATTAACTTGAAAACAGATGCTACATTTTGTTCAAACACCTAATGAAGCCATGGTAATCTGTACCTTTAGTTCACCTTCGTAAAGAATACATACTATATACAAGTAAGAACAGATTGTCTCTACACGCACCACAGGTATTTAAACTAACAGCACTTTACAATCTACTGGTAAGTGCTGCAGAATCACCGCGATGAAGATGCATCACAATTACCTGCTGCAATATCAGCCTGCCCGAGATTCAGTCATCGGTCGCTTACAGAAAGACAGTACCTTAAAGCTACTGGTGAACACTCGGTGTATTTTCATGTATACCTTCCAGCACTTACTCTAAACACGCAATCCTAGAGCTGCATACTACAAAAAAAGTTAATTTAAATTGTACTTTAAAAAACCCCCATATACCACTCTCCCAGGAGCAGCAAACAGTGTGCTGTAGACAAGTAGTAAGTTACTGCACGCTGTCACTACTGACCTCTAGAAACCCTCCTCTGTAATAGAACACTGATCCACCACCCACTGCTTTGCGGAGGAAACGCGGCCAAGTTGTTTTTGTGTTTCTATATCGTTTCCATAGCAAAGGTCAGTGCATGCGTAAGTTAAACTAAAGCTGGAAGGCTAAAGACTGAAGGTCACTACAGGATAAGCCAGAAGGGCTCCACGCCAAAGCAGTTCCAGGCATATTACTATACTGCATACAGTAAACGCATGCACGCATGTAAAAAACCCCAACCTTTATCACAAACTCATGCATTAGAATTAACATTTTCCCCTTCAGTCTTGTCTAATAAGTGAGCTGACAACTCTAGGCATGACATGGATTCTGCAAGAGTAAAAATCAAAAATTTATAGTGTCTAATCAAAGAGAAGAATCTCTGGGGGCCAGTAAGCCAAGGGGTACAAATTGCAAAGTTAATAAGAGAATTTTTTGATCATCAAGTTGTATTTTGTGTTACAAAACCTTTCGTATGTTCTTAATGCACATATGGAAAAATCCCTTAAAAAAAAAAAAAAAAAAAAAGTACAACACTAGAGAATATAGATTAATTCAACCACTGAAGACTGTGGTCTTCACAGTCTTTAATTAATTAAATTAATTAATTAAAAGTAATTAATTCAACACTGAAGCATTTAAACTTGGAATTTTGTGGCAGTGGTGAGAACCTTTTCCTTGCTGAGGAAAGCAAACAGGTCACATTAAAAAGAGGCATCAATCCAGAGCAAAGAAGTTAGCATTTTTCCAGATTACAGGCAGATTACATTAGGGCCATATCTGGCTCACGTGTCATCAATTCCATGCTCTGATCTACAGCAACCCTTGCAACACTTGACAAGCTTCTGAGAAGACTTTTTTTTAGTCTCCAGTATTTGAAAGTTCTACCTCTGCTCCCCACCTTTTTTTAAATAAAGCAGGTTCTATGTTTTCCATTTATTGTTGCAGGCCAAGCATTACCAGTCTCTGTGCAAATGTGTTACCTATCCACAAGATTTCTTAAGACCTATAACAAGACTTGAGAAAAACACCCAACAGAAAATACACACTTCACAGTAAACAGGGGCTCATCACACACTGCTACTGTATGTTGAAATAGTCTGTTTTTCTGAACCAACCCCCCCTTTGTTTATTTTTAAAAAAAACCTCAATACCTAATAGTGTCACTGAATCCTTTCACATGCCTACTCTTTCAGACTAAGAACTAAAGAGAAAAAAAAAAAGGAACTAAAACTTAGGGGGGAGGTTAGAAAAATCATGTCATTAGCCAAGTTTCATGCTCAGCAATCAAGCAATACTACGACACTAATGACATTCAGACGGTGCCAAAACCTATTTGATCGTATTTTTAAAGTAATTTTCAGGCAAAACTTTCCAGCATTTATTAGGAAATGGCCATGTTTAACCAAACTTTGTCTGGGGTTTAATACTCATGTTTTATCTTTCATGTGCCTTTTCTTTGCTTGCTAATGGAAGAAGAAGATTCTATCAACACTTCAGTGCTCCTTCACCTCTGCACAATTAATGCACTGCTTACGGCATTACTGGATTGGTAAAGTAGGCTGATTAGAAAGAAAGCTTTTACACACAAATAGGCCTCCCTAAAAATAGGGCATAGTCTTGAAATAAAAGACATGTCACTTTGGGATAACAGTCTTTGTTCACTCAAGTTCACAACTCTATCTTCCCCAAATGCACCAGTATCCATATAAAAACCTCCGTGAAGAACGGGGAAGGAAAGACGGCTATATAAAGAACTATCAGCACTTACTAAGCATTTACTTCAGATGGAGACTTCCTAGGCTTTTCAACACCTTGACATGAAAAGCATGTTGTAACTCGTTATTTCCTCCTTGACAGTCTCATGGCAGCTGGATGCATTTCAGTGACTTTTGTATTCCTTAGAACAGCACCCAAAGTGGTGTAAATGAGGGAAGGAGGCTAACGAGGAGAACGGAGGCGAAAGGAAAGATAAAGCTGGTCTCTTAAACTAGGTATTTTTACTATTACTTTAGACGACTCTATGAGTAAAGATATGGTATAATTCACCATGAAACCTAAACAATCCTGAAGGAAAACAACTTTTACTGCTTAGATTTTAGTCCACTTCTAGGTTTTTGTTTGTTGGTTTTTTGGGGTTTTTTTAGATTTCTTTTAAATAAAATGGCACACCAGGCCTTTGAAGTGTTTTGCCCTCTGAGACAACAGAGATGTGACCCACAAGCTGGAATCTTGCTGACAGCAATACCAAAGAGGCACTGGTGCACAGCTTTGAAGAACCAAACTTTTTTTCTGACTTTTCTCCACAAGAATTTCACATTTGAGTGGTGTGCAGTGACTTTCTTAAAGAACTGTGAAGACTGCTGGTTTAAAAGCTGAAGGGTTACTCTGCCAAGCTTAACAGCCACCTATTAACAATAACTTGGGAATAAAAGCAAGGGATGACAAAGATCCAAAGGCATGAAGATCAACATAATTTGAAACAAAAGACACACAATGACTAACACCAGTGGTACAATTTATCATGGATTTATCAACAGTTGCAGTTTGAAAAGCTTGAAACAAATCATACATATAAAACCAAGAAATGAAGAGTTCAGTGAAGTTATTGAAAGTCAGACTGACCACAGAGATCAGTGAGTGCTGACCTATAATCTTCAGTGGACTGTTTAAGAGAAACTAGAGAAATTTGTGGAAGAAAACTTCATTCAGACCTATTAGGCAATACTCCAGCCACTGGCTCAGAAAGTCTTAACAGCACGTGGGAATTTTTTTATTATTTCATTCTGACTCTGAAAAGGTTAGTGTTACAAAAAGTTAAATCTCTGATTTAAAATTACATATGTTAAACCAAAATATTTTCTTTCCCTTCCTGACGTGCAGTACTATTTTCTATCACTTATTTCACGTACCTTTCCACCAACTGAGAAGGAAAAGCATGCCCATGAAAAAAGCACCCTCCTTCCCCTTTTGCTAAATAAACTTATCAAGTAGACTGACTTAAAGACTTTAAAATAGTACAGACTTTTGGAATTCTGAAAAAAATAGCAAGACAGAAAAAGAACAAACTTTAATAAACTATTAGGTAGTGGCACAGGTCCAACTTTAGAAACATTTTAAAGGTCAGCACAAAGACAATCGGGTCCTGCAAAGGACTAAAGCAAACAAGTCATTGCAAATATCAGTGCATTACTGGTCATGATACCGTATGTTTACACAACGTACTGAACATCCTTCAGGGTTTAAAAACTTGGAATTCTATTTCTGAAGTCTCACACCTTTGCGCACTCACTCACTGCTTGCAGCCAGGACTGAAAGTTTTAAATACTGTATTTTGAAGTGTTTTAGCTCAGAGTTCTGTCCCATTCTACATTACCCAAAAAAGGAGATCAATTCGTAGCTGAAATAGTGTAAGACTAATACTACAATTCCTGCAGTGCAGCATTGCCAGTCAAATCTAACTAGGCATCACAATGCACTTTCCATCTGCAGTTTGCTCGACACTCTTGATAAAAAACCCGTGCTATTCCTGAAACACCAACTCCCAAAGCTAAATCATGCTATGGAAAGTTTTTGGACAAGCACTTCCAGGATAGAAACAGGTTATTCCCATATAACCTATAGATAACCCCCCCCCCCCCCCCCCCCCAAATTGTTTTTACTTTGGGAAAAGATTACTGCTTTTCCACATTTTTGTAAACATATGATACAAAAAGCAGACGACTGTGTTGTCCAGTGTGCCACTCAATGTTTTTCATATTAATTAATGCATTTTCTCAACTGAGTATTCAAACATATAGCAGATGCATCAATATGTCTTTTACTATCTATTTTGGGGATTCTGGAGCAGAAGATGCCTAAAGAGTCATCAAACTGTTCTTGAAAGATACGTGTTTTTAGAATCTCATCCAAAGGTCAGTGTTTTTCCCAACACTGACCACTACATGGTTCACACAGGCTGAGACTTACCTTCTGCCTTCTGGACTTATTTGCAGGTTGTTGTCACCAAACAGTAGGTAATTAGAGCTGGAATACAGCCTGCCTTCTGGTGATGTACAAAATAGGGAAGAATTCAAAACAAAAATACAAACAGAAAAGTGAAGAGCAGGAAGAATGGGAAGGGCCACGAAGCACAGAAGCAGCGCACTGTGTATCTGGCTTAGAGAACAGGGAGAACTCCGATATAGCTGTTAGTGAAGTAGTTACGTGAATTGGCCACACAGAACACCTGAGAAAAGATGACAGCCACAGAATTACAGGCCAGGAAACAGACACTCATTTAGACAATCCTTCGTCAATTTATTTGTGTCGGATCATCTCTGACATTACTCAATTAGATCCTCTCTTGTAGGTTAGAGTTTCTTTCACCAGAGCTCAGGCAGACTTTGACAGGCTTATTGAGAATGCGTTCCTGTTTCAGAATTTTCATAGTAGGTCAAAATTAGTTTCCTTTAGCTCAGTTAGTTTACTTTTTCTTCCACAGCAGCTTTTCAGTCATGACTTCAAGCTCTGCGATCACTTTAAACAGCGCTGACATTCACTCCCTCTTTCACAGGTCTCCATTAAACCTCACACAGAAGGTTACTGTTCGCTTGTCAGGGAGTAGAAGCATATAACCACTTAAATAAACTAGGTTTTATTTATCACTTCTTTAATTTTTGATCTTACAGCTTTCTTCAGCTGTAATACTGTGAGTTGTCCATATTACATGATGCTTCCCCTCCTCTGTTACTGAGAATCAACTACAGTAAGAATTTTCCTTATGGCAGAGGAATTGATGGACGATTCTATCCTTAAACCCTTCGCAACGTGGCAAAAAGACACTTACAGTACAGGCAAATTCTTAATAGCTATCACTGCCCCAAAGTTGTCATGGATGCACAGGGCACCAGTGGATTCTGTACAGCACCTGTTGCAGACACATCATCAATTTTAAAATAAATTACCCTTATCATCGGTTCACATCTAGAACAGGTTCCCACTGTGGTACACGGCATGGCCACAGGACCGATATTCCTTCTTGCATACGGAATGGTGCTAACAAGTCAGCGGTTACCCCAGCAGTCCCTCGGTATATCACATTGTACAGTTACCAGGAAGAGTATCACGTAGATCACCACCTCACTAGTAGCAGGACAAAAGATAAAAAGGAAATACTTCTTGCTCTGCACAACACAGTTTATGGAATTTACTATCAAAAGATATCATTAAATTTAAAATACTTAAGAAAACTCAGAAAATTGCAGAAGTTGATATAAGTACCAGGAACAGGAGTATACAAAACAAGTTTGTTCATTTTAAAAAAGTCACAAACCCAAAATACACAAGTAAAAAAAAAAAACAAACACCACCCAAAACCCAACTATCCCTGAGAGACCCTTATTGTGTGCCCACCTTCTCTACAATTCTCCTGTGGTTTTGATCATAAGCATTATCCAAGTGAAGTCTCATGAAGAACCCTAACCAATTTAGCCAACAGTAAAAACTCATTCTAGCAAGTGGTAAGTTTTTATGTACGATTTGACCAATGGGAAGGGTGGGAATTTCAAGCAATGATGATCTTTCCTTTAAAGTCATATGAAAAGTCGCAGCTATTTGCTTTGTAGATGGGTAAAGTACTCTAACCTACTCAATTACGACGGAAAAGGCAGACAGTGCTCAGAGCCTTTCTGTGTCTCCTGACAATGCAATACAAAATTTCCACATAATCTGGATGACGAACTTTCAGCATGCCACTCTTCTCCTTGCTAACTATTCTGCCAAGTTTTTTATTCCTTCCCTGTGAAAATTGCCAGCACTATCTTGCAGATTCTCTACCAAGGTAAAAGAAATTGTTCCAGATGACATGGATTAGCTGGAACATACTCCCAAGAAAGCAGAGATTAAAGTGACAGGAATCTGCTATTTAGAACATTTTGCATTAAAAAAGCCGAAAACAAGAGCATTACAGAATTTGCTTCCTTAAAGTCAATGGACTTACAAAACAAAGCACGATACTCCACTCATTTCTCCTCACATTTGGAAATAAGCTGATTAAACATCCTCACAACAGATGATGCCAAATTTATCAGAAGCTTAGTCTCCTAGCAACAGGTATGGTACAGTATTAGTAATAGATTAATGACATGCACTAATAGATTAATGGCTTGAAGCTATGCACTGTCTTAAAATCTTTAGTTTAAATAATACATCAACTGCACATGCAGAACTACAGAGGTTTCACAATTCAGAAATTAAATACGCTAGCTTTCTATAAAGTAACGTACAAGAGTAAAAGAAATTGTGTAGGAAGAAAAAGTACACAGGCCTTCAGACAGCCAAAGATGCAGCAGTTAGACTTGATGATCATTATAGGTCCCTTCCAACTGAAATATTCTATTCTATTTTATTCGCCCACATGCTTTCTTGTCTCTGACACTAGTTAACATACAGTTATTTCACACAAGAAAATTGTGCGTACTCTGTTGCAACGCTCACACACATGGCAGTGACTGGTATAAACCAAAGAGCAGCAAAAAGAAAAGGCAGGAACAAATAGTAATGAATATCTTGAATTGGATTTGCATAATAAGCTTCCAGAAGTGCTGGAAAAGAATTTCACTTTTGTATTTAAATAAAGTAATTTTCATCTGGTCGCAGCTATTTAGTATTTACCTTTCACACCAAACTTGGCCCTTAGCATATTGTTTTTCCCAGCAGTGAGTAAAAAGTTAATACAAATCGATGTTTTGTTTCGTAACAACTTCCTCTCTCCCATCAAGCATTAATTTCTAAACCAGCTGGAAGAGACCAAATTGCAAAATAGAGTATTGATTTGTATTTGCATTCATTTTAATTTAGAGAGGCATAGTACAATCCATGTGTTTAAAGCATGAGACTGTCAGACACATAAACACTACCCCCATTTTTAAAACCAGTCTTATTATAGCAAGGTATTTCACAATGGTAATGCAAATAAATAGCTTTTAAATCGTTGGTGTAATTCACATAGATCACAGATCTGTTTTTTCTAACTTGAATCTGGTACTGCAGCTTAGAAGCATGTAGTTCTGCAAGCAAAAGAAAGCTTACATACATTTGTCAAATCTTATAAACATCAGGAAAACAATTTCCCTTAATACAAACATTAGTGCAAGATATAAGCACTCGGGGTGGGGGCGTGGGGGGGAAGTAAAAAAAATTAGAGTGCAGTTCACAAAAGCTCAGCAGAGACTTGTATATCCGCTAAAATCTCTCAAGTTTCTGTCCTCATTATGTGTTAAACTTCAGTGCCAGCACCTTGGCTTGTGAAAGTTGTGTCTACTTGTTCTCCACAGACTAAAGCAACACAGGAAGAAATGTGTCCGGCCGACCTTCAGATTCCAGCCCAGTCCTGGCAGCCTCAATTTTCTCTAGTTTGCAGCACAGACTTTCCTCATAAGCACCTGACCCTTGCCTCTGCTGTGCTGAGAAATCTAGTAGGTCTGACAATAGGAGAAAGTTGGAGCTGGTTAGACCATGCTATTGTAATGAGAAGGAAAACATTGAGCAGCTTTGTAGACAACATGAAATTTGGGTGAACAGCTCAGATTAAGAATGGAAATGGAAGGACAAGTAAAGACATTCAAAAAAGAAGACGGAAAGCAGATAATCAGCCTTTTTTTTGAGGGAGAGAAAGGAAATATACAAGGTCTTAAGAGAAAAAAAAGGAAGAATGAAAAGAGTTCAAGGTAGATTATCAGAGAACAAACAGTTTGATAAATAGCCCACAGAATATGATTAGGAGTCAGACTGAGAGAAGAAATTCATCAGATGAAGAGCTTGGAGGGAGGAGATTGCTTAGGCAAGGAAAAAGTAGGTAGTCCAAGACATTTAAACTCTGCCCGTACATCTTTATTTATATAGGTATAACATTCGAGCTGTTCCAAAACTGATGTAATTACAAAGCACGACAGAATTCACTGGCCAGAGAGAAGGCATAAACTATAAGGAGAAAAAGCAATAACATATTTGTACTACAGTATGAGTAGGAGAAAGAGAATGGGGACTGATTATGTCAATCCTATTAGCACTTTGCATCTGGTCTCAAATAGTAATGAGTTACTTCCAACTACTGGAATAGGATAAACACATCAAATACATTTTAATGTATAGACTGCTATAGTTAAAGACTAAGCACTGAAACCCTGACTGCCATTTTTTGAAAAGAACAGGAAATACCTTGAATTTGGGGAAAAAGACAAACCCTGCTGTAACCTTAATGTAATCAGACTAGTATTTTTTTCTACTACTTGTCTTATAAAGATCTTATAACTCTTGTCTGATTTGACTTACAAATGAAGCATTAAATTTTATCTTAACCTGGTTTAGGATGAAGACAAAGACCATTAAGCAAGATTAAAGTGACAATTCAAAAAAGAGACATTGCTTTCACCCAAGTGCGGCAAACTGATAAATCAAGGCACCTTAAGAAGCCCCACAGCCCCTCAGCACAACCTTCCCCATGCCCAGTGGATGAGGGTGGGTTCCCTTCCAAGCTGCACGAGCCAGTTGGCACTGTAGATATGAAAGGAGACAGCAGTGACTACCCCTAACTAATCCAGAGCCCTTCCCAGCACACAGCAAGATATTTCTGCACAGACCTGAACTCTGAAAGTCAGCAAGGAGCACAGCACAGCTTGCACACACAGTTACACCTACAATGCCAAACCCACGCATCTTTCCCTCCAAAGAGTATGATGGCAAAGCTAAAGCTTTCTTATGAAAGCCAAGCCTAATTTACGACCTTATATTTAATCCTGAACTCAACAATAATTGGATGGTGTTTGCAAAGTATTTAAATAACACAATTTAGATGCCATTAGCATTTGGAACATTTGGCAATAAAGAACCCAGCCACAGCAACGGTTAATGGCAGGTACCAGTTACCAAGAGTCAGACCCCCACCCTCTGGTCAGCCGGATGAGGACCGCTGCCTGCCCTACTGCATTTTCTTGAAACTGACTGAAACTGTTCTAAGAGACAACAGAACTTGCATGATTCTGTTAAGACAATGGAAATCATGTCCAAAAAAAAAAAAAAAAAAGAAAGAAAGAAGTAAGTCTTACTTGCTGTTACAGATAACCAATCAAAATCTAATGAAGCTAGGTGACGCCTTACTTTCTAAGGAGGTAGATACCATTAAACAGCGAGTAATAACCTTTGGTTCATGCTAAAGGAAGAGAACAGTTCAGTTTAATTGACTCCAAACATTTAAGTGAAAAGTTAACAGAATTTATGGGTTTCCATTTCACAGAAATAACCTAACGAAAAAAACAAACAAGAGGCATTTATAGTATTCAGAAGCCGTCTCAACACCAAAAGATGATCTCTGATTCAAATGAAGCTATATTGTATTTCAGTATAGCTCAAACTAATCTGTTATGACCTTTCTTACCTGCCCCCATGCACACTCCTTCCTCCTTAAAGTTCATGTTGAATATGTTTGAGTAATGCACTATTGCGCTGTGAATCCATTCACAAACATAGAACTGCACAGAGCATAAAATTGTGATATGCACTGTAACTGTAGTAAGCTGTAAATCTTTAAACATCTAAACCCAACTTTTGTATTGAACAATTTACATTTAAAGGAGAAAAATCTTACCCAGGGAGGACTGTAAGCTTCACACAAGGCAACAATTCACAGCATTGTAAACAGCACCAATTGTGGTTAAAAAATTACCTTCCATTCAAAAAAAGGGAGACTTCCTACCTTCACGACAGGGTGTCCTCCAGTAGATGCTTTTACTGCTCCTCTGCTTCCTTCTGTTTCATAGTGAGCTCTGTGATGAGTTTTAGGCTGGACTTCTATTTTCAGTTCACACTGCCCATAATGACTTGGTAAAGGCCAGTCAAGGGGTGGCAATGAAGATGTGCTGCAATCAAGACAAGCGCGCTATGGTTAATGAACTATGCCACATGGCCACAGCACAAGCAAAGTAACTTCACTGTAAGACACAGACAACGATGTCACTTTCCTAACAAATGATAACCAAATAAGAACAGCTAGTAGCCTAAAATTGTTACTTGACAGTTCCAAATTTTTGCTGGTTCATTAAAATCTTCCATTAAGTATTTCTTTTGGGGTTGTTTGAGTGGGATTTCAAAAGAAAGGTCACCAGTGCTATTCTATAATGCCTTTATATGACTTTTTTATCCTCAAGTATATCAGCAAGCAAATGTTGTTTAGATGGAACAGTGTAAATTCAATCTGCAAGTCATTAAGTTTTAACTCTCTGCATTATTATCTTCCAGCCTGTTGTTTTTGTTTTTCAAAGATAGTTAACGAAGCGCAGTGCTTACCAATCGTTCAATGAACACTATATGATGATCCAAATTTTTAAAGCTAGCGGCCCTATCTGGGTGTAAGGACTTACTGCAACAGACACCAAAGACACCTAAAGTACATGCTTAGCTTATCCATAGATTATATTCACCCTTACACACAGCAGCAAAGTCACTTCAGGGAAGAAGGACAAAACACAGTTAATAGAAGTAATATGGAAGAACCTCAAAGGAAAATAAATCACATTACGTCACCAATGTTTTCATACCTACCCTTTTACCTGCACAGATTTATAGACTTATGATTCCAGTAAGGTGAACAAGTCACATTCAAGTCCGTCATTACATGGCAGAACAAATTAATTTATGAACATTTAAAAGTGAACATTCATAGCATCACATATCAAACAAGGATATTTACAATAAAAATAAGCTTTTAGTAAAATAGTTTTGTACTACCTTACTCTGACCAACAGGGAAAGCAAATTATGTTTTAAAGAGATGGACAAATACTGGTTTGTGTTGTCATCTGAGAAAGCTCAATTCCATTTCACAGGAAGTCAGGAAAAACCCACCACCAATCCATGCAACTTTCCACAAATACAAATAGCCACAGGTCCAAGATAAACTATATCTTCTGGAGAATTTAGCTAAGACCTATAAAAGACATCCACAATTGAGAAAGAAGATAATGTTTGGACAGAACAAAAAAAGAAAAGAAATCTCTGTCTTTAGCAAGTATCTGGATGGACTTGGGCTCAGCCTGCAGCACCATGTATCTACCTTTTACTGTAAAAATCCATGTCACTAAGCATGGAAAAGAGGAAGAAGAAACAGCACCACTTGCTGGCCTCCTCCTACAGAACAACCTACAAGCCTGTTGACCTGCTGCTTCATGGAGCACCTCTACTGTGCGGTTCAGGAGAGAGCAAACATGACAATATAAGCCTTATCTCCTGAAGCACCCTTCTGAGAGCAATGGGAGGAGTAAGTATTTCCCTTTCTTCTTCCCGAAAGGAAGGAATGTAAGCAATAAATCATCCCACAAGCATTCAGCGTACAGCAAAGACTCTTCTTCCCCCAGTAAGGAGGTCTGATGTCTGGTCCTTCCACAGCAGTAGTATTTACTGGGTAGGAGAGGACTGCTGATGTCAGTAATAGAAGAGGAAACTGACAGGAATGCAGTATAAGCCCAATCCTTCCAGATACTTACCACAGGCCAAGACGCACTGCCTAAATGCTACTACTGGCTATCAACTAGACTTTGCCATTCACTTTTATAGCTACTGAAGGAGGACTCAAGTCTTCAGTCTGAAAAAGGAAAGAAAATGTCAGGATTAGAAGATACTAAAAGGAGTTTAAAAAGAAATGTAGCATGCAAGAAAATTTTCTTTAGTATTTCTGGAAACCTGTCTCCCCCCCCGCCATATAACCAAATATTCTGTCAAAACAGTTACGTCAACACACTGAACAGATACGATCCCCTAAGAGAACTTGGTATAACGCACACACCACAGACTGTATACCAATTATTGGGAGGCGTTACTGAAAACTTAATAGTAAACTCAGTTAAGAAAAAAGTATTTGTTGCTTTTGATCACTCTCCATACAGCTTCTCAGAGAGGTTTAGTCCTTCTGCAATTAACTAATAGAAATGTGGCACAAGCTGTATCAGACTCCTATTATCTCCTGAAAAAATATTTGGAATACTAGAACAAACACAGAGACAGGAAAATAACCAAGTCTCAAGATTTTGTCATTCTTTGAAAACAAATACAAAATATCAGCATGAGAGAGCAAGCAAGCACACAACATATGTGCAGATGCCTAAGACATCAAAAAATTGGAAAGCTTTCAAAACACAGTTCTCCAAATAAATTACATAGCCTTTGAGGCTGTGCTGCATCAAACTAATGTCTCCTAGATGCAGCAGGCTAGAGTTACAGCTGCTTCCCTTTGGAGTTTGATGTTGGATACCCAAACTGTTATTTCTTTCTTAATGTTTTTCTTGCTGTTTCCATCACCCTCAACTTCTCAGCAGCAGTGGAATCTTAGAAAGTTTTAGGGTACATGGTCATGCACTTCTCTGCCCTGTGAGGCTATCAGTTTAATGTATTTCTGCTTCCACATCTCCCTTTCACTTTTTTTTTTTTTTTTTTTTTTTAGATAAATGCTGATGAACTAGATCAGTGATCTAACATTATTTCATTTGGAAAGGTGAATTTTTTAATCCTATTAATTTACCAGGGCCCCAGTTGTCTATACAGCTTCTTCAAATAGAACTAGTGGGAGGGAGGCAGTGGGAACTTCCTAGCCAGCACTGTCACCTTCTGCAGGTCACATGCATCCACAAGCTTGGACACTAAATAGATTTAAAAAATATTAGAATACAAACTCTCAAGTTTTTTTTTTTTTTAATACTGTGTAGAAAAGGCTATCATGTCAGTATTTGGGGGGCAAAGATGTAACAAGTTTGCATATATTTTGAACACTTTTCAATATGAAGTAACACTATTTCGGTACCAGATGCTGAATATGGGAAAGTAAGTCTGATGCCGCTAGCTGTACTGCATTTAAGGATCTGTTCTCAAGAAAATACTGTTCAGTCTCCACTGCTAGGTGAGGATCAGCAGAAAAACTGCTAGACCTTTAACTCACCGCAGTTTTTTTTATCAGTGCTGAACTGTGCATTGAACTCCAGTGATCTCTGATAGTTTGGAACTTGGCTAAGTTCAAGATTTAGTGCTGCATTACTTTTAAAATACCTGGAACGTGTTTAAGAATAAGCTCAGCTGCTTCAGAAATGAGCAAAAATTTGGTGTTACAAAAGGATTTCTGTCTCCCCCAGCTTACACACAGCACAATGGCATTTGCATTATCGATAAAGCCATCTAAGTTCGCATTCAGAACCCAGATTAACTGCTGAATGTTGGGTTCCTTGATGTCATTTTAAATCAGAAGACTGAAAGAAATAACAATTTTTGTTATTTAAATCTCCTCACTTTTCAGCCTTGATGGGGAGGAACACATTTGTAGACACTTCCACATGTTTCATTACAAAATTTTACCAGGTTCATTGCCAAATTACCATTACAATAGCTTGTGACTTAGTCTTCTACATAAGTTTCTCTACTTTTTTGTTTTCTTTAAATGAGTAAAAACCTTATAAACGTTGCAGTGAACTACTAGTAAAGCACCAAATTACGTGTCAGGAAACAGAAATAATGAGTGACAGTCATTCTAGAACTTTCATTAAATCAGAACTTAACACGCTGTTGAAACAGCACCAATCTGTAAACCTACAAACGTCAGGGTTGGACTAGATGATCTTTAAAGGTCCCTTCCAACCCAAACCATTCTGTGATTCTTCCAGTAACACCAAGGGAGTTGTATAGTTTGATTAATGCAAGCCTCCAAAAGCTCATACTCCTATCACATCAAGAATAAAGGCTTCAGGGAACAGCAGCTATTAAAAGAAACTCAGAAGGAGGGTAGTACCCTCAGCAGAAGCCACTGCATTTAAAATCATCACTTCAGTGATAATTTAACCAATATTAATTGAACAGATCCCTTCTGACTCTGCCTCTCTCACAGGAAGCGACAAACCCCAGAAATAAGGCTGCTGGTTTGCATTTGGCTGTGTCCCCACAGCAGTACACGTGGGACAGAAGGAAGAACAAAGCCTATGAGAACCATTACAAGTAATCTAGTTAAAAACTTAAAACAGTTACTTTCCATTCATAGCGCTCATCCTGGGTAATTCATGGGATAAGTAGCTGGGGCTCTGTGCAGACAAACTGCTAAGCGCTGGTACCTCAGCTGAAGCACGTGTGCCATGAGCTCCGTTTTAGTCTAATGCTCTCCTGGACTCCTTGCTTAGAAAGTTTTTGAACACAGGTGGAACTGATAGAAGAACCCATTTTAGCCACTCTGTATGAACATGTTCCTGCCCCTTTGTAGTCACTAATTCTAGTAATAACCTTTCATATATACCCACTAGGATCTCAAGATGCTTCTGAAAGTTATTTCCTTAGCTGGTTGAGATTCACAGATCTCCTAGAGTGATTCTTTTATTATTTCTTAGTTGCAGCAAAAATAACATTTTCCACTTGCAGCTCCTCCCAACACATCAAAAGGAAAAAGCTCACTGACCATACAATGGATATTCCACATCTTTTCCTCATCCCAAATTCTTGCAGAGATTAACCAACAGCATATCCTGTGACAAGTCAGTGTTGCAATGCAGCAAACCCCTGAGAATCTCAAATAGTAACTATGATTCAATACCGTGGTCCTTTTCAAGAGTGCTTGCAGAGCCAAAATACTGCTGCAGTTGCTCTTCACTACCCAGAACAAAACAACATTTTCCCAGTAATTCTGGAGTTAAGAATTCTGAGGCCATTCCAGTTGCCACAGTGGCTTATCAATAGACTTTTTAAATACTGTTGACACCAAAAATATCACTGTTCTACTACTAGCAGACCCACAGTTAACTAGGCTTTCAGAGTACTGATTCAGTGTACTGCCAAGTAAAATCCATATTCTATCACTGCAGAACAAAGTCGAGAGCTGGATCACATGTACAGCACAAAGGTCCCATAATAAACACTACCTGAATTTCTCCGAATTCATTGATGGTGTGTAAATAACAGCCTAGCGTATTAAAAATATAAGAGGTTCAAAGTTCTTTTGCTTGTCTCACTTAAGTGGGTCCTTATCTTCAAAGTCAGCAATTTGCAAACATTTTCACTTTCCAGCTTTGCTAATGTAGCATAGCTGGTGTTATTTCTATTTATCAAAATAAAATGGTAAGTACTTAGCAGACTAAGTCTGCCTATAGTCCACTCACATTGAAAAAAAATATTATTTTTAAAGTTAAAACCAAAGTTCTAATATTTATGTTAAAAATAGAATCTAATTCTATTCCTCTCTACTTCCCAGACTTCTGAGAGAAGAATCCAGACAAGTGAAGAAACGTTTCCAAGTATTCAGCAATCTACCACTATATGTAAACGATTTTTTTTTTCCTCCTGACAGAGTAAGCAACATTGTCAGCAATCCTAGATTCCAGCAGTAACTGCCAGGTAAAATAGTTTCAAGTTGCCATTAAGTATCCATCATTTAGGAGATTCCTGAGCTGTAAATACATCTATCAAAGCACGTTTGTTCATCACCACTGGAACAAAGAAACTACCTGATATCACGCACTTCTCAGTGCTCTAGATTAGATTTGTGACACCGCAGTCTGAAGACAAACATCAGTTTATATAGCAGTTTTTAAATCAATGTATAATTCTCTAAGAATTTCATGAGGGAAGACACAGTAGAAGAAACTAGATTTCTGACCATTAATGAATATTGCCTGGTTATCTACCAGACAGAAAATCACCATTTGTTCCCATAAAATGTTTCAGGGGTTAAAGAAAGAAAGAAAAAAAAGAATCAATGACCCATTAATTTTACTATTCTGCAAAGTGCCTGTTAGCTTAAGACAGATTAGATTCTCCAGATCTGCTTTAGAAAACCTAAAACTTAAGTGTTCCACCAACCATTCATGTTAAAAGCCATAAGCTTAAAGCAAAAGAAAACAAAACAACAAACCTAAAAGCAGAAGTTGCATCATCATTGACCATTCTAACTAAATGCCCCATGTTACCTACATCAGTGCTGGCCATGTCTGTGATGGTTGTTAACTCTGGAACACTGTAACCACGGTTGTTAACACCATAAATGTTGCTGTTCTGTTATGAGTTGTACTTTTAGTGACAAGTCCTCCCAAAGTTATGGTACGGTACAGGATTAATTGCTCAGTACCGGTTTCTGAGTCATCCCTATACTCTTTTTATTCCCCTTGATGAAGTTTAAAGAAAGTATTGTAAAACAGACTTTCTATTTATTTTTTATTTTTTTTTTTACTTTCTGGAAATCTTATGACTGTGAACTTGTTTCAGAAAGATGGATCACACAGAAAATCTATATACATTGTAACTGAGAACATTAACATCTGTAAAACAAGCACATGTATCACTTCAAAATACTATTTTGCTACTGATCTTCCTCATACAGCAGCCTTCTACTTGAGGAGGCTGACTGGAATCTAACAAGAAAATTTTAATAAAAGGGATCAGTCTTAAAGAGCTTCCCAATATTACATGGTTTCATAAATATTTACTAAATATTGAATAGAAATTTCACAAAGTTTCAAAGACTTAAGAATACACTTAAGATAATTCACATGCACATACAGATCCTTTTCTGATGGTGCCAGATAGTATGAGCAAGCAGATCAAATTTAGATATTTGAATATGAATAGACTTTATGAAGAAACACTTTCTCTGGTATTCTTCTAGACTATTTATAACCTATACCGACACAGGCTATCTAAGAAAATGAACTTGAAGCATCTATGTTTGCCTTCCAACAGCCAATACAGAATTTGGGAAAGGAGTGAAAGAAAGAGAATCCAATAAATAAAAGAATCTGAAAGAACTTTAAAAGACCTATTTCTAGGCTTTTACATAAGGAGATTTAGTGGGAAAAAACCCACCAGCTTAGAACTCAAGCTCTAACAGTAGATGTGCAAGAAATAGTCATAAAATCAGCACCTTCATGAAATGCTGGGGTGCAAGCACATGAGGAGGTCAGATCTACTATCACTACATTAAGATCCCCAAAAGAAAGGGATTTTCCAAGTGGAGGGTGGAGGGGAGGGAAACATGAGACACACAGATAAGGTCAATTCTTATCCCTTATCCTGGGAGAAGGAAGAAAGTGGTAACTGAAATAACAGTCATAAGAATAACAATGTAATTAATCAAATTATCAAATAACTTCATTGCTGAATATTCTGTAAGATGACCAATTTATTCTGCCATTGAAAGAGTGCTCATCTGCCCAGGTACTTGGTTAATGACATCACCAACAGATACCTTCACCATTCCCAGGTACAGAAGACACTACCCAGTTCCTTTCTACCTAACTGAAAGGAGTCGTTGCACTGGTTCTGCCCGTTGCCACTTGCCTAGACTTACCTTTGGCAAGGAAACAGAAACGTGACTCAGGGCACAGAATACACACACATATTTTACATGCTGGCAGATTATGAGTTTCTGTGACCAAATAACAAGCTGTCATGTAACAAGATTGTTTGGCTGGCATCTGAAATATGACTAAAATGCTCAAAAAGCATGGTACACATTTTAAATTTTTTTAAAGTATTGCACACTTACTGAACATCAAAGAAAGAAGGCAAACATGGTCAGGACTTCACAGATAAACTAAATTACAGATGTACAAAACTTTAGATGGCATTCAGAGAAGAGTGTGAGGCAAGTTATCCCCACTTCTACCAGGGGTCGGTTTATTGCAGCTGGGTGTGCACACTGGTCACAGTCACTTCATATGCATGGAATCAATACTCCGGTTTACTACATGCACTACTTCGTACTTGACAATACAATCAAGACATTTTAAAAAGCACATAAATTGTTATATATATTGTAATATTATTACAACTAACATATTACTATATAGAATATGTAATAAAGATATAAATTGCAAATAATATCTAACTCCCTATGACAACTGTGGTGATCACTTTTGGTCACTGTCAAACTACTTAAACAGTGGATCTTCTTACATTTCAATTTTATTTGTAAGAGTCAACTTAGCTCCCCTACATTATAAGCATCAAAATCATAAAATATTATATGACAGAATTAAATGTTTTAACATACTGAAGATGCTTACTCTCATAGCACCCGTGGAACAGGCTACAACTGCTAAGTAATTCAACATTTCACTGAGGATACAGCTGCCATTGCAGCCACTTCCACTAATTCAACAGCCAGACTACGCTTTTGGCAGCAAATGTATACAGCGTAATAGTTTTATTTATTTTACTTGTGAATAAGTGTAGTCTTTATTGTCTTCTGCCCGTTTGCCTATTTTGTATTTAGACAAGTTCTTCAGTGCCAGCTTCTAAATGAATTGACATTTGTAAAAAATTTTTTACTTCTTAATGAAAACGGTAAAATTGATTTTTACTTGCTTCTGCTCAGTTCTCCCCACTACAACAGGAAACCAGTTTAACTGAATATCCATTTTTGTAACTATTTTGGTCATCCCACAAAAGAACCATAGATCCACACCCCATCTTGCCACATGCCTATACAGTTACGTGCTTTTTACCCTTCAGCAGTGCTCACTTTTTATGAACTATTTTATTTAGCCTGTGAGCTAACAAAAATGCCATGTTAGGACTCCTGAGTACCCTACATAAATACTATACAATTCCAAAATATACAATTAAGGAAAAGTACTTATTATTTTAGTTAGAATAAAAGGATTCTAGTAACAGTCTGAACACCTTTTATTAACAGGTGAGCAGACTCCAACAGAATTTAAAAAAACCAACAAACCACTTCAAGACAGTTAACGTATCTGTCAACACAGTAGTTTCAGATCTGGTAAAACAGAATTTTCCAGCTAGCAGCTTTGCATCTTTACTGCTCAACTTCACATTCATAAACAGTTATGCAGAAGAACGTTAGAGGGGGAA